>NC_050574.1:115661082-116287146 GCF_011100635.1 Trichosurus vulpecula | reverse complement strand
AGAAGAAGAAGAAGAAGAAGAAGAAGAAGAAGAAGAAGAAGAAGAAGAAGAAGAAGAAGAAGATGATCTTCCTTTGACCAATGGAGATTATTATGGCAATCTATATGGTAATATAGAAAAACAAGAAGCACAGATAAATTGTTGATTAAACCTTTATAATGTGCCAAGTGCTGTGCTAAGCTTTGGAGATACAAAAGGAGATAGTCTCTACCCCCAAGAAGCTTGCATTCTAATATGTGAAGAACCATACATAAGGGTGAACTTTAAAGTGAGGTCAAAGACAGAAGGGAGGTTCACCAACTGGGGGCCAGACTGCTGTCAAGGATGGGAGAAGTCAGGAGAGGGAAGAGTAGTGCCAAGAATAAAGAAAACACTGCCCAGGAACCTCCCATAATGGCGGTATGGGCTAGAGACAAGCCAATCAGGAGATTAGGGCTTGGGACAGAGGCATCTCTAGGATGGGAAGGGTGCTGTTAAGGAAGTAAAGTCTAGAGAGTGAATCAAGCTGGAAGTTTTAGCTTTTGCTTCATCAGATGTGGTATCAGAATATTGATGAGGAACTGAATTTTCCCAACACTAGATATCCACAAAAGCAGAAGCTGGACAAACAGGTTGCAGGGATACTAAAGAGAAGATTCCTGCATCAGGCAGGGGCTGGGACAAAATGACCTCTAGGCCTCTTCCAGCTCTGAGACTCTGTGGTACTGTGTGTGAGTAGTTGCTCAGGGGTAATTAAGGCAAGATGCACTTGGAATACTTGGTTGAGCCAAAAAGTTGTACTCTGCAATCAGAATCCACAAACCGGAACTGTGGTGGTCTGTAATTACTACTGGTCACCACGAAGCTTCGGAAGTAGCCAAAAATATACTGGGAAATTGACTCAACTCCTGTAAGGGCAAAAATTTTATAAGCTTTTTATGAACAAGATGGATGATTTTTAGTTCTTTGTAGGTCAAAATGGCATCATAAATCTTTCAAGTGTATAGCTGCTTTCTTCCAAATACAAACTGGGTGTGGGGGAGGTGTTAATCACTTGATAATGTCCTCTGAGAGAGTGGATGCAGGGGTGGGGGGTGCTTGCATGAATTCAATTCGATTTAAAAATACTTATGAAGCACCTACTATGTATATGTCAGTACCTTAGGCAATAGATGGATATAAAATAAAAGAAATTACAGAGTCCTTACCCTGAAGGGCCTTGTATCCTATTGAGGGATACAGCACGTAAACAGGAATAAGTATAATATTAATAAGAATGATAAAAAGAATGATAATAAATGAGGATAATGAGATGATATTTGCAAAGGGTGATGAAAACTTAAAGCACTATATATTATGTAGCTATAATAATATTATTATATATTATATTACATATGATAATACAGCTATTATATAGTACTACATGTGATATAGCTAGCTATTATGATTAAATATAAAGTAGAACAACTGAGGAGTTCATGAAAGGCTTCCCATACCTGTGTTGTTGTTCAGTCCTGTCCTACTCTCCATGACCCCATTTTCTTGACAAAGATACTGGAGTGGTTTGCCATTTCCTTCTCCAGTTCATTTTACAGGTGAGGAAATTGAGGTAAACAGGATGAAGTGACTTGCCCAGGGTCACACAGTTAGTGTGATCTGAGGCCAGATTTGAACACTGGAAGTTGAGTCTCCCTAACTCCAGGCCCAGCCCTCCATCCACTGTGCCATCTAGAGGCCCCAAATCTCATTCCTATAGAATACGTCCATACCACCTTAGTTTAGGAAGAGATGAATTTGCTTATCCATTCTTTCTCCATTTTTTTATTCCTTGGAAGTAGGATAGCGTGCACGAGAGGAGAAGCCAGGAGATGTGAGTTTTAACCCTGGCTTGGCCACAAATTAATTGTGCATATCTTGTGTACAAACCACTTTCTCTGTCTAGGTCTATGGTTTCTCCTCTGAAACAATGAGGGGGTTGAAAAAGATACCTTCTAAGGGTCCTCCCAGCTCCACTCTCCACGTTTTAGGGGGATCTAACAGTTCCCATATGCTACCTTCTAAGGGCCCAGCTCCACACTCCATGTTCTAAGGGGCTCTAACAGTTCCCATATTCTACATTCTAAGGGCCCCCTTAGCTCTCACATTCTTAAATCAAATTCAGTTGGGACATAAAACCTTATGGAGGTAGAGACCCCATGTGTTGGCAAACAAAATGGGCTCTCAGCACTCAGTTCAACCAAGTGCCCTTGAAGAGCTTGGCCTTTGTTTCCTTGATTAGATTGAGTCCTTGGTGACTTCCTTGCCTCAGGAGAGGTCCTAGTTTACACATGAGTTTGAGTAACATATTTGGGACATCAGAGGCTTTTAGACCACGTGGGTTTAAGTCACCTCTTTGTGACAATTTTAGGTCACATGGGTGAGTTGCATGTATGACTCACCCTTGACCCTGAAAAAGACATAAAACCAGGGGTTGGCTTTCTATTTTTTGGAGCTCTTACCCACAGCCATGGTGGCATGCGTGACTCTGGGCCAGCCCTTGTTATGAGCTCCCAGGCTGAATGTAGATGTTGGTAACTATGAATTGTATTTGGTCTGTCGATGTTTGTAATTTGTTTGTATTTGCTCCGAAGTTCAGGGTGCTGGCTTTTTCCCCTGAACTAAGTGAATGATGTCTGTATGCTGGATTAAAGTAAACTTGTTAACCCCTTAACATTGCTTTTCTTAGTAAAGCAGATCAAAGTACCTGGGCTTTTGCAGCATGCTGGTAGTGTGCTTGTGGTTGGGCTTGTGTTGGTCTTTCACCCCCACAACAGCAGCTAGCCATATTGTTGAAACACCCCAGAATCTGGAAAACCACCATCTAAGGGAGTGAGATGGAGCCCTCACAGAAGGTCCCATGGCCTGGAACCCTGGAAATTACTGCTGGGAGAGAGGACCATGAGAGAGGGAGGGGACTAGCTCACCAAGGGTAAGGCTGTGGCTGCTCCTCATTTGCTAACCAGGCACTAACTAAGCTCAGTAGTTTCCATCTGTTGATGGAGTACAAGTGGTATAGGAGGAAGAGGATAAGGCATGGGTTTGGAGTTCAAAAGGCCGGGTTTTGAATCAGTCATGTGACCCTGCGTAAGTCATTTTAAATTTTCTGTGCCTCAGCTTCTTCACCTTTCAAAAGAGGGGGCTGGAGTTGATGACCTTCAAGGTCCCCTTCCAGCTCCAGATATATCACCCCTATGACATCCTGGGATAAAGCCCCAGTCACCCTACCCTAGTTATGACTGTTCCCAAATCCACCTCTCTTTCTGGTAGGCCATTTGGTTTCTTTATGTCTCATGAATTGTACCCATCTACCTAAGTACTCTGCTTCTACCTGAATTTATTTTTAAGGAATGGCATCTTTAATCAGAACCTCTGATCGATTAATCAAGTCAGCTTGAGCAGTCCCTTGTGCTGGGACAGCCTGGTGAGGGGATGGCAAATGGAACGATTTATCCCAGAGCCACATGTCTGAAGATAAGCAGCCATCAATCAAACGGGATGTGAGGAAATATGACACCACGAAAGAGCTTCACTGGAAGCCTTGAGTCTCATCTCTGGCAGCAGAGCAGGTGGTCTCCCCTAGCTCGCTCCTGTTCCAAACCCCTAATCAAACCAATTAGCAGAAGTGATAGACTGGATGGGCATTTGAAGGCGTACAAGGGCTCCTTCCAAGTTCCTGTCAGGAGATGAGTCAGAAAGGGGCAACCAGGCCCGGTACATGAGCCCACAGAGAGACAGCTGTGGCACGAGATATCTCTTCATCAGCCTCTGTTTCCTCATCTGTCAAATGTGACACTTGAACTACTGACTTCATGTAAACTTTAAAGCATGACACAAGTGTTGTCTGGTGTTTTATCTCTGAAACCAAGAAAAGCGGCCTAGAAAATGGAGGGTGGCGGTTCTGCTTAGCACACAGAGAGACCTTAATTAATAGCAGAAAGCAGCATCAGTAACTATGACACAAAGAGCATCTGGCCTTTCTTTGCCTTTGTCCATCTGGCTCCTCTCCTTCAGTCCATCTTGGCAACAGATTCCTGTCTTTCTTCCTGTTCAAGCACCACCTTCTAATCGAAGTCTTTCCTGATCTTCCTCCCTTCCCCCGCTGATCTCCAAAGTCCTAACCTACCTTGTAACTACTATTTTGTATTTATTCTTGTTATATTTATTCTCTATATACTTACATATATGTATGTGTGTGTGTGTGTAGATATATATATACATATATATACATATATAATATATTCAGATGCTATCTATATCTGTATCTATATATGGTGTTTTGTTTTCTCCCCTGTTAGAATTTCAGTTCCCTGGGAGTAAGGATTGTTTTTTTTTCCTTGTTTCTATCCTTAGTGCTTAGCAAGGTGCCTGGCACGTAGTAGCTTCTTCATAAATATTTGTTGATTGAATGATATAATCATCATGATCTTGACTTCTTTTAGTTCTTTGTCTTACATATGCCTGCCACATTCCTTGCCTGAGTGTTCCTGTTTAAGCTCCCATCCTTTGTTTTATCAAAGGAACCCCATCATTAATATCTATAGGACAGCTTCCAAATTTATTTCATCCGAAGTCATTTGGAAGGCTTGATTCAGCTCACACAGATTTGGTTTCACAGAGTCACCAAAGAGGAAGGGACCTGGGAATATAGAATGTCAGCACCAGGAGGAACCTCAAATCGCCCAATGGTAGAGCTAGGAGTGAACTTAGAAGCTTGAATATCAGACTGGGCAGGATCCTTGGAACAAAGATGTGTCAGAGCTGGAGGGGCCCTTAGAACACAGAATGTCAGAGCTGGGAGAGACCTCGGAATGCAGAATGTCAGAGTTGGGAGGGCCCTTAGAACATAGAATATCAGAGCTGAGAGACACCTTAGAACACAGAATATCAGAACTAGGAGAGATCTTAGAACACATAATGGCAGAGCTAGGAGGGACCTTAGAACACAGAATGTCAGAGCTGGGAGGGATCTTAGAACACAGAATGTCAGAGCTGGGAGAGACCTTGGAATACAGAATGTTAGAGCTAAGAAAGACTTTAGAATGCAGAATATCAGAGTTGAGAGATACCTTAGAACACGGAATATCAGAGCTAGGAGAGACCTTAGAACACAGAATATCAGAGCTAGGAGAGACCTTAGAACATATAACATCAGAGTTAGGAGTGATTTTAGAACAGAATGTCAGAGTTGGAAAGGACTTTAGAACACAGAATATGTCAGAGCTGGAAGTAACTTTAGAAAAGAGACTGTCAGAGCTAGAAGGATCCATAGAACCCAAAATGTATCAGACCTGAAAAGACCTTTTAACACAGGATGTCAGAGCTAGAAGGGTTGGGCAGTATCTTGTAATATGATATATTAGAGTGAAAAGGTGTCTTAAGAGATATTCTCATGCACCTCTTTACAGAAGAAGAAACTGAGATACAGAGAGAGGAAGACCACCTAGCAAGTTAGAGGAAGAGGCAGAGATCGAGTCTATGTCTTGACACTAATAATGTACTTTCCTCCTATAGTGAATCATTTCTGCTTCCACATTATCCCATGAGAGCCAGCTTCCATGTTATCTATGAGGGCCTTTGGCACTGATGTCCCACAGACAACGGTATCTGGAGTGCACCTGGCCAGAGAGATTGGTCCTTGCTTGAGCATTCACTAGTCATCTGTCTTCTATATCAACAGAGCTTGCCCAAGGCTGTAGCTGCCATAAACAAGCAGCTAAAGGCAGGCTTTGGGCATGGCAAGGCAGCTGTCACTCAGATGAGCCCAGGAAAATGTCTCCTGTCCCTTTCACTTTTAGGAAGGGATTACATGGACTGGTCAATGGGTTTAAACTCCCTACCTACCCCAGGGTTGGTTCTCATCTCCCTGTGGTTACTGTTACACTGCCTATGTTATGAATGTGTGTGGGCACTCTGCTCTATGGACAGAGGCCAAAGAGTCACAGGTGACATTCAGACGGGCAGTGTGCAAGTGGATCTATCTAAACAACATCATTATTGTCTACTGCTCACGGAGGTTCTGCTAGGTGGACAGAGTTCTAGACTAGGAGCCCTGATTTCAAATCATGCCTTGGTCATTTACTTATATGACCCTGAGTAAGTCACTTAACATCTCTCAGCCTCATTTTCTTTATCTCTAAAATGGCCATAATAATAGCACCTACCTTATAAGATCATTTTGAGGATCAAATGAGAAAACGAATGAAAAGCGATTCATAAACCTTAAAGCTCTATATAAATATTAGTTATAACTATTTTTATTATATGCCCTATGTGTGTGGACTTGGTAACTTGGTAGCAACATAGGAAATGATTTTGAATTGACCCAAACACCCATGATTCCTGACACCCTTCCAGGGAATGCAGAAGGGGAAAACGAATCTCTTGGTGTATCAACCCACCCAATACAGGCATACCTCGTTTTATTGTGGTTTGCTTAATTGCATTTTGCAGATACTGTGTTTTTTACAAATTGAAGGTTTGTAGCAACCCTGAATTGAGCAAGTCTATCAGTGCCATTTTCCAACAGCATGTGCTCACATTATGTCTCTGTGTCACATTTTGGTAATTCTCACAATGTTTCAGACTTTTCACTATTATTATAGCTGTCATAGTGATCTGTGATCAGTGATCTCTGATGTCATTATTTTAATTGTTTTTGGGTGCCAAAAACCATGCCCATAGGAGATGATGAACTTAAATGATAAATGTTGTGTGTGTTCTGACTACTCCACTGGCCAGCTATTGCCTTGTTTTGCTCCCTCTCCTTGGGCCTCCCTATTCCTTGAGACACAAAAATATTGAAATTAGGTCAATGAATAACTCTATAATGACCTCAAAGTGTCCAAGTGAAAGAGTCAATTAATGTGGCAAACTTCATTTTCTCACTTTAAGAAATTGTCACAGCCACCCCAACCTTTAGCAACCACCATTCTGATCAGTCAGTAGCCATCAACATCGAGGCAAGATCTTCTACCAGCAAAAAGATTATAATTTGCTGAAGGCTCAGATGATGGCTAATATTTTTTAGTAAGAAAATATTTTTTAATTAAGGTGTATACAGTGTTTTTGAGACATATTATTACACACTCAATAGACTAGAGTACAGTAAACATAACTTTTACATGCGCTGGGAAACCAAAAAATTCATGTGACTCACTTTTGGATAGTTCTAACTTTTAGGCGACTCCCCCTCCCCACCTCAAGTTTGCCTCTTTGAAGATTCATAAACAGTAGCAAACTTAAATGGAAATGGATCTCTGTTTGGCTTCATAGTGACTTATAAAATCACTAATGACCATTATCTATGTTATATTGTGTTTTTATTTATTTTGCTAAACATTTTAATCTGGTTCAGGACCCCTGGGCTGGTCAATAGTGAGTTTGGCATCTGTGCTTTAGACCATTCCTCCCAGTCCCATCCTTTGGGGCCAAAGAGAAAGAGTTGAATTTCTCATTTAGGTGATAGTGGAAGTAGGATGGGTCAACTAGTTGACTATAACAGGTGGAATTTAGAACTAGAAGGGACCTTAGAATTCATTCTTCCAGACTCTACATTCCATGTGACCCAAAGAGATGAAAATAGGCTAATAGGACATTGACAAAAGCATCAGAAATACCAGATCAGGTTACAGTACTGGAATGCTCCAGTAGGAAGATCAACCTAAAAGTTGAAGGATGGACTTCTCCAACATACTAATTCTCCTTATGTAATTCCAAAGGGACTGTAAAGTGCACATGAAAGTCTGAAATGTAATTACTCCAATTATTTCAGACTAGAGAATTCCCCTCAGCTACTCTAAGTCTCCAGGGCTCCATGGCCCTCAGTGATCACCACTGCTTGGTTCTAGCTTAATTTGAGCCAAAGAAAGATCTTTTGGACCAGTTGTACATTTCTGAGTGTTTTAAAACTGTATTAGCTGGAATTTTGCTCTATTTGGTAAGCCCAATGGTTCACTGAGGAATTCTTGTCTTTGGTGAATGCATTCTACCATCCCTTTTCCTCCGACTCTTCCTGCAGCATTCTAAACAAAGGTTGGAAGATAGAACAAAGCATCGCTTATTCACTGGGTTGCTGTTTGTCCTTCATTTTCGAAGAGGATCATGACATCAGGGAGGTGATGCCATGACATGCAAGTGAATTAGATTTAGGTGAGGGAGGGCTGTGCAAAGTCACCAGCCTCACTTTCTCCTCTGGAGCCATCTGGGTCCAGTGGCAAGATATAGATCGGGGCGACTGGAGATGGCCCTGGATGCAGTGTGAGACTTTGGCCTTTTTAAGCTAAGGTCTTGAACAGGTTTCAGTTGGTCTGAGGGGATGCTCACTCAGTGATTAAGGCTATGTAAGAAATGAGGTAGAGAATGGACTCTTTACCTAGTAAAAAAAAAAATTAATCTGGGAGGGGAAGACCCTCAGGGTTTCTGGCCAAAACACAAATAATTGCTACTTACCTTCACTCTGAACCAATCACAGCCTAAACCATGAGCAGGCCAAGCCCTGCTTGGTCACTGGGTACTAAATAGTAGAGGCCATCTGATAGTGAAGGCCAAGAACCACCAATTTTCAAATAGCACCGGGTTCTTGACTCAAACAGCACCTCAGAGTCCAAGTTCTTTGTGGGGTGGGGGGGAGTCCAGGTAATAAAATTCGGAGAATGGTAGCTGTGTGAGTGGGAGAGATGTAGTGAAGGTCACTCAGCAATGGATGGGATATGTGAGGTGAGAGTTAGGAGTAAAGGTTGACATATAGGGACTGGGTGAGCTTGGGTGACCAGGAGGATAGTAGTGCCCGTGTCTATCATAGGGAAGTTGGGAAACATGGAAGATTTGGTAAGAAAGATAATGAGTTTTATTTTGGGCATGCTGAGTTTGAGATGACAAGACATCCCCATTGAGATATCCAAAAGATAGCTGGTGATATGTGACCAAAGCTCAGGAGAGAGACTAGGTGTGGATACATAGATTTGGAAATCACCCTGAGATGATATTTGAACTCATGGGAGTTGATGTGTTCACCAAGTGAGATGTTGTTGCTGTTATCTAGTCCTTCCTGTCATTTCGCATTCTTCATGACCTTATTTGAGGTTTTCTTGGCAGAAGTACTGCAGTGGTTTGCCATTTCCTTCTCCAGCTCATTTTATAGATGAGAAACTGAGGCAAACAGGACTAAGTGACTTGCGCAGGGTCACACATCTAGTAAGTATCTGAGGCTAGGTTTGAATTCAGGTCTTCCTGACTCTAGGCCTGGCACTCCATCCATTATGCCACCTAGCTACTCACAATCAAGTGAGATAATGTAGAGCAAACAGAGAAGAGAGTCCAGGCAGAACAGATACCCATGGTCAACGGGTGCAACGTGGTTAAAGAATCAGCAAAGGAGGCTGAGGAGTGGTGAGGCAGGTAGAAGGATGATCAAGAGAGAGAATGTCAGAAAAACCCACAGAGGAGAGAGTAGCCAATAGTGTCAAAGGCTGCAGAGACATCCAGAAGACTGAGAACCAGGAAGAGGTCACTAGATTTGACAATGAAAAAACCACCGGTAACTTTGGAAATAATACTTTATGGAAAGAGCAGTTCATTTGAATGATGAGGACAGAAAACAGATTGCAGAAAGTTTAGAAGAGAGTGAGAAGATAGGAAGAGATGAAGAAGAGAGGAATAGATGGCATTCTCCAGGAGTTTGGATACAAAACGCAGGGAAGATAAAGGATTATAGCTATGAGGCAAGGCAGGACGAAGTGAGAGTTTCTCAAGAATGGGGGCTACATCATGGTGTTTGTAGGCAGTAGGGAAGGAGCCAGTGCATAGGGAGATTGGAGAGAGTGGGGCTGAGAGAGGGGGCAATCTTCTGCATATTGATAGACAGGGAAGGGAAGCACCATCTACCAAAGCTGCCCGTTTTATTTTTGGAAAGTTTAATTATTATCAAGATTTTCCTGACAGCACGTTGAAGAGTGTGCCTTCACAACTCCCAAACAGATCCAAATTGACCTTCTAGGCCAAGAAAAAGAAGTCTGAATCTTTCTTCTACACAGAAACCTTTCATGTACTTAGAAACAGCTGTCATATTTCCCCTGGGAAAGGGTACTGTGCCCACCTGCTGTCCCTTCTCACATGCCAGGTCTATATAGTATCTCATTAAGTGAGATAACACACATTACGTGCTTTGCTAACCTTAAAGCATATCATCATCATCATCATCATTATTGTTATTATTATTATTAATTACATCCCCCCATGCCTTTGCTTAGGCAGCTCACAGAATCATATACAAAACTAGAGCTGGGAGGGTCCTAAAAGGCAATCTAGCACAACTCATCCATTTTACAGATGAGGAAGCCAAGTTCTCTTCTCTCACAAAACCCTGCCTCAACCTCACTTCCTATTCAAATTCTACAATTGCTCAAGGTCTAGTTTGAGTACCCCAGACTCTATGAAGCTTTTTTACCTCTTTTCCAGCTCATTTTGAACTCACTCTTTTCCTATAAAAGCATCTTGGAACAGTGGCAAGGGACCCAGATTGTAGTGAGAGGGCCATGGATGTTGGCCTTGTAAATCCGACTCTTGCTTGTCAGCCCCCAAAGAAATGGTCTTATTTTCTTCAGCTGACAAAATCCCTGCAAGGGCCAAGCTTGAAACCAAGTTTATTAAAATATGAATTATCTGTGAAAAGTCTGAAAATGGCCCTGAATTGATTTCTGATTTTCGATGGGCTTATTCTGGGGTCTTGCCGTGAGATAATCAGAGCCCACAGAGAAGTACCAGGGGCTGATTAATCACACAACCCCTACCGGGGCCCACACTTGACTTTCAATTACACTTTGGTGCATGCATTAGGCCAAAGCTTTTTGTGACACACTGGGTACCATGGGGATGGAAGTAAAAATAGAAACAGAAAAAAGCAGGAATCAGTCTTTGGCCACAACCTCCTTTTCCCTTCTAAGAAATGACAGTGTTTTCATACTTAACCTCAATGGCAACCTCACCTTCAGTGTGATGCTACAATTGGGGCTGTGACCACACTACCTTTGTGACCTTGGGTAAATCCCTTCCTGGGGACTATCCTGTCTCAAAGACAGAAGGGACCTCTAGGGTCATCTATCCTAGGGTGTCAAACTCCAATAAAAACAGAAATCATTTATCCATACATAAGGATCCCTACTAGTGGCATACTGACAGTTAAAAAAATGCAATGTTTTCTAGGTTTGTTATATTTTTATTTATTTTGTTAATTATTTCCCAATTACATTTGAATCTGGTTTGGGCTGCAGAATATTGGGGGTCCTGTTTTTGATACCTCTGGTCTAATCCACCCTGTATCCCTTTGTAACATCTTTGACAAAAATCACTCAAGTCTTTGCTTAAAGATTTACAGAAATAAGAGGAACTCACTACTTCCAGAGGCAATCCATTGTACTTTGGGGTAGGTCTCACTATCAGGGATTGTAATTTTTTTTTGACATCAAGTCTAAATCTACCTCCTTGTCACTTCCTTTACCTTTGCCCCGCTCTGAGGAGAAGCAGAACAAACCTAATCCCTCTTTCATATAACAATCCTTCAAATGCTTAAAGGCAATGATCATGTTCCCCCCATCTTCTCCTTTCCAGGCTAAATGTTCATAGTTCCTCCAACCCCTTCATCTATAAAATGAGGGGGTTGGTCTAATGTCCCTTCCAGCTCTAAATCCTGTGATTTTCTCCGATTTCATGTGACCCTGATTACGGGTCTGAGAGAAAAGGAATCAGTGAATTGCTCCTTGAGCATCCACCATGGGCTTGGCTCCTTTCCGAAGTCTTTCTGTAAGTGCTCTATAAACGGAAAGCCGTTAGAGGTTTAGGACCAGAGATACTTATTCTCTCACAGCTGATGTGAGGATTGATAAAAAAAATTAAGCCTTAACAGCTCCAATATATAATGAATTTGCTGCCGTGACAAACTTTATCATGTTTGAAATGACTGACAGGTGGTACGTGCTTGTTAGAATGTAAACTTCTTGAGAGTAATGTATACTCCCATCATCTAGAACATAGTAGGTACTTAATAAATGCCTGCAGATCTATCTGTTGATCCCTTATACTCCCATCATCTAGAATGTAGTAGGTACTTAATAAATGCCTGCGGATCTATCGGCTGATCCCTTATATTAAGCAATCCTTGCAGCAAGCTTGTGAAGAAGGAAAGGCACATCACACTGCCTTCTCCTTTCCCATCCCTGTCTCTGCCATTTTCAAAGGGAGAAATTATGTGTCAAATTGAGGGTGTGATTTCCCTAAGATTATATGATTGCTAAGTTTTGGGACTGGGGCTTAAATAAGAGTTTCCTCTAACTACAAGGTCTTTAAACTATACCTCAAAGCCTCTCTTAATAGCCTACACTTATATGATACTTATAGTCACAACCCACTTTCTGTACATTATCTCACTCAATTGTTTTATGACAGGGCAGGAAAATATATTATGTAGGGATGCCCTGGAGTTCATATATGAAGATAGACCTAAAGAGCCACTGTCTTATTTGAGTTGTTTTGCCAGGATTTGGAATGAGCCACCCACACTGTATCATCCATTCTCCCCTTTTGGTCAATTTGCCAGGTGTCTGTGTCTCAGTTTCCTCTTTTGAAAAATGGGGATAACAATCCTCAAATTAGCTGCCTCACTGGGCTGTTATCAGGAAAGCACCTTGTAAATCTGGTAAGACTACACAGAATGGCCATCCAGCTTCTGCTGGAAAACTTCCAGTAATTGGGAACCCAATACCATGCCCCAAAGCAGGCTACTATATGTTTCGATCTCTCTAAGTCTCATGAAGTTCTTTATTATGTTGAGCTAAAATCTGCTTCTTTCTAACCTCTCCCAATGGCTCTTGGTTTTGCCCTCTGGTTAAAGACAGAAGAACCTTCTTCCCCATGATAGTTGTTCAGATATTAGACATAGGGTTCACATCCCCTAAGTCTTCTTTTCTAAGGCTAAACATCTCCAGTCCCTTCAGTTGATCCCATAATCATGTATGGCTTTGGGTCCCATGAGGTCCAGCTTTAGGGAGAACAGAGATGATTGCCAGGCAGGAGCAACTCATACTAAAAGCATCACTGATGGGGAGGGGGCCCCAGCCATGGAGCTGAAGGAAGCAAGAAGAGCAGAGGTTTTCCAGGGCCTTGGGAACACAGAAAAATAAACAAGCCACGTCGTCCCTCATTGCACAGCCTTGAGCAAAGTCAATTAAAGCATTTCCCAGACAGTCTTGAGAATTCCGATCCCTACGAGGGCTCACTGCTGGCATTTTTCTTGTCTTTATTGGGTACTTCTATAAACCCATACAGAAGTACAGATACAGGGTCACTGTTACCTTGGAAACAATGGTTTCAACTGAGCAATGGTTGGCATGGCAGTGATCATGCCAATTTATTGACAAAGAATTTCAGGGCTGGAAAGGATTTTAGAATATAGAATGCTGGAATAGAGAATGCCAGAATTCAGGTTGAAGAGAGCATGGAATGGTGGAATGGGAAGGAACCTTGGAACAGAGAATGTCAGAACCAAATCAAGTCCTCAAAACAAAATGTTTTCATGCTGAAACTAAAACATCAGTGCCGGAAGGGATCTCAGGACATAATATTAGCATCAGAATGATGTGGAATGTTAGAGACATAAACATTTTTTTTAATTCTAAAAATGATGGGAGAAAATGTTGTTTATCTGAATTGTCTAAGGGAGATTTTTTTTTCTTCATTTCAACAAATGGAAGAACTTAAGCACCACACCGCCAAGTTTGTGATTTGAAGATTAAAGAAAAAACTCTTTAACTAAAAAAATGGGGAGAAGAAAACTAACAAGTTAGGGAAATGCTTATGGCAAATAGGGCAGATTAAATACACAACACCTAAAATATATGAGAAACTGGTAAGTCACAGTTAATTCACAAGGGACTAATGGTAAAGGAATATGAACAGCCAATTTTTCAAAAGAAGAAGCATAAATTTTCAATAAGCACCTGAAAAAATGTTTAAAATCACCAATAATCAAAGCAATGTAAAACAAAACAACTCTAAAGTATCACTTCACATTCATTAAATTGGGAAAAAATGATTAAAAACAAGGAAACTCAGTTGGGGGAGTAAAAGGATCGGAAGTGTTTAGGAAGAACAAGTTCATTCAAGTGTACTCATTCATTGTTGGTAGAATTGCAAACATAGACTTTGTCAGGTGGTAGTCGGTAGAAGTCCCCAAAATCTTCATGCCCTATGATCCAATTACATTTTGATAACTATACCCTTAAGGTGTTATCAAACAAAACAAAAAAAAGAGCTATCAGTTCAAAGATTTTTTATAACGGTATCATATAAAATGTCAGGGAAAAAAAATCCCTGAATACAACTTAAATGTCCCAAAAAGAAAGAATGGTTAAATAAATTGTAGCATACATACAATGGAAAACTATACCATTAAGACCAAAGATTATGAGAAGGAAATCTGGAAAGACCTTCATGAAACAAAACAATATGGAAAAATCTGTATATATTATCATCTTCGATCACAGCAGAGGAAAAAATAAATGAGGATAAACAGGCAAATAATAATGATGGAAGACTTCCATCAGGAGACCAGAAAGGGTTACTTTATATTTTGAAATTCAGGATAAGGATAAGAATTGAAATTGCGATTTCATCATTATAAGGAGTGCCAGGATAAGAAACCTCCCTCCACCCAAGCAGCTCAGCATCATCTCTGCAATTTTCACTCTCACAGAGTTGTCTAGAGCACTGAGAGATTTAGGGATTTTCATAGGGACAAACACCCTGTGTATGTCTAGTGTGAAACTTGAATGCACGTAACCCTGGCTTCAAAGGCCAGCTTTACACTACAGTGAAATTAATTTTAAAATGTCAACGCTAGCCAAGCAAGCTTAATTAGTTGTGTTGATGTTCACTGTTAAATTTTTAATAAAACATTGTTAATGTTTTTTTATTACTATGATTTTTAAAGAACATGAGTTAATGTATGTTAAAAGTGGAATAATTCTCAAGATATAGAATATCTGAGCTGCTACAAGGTTTCCAAGAGATTATCCAGTTACCCTTTTATTTTACTGATGAGATGCTTAACATGTCTGTTGAACTGGGAAACAAGGATGAATTTAACTTCTTAGCTGCAATTAAAGAAACCACTCTCTCTCCCCTTCACCTGAAATGTGTCCTTGGCTGGGGCCCCTCCCCATGATTTTTAACTACTTTTATTATTCATAGGATGCACACTTTTGTATTCTTTGCTAGAAAGAAAACTTTGCAGGCTACTTTGGCCTCAGCCCAAGCAAGTGGAGTGTAAGGCCTCCCTTGATCTGACAGCAGGAAAGCCTCATTAGGCACTGCCCCTTCTACTCCTTTTCTGTTCCTTAAGAGACTATAGGTGAGCGGCAGTCTGGTGAGGAAGCAACAGCATTCCTTGGAATTTGTTATTAAGCATGCTTCCCTATGTGAGCACCGGCTGCCTGCAACCTTGTTCACAAGGGGCAGGAGTTTCCAACGCAGCATCTTAGAAATCAGACAGATCACCTATGGGCACGTTAATAAGAGCCGGCATGTATATTAGACTTCTCGGGTGTGCAAAGTGTTTTACAAATATGATCTCAATGCATCCTGACAACAACCCTGGGAGGCAGGATTATTATTATTAACTATTATTATTCCTACTTTATAGATGAAGAAACCAAAACAGACAGCAGTTAAGTGACTTGTCTAGGGTCATATAGCTAGTGAGTATTAATTCTAGGTACAGTACTATATACACCAGGTTCTTCCAACATTCCCCCTCCAAACAACTTTAAAATAATGCCTCAGATATGATTCTGGAGTGGCAGAGCCAACAAAAGGCCAGATTGAGACATTCTTCTAACCCAAGACAACATAGGAAGTCAGAAAGAGAGATATGTGACATGAGGAGGAGGCTGGCCCTGAGCCCACATGATGAAACACCAGTGATGGGACAAGATGGTGGTGACAGAAGCAGCATCAGCTTTGGGAGCTCTCAAACCAGAGATGGTAAGGGGACCTGGCAACTGGTCAGAAGGAGATTATATGCCACCCTTGTGCTAGCACTGGACATGGGACCAGATGCTGTTTGGCAACTTTATTGCCAATACCCACTTCTGGGTCATAGTTCAAGGACAGAGAGCAGTCTTTTTTGGCAAGAAAGAGTGGGAGCCCTAAGGGGCAACTGTTTGGCTACTCCATTGCCTGCATCCACTTCTGAGTCATAGTTCAAGGACAGAACACTTTTGATCAGGAGGGACTGGAAACCCTGAGAGTCATTATCACTTCTCACCCAAAGGGATCAGGGACTGTGAGGAACAGGATCATTTCTGGTCCCAAGGGAGGAGGGGCCCTGATGAGAAATATTGATTGCAACTTCAAGGGATCAGGGCCTTTCCTGGGTTAAGGACAAGGTTGTAGACCAAGAGAGAAGTGATCACAATTCTTCCCCGATCACACCAACCTGGAACCACCAAAAACTTTCAAACCTCTAGAACTAGCTCTGAAAATGGCAGTGTGAAAAAGCCTGAAGCTTGAGAGAGAGCACCTTTCCCCCGCTCCCCCACCCCATGCTAGGAACAGAGCCCAACATTAACACAAATTTCCAAATGAAGAAATAGAAAGGAAAAATGAACAAAAAAAACAAAAAAAGAACCTGACCATAAAAAGTTACTATGGTGTACTGGTAATTTAAATTTGAAGATCTTTCCCATCCATTAATAGACCCATGTAACCTCCTCATGTCACAGGTAGCCTAAGTCACATGTGGTGGGAGAAGCTCGCTGAACAAGAGGAACTGGAAGGGTGGAGCAGGCAATTCTCAGAGAGGTTAGAGCTGAGGGAGAGAGCAGACATGTCCTAGCTGTGCTGTGAGTGTGTGTTGGTGGCAAGGCCCCAGCAGGGGGTGGAGAGGTTATGGAATGGAGTCGTTCTCTGCTGTGACAATGTGTATTAATTTCTTTGCTGCTATGATGGATTGGGCTTATTGGTTTTGGGATCTGGTTCTCTGGTGTCTGAATAAATGGTTTACTTCTACCTTCTATATGGAGAGTCTCTTATATTTTGCGATACAGAACTACACAGGCATATTGACAAGTATCATCTATATTGTGATTATTGCCTTGCTAATACATTTGGTGACAGGGAAGATCAAGATATAAATTCAGAAGACGACAATGAAGTCAAAAAAGCTACAGGCAAAGGCTCAGAGGGGGAAAAAGGAATTGAAACAAGAGCTGAAAAATGATTTTCAAAATCAAATGAGAGTAGTATAAGAAAAAATAGGTAAGAAATGAAAGCAAAGGAAGAAAGTTATAAAAAGATTAAAATAGTTTGGTAAAACATGTATAAAAATCCTGAAGAAACTAACACCTTAAAAACAGAATGGGTCAAATGAAAAAAAGGCACAAAATCTCACTGAAGAAAATAATTTCTTAAAAACCAGAATCAGGCAAATAGAAGCTAATGACCCAATGAAATAATAAAAAAGTCAAAAGAATAAAATGTATGAGATGTTGTGAAATATCTCAATGAAAAAACAACTGACCAGGAAAATATATTGAGGAGAGATAATTTAAAAATTCTTGGATCACCTAAAAGCCACGATTAAAGAAAGACCTATTTCAAAAAAAAATCAAGGAAAATTGCCTTGATATTTTAGATTCAGAGGATAAAATAGAAATGGAAAGAATCTTCTGATTACCTTCTGAAAGAGATCACAAAATGATAACTCCCAGTAACATTATAGACAAATTTCAGAACCCCCACATCAAAGAGAAAATACTTTAAGCAGCCATAAAGCAATGATTCAAATACAGTGGAGCCAGTCAGGATCGCACAAGATCTAGCAGCCACCACATTAAAGGAGCAGAGGGTCATGGAGTATGTTATTTTGGAATGCAGAAGAGCTGGGATTACAACCAACAATAACCTACCCAGCAAAACTGAGTATAATCTTTCAAGGGAAAAATGGATGTTTAATGAAATAGAGGACTTTCAAGAATTCCTGATGAAAAGACCAGAACTAAATAGAAGATCTGACTTTCAAACATAAGTCTCAAGAGAAACATAAAAATATAAACATGAAAAAGAAATCCTAAGAGACTCAAGGCTAAACTGTTTACCTTTCTATATGAGAAGATGAGATGCATATCTTCTAAGAACCTAATCATTCTAAGAACAGAGAAAGAAAACTATAGAAAAATTTACTTAATGAATATAATGCAAAAAGTTTAATTAAAATACTAGCAAGGAGATTACAGCAATATATCACAAAGATCATACACTATGACCAGGTGGGATTTATACCAGGAATGGTATAAATGGTTCAATGTTAGGAAAGCTATCAGCATAACTGACCATATCAATAACAATAAAAATAAAAATTACACAATCATATCAATAGATGCAGAAAAAGCCTTTGACAAAATACAACCATGCACTTTTATTAAAAACACTAAAAAGCATAGCAATCAATGGAGTCTTTCTCAAAATGATAAGTAGCATCAATCTAAAACCAAGAAGAAGCATTATCTATAATGGGGATACACCTGAAGCCTTCCCAAAAGATCAGGAGTGAATTGAAGATATCCATTATCACCACTCATTCAATATTGTACTAGAAATGTTAGCTATAGCAGTAATACAAGAAAAAAAATTGAAGGAATAAAAATAGGCAATGAGGAAACAAAACTATCATTTTTTTTGCAAATGATATGATGGAATACTTGGAGAACCCTAAAGAATCAACTAAAAACTTGTTGAAATAATTAACAACTTTAACAATGTTTTTGCTAAACTTTGCAGGATATAAAATAAACCCACACAGATCATCAGCATTTCTATATACTACCAACAAACCCAGCAGGAAGAGATAGAAAGAGAAATTCCATTTAAAATAATGGCATACAATGTAAACTACTTGAGAGTCTACTTGCCAAGACAAACCCAGGGATTATATGAACACAATTGCTAAATGCTTTTTCACAGAAAGACAGATCTAAACAGTTGAAAAAAATATTAATTGCTAGGGGGTAGGCTGAGCCAATGTAATAAAAATAACAATGTTACCTAAGTTATTTTACTTATTCAATGCCATACCAATCAAACTACCAAGAAATTATTTTATCAATCTAGAAAAAGTAGTAATAAAATTAATCTAGAAATACAAAAGGTCAAGAATATCAAAGGACTTAATGAAAAATAATGTTAAGGAAGAGGGACTAGCAGTTCCAGATTTCAAACTATATTGCAAAGCGGTAATCAATCTGGTACTGGCTAAGAAATAATGTAGTGAATCAGTGGAATATGTTAGGTATACAACATACAGGAGTAAGTAACCATAATAATCTAGTGTTGATAAACCCAGAGATCCAAGGAGTAATAACTCAATCTTTGGCACTAATTGCTGGGAAAGCTGGAAGGCAGTTTAGCATATACCGGACATAGACCAACACCTCACACTGTGTACTAAGATAAGGTAAAAATGAATAAATGATTTAGGCATAAAGGGTGTTATTATAATTAGAGGAGCATGAAAAAATGTATAGATAAGATCTATGGATAAGGGAAGAGTTTATGATCAAACAAGAGATGGAGGGGATTATGGGAAGTAAAATACCTAATTTTGATTACATGCAATTAAAAATCTTTTGCACAAACAAAACTAATGCAGCCAAAATTAGAAGGAAAACAGGAAACTAGAAATTTTCTTTGCAAGTCTCTCTGATAAAAGCCACATCTCCCAAATACGTAGGGAACTGAGCCAAATTCATAAAAATAGGAGCAGTTTTTAGCAGAAGAAATCAAAGCTATCAATAGGATGAATATTAAAACAACTCTGAGATATCACCTCACACCTATCAGATTGGTTAACTTGACGGAAAAGTAAAATGACAAATTCTGGAGGGAGTGTGGAAAAATTGAGACACTAATGCACTGTTGGTAGAGTTGTGAACTAGTCCAACCATTCTGGAGAACAATTTAGAACTAAGCACAAAGGGCTATAAAACTGAAACAATACCACTGCTAGGGCTGTATCCCAAAGACATCAAAGAAAAAGGAAAAGGACCTATTTGTACAAAATACTTATAGCAGCAGCTGTTTTTGTGGTGGCAAAGATCTGGGAATCAATGGGATGTCTATCAATTAGGGAATGACTAAACAAGTAACAGTATATGAATTTGATGGAATACTACTATCATGCCATAAGAAATGACAAGCAAGATGGTTTCCAGGAAAACCTGAGAAGACTTCTTTGAACTCAGGTAAAGTGAACTGAACAGAACCAGGAGAATAGTGTGCAAAATAACAGTAAGAATGCAAGGATGATCAACTGTGAAAGACTTGGCTACTCTGATCAAGATAATGATCCAAGACCATTCCCAAAGACCCGTGATGAAAAATGCTATTCATCTCCAGAGAGAGAGAACTGATGAACTTTGAATAGAGATTAAAGCATGCTTTTAAAACTTTTCTTTATCTTTACTGTTTTATTTTGTTTGTGTTTTCTTTTGCAACATGGCTAATATGGAAATATGTTTTGCACGACCTCATATGTATTATCAAAATCAAACTGCTTACCTTCTTGAGGAGGGGGAGGGATGAGAAGAAGGGTGATAATTTGGAACTCAAATTTTAAAAAAATGACTGTTAAATTTTTTTACATGTAATTGGGAAATATTTAACAAAATAATTTTTTTTAAAAAAGTGTTGGACTTGGAGTTAGGAAGATGGATTCAAATTCTACCTCTGAACTTTAATTAATTGTGTGACCGTGGGTAAGTCCCTAATCTCCCTGAGTCTCGATTTTTACATAAAGGGCACATACTCAGGGCTGTTTTAAGTACCAAATATTAGGTATTATTGGGACCACTAGGTGTCCCATGAGATAGAGCATTGGGCTTGTGGACAGGAAGATCTGAATTCAAATTCCACCTCCCTTACTACCTCTGTGCCCCTGAATAAGTTACTGAGCCATTTTAGCTTCAGTTTCTTCACTGTCAAATGAGGGGTTTGTATTCAGTGACCTCCAAGGTCTTTTCCAAATCTAAATCTTTGAAGTGGTTGGACTTAATGACCTTTTCTGGCTCCAAATTCCTGATAATTCTGTGACACTGAATGGGGGAAGATTATTACCAACCAGCAGGATCAGAGGAGGCTTTATGGAGGTGGCTTTTCAGATAAGCTTTAATAAATGGGCAGGGGCTTAGCTGGTAAATAGTGGGAGACAGAGAAGACACTCTAGGCACCAGGAGCATCACGGACAAAGTCATGTCAGCCACATTGCAATAAAAATGTTGCTTTTTTCTCAATAGGGGAGATCTCTGAATGTCAAGGAAGAAATGACAAGAGCCTACATAAGACAACTTACACAGAGCTTCAGCAGCTACCTCCAGAAATTTAAACATTAAATTGGTCGTTTTGGAGGTAGCCAGCTCCCTGAGTCCTGGCCCTAGTCTCCACTGTCAGAGACGTGGAGCACTCCAACCCTGGTGCAGGATGGGAAGAGGGGGGAAGAAATGGGACAAAAATTCCCATTCCAGGGAAGTGACAAAGATGGTCCAGCTCTCACAGGGACAGTAATCGGCTGTAGGCTAATTCACTGGTAGGAGGCCCAAACTGGATGATTCTGGTCTTCAGGGGCTCAGTAAAGTCCTAACCATAAGGAAGCCTCCCTGGCACAGAGTTCAGACATGCTTACAGAGGTTTGCATTGTCTTGTTTTCCACGCAGGTAAGTTTTATATGTCTCTTTGTGATTTCTGCTTGGTTCCAGAGGACAACTTGGGAAGTACCATTTATTTTTCTGTTTTTCCTGGGTAAAGTAACTAGCAAAGGGCCACTCATCTCTTCTGTCTGGGAGAGGCAAGCAGTTGGCAACCTGTACAGTACAGACATCACTGTCCATGGATAATCCATCCCACTATTTACTACAGGTGTGAATTTGACAAAGGCCCTTCACCACTGCACCATCAATTTTATTACCTGTAAAAAGGGGAACTGGGAGCAAATAAGCTTTAAGTTCTTTCCTATCGTTAAATCCTGTCAAGATTAGTGACCTAACTTTGCAGTGGCATGTCTAAAGATTCCAGCTTCAGCCTTTTCCTTCTCCCTCCTATGTAGCTTGGTGGCTAGAGAGCTAGGTTTGGAATCAAAAAGACTTGAGTTCAAATCTGGCCTCTGACTCTTACTCAGTCATATGACTCTGGGCCCCTGGTCAAGTCACTTAATCTCTGTATGACTCAGTTTTCTCAACTGTAAAATGGGGTTAATTACAGCATCTACTGCACAGAGCTGTTGTAAGGATCAAATGAGATAACATTTCTAAAACTCTTAGCAAAGAGCTTGGCATATAGTCTCAATAAAAGGCTTGTTTCCTTCCTTTATTCCTTCCACAAGTCTTGACCCCTGTCTACTGTTACTGCAGGTCTTCAAGACCTAGTTGGATGACCATTTGTTGGTGATGACATTGAATTTCTGCTTTGTATAAGGGTTGGATCCCCTAAAGCTCCAACATACCTTTTAATTCTGAGATTCCACGGCAGTAAAACATTATTATCCTACGATTCAATGATGCCCAATCTAAGATCATCAAAGGCTAAGATTCTATGATTTCATGAGTGATGCACACACGTGGCGACTCCCTGGGAACAATTATTGACAAGGCGTGACAGTGCTCCCTACTCATGGATAGGCCTGCTTCTGACTCCCGTCTGTGAAATACGGCTTTGAGAGGAAAGCAAGATCCCATCTGCAAGGTTCCACGGGATGCTCCCATGACTCGAAAGGAGCCCAGGAAACAATTCCAATGTGGAAAGACAGCCTTAATGATGGGAAAATTCCAAGCTGCTGTAGTTTTCTCATTTTCAAATAATTAAAGGCATATTTAATGGATATTATCACCTTCTTTCTAGGGGCCAGGCTGCTGGAAGATTTGTTATTTCAATAATTAGCCACCGTAAGTAACAAAGAACTGGAAATAGATAAAGGCGGTGTTCCGTCTCTCTGGATCTAATTGTGCTGTGAGTTTTAGATGGCTAATAGTACTTCGCACTTCTATCATCTCTTTCATCCAAGGACCTCAAAGGACTTCACAATCATTAATTAAGTCTCATAACAGCCTTGGAGCAAAGGATTCCCATCTCTGCTTTGCTTGAAGATAGAGATAGAGGGAGGGCCAATAACTTCACAGATATTGTCCTGCCACCCAGGGCAGGGGCACTACAGAGGCCATGGGGCCCCTGGGAAGATGCCCCCTTTTCTACTACACTAAACCCCAGCCCATATCAAATTCCATTCTGGTTGGGAGAGATCAGTTTCAACGGACATTCCACAGTTTCTGCCTTCCCAGTACAAAAGTTTTTAAAGCAAATAGCTTTGTGAAGAAATAGCCCTTCCCTTACCATTGCTAGGAACTATATGTAGAAATTTTTTGTAGCGTGCTTTGCAAACCTAAAAGTATTTTATCCTAGAGGCAGCCCAATGAGGCAGTTGGTACGTATACCATCGTGCCCATTTTCTTAGAGGTGTAAGCTGAAGATCAGGGAGTTTGGGGGACTTGCCCAAAGCCATACATATATGTATGTGTATATATATATATATATATATATATATTTAATCTATGAGTTAGAACTAGAAGCAGTCCTGCTTTCAAGCACAGTGTTCTGTGCATTTCTCTCTATTTAGAAGAGGTAGTTGGTAGCAACGTGTTGAGCCTGGAGTCAGGAAGACCTGAGCTCAAATCTGACCTCAGACCCTTTCTAGCTGTGTGACCCTGGACAAGTCACTTAACCCTATTTTCCTCAGTGTCTTCAACTGCAAAATGGGAATGATAATGGCACCTACCTCACAGGGTTGTTGTGAGAGTCAAGAGTTAATATCTGTAAAATGCTTAGCCCAGTGCCTGGCACATGGAAGGTAATGGAGAAATGCTTCTTCTTTTTCTTTTTACAGAGAAGAGCACATAGAGGGCATACAATAGGTGATTAATAATTACTCAATCTATTATTTGAATCAGCAAGTGCCCTTAGTAGGATAGACTTAAAGATAGGGGAATAGTAATACCGACTACAATTATGTAGATTTTAAAGTATGTCTTTGTATTTCCAGCACATGACACAGGGTACTTAATAAATGTTGAATCAAAGTGATGGGGATGCTGTGAGTAAATGTAATAAATGAAAATGTTTTCTGTATTATAATCCAATAATAATAATAGCTTTCATTTCTATAACACTTGAAAGTTTAGAAAGACTT
Source organism: Trichosurus vulpecula (assembly GCF_011100635.1). Taxonomy (NCBI): domain Eukaryota; kingdom Metazoa; phylum Chordata; class Mammalia; order Diprotodontia; family Phalangeridae; genus Trichosurus; species Trichosurus vulpecula. Next base: position 116,262,851 of record NC_050574.1, on the reverse strand, counting down.
ATCCTTAGGGATAGCTGGCATAAGCATGATTATCCCCACTTTACAGATGAGAAGGTAGGCAAAGAACCTGAGTGATGTGGCTCAAGTTCCACAATGGAGTCAGTAGTCTGAACCTGGTCTCTTGACTGCCTCCCATTCGTCATTCTTAACATCCCACTCCCAACCCCCAGAAAGCTTTCTGTTTGAGAGGAGCTCAGGCTCCCTAGGAAATGGAGCACTCTAATTTTCAAAGTTAACGGTGGCAGGAAGTTGGCGGGGTAGCCCAGGAATGAGGCCAGACTTAGATAACAAGAGGAACCTCGGAGACAAGCTCGAGGCACAGTGGGGAGCATTGGATTTTTCTCCTGACAAGAACTAGTGGGGCCAAATGTCAGACAGGCTGGTTCCTAGCGTGATAATGCGTACAGCTGTGTAAATGTAGTCCCTCCCCCAAGCAAGCATCACAAAAAACACATAAAACCTAGAGCTTGTGGCTAGGCAGCTTGCTTCAGTCCATCTGTTTCAGATGTACCCAGTGGTCTAATTAGACATTCCTTCTCCTGGGGCAAATGCAGTTCAGTTGAGCAGTAGCTCAGAGGATCGTCTGAGGGCAGGGGGGAGCTTGGTCAGAAGCGTGCCCTGCTAGGGAAGAGACGGTCCCTACCAGATGTCCATTCCCGGGGATAACACCCTGATTGACCACCCTTGTGGTGGCTCTGCTGCCATACATATGAATGGCAACTCTCTTGTCCTGGAGGTCATGAAAGCTACTTAGTTCTCAGCCAGGTTGTTAGTGCAGGAAGCCATGGCAACCACTGCTGATTAGATGAGGGGTATTTTAAGAGACCATCCCTGTGCTCTGCGAGTTTCTTTGATTTTATCTTTTCCCCTTAAATGCTAGAAAAGCTATGAGTACAAGACTCATAGAATGGGAAAGAAAGAAGGAAGCAAAGAAGGGAAGGAAAAGAAGGAAGCAGAGGAAGAAAGGAAAAGAAAGAAAGCAGGAAGAAAGGGAGGTAGGAAAGGAAGGGAGGACGGAAAGAAAGGAAGAGAGGAAGAAGGGAAGGAAAGAAGGAAGGGAAGGAAAGAAGGAAGGAAGAAAGGGAGGTAGGGAGGAAGGAAAGAAGAGAGGAGAGGAAGAAAGGAAGTGAAGGAAAGAAGGAAGAAAGGAAGGATTAAGGGGAGGTAGGGAAGGAAGAGGGGAAGGAAAGAAGGAAGGAGAGGAAGAAAGGAAAGGAAGGAAAGAAGGAAGAAAGGGAGGTAGAGAAGGAAGGGAGGAAGGAAGGAAGGGAGGAGAGGAAGAAAGGAAAGGAAGGAAAGAAGGAAGAAAGGGAGGTAGGGAAGGAAGGGAGGAAGGAAAGAAGGGAGGAGAGGAAGAAAGGAAAGGAAGAAAAGAAGGAAGAAAGGGAGGTAGAGAAGGAAGGGAGGTAGGAAAGAAGGGAGGAAAGGAAGAAGGGAAGGAAAGAAGGAAGGAAGAAAGGGAGGTAGGGAGGAAGGAAAGAAGAGAGGAGAGGAAGAAAGAAAGTGAAGGAAAGAAGGAAGAAAGGAAGGAATAAAGGGAGGTAGGGAAGGAAGGGAGGACGGAAAGAAAGGAAGAGAGGAAGAAGGGAAGGAAAGGAGGAAGGGAAGGAAAGAAGGAAGGAAGAAAGGGAGGTAGGGAGGAAGGAAAGAAGAGAGGAGAGGAAGAAAGGAAGTGAAGGAAAGAAGGAAGAAAGGAAGGATTAAAGGGACGTAGGGAAGGAAGAGGGGAAGGAAAGAAGGAAGGAGAGGAAGAAAGGAAAGGAAGGAAAGAAGGAAGAAAGGGAGGTAGAGAAGGAAGGGAGGAAGGAAAGAAGGGAGGAGAGGAAGAAAGGAAAGGAAGGAAAGAAGGAAGAAAGGGAGGTAGGGAAGGAAGGGAGGAAGGAAAGAAGGGAGGAGAGGAAGAAAGGAAAGGAAGAAAAGAAGGAAGAAAGGGAGGTAGAGAAGGAAGGGAGGTAGGAAAGAAGGGAGGAAAGGAAGAAGGGAAGGGAAGGAAAGAAGGAAGGAAGAAAGGAATAAAGGGAGGTAGGGAAGGAAGAGGGGAAGGAAAGAAGGAAGGAGAGGAAGAAAGGGAGGTAGGGAGGGAAGCAAGCAAAGAAGTGAGGAAGGAAAGAAGGGAGGAAGGAAAGAAGGGAAGAAGGAAGGAAATAAGCAGTTATTAAGTGCCTACTATGTACCAGATGCAAGGCACTTTACAAATATTATCTCGTTGGATCCTCACAACAACCCTGGGAGGTAGGGGCTGTTATTATTCCCACTTTATAGTTGAGGAAACTGTGGCAGACAGTAATTAAGTGATTTGCTAAAGGGTCACAGAGCTGGTGTCTGAGGCTGGATTTGAATTCAGGTCTTTCTGACTCCCAACTAAGCAGTCTATTCACTATGCCACCTAGCTGCCTCCAGCAGAGAATCTTAGAGATTATCTAGTTTAGTCACTTAATTTTACAGAGAGGGAAACTGAGACCTGGAACAATAAAGTGACTTATCTAATGTCACATAAGTAAAACTGCAGAGTGGAGATCTGAATTGAGATCCTCTAACACCAAATCCAGCGTGTTCTTCCTATCACTTCTTCTTGAAGTAAATGAAGGAGAACAAAAGGGCTATCCAGGTGAGATTAGACTTGAGGAAATGAAAGAGCTGAAAAATCAATGGCAGCCCAATAGCTGAGGGGTAAGAATAGGTCAAATAAGGCAGAGCAAGGAGTATGGAAAAGATCATGGCAAGAAAAGAAAACCTAGATACTTACTAGCTGTGTGGCCCTGGACAAGTCACTTAACCCTGTTTGCCTCTGTTTCCTCACCTGTAAAATGAGCTAGAGAAGGAAACGCAAACCACTCCAGTATCTTTGCCAAGAAAACCCCAAATGGGGTCATAAAGAGCTGGACACAACTAAAAATTACTAAACAGCAGCAACAGAAAGAGGGAGGCAACAGTCCTGCTCTGCTCTACCCTGGTCAGACTCCGTGGAAGATACGTTCACTTATGGGCACCTCGTGTCTGAATGTACACTGATAAACTGGATTCTGATCAGAGAAGGATAATACGAGAGGGGGCCATGTTAATCTCTTGATCAACTAGCATTTATTAAGTACCTACTATGTGCCAGGCACTATGCTAATCACCAGAGATATACAGAAAGGCAAAAGAAGAATCCCTGCTCTCACGGAACTCACAGTCTAACAGAGGAGACAACATGAAGAGAATGATGTCCAAAGAATACGTTTTTGTTGTCCAGTGATTTCACTGGTGTCTGACTCTTCATGACCTCATTTAGGGTTTTCTTGGCAAAGACAATGGAGTGGTTTGCCATTTCCTTCTCCAACTTATTTTATAAATGAGGAAACTGAGGCAAACAGGGTTAAATGACTTGCCCAGGGTCACACAGCTAGTAAGTGTCTGAGGCTGGATTTGAACTCAGGTCCTCCTGACTCCAGGGCCTGAACTCTATCCACTGCACCACCTAGCTGCCCTACGGAGAAGATATAGACAAGATAAATTGGAGATAATCAACAAAAGGCCCTAACATTAAAGGGAATGGGGAAGACTTCTAAGATGGGACTTAAGCTGCCACCCATCCTGGGAAGATTGGGTGAAAGATGTGTAAGCATCTAATCTGGAAAAGACAAGACTCATGAAGCTTATGACCAATGTCCAAGTATCTGGCTTCACAGGGTAGAGCCAGGAGCAACGGATGGAAGAGGGAGGTAGACTTTGGCTCTCTGGAAGCCAGGTCCTACACTGATGTTTCACTGGAGTGTAGAGATGACTGGATTCTTTAAGGCTCTGCCAGTGGAACAAAACCCACCAATAAATCTTGCCAAGCTATGAAAAACTTAGAGCAGAGGGCTGGTGACGGACTATGCATCTTTCATCCAAGCCTTATTAAACACCAAGAGGCTCATCCCCATAAGGTGATTGATTCTTTTGGCTACAGCAACTCACAAAGACTACTTACTAAGGTTAGGAGGGACTGTGATCTTCATGGATAGAGAGAAACCAATTCTACTGAACTTAAGGATCCCAGCAGTCATAATTTAGATAAAAATTAATTTTTTTATACATTGCAGCTCACAAAGCACCCTGAAGTTTACAAAACATTACACATACATTTTTCCCAACTGATCCTCATGAGAAAGGCATGTAAAGCATTAGAGTTTCTGTATGATAAAAAAAGAAACTGAGGTTCAGAGGATATAAGGGCAAGCAAAGTGGGACTTTTTGTTGTCTTCTGTTTAGAAGTGCTTCTCAGCACTAAGGCAATCAAGTGCCTTTGGTTGAGTCTTGCGAAACCCTCGAGAGGTGTGAAGTGCTCTGACCCCAAAGAAGTGTATATATACTCTGAGGTTTGCATTTTGTTTGGGGCTCATTCATTGGAAGAGTGTTGGTGGGGAGACTCTGGATAGCTGCTAAGGGGCCCCCTGGCTTTGAAAAACCCAGACATTGTTGCTTTTCTCTCTGGTAACTATGTATGTAATGTCATGCATAGACAGCTAGAATCCTGTCTGCTGATTTGTGTTATTTTGCTCTGTTTACATAATTTCTGCTTGTAATTACTGCTTGTGCTTTCTCTGAAGTTCAGGGTGCTGACTTTTTCCCCTGAACTAAGTGAATGATATATGTATGTCTAATTAAAGTCAGATTGTAAACCTCTTTAAGTTGCTTTCCTTAGGAAAGCAGATCAAAGAATCTGTGCTAGCAGCCCTCCTGTGTGCTGGTATTACTGGCCTTACACAGCCACAGTAGCGGCAAGTAATATTGTTGTTACAGAGGGGGAAAGGATTTATCTAAGGTTACACAACTAATGAGGGCTGGACCTGAGAAGAGAACCAGGTCTTTTTAAATTTCAATTTCAAGTACTATTTAAGCGATACCTATGTTAACCTAACAAAGTCTGTCTGATCCTGAGCTAGTTTCTAAACCATCACTTTTGCTTAATGGTTGGATGTCTCATCAGCTTTCTGGTTTTTTTTTAAAAAACACACACATACATGTACACAAACATTCCATAAAACCTCATGTGGTCAATATTTTTGACAATATTTCTCCAACTTCTGGTTCCTCTGGCCTGCTTACTCAGGCCAGGATTTTCATTGCTGCCTTTGCCCACTTCCACAGTCTTATTCTCACGTCTTATCCTGATTTTTCCTCCCATTTGTTTCTTCTTCTTCCCTGCCTTTCTTCAACTGGGAAAGGCAGGGAGCCCTTCAGAAACCTCAAGCCAGAAAATACTGACTTCTCCATCTGGAGCAACTCACCCGGAAGCCTGATGTGGCCTCTGGCTGTAAGGAATGGATTAGACCCAGCAACATTGGTTTGGGTTTCAGTAGTGGGTGCCAACCTTGGCCCTATGACAATGTAAAAAAATTTCCAATCCATAAGGGCCTCTTGAAAGAGCTACAGACCATTCTTTCCGCCTGGCATGCAATCCGAGGAGAGGGGGAAAGCCAGGGGAAAAAAGGGGGTGATTATTTGAGCCAACTCTAAGCATGTGCTTCTCTATTCAAACACTCGAGAATCGCTCAGCCAACTGCTTTAGTGGGCCCCTCTTTAGAGGCACTGACATCTACCAAGAGAGAAGATCTGGGCGAGGCCTTCTAGGACACAGAGTTTGCCATATTCTCCTAGGGAAAAACGACTTGAAAGATGGCTGAGGAAGTCATGGAACTATGCTCTGTGAAGGGGGTGAATAGGATGGGCCTCTGGAATCCCTTCCCTGGCCCCATTTTCTTGGCTCCCCTTGCCTCTTTTAGCAATACAGTGTTCAAGCTTGTCAAGGCCCACCAGAGCCAAATGTTAACATCATGCAGACTCTCTTGGAGAAAATAACTTACCAATAGTGTTTACTCCCTCATTAAATGAAAAAGAAAAAAAAAACCCTACCATATGAACAGAAGAACTGGCCTCCATCCTGTATTTATTCACACAGTAAAATCCTAATTAATTGGGTCCCAACTAACAAGAACCTTCTATTAATTAGACTTTCTCCTCTCCTCTATACTTTTAGGACAAATAAGCTGAACAGACTAATTGTACACACAGAATTATGGGCATTCTTCATCCATTTGGTGTACGCTTTGAAGAATGGCTATTGTCCAGACTGTGATATGTTGTTGGCTGGATGGGCTCTTAGTGGTTAAGGAGAGGGGTATGAGAAAGGCAAGGAGGGCGCATGGTGGCTAGAGGGCCAACTGTGAAACTAGAAAGACCCAAGTTTAAGTCTTGTCTCTGACACATTCTCATCTGAGATCCTGCCTAACTCTAGTTATCGTCCTATTGCCTTGGGTTGAATTTGCGATGTTTAGGGTTCATTCAAGCGGAAATGTCTGATAAACGGTTGGTAATTTGGGACTGAAGCTCATGAGACTGGCTAGAGCTGTATACATAGCTCTAGGAGTTCAATGCACAGAGGAGATACTCAAACTTTTGGGTGTTGATGATATTACAGAGAGAAAGACGATTTAGAAAAAAGAAAACCCGGGACACAGCTTTGGGGTGCACCTAAAATTAGGGGGTCATACTATGGATGACGATCTAGCAAAAGAGACTTTGAAGGACTGGCAAGAGAACCAAGAGACAAGCATCACAAAACCCTAGAGAGGAGGGAGTAAGTAGGGAGAGAGAGCAGTCAAAGGCGAAACACTGCGTAGGGGTCGAGACAGTGAGGACTTAGGAAAAGCCATTGCATTAAACAATTGAGAGATCACTGACTTTCTCTCCAGTAGTATGTCAGTTCCTTTAAGGCAGGTTTTTGGGGTTTTTTGTGTGCCAGATCTGGGACAAGATAGAAGCAAAAGAAATGCTTGGTAAATCAATGTCTCCTTGAAATTTGAGGGCAGGAAGGATAGGAGTGTGACACAGGAGAGATGCACTGAACAATATTTTGGGAATAACTCATTTAGATAATGATGAGGTGAGTCTTTGCTCTCAGCCCTAATTTATGATAATTTCCAACTGATCAAAGGTCTTTCTAAACCCAAGGATTGGTATCTTCAGAAACATTCTCATCCTCTGGGAAATCATGGTGAAAAAAGTTGAGCAGGTCAACTCATCCTGGACTTCAAGACTTTAAGATCGGGGGATATTCAATTGCCAAGCTGTGCTCTGAAACTTAGTTTACTCCATCTGTAAAATGGAAAAAACAGTAACAATAGCTAACATTTATATAGTGTGTGTTTATGTATACATATATATGTCTGTGTGTATGTGTGTGTATACATACTTCTATAAATACACATACATATTACACACACACACACACGCATATATAAAAACTGTTGTTCAATTGTGTCCAACTTTTCATGACCCTATGGACTATACTGTCCATGGGATTTTCTGGGCTAAGATGCTGGAGGGGTTTGCCATTTCCTTCTCTAGTGGATTAAGGCAAACTGAGGTTAAATGATTTGCCCAGGGTCACACAGCTACTGAGTGTCTGAGGTGGCATTTGAACTCAGGTCTTCCTGACTCCAGCTTTTTATTCACTGAGCCATCTAGCTGCCTCACAAGTGAATGCATGAATGAATGAATAAATAAATAAATGTGAATATACTTGCATACATATGTGTGTATATATGTACGTATGTAGTTGTTTTAGCTTCATAAGAACCATATGAAGTAGTGCTACTATTATCCCCATCTTACAGAGGAAGAAACTGAGGCTGACAAAAATTAAATGACTCACCCAGTGCCACGCAGCTAGTAAGTTTCTAAATGGGATTTAAATGTGGACCTTCCCAAGTCCAGCACTCTATCCACTCTGCCGCATAACTGAGTTTTCAAAATACTGGTTAGTTTTGCTAAACAATTTGTTTTTTTTCCTTTTTTAATGATCACTGGGGTGGGGGAGAGAAGGGACAGACTGGGAAATATATGTGATATAAAAAAGAGCTATCGATGAAATATTTTTTAAAGTACCAAGGGTTACAAATTGTAATTGTGATAGTTGACAGATTAATGTGCCCCACTTACATGAAACTTTATGACTTGGAAATGTTTTCTTTACAGCCTCTTGGAGGTTGGATAAGGCAAGTATCATTATCCCCACTTAAAAGACGAAGGAAGTGATGATCTTAAAGGTCAAATGACTGATCCTAAGTCACATAGCTAGGAATGTCCAAGCCAGGACTCAAACCCAGGTCTTTTCATTCTAAAGCTAACAATCTTTCTACCAGATGTTACTGCTTATTCTAGCTTTTCATCTACCCTTCTTTCCTTAGGTACACCAAAGAGAAAGGGGAAGGAACAAGCATTTTCTTGGAACTCTAGGATCAAATTCCCAGCATATGTGTGGAATGAATGAATGACTTGATGTACTTTGACTCCATGTTACAAATTTGACCATTTGCTGTCCCTCAAACAGATCCCTCTCATTCACTTCTGTGGCTTTGCTTGATTTTCTCTAAAATTGCAATGCCTTCTCTCCATCTCTGCCTGTTGAATTCTGATCCACCCTTCAACCCAACTTAGATGCCACCTCCAGCATGATATTTTCCAGAATCTCTAGAAATAGTCTCTCTCTCATCTGATCTCATAACACTTTACATTTAGGTATTCACCATAATATAATTTATTCTTTACTTTTATGTGTACATGTTTCGTCTCCCCCAAATAACAACTTTAAGAGATCAGGGACTATACTTTTTTAAATGAAATAGTGGGTAGAAAACACTTAAAACTTGCAATATTTCAATATTTAAGCAATTCATAATATCAGCACAGATACTCCCTACAAGGATTCAGGTCACCAACTCTCTCTTTAACTTAGTAGAGGGAGAATTTTGAGAACTTTGCAGCCAAAAAAAATCACTACATTAAGGTCATCCTAGAAAGAGCCTCTCCAACTTTAGCTATACTAGTCCTTAGAAGATGATCATCTGTTCATTACCGGAGCTGTAACAAAGACTTTTTGGGGTTCACCTCAGTGCCAGTATAAAGCAACTGAAGTAAACTTTAAAGGAGGTATAAACTGTAAAGTACTTTATAATTTTCAAGTTTCTTACATTATTTTTCATAGCATCTCTGACATTTTTATTATATCAATAGACTTTCTTCAGCCACTATCCTATTTAAACTTTCTGCAACATTTAACCACATGGAGCCCCCATCTCTATTTACCAGATACTTTTTTCTCCCTTGCTTTCTGTAACACTACATTTTCTTGATTCTCGTATATCTTGGACTGCTCCTTCTTGGTCATTTGTCATTCCCCTCCACCCCCTACGTATGTATCTTCCAAGGGTCTATTCTAGACCCTCTTCTCTCTCCCCTCTCCCCTTGGTGGTATCAATGTTGCCATGGATTCAGTGATCAATTCTAAGTAGTCAGCTCCCAAATCTACACATGCAATCCCAATCTCTCCCATGAGCTCCAGTCCTATATCTCTTCTAGACCAAAGGACACAACCATAAAAATGCTCAAAGGATGAATTCATTATCCTGCCGCCAAAAGTCACCTCTCTTCACAACTTTCTTATTTCTATTAACGGCACCCACCATCCTCCCAGTCAACTAGGTTTGGAACCTCGGCATAACTCTGACTCTCTCCCTTTCTTTATCTTGCACCCCCAACAGTTCTAACTCTGAAACAACTCTCAAACCTATTTCATCTTATGCTCTCAAAAGACCACCGCCCTAACTCAGGTATCTGGTAATCTCCTGCCCAGACTATTATAATTACCTCTAAATGGGGCTCGTTGTCTCCATTCTCTCTCTTCTAAAGCCCAAACTTCATAGAGCTGACAAAATAATCTTGGTATGACCTTACTTTCCTGCTCAAGAGCTCCAGCGGCTCCCTATTCCCTCTAGGACAATATACAACCCACTAAGCCTGGCACTGTAGGATCACCCAAATCTGGTTCCAATCTATGTTTCCATATTTATTTCACATTATTCCCCTTTACTTACTTTTTATTCCAGATAAATTGGAGTAATATCTGTTTATTCAACATCTCGTTTACTTCTGTGCATTTTTGTAAGTCATGCCTTGTGTCTGGAAGGCCCTTGTCTTCATCTCTGCCTGCCTTCTCTTCCTTCAATGTTCCACTCGGGTGTAGGCCCTCCCCTAAATCCTAAAGCACTCCCATATTCCCTCAGCTGGAACCAATTCCTTTCTCTTCAAATTTTGCAAGATCAGTTTGGCTGAAGCTCTTCTTTGCCCCATCGAGGACCTCGATCGTGTATCATGCTTATTTGTATGGACTGTGTGGATTTTTTCATTTTTATGTCCATAAAGACTTATATTTAATAATATACTTGTTGACTTGAATTGCACAGAGTAGGTGATCAATAAATGTTTGCTGAATGAATGGGTACATTGTTTTCTCTATAATATGGCTTCTCTAGTTGGTACCAAATTATTGTAGTGGAAAAAGCTCTGGACTAGGATTTAGGAGAGCAGGGCATCAGTTCTGGCTCTTTGACTAAGCAGCTGTGTGACCTTGGGCAAATCATTTTACAAGTTTGTAACTCACTTTCCTGCTCTGTAAACAGAGTGGGTAGGACTAAGACCCCTTCCGGCTCTAAAAGTTCTATGACTTCACATAGTAATAGAAATGACATTCACTCCAGTCAAACCGGCCCGCTAGCTGTTCCTCATATAATCAATACGTTCTATCTCCAACCTCCGGTCATTGCCCCCCATGTGGTAGTTCTCTGTGTCTGGAACGCGCTCGTTCCTCATCTCTGGCCTGTAGCTTCTTCCAAAGCACAGTTCAGCGGGCACCTCTTCGATGATGCCTTTCCTAATTCCCCTAGATGTTATCCCTCGTTCCCTCTTGAAATTGCTATGTATTAATTTTTATGGGCTTTGTGCCTACTTGTGTACACGTTGTACCCATTGAGGGCAAGAAATGCTTTACTCTCTTGTCCTTGTATCTCTGGCATCTCGCCATTGTATCTCTGACATCTTGCATGGTGCTTAGCACATAGCAGTTATTTAATAATCATATAATTGAATCGAAGGAGCAAAATGAAGTAAAGGATCCTCACCACTACCAACTTGGGGTATCCTGTTCTTTACAGTTTGTTTTGCTATCTAAGCACAGGTGAAAACCCACTGGGGTCTCACCAGACTGGATGAGCCCTGGGCTCTGTTGGAGAAGGTGGTTGGGTGAGCATGCCAACTTGCAGTATGTCAGGCCGCCAGCGGGGCCTGGGAGAAGTGGGGGGTTAATCCCCTTTTCATGTCTCTCCCTAGTAGCCCAGGCTGTGCCAAAGCCAATTAAAATCTTCCTTTTGAAGTTAGTTCAGGTTTTCCAGAGCAGGCATAGTAGAGTATGACCCAGATCAACTGTAACAGAAGGTTCTGTGTTCTTCTCTCCACTTCCCACTGATGCCTGGTAGAGGAAATCGAAGCCCATGCTGGAGAAGGGATCAGCACACACTGGGCCTTCCTTACCCCTCCAGACTACCTTTAGGGAAACCAGGAGCAAATTATTTCTGTATAAAGGAGGTTATATTTGTTTTTATTTTAAAGCATTAGATTTTGAATCAGATGATGCAGCTTGAATCCAGCTTTGCTTCTTACTGCCTTGTGACTTTAGGGAAGTCATTTACTTCACCTTTCCAAGCCTCAGTTTCCTCATTTGTACCTTAAATCATCTGAAAAATCTAGACTGATTCAGTTTGGCCACCATAGTCTGTAATGGTAGGAGAAATGATGCCACATAGCAGGGCCAGCTTGGGGCCTGGAACCAGATGACTTGACTTTGAATCTCTCTAGGCCCATCTGCGTTACTCTTACTGGGTGTGCTTTCACATTCCATGGTGATTTATAACACCACTTTCAGACATTTGATTTTGGTCACTTTGCTGGTCATGAATACATAATGTTCTCCATGTTTGGGGAGCAGGTATAGGAATTTAGGCAGTGTGATCTGGATGAAATGGCTGGCCCTCTGTTCTCTCTTTGTTTTAATACGTTTTTTTCCTGGGGATTTCTCTTTGAGGATGACAGCTGGAGGACCGTAGGCAAGGACTGTTTTTTCCTCCCTCCCCATCCAATAACCTTAGTATGTAAGGGAGTCACAGGAACAAAGCTACCAAGTATATCAAAACTTCATGGCACTATGAGTGATAAAACATGGACTGCCAAAGTCGAAGAGGTCCTTAGAACATAGGATATTCAAGATGGAAGGTCTTTAGGGCATAGAATATTAGGACAAAGAACAAGCTTATTAAAGCTACATAGAAGCTGCATCTGGGATTTTATTGACATAGGGAACTCCATCTACTAGGGCCAAATGGCATCTTCTCTACCACTTACAGTCTTAGGGAGCGGCCTAGAGCAGTGGGGTCAAACGTATATATCCTCTCCCTATCTCTTCTTTCTGTCTCAAACTTTTTCCATTTTTCCTCCTTAATATTCTATGTTCCAAAATCCTTTCCAGTTTCTAACATTCTATAACATGTCTTTTTTAGCTCTAACAGAGAAGTAACTGTGGCATAGCAGATATCGAGTTGGTCTTGAAGCTGGGAAATCCCAGGTTCAAGTTCCACCTCTAATCTATGTGTGGCCCTGGTCAATTCACTTAACCTCACTAACCAACTAACCACTAACTAGCTCTAGGACACAGCCGTCAAACATACCACCAGCCCACAATCCGGAGTGTGGACAAACCAGATTAAAATGCAATTGGGAAATATTGAACAAAATAAATAAAATAAAAATATAGTCTTAATAAGTACAACCTCAATATTTCAATATGTAATATTTTAAAAATAGAACAGGGGATTACTAAACACAATAATCCCTATAGGCTGCATATTGATTTAGAAAAGTCCACATGCTACTAACTGCTACTACTACTACTATCACTACCACTATAGTTGTTCTTCAGTTAAGTCCGACTCTTCATGACCCCATTTGGGGTTTTCTTGGCAAAGACATGGGAGTGTTTTGCCATTTCCTTCTCCAGCTCATTTTACAGATGAGGAAACTGAGGCAAACAGGGTAAAGTGACTTGCCCAGGGTCACACAGCTAATAAGTATCTGAGACCAGATCTGAACTCAGGTCTTCCTGACTCCAGGTCCAAGATTCTATCTACTGCACAACCTTGCTGCCTACAACCATTTTACAGATGTGCCAAATGAGAGTCAAAGAGATAAAGTTACTAGATGACGGTGATGAGCAATTCTTCCATTTCCTCAGTTTGGTAACCTTTGAACTTATGGAGAAAATCAGGGCAGGACAGTTAGAAGGGTAAAACAACAGCATTTTCCCCAAAGCTGAGCATGTAGGTGTGACTGTGATATGCTAGATTTGAAGCTGGAACCGACTTCGAATCAGCTTACTCTCTGTGGGGCTTTGGACATGCCCCGTCCCCTTTCCAAGCTTCCCTTTCTCCACTTGGCAAACGGGACACTCATCACTAGACCATGTTTCTCAGTGTTGTCATGAAGATCAAATGAGAGAATGTGTGTAAAATGCTTTGTAAATCCTAAAGTGCTTTATAAATGTCAACTGTTATTGCTGATGATCTCGGCGTGTTAGTATTAATTACTATTTCTGAGAACCATTTTCGAGGTTGACTGAGCCCAGTGGCTTTGTTATCCTGGTTTTACCCTTTGTATAGATTAAAAACCCTTGTCTGGCCCAACATCTATCTTTTTTGACAGGCAGTTTTGCCCAGTCCCTCCCTCTCCCCTGGAAAGCACTTCTGTTTCCCAGACACCCTGCTTAGCTTCTGGGGAGTATAAATCTTCTAGGGCAGGTCTCAGGCTCCACTCCATTGCTCTCTCACTCCCCGAAGCTCCTAATCTCAGCAAGATTTTGGAATTCCCACAAGTGGATAGGGCAGTGGGAAATGAGGGCGAGGTAGAAGCTACAAATGGGGAGCGGAGACATCAGGGCTAAGTCCCTTAGAGAAGTACTCCAAGGAATCGGGGGGAGCACATATAATCAGAGATACTGGGGCCTGGGATGGGCCTCAGAGACCATTGAGGCTGACTCATATTTAAACAGAAATAACAGTAACAATAATACAGTTATCCCTTTCACATCTCTGGACTTAGGGGCACAGTGGCTCTGTGATCTGGAAAATCTGCGTAAAATTTTTTGGCTTTCCCTTCGAACCAGAGAAGGTCTGATTTTTTTTCCTTTTCTTTTTATGAGGTATTTATAGCACTTTATTGTATAATTTGGGTTAAGTATTTGGTCATAGGCTCTGTATCATCTGCGGGCCTTCGAGTGTCATTTGTGGCTTCCACAAAACTCCCCCCAAATTCCTATTTAATTTCTTATGCCAAAAGAATATAGTGAAACTCCAATGGGGAAAGTTGCAATGTAGAATAGATAACTGTAATAGTCAGCATTTGTAGAATGCTTTGGAGCTGCAAGCACTTTACAAATATTGTCTCATTTGATTCTCACAACAACCCAGGGAGGTCGGGGCTATTATTCTCACTTTATAGATGAAGAAACTGAGTCTGGCAGAGACTTGCCCTGGGTCACACAGCTAGTAAGTGTGGGGCAGCAGATGCTGACTCCAGGTCCATGGCTCTATTAAGGGCACCACCAAGCTGCCTCTAATGTGTTTTATGACGTCCAACTGAAAGATCTCAAGTGACAGGGGACTCCTTATTTTCCCAGGAGGACCATTCCACTTGCTAGGACACTTGTTATATTTAAGATGAAAATCTGCCTCCTTACAACTTCTACCCACAAATGCTCCTCTTGGGCAAAGCTGGGTCAGTCCTGTTCCTCTTCCATGGGGCAGGCCTTTGAACATTTCATGGGATCAGCATATTAGAGCTGGGAGGGCCTCAAAATTCACGGAGCCCAACTGCTTCATTTTACAGATGATACAACTGAGACCCAGAGATCTCATTACTTAACCAGGGGGAAATAGCTAATAAGAGTCTGAGGCAGTAATTGCACCCAGATCTCCAGACACTAAGTCCAGCAGTTTATTCATTATACAAGACTGAAGAATATCTATCATACTTCATCCTAATCTTAGTCCCCTAAAAGGTTTCAGCAGAACAGCTGGAGTTATTCTGTAACCACCATAATTATTATCAGCTTCTATATAGTGCTTTATAGTTTAATTTTCCTTATAACCACAGTTAGCTATTGAGGGCAGGGATGATCAGCCCCATTTAGCAGATGAAGAAAGAAGGGCTCAGAGTGATTAGGCGACTAGTGGTTTTGGGTAGATTTGTGTGAGAGCTTGGACTCCCCGGATCTCTTGTCTCAAAGTCAAAGACTTTGTCTGCTACTCTCCCCTCACCCAAATATACAATTGACTTTCCTAAATGCCTTTCCTGAAATGACTGCATCCTATAAGCTAACACCTTTTATCAATGAGCCTGGGTTTCATAGAGCTTCTTCTCCCTAAGACCTTTATGTCTACAGGGGCATGAATGGGTCAGGGGACACATCTACTATGAGCAAAATGGAAAGGATCCTATGACCATGACCCCACAATGAATGATCAAGGAATGGTAGCCAGAATGTCCTGGGATGAGGAAGCGTAGGCTTCGAGAAGTAACTCAGAGCTCTAGATTTGGGGTCTGGAGATCTGGGTTCGAGTTCTGACTTTGATACTTGCTAGCATATCTTGGGCAAGTTACTTCCCTGTCTTTGTCTCAGTTTCCCTTTCTTTGTCTGGGTTTTCTCATCATGTAAAGGGAGAAAAATACTACTTGTAACAATATCCTCGGGGGCATTTGTGGAAAGTACCTTAAAAACTTTTAAAAGGAAGCTGAATTGAAACATACTTTTTAAAATTTTCTTTTTTTTTGGTTTGTGTTTTCTTTTGCAACATGGCAAACATGGAGATATGTTTTGCATGATTACACGTGTATATTCAGCATCAAACTGCTTGTCTTCTCAAGGAGGGAGAGGGGTGGGAGGGAGAGATTCGGAACTCAAAATTTTAAAAATGAATGTTAAAAGTATTTTTACATGTAATTGGGAAATATTTAATGAAAGAAATAAAAATATATTAAAAAAGAACTAAATAAAATTAAACCAAGGGGTGCTGTGGTATAGTGGGAAGAATGCTGGACTTAGAATCTGTAGATCTGGATTTACAAGTCTTAGCTGTGTGACCTAGGGTGAGTTGCTTCACTTTTCTGGATCCCAATTTACCCCTCTGTAAAGCAGGCATATTCATATTTTTATTAATAGTTAGCACTTATACACTACCTTAAATTTTACCAAGTTCTTCACAAATATTACCTCCTTTCATCAAACCAGGGAGGTAGGTGACATTATTATCCCCACTTTACAGATTAGGAAACTGAGGAAGGCAAAGGTTAAATGACTTATCTAGGGTCACACAGCTGGTAAATATCTGTGTCCTGTTTGGGTTGGGTCTTCCTGACTTAAGGTTGACTGCTCTATCCATTATATCACCTGGCTGCCTCACTTACCTCCTAGAGTTGTTTGTAGTGGGAATGGGGCTTTGTAAAGCTTAAAGCACGCTATTATTATTCTGGCCAAGCCTGCCAATATCCTGCACTTTGGCTGCTGAAGTCAGACAGTAAGCTCAGTCTCTCTTCCCTTCTCTCTGGTTTTGAGTCTGGCTGATATGGATCAGCTGGGGGCTGTCTCCATCCGAGGTCTCCATAAATCAGGGCTGGGTCACAGGCTACAGACTCCAAGACAGGAGGGACCGGCTCATGGCTGCAAGGAGATCTAGTTATTAACCCCATCTCCCCTGTATTCTTTGGCAGCCCCAGCACTTCAAAGCCAAGGCCCAGATTTATGGGACAGCCTGGCTCCAGTTCATCCCACAGACAAAGTCTACTGTTGCAGCCCTCAAATGGTCCCCAGTTATTATGACAGACACATCCCAGATCCTGGGGTGGGACAGGACCTCTGGGGTCATCAACTGTCTTCCCCTGCCTTGAGTTAGGGTTGCCTGGGACTCATCCCACCTGATGGGAGTGCTGGGTGGGGGAGATCTAGTTCACTTTCAGTGTTCTTTAATCTGTCAATGCCACTTACCAACTGCCCACCACATACGGAGGTCTAGGAAGTGTTGTAGGGAAGCAGATTCCAATGGATTATTGCTAACTAGCTTCTAGGTATTGATCAGTAAACCTGACCTTAACCAGGGATTCTTAACCTGGGGTTCATGAACTGAAAACAATTTCTGATTGCTGAATTTCAACATAATTGGTTTCCTTTGAAATTTTATGTACAAAATAACATTAATTTGAGAAGGGTATGTAGGCTTCATCAGACGAATAAAAGGCAAAATAGTTAAGAACCCCTTTCTCAGAGTTAATCTAAACCCTAGAAAACTTAAGTTTGCCAATGGATAAAGGTTATAAGGGACCAGACTTTAGTTTGTTGTAAGTAGGAAAGTTCCTAAGAAATGGAATTATCCCAGAGCACAAGGCAGGCAGGCAGGCAGGCAGGCAGGCTACACCAGCTCCCATCACTGACTCTCTTTCCCAAGCAGAGGCTAACTGAGCCCTTGATTGGCTTGCTATGGAAAGGTATCTGGACTTGGAGTGTTAAGATGCTAGTGGAGGCCCATCTTTACCACTTAGCGATTGCATGATCCTGAATGAGTTACTTCCCTTGTCAATTATCAATTATCTCATCCACAAAATGAGCACCATAGGCCTTGAACTCCCTGCCTCATAGGGTTAACTTCTGTGAGGAGGGGAGTACATTTCGTAGACCTTTTAAGTGTTCTGTAAATGTTAGCTACAATTGGCCAGTTTAAGAGGGCCCTCTGTTCAACGAACATTGTCACACCTGATCACACCCTTCATATCCTAGCTGATTCTCATTCCCATCCCCTTCGATCCCTGCATTGCAAAGTTTCAACCTAATCGTACCCAGACCTGGAATGCCTGTTCCACAGGCAACAGACTTCCCTTCACCTTACATCTTTTCCTCTCCCGTTCTTTCCATCTATTTTGCTGTGAGTTGTTTCAGTCATGTCCAACTCTCTGTGACCCCATTTGGGGTCTTCTTGGCAAAGACACTGGAAGTATTTGCCTTTACCTTCTCTAGCTCATTTTACAGATGAGGAAACTGAGTCCAACAGGGTGGAGTATGACTTGCCCAGGTCACACAGCTAGGAAGCAAATGAGATTGGATTTGAACTCAGGTCCTCCTAACTCTGACCATTGCGCTACCTAGCTGCCCTCCTTCCGTCTACTAGCTGTTACCGAAGCCTGGTTTCCCACTGATGACTCACTCTCTGGCTCTTCTTTCCAGTATTGGCTGTACCTTCACTCATTCTCCTCAATTCACTGGTTGAGGGGAGGGAGTCTGAATATTCCCTGTTCCCCAAAGCCGCTTCCAGATTCTCCCTCTTTCTTCATTTCTCAGTAACCTCTCTTCCTTTGAGGTTCATGCTATTCACACTTACCATCCAATCAAAACCCGGCTAGTTGTTGTCTACACACCATTAGGCTACTCCCCTTCCCGCCTCGATGAGTTCTCTACCTGGCTCATTTCAACATTCATATTGGCTCTGTCTCAAACACCGTAATGACTCAGTTCAACTTGCTCAGTTCCCATGAGTTACTCCTCCACCCTACTTCAGCCACACAGAAAGATGGTCATACCTTGATCTTGCATCACACACAAATGTACCGCTTCTGCGTTCAAGAATTCTGAACTTCCCTCATCCATACAGCTCAAGCTCTCTCTCTCTCTCTCTCTCTCTCTCTCTCTCTCTCTCTCTCTCTGTGTGTGTGTGTGTGTGTGTGTGTGTGTGTGTGATAGTCCATGCCATAGGAGACTCCAAATTATAGGAAGTTTTTCATCAAACAACCTAAATCTGCAGCTCTGAAATTTCTAGCCATTTGTCACTTTTCCCCCAAATGTTCACAGGCAGGCTATACCACTCCCTGGTAGCTACAAATCAACAAACATTTATTAAGCCTCTACATTTAGTAAGTGGCCAGGCACTGTACTCTTTCTCCTACCTCCACAATTCTTCTTTCCAATACTGCAGATTATTGCCTGAACTTGTAATTCCATTTTCATCCTGCGTCTGCACAGGCTGTCCCCATGCCTGGAATGCACTCCCTCTTTACGTCTGCCTGTTAGAATTCTTTCTTTCTTTCTTTCTTTCTCTTTCTTTCTTTCTTTCTTCCTTCCTTCCTTCCTTCCTTTCTTTCTTTCTTTCTTTCTTTCTTTCTTTCTTTCTTTCTTTCTTTCTTTCTTTCTTTCTTTCTTTCTTCCTACCTTCCTTCCTTCCTTCCTTCCTTCCTTTTTCTTCCTTCCTTCCTTCTTTCCTTTTTCCCTGCTCACATCTTTCCTAGTTGCTCACCTCAAGCAGCAGCACCTCCTACATGAAGCCTTTCCTGACTATCCCTCAAGCCCCAGGTGCTAGGGCTCCCTTCATCCCAGGATACCTTGCTGTTACATTGGACATATTTCTGATTGACCTATCTACTTATCGGTTGTTTTTCCTAATAGAAAGTGTTTCAATTTGTTGTTCTTTCTAGCACTTAATATAGTGGTTGGCACATTGCATAAACAAAATAGTTTTAATTGATTGAAAAGAAAAAAACCCAGCTTCTATATCTATGGTACAAAATTTTACAAAAATGTAAACATTTTGTGAAGGACTTTCTTTCCAGCACCCTGTGAAGTAATTAGTGCAAGGACTATTACCTTGTGTTAGAGAAGAAACACTGATACTAGAGAAGTCAAATGAGTCACCCCCCATTCAGCTGCTCAGGGTTGGGGCTGTGAATCAGACTGAAGAGTTAAAGTACCCATCCTATTATCCTCAGAAACACACACACAAGGTCAGATTTACAGAAACTGACCCAAGAGCCTTTCTTGTATGCTCAATAATTAACTGTTGAATGAAAGCAAGAAAAAAAGAATTAAAGAAAGAAGAAAGGAGGAAGGAAAAAGGAAAGGAAAAAAGACAGATGGAGGAAGGAAAGGACAGAAGAAAAAAGGAGAGGAGAAAGCAAGGAGGAAAGATAAAAGGAAAGGAAGAGCGAAGGAAAGAAAGGAAGGAAGAAAGAAAGAAGGAAAAAGAGAGGAAGGAAAGAATGAAGAAAAAGAAGGGAAGGCGGGCAGGGAGGAATGAAAAAAGAAAGAAAAGGAGGGAAGGGAAGGGAGAAGGGGAGAGGTGAGAGAATGGGAGTAGAGGGAGGAGGCAAGAAGCAGGAGAGAGTAGACAGCAGGTGGGAGGAAGAGGGAGGAGAGAGGAGAAAGCAGAGAGAGACAGAGAGACAGAGAGAGACAGAGAGACAGAGAATGTATTTGCCCAGAGATTTTGTTCCTGAATCATTCAGGAATGACACTTTCTAACCAAAAAAACCTTCAATGGCTTCCCATTGCCTAAAACAACTCCAATTAGTCCAATTAAACATCTACGAAGCACCATTCACAACACCATGTGCTTAGTATTGGGGATGTGAAAATGAAAAATCAATACATCAACAAGCATTTATTAAGGGCTTACTGTATGCCAGATACAGTACCAGGGTTAGACATTTTCTTTTATTAGGCCTTTCTACCTCTACCATCCTCAGCTGCAGGGCCTGGAATCAGGAAAACCTAAGTTCAAATGCAGACTCATACACTTACTAGCTGAATGACTCTGGGCAAGTCACTTGAATTTTGTCAGTCTCAGTTTCCTTATCTGCAAAATGGGGTAATAGCAGCACCCACTCCACAGGATTGTTAGGATCAAATGGGATAATAATTGTAAAGTGCTTTATAATCCTTAAAATGCCACATGAACATTGGTTATTATTATTGAGGTTGCTAGTCGGTACAGCAGACAGATCTCTGGATTTAGAGTCAGGAAGACCAGAGGTCAAATGTGGCCTCAGACACTTAACTAGCTGTGTGATCCTGGGCAAGTCATCTAACCTCTGTTTGCTTCCATTTCCTCAACTATAAAATAGGATAATCATAGCACCTACTTCCCAGGATTGTTGTGAGATTCAAATGAAACGCTTTATGCACAGCAAACCTTAAAGCACTGGATAATAATAAAACAATTATATGATTATATATGTAATATAGATTGCATATTTTTTATTTTTGCCCTCATCTCCATTATATAGCAGAGGGAATGATGGTCCAGATGGGAGAATTCCTATGCCTAACATCACTGAGCTAGTAAGAGATAGAGCCCAGATTTGAAACTCAAATCACCGACATTCTTCCCATTCTATCAGCCAGTAAACTGAGGCCAAGGGAAATCAAATGTCTGAAGCCTTCTGAGCTTCTGCTTCCTCAGTGACATAAAGAAGGAAGAGTTTGGATTAGATGACTCAGAGAGGGGCCTGTCCAATTCTAAATCTATGGTCCTATGATCCTAATATGTCTATAAACAGACCTGTTTTTATCTTCTCATCAGGACCAGGGCCGACTATTAATAGAAGTTCCAACCCCTCTAGGGGTCAGCTAGTCCATCCTTAACAAAGCGTCACCTCAATTATTTCAGATAAAAGAATTCTCACTCCCAAAGTCAGAACCTCGGCAGCAAGACCCTCCCCTCCCCTTTCTAGACTGTAAGCAAGCTTTGGAAAAAACAAACAAACAAACAAACAAAAAAACTATACATTGTGACATGCCACTCTCCAGCTCAGAAATCTTTAATGGCTCACAATTACTTCTAGGCAAATACACAGATTCCTTCACTAGGTAATTGAGATGCTCTACAACTTGAATCCAGCTTACTTTTCTAACCTCACTTTACTTTATTCCTCTTACCCACACTGAATTATAGTCAAAAGTACAGAATTTGTTCCCTGAATTTGTCCTGACTTCTTCCTTGGTGTATTCACACAAGCTGTCCCTTAGAATGTATTTCTTCACCATCAACACAGGCAGCAATTCTTTCCTTCCTTCAAAGCCCACCTGAGGGTCCAAGTCCAAGTTCCAATGCTTTCACGATCTCCACCAGCTAGAAATAAAGGTACCCAATGTGTGTATATATGTGTGTATACGTTTGAGGGGGTGGGGTAGGGTGAAATGGTGTTGAAGTTTGGAAGTTAGGATCTGGGCTTGGAAGGGAATGAAGCCAGGCTTGGGCCCCTCTACAAAATG
This sequence comes from Trichosurus vulpecula, assembly GCF_011100635.1. Lineage (NCBI taxonomy): Eukaryota > Metazoa > Chordata > Mammalia > Diprotodontia > Phalangeridae > Trichosurus > Trichosurus vulpecula. Next base: position 116,240,854 of record NC_050574.1, on the reverse strand, counting down.
GAAGTACCCAACATGTGTGTTTATGTGTGTATATGTTTGGGGGTGGGGTAGGGTGTCATGGTGTTGAAGTCTGGAAGTTAGGATCAGGGCTTGGAAGGGAATGAAGCCAGGCTTGGGCCCCTCTACAAAATGGAGGTACCCAACATGGGTGTATATGTATGTATATGTTTGGAGGGGGTAGGGTAGGGTGAAATGGTGTTAAAGTCTGGAATTTAGGATCAGGGCTTGGAGGGGAATGAAGGCTGGTTTGGGCCCCTCTATAAAATGGAAGTCCTTGGAGGAACTCACTGATTAGAGAAGAAGGCAGGCCTTGTGAGGGGATATTCCAGGACATAGCATCATACATTCTGAGTGGTAAGTAACTTAGATGTCATTTACTTTGGCACCTGAACTTTGCAAATGAAGATCCTGAGGTCCAGAGGGGTTTGGTGATTTATCTTCAGGCTCAAAGGTTAATAAGTAGAAGGATCTGGCTTTGAACCCAGCTCTTCTTATCCTTTGCAGGCTAGCTCTGGACATCCAGTTTCTCAATAGATTTTTCTCTGTGTAAGCAGCGAATCCAATGAACTTAAGCCCTGGTATAGCTTTGGGGCCCAATCATATTTGCATTAGCTGTCTATCTGGCTCATATGGAACAAAAAATGCCAATGTGTGCTTTCCTTTTGTGTATAGTAGATTTATTCTATAGGCTTCCTCTATGAGAAAAAACTCCATGGATGGCAGGCACAGAGTTCAGGACATCATGCAAATGTATGCTCTGTGCTCTAGGCCACCAGGATGAATAATTCAGCCAAACATCTGGAGGTCTGGCATGGCACAAATGAAATAGTTGGATGGCTGGTTGAATTTTCCACTGTGCGGAATCCAGATGTTTGGGCATTAGAAAATAAGGTCTTAGCTCCTTGTAGAACCTCTCCCAGCATATCCTAGGGGTTGGAGCAAGCAATTTGTTCTATTCTAATCAGCAAGGTTAGAAGTGGTATGATGTAATGGGAGAAAAATGCTGGGCTTGAGGCCAGAAGACTTGGGTTTGAGTCTTGGCTCTGCCATTTATTAATCATATGATCTTTGGCAAGATCATATGACCTTCATCTCTCTAATTACCTCACATGGTTATTGTAAGGATCACATATTATAATGTACGTAGAGTGTTTTGTAAACCCTTTAAAATGCGACACAGAAGTGAGCTGCTGTTAGGAATAACTTATGGCATAAATATTGCATAATGAGATAATATTAATAATGGGAATGACAGACTTATTGGTTAGACCCATTATTTTATAGTATACACACATATTATATATATGCATATATTTATATATGTACATACAAACATATATATGTATATATAGTTTTAGCTAAACTTTTCTTTTGGAACATACAATCATACATATTGGACTATAACTGTGTGTTCCAAAAGAAAAATTAAGTTAAAACACACTAAATCCAGATGGGCAACAAGTTACCTTTAACTGGTAAAACTGTTCTAATTTTCAGAGGACATTGGGGCTGGAGGGACCTTAAGAGATGCGATCCCCTCACATTATAAATGACAAAACTGAAACTCAGAGTGGTAGATACAGTAAATACTGGCAGGAATAGGCCTAGAACTCCTGGAATTCAGTCCAGTGTCCTATCCAATGTCCACAAAGGGTCCTTTCAAGCCTACCCAAAGTTTCTTATTGCCTTAGCTTGGGGGGCCTTGTGTTTGTGAAACAAAGCAGGGAATGCTTTTAATGACCATTGACAGCCTGAAAAACTTCATAATCTAGTTCCTCTCCAGAGCTGGAGGCTATGACTCAGGAGAAGCCTCCTGAGTTGAATTTCTTCAGCATTTCAAACATAAGTCTCATACTGCTAACCAGTCAGGCTCCTGTCCATTATATATCCTGAGGAGCAAAAATGTGTTAAATTTCCGAATTCAGATTTTCTTCTCAAGTTTCAACATTTTGGGAAGAACACCACCAAGACTGTGAGATGTGTGGAAAGTGTGCTGGAGTCTGGAGGCCTGGACCTGAATTACAGTACCTGCCATTTATTAGCTATGTGACCATGGGCAAGTCACGGAATTTCTTGGATCCTCAATTTCCTTATCTGTGAAACGGGCATAATATTATTCACAGTATCTCCTCCTCGCAGGGCTGTTATAAAGAAAACACTACAGTATAATCCTTAAAGTGCTACAAGAATGTTGTTATTTTTTTAGTTGCAGGAAAAAGAAATCTTTTTTTTTTCTTTTAAAAAGTATGCTTTTTTTTAGCTCAACTTCTTCCTCCCCATTCCTCCTTACTCCCACCCAAGTACAAAGAAAACAGAAAAGTAGTTTTATGTGGCAACTAGAAATGGAGACAACAACACAAAGGGAGGCATTTGCAGGATGTTTCCAAAGAGTGACCCTGAGAATGATAAATGAACATAATTTGGCAACTCGTAGTGCCCAGCAAGTTGAGAGAGTTTGTTTATAAAGAGCCACTTTAAAATTCCCCATCCAATCTTACATTCATGGAATCCTAGCAAAATGGAGAGGAAAGGGTCCTCAGTTGGTTAAAGAGGGGGAGACTGAGGCCAAGGGCAGCGAATGATTGGTCATTCAAAAATGTCAGTCAACCAGAGGCAGTCCCCAAACTTGAATTCAGATCTCTTGACATGCTATTCAATGGATTAAAAATACAAACAATGGGAATGGAATGAAAGGCAGAGTCAGAGTCTCTCAGCTCCAAAACTCTGTGCGCTAGCCTGAGTTTCTATGCTTTATGTCCTAATGTTCTCTGTCCTATATTCCTTTCCAGCGCTGTCTTCTAGGGTCCCTTCAATCGCTGACATTTCTGTCTTCTAAAGTCCCTTCTAGATGTGACTTTTTGTCCCAGGGAGTCAGTTTGTACTAGTTTTCATGAGAGCTGGTTGTTAAATGTCAGTCTAAGCATTCACATTCTAGAAAACAGCAAATGCTACAAATGAGGGCTTGATTGTTTTTTGACTGTCCAGACTTAAGTACATGATAGAGAAAATGTGAATAAAACAAATTAAATTTCAAAGTGTGTTATGCATACTTTTAAAAAAATTTTCTGGAGAGCCATCTGTAAAACATTTACCAGCATAACCCTGCTTCTACCTCTAGCATTCTATGTTTCAGGGCCCTTGTAGCAATGACATTCTGTGTTCTAAAGTTCCTCCCAGTTCTTCCATTCTATGCCCTAAGGTCCCTTCCATCATTGATATTCTCTGCTCTAAGGTCCCTTCCACCTCTAACATTCTATATTCTAGGCCCTTCTAGCTCTGACATTTGTGTTGTAAGGTTTCTCCCATTTCTTACATTCTATGTTCTAAGGCCCCTTCTGTCACTGACATTCAATGCTCTAAGGTCGCTTCCAGCTCTGACATTCTATGTTCTGTGTTCTAGCTTTCTCCTATGTAAGGTCTTTTAATATTCTAAGGATCTTAGTCTAAAAGGGCCAGGGTCTCCCATTGCATTCTGGGCCATCACCATTCATCCTGATGCATATCAGGCTACTGGACTCAGATGGCTCTGGAGGAGAAAGTGAGGCTGGTGACCTTGCACAGTCCTCCCTCACTCAAATCAGTCAACTGCAAGTCCCACAATGATGCTAAGGTTAAGTCTATGTTAAAAGTTCTATTCCAGCACAGACATGCTATCTTCTAAGACACCTGTCGACTCAATGCTTTCTGTTCTAGGGTCCATCCCAACTCTGACATTCTCTGTTCTGTATCCCGACATTCTATTTCCCAAGAATTCTTCTAGTTCTAAAATATTTTATAGTTAGAACACAATTTAGACAGGAACACTAAACTGGTAAAGGGAGCACAAGCAACCATAGTGGCCTGGTGAGATAAAAAAGTGTGCGGAGTGAACGAAGAGAAAATAAAGAAATAACAGGAGTGAAAGCTGAGAAAATCAGAAGAGTGAAAAGCGTCCTGGAAGGCTCTGCACTCCTAAAGATAAAGGAAGAGCCCCCAGCACAGCTGTTCGAGTGGCTTAGAACTTACGGAATTGTTTCTTCCTCCGCCTCTCAGCCATAGTCCGGGCAGCCATGGCTCCCCTCCTCCCACAGCCCCTTAACTGGTCTCCTATCCTGAGGTTTGTCCTCGTTTCCTCCTCCACAGCAGAGCCACCATCATCTTTCACACACAGTGCTTTGGCCAGATTGCTCCCCTGCTCCAAGGACCTAAGCTAATAAGCTGCTGAGCTCCTCAAAGTCTGTTGCCACCGGCTCACTCGCAATCCACTCCCACCCTCCTTCCTGTTCCTTCCCATAAAGGCACACTGGTACTTCATGCTCCCCAGGGCAGGCTTCTTGCTTAAGACCAGCAAAGTCATTGCTTGCAATTCACCTATAACTGACTTTAATTCCCATGCCTGTGCTCCTTCCCAGGAAATTCAGGACTCTATGGAGACAGCCTAGGGGCTATGGTAAGGACATTGGATTCCAAATAAGAAGTCATTGATTATAGTACTGGCTTGGCCATGGACTCTCAGTCTCAGTAAATGAGGGCTACCATTTCACAGATTAGCTAGGATGCATAATACATTGACTTGTTGGATTTGGAATCAGAAACACCCGAGTTCAAATTCTGCCTTAGACGCTTAACTAGAATGTCACCTTGAACTAGTTATGTAACTTCTTTCAGCCTTCATCTCCTTATCTTCAAATGGGGACAAAAACAGTAATGACAGCACCTTACCCACTCTAGCCTCAGTTTCTCCATCTGTCAAATGCGGATAATAAGCAGCATCTTTACCACAGGGTTATTGTAAAGATCAAATGAAATAGCACAGGTTATGTGCTTCATACACTTCACAGCAGTATATGTGTTAGCTGTTATTATCATGTTAGTATTGTTGTGAAATCTCAATGCAAAACTTAAAACACTATGGAAATGTGAATTATAATTATTTTCTTCCTGACTTTGCTCTGCCTCCCCAACTTGATCACAAGCTCTTAAACAGTCTCTCCTCTGGGCTTAGCATCCTAAGTTCCTTTAACTGAACCTTCTAGGATGTAGTTTCCAATATTCTCATCCACCTAGCAGTTCGTCTCCGGACATACTCCAGCTCACCAGTGTTTCTTATAAAATATGATACGCAAACCTAATGCAGTAACTTTAAATGGGGTCTGACCATGGTACAGTACATAAGGACTATTGTCTGCCTTCTTGTGGAAACTATGTTTCTTTTATTGCAACCTAGAATCACACTACCTTTCCTGTTGCCTTGACAAGCTTTTGGTTCATATTAAATTAGCACTCACTGAAAACCCCAGATTTACTTCTCAAGAACATCTCGCCTCCATCACCTCTTGGTGAAACTGATTTTTTAACCCGAGTACCAGACATTCACTCTATTCAACTTAAACTCCTTCGTGCAAAGCCTCATCACGACCTCGGATTAACAAAACCTGTGCCATCGGAACATAAACTTGGGTAGGTCCTAGGAAATTGGAAAGGCTTTGTGTATCATCTGGAAATGTACTCTATGTCCTTCTCTGAGGACCAGATGAGATTAGCTTGGAAAAGTAAGCACACCATTGATTGGCTACAAGGTATGGAAGATTTTGGCCACCTAGAAGTTGTAGAAAGGTTCTGCTCTGTCTCGGTGGGAGGAGAACATACTCTGCTCCTAGCCTACCACTCTATTCGTGTATTGTCTGTCCCTATCATCATGTAGGCTCCCTGAAAGTAGGAACGCTTATGTTGCCATATAAGCTCCTCAAGAGATCTCTTTTTCCATGTGTATCTTTGTACAGTGTCTGGTACACAGTTAGCACTTAATGAATGCTTTTTCATTCATTCAATAATTCAGTTCTTCATTCACTTATTTGGGGAGAAAAAACAGGAATGGGAGAAGATGTTGAGGGAATTTGAGGTTTAGATAGGATAGGAAGGATGGTCTTAATTTTCTTGGCAAAGGATGCAAGTATTTATAACCACATGCAAACACGTGCATATAGTTATATCATATATGTAACATTTATATCATATATGTAACATAGGACCATCCAGTCCAACTCCTTCACTTTTCATTTGAGGAAACTAAGACCCATGGAGGTTAAGTGACTTGTTCACTATCAAACACAAATATCCAATGATTTTGTGTCCTCTCCCCATACTGTTTACTTTCTCTTGTTAATATCCTTCTTACATGTGGAGCCCAAATATAAGCACAATGTTCAAGATACATCTGCCTCCACAAATGGGTCATATGTTAAATAAAATGTGCTTTTCTCAACGTCTATATTTACCAGTAAGCTGCATTCCTTTATCCATGTTTCTTCCCTTTCAATGGCCAAATCCTCATTTTATCTCTGTTTTGTTCATACCAAGTACACAAAAGATTCAAAAGCTCTTTCTCATATTGAATTAGAATCTGCCTCCCTCTAAGTCCTGCCCACACCGTCCAATTGCTCTTAATTCTGCCCTTTGAAACTGCACAGAGAAATTCTAAGCCCTCTTCTCCATGGCTGCCCTTTTGATACTTGAAGAACTCGATCATGACTTATAAGTGTTCCCTTCTGTAGGTGAAACAGACCCTGTCTTTTCAAGCTGATAACTGAATTACAATGCTCCAGTACGTAGACACAGCTATTGATAACGTGCCTATCAACAATGCAGGATTATAAATTTAGATTTGCACAAGAACCTTAGAGACTACCAATCCCCTCATTTTATAGATCAAGAAACTGAGGCAGAAATGGATTGAGTGATTTACCTAGGGCCATACAAGCTAGTCATTGTGTGGGGCAGGATTTGAATCCAGTTGTTCTTGACTCAAGGTCTAATGTGCTATCAATTCTATCATGCTACCTCTTAAATGCATTTATTGAGCTCATCTTAAAAGACCTGAGGAATTCAAGATATTTCTTGTTGTTGGGAGGAAGATATCTGATTTCTGTCACCAGTTTGTATATTGAGAATGAAATTTCTTTTTTTTAAAAAAAAGAAATAATGATTCTTGAAACTTGGTGTCTTCTTTGCTTATGTGGTCCCCTTGATTTATTTGTAGCTCAACAATGGGATCCCCCAGAGTTCACTAAGTTGTTGAGGGTGGTGATTTTTTCCACTAATATGAAGTTGATGACTGATAAGCAGGCATATTTGCTGGGTTTTATGGAAATAGATATAATCATCCCATGCTCTTTATCCTTTCACAGAAACATCAGCCAAGGATTTTCATAAGACACAAAGATCAATGCACAATCTCCAATGCCACCTCCTCCAGGAAGCCTCCCCTGAAGAGCTCTCTCCCTCCCCCAAACTCCCATGAACTTTGCTCCTCTCTTGCCATCCTGTTGCTGCCCTTTTGTTTTTTCATTTAGGAGATGGTTTAATGAGTTGGTGTGGCCAAATACCAAACCAAATCAAACCATGGTGGACAAGTTTCTACTAATGAGCTTTTCTGAACTTAATCAGACTGATCGCCAGATGACAGCATATCACATTTTTATTCAAAAGCTTGGGAGGAATATCAGGCCCTGTGTTCCCAGGCATAGCCTTTGAGATCCCACGGGCACTTCTGTATCACAGTGAAACACCAGAAGATAGTGGAGGGTTATGACTATTATTGTCTTACACAGAATCTCCCACGTGACCCTCCTTAAATTAGGCATTCAAAATTTGGGGTACTGAAGGGAGGAATGAATGAATGAGAAATCTAACATAGACCTGGGTCATGTATAGCTTTATGACATCTGACAATTTGATAATCATGCCTTCTACATCTCCATAAAATGGATATTAGAACACCTACCCAGGAGGTTGGGGTGAGGATCAAATTATATAATACATAAATCATTTTGTAAACATTCAAATGCTATATAAATGCCAGTTTTTATTAGTTAAAATCATTCTTCTTACATTGTTCCATGGAATTCAGACAGAAACAGCCTTGAAATGTCTCTATCCTTCTACCATTTTTTATACATTAGTGTTCTATGAACGCTTGCACGAGTAGATGAAATAGTTGCTTTTTATAATTAAATAAAACTGGGCAGTTAGGTGGCTCAGTGGATAAAGTGCTAGTCCTGAAGTCAGGAAGATTTATCTCCCTGAGTTCAAATATGGCCTCAGACACTTAATAGCTGTGTAACTCTGGGCAAGTCACTTAACCCTCTTTGCCTCAGTTTCCTCACTGTAAAATGAGCTAGAGAAGGAAATGGCAAACCACGCTGGTATCTCTCCTGCGAAAACCCCAAATGGGGTCATGAAGAGTCAGATATTACTAAAACAACTGAACAACAGCAAAACCAAAAGGATGTAAACTCACCCTTTATATGCCCACTAAAGTTATCATCACTGCCACTCCAGCAGACACAAAGACAGGGATGATATGTACTTCCTCCCAATCCCATATGATGTAAATCTTGTCTGCTTGGTCTCTATATTTTGAAAGTTTTTCGGTACATGTAGCTTGGGAAATTGTGAGTATTTTGTATAGTCACATAACTTTAAAGTGTTCTTAAGTTTTTACGGATCAATGTTATCTTTGGGTCATTTTGGGTGATAGTTCAGGGCTATGATAATAGTCAGTTCCAGCACAGTTTGTTGACTAAGTTCTCCAGGATATTTTGAGGTCTGTATTTATAAAATGGAGATTTTGTCAAATGCTATTCCATAAAAGATATTTAGCTATTAATGTAAGGTTTTTGAGCTACCACGCAGTGTCTTGCTAGGTATTCAGTAATGCTTACAGTTATATTTGTACAGTTTCGACCATTTCCTTACGTTGTTGGCAATGATGAGTAAATCTGGGCTTCTTAAGGATAACTTTTCTGAAATTTCTGGTGGGAATGGGCTGCTTATCAGTTGCTATCACTCCTCTACTTTCACAAACAAAGCTATACGATTCAGTTACTTCTTCGAGGAAGCTAGATGGTGTCATGGATAGCACTGGAGTGAGGAAGACATGAGTTCAAATCCAGTCTTAAATACTTGCTAGCTGTGTGACCCTGGGCGAGTCGCTTTAAACTGTTGGCCCCAGTTTCTGCAATTGTAAAATGGGGATCCTAATAGCATCCAACTCCCAGATTTGTTGCAAGGGTCAAGTGAGATATTTAGAAAGTATGTAGCGTAGTGTCTGGTACATAGTAGGTGCTTAATAAATGCTTGCAGTTCCCTACCTCCCACCTCCATTTAATTGATGATTCTTTGTTGACACTGAGCTCAGTGAGTTACACCCATAGAGGGCGCTCTATCTCTATTCTTGGATCTTAATCATTTCACGGGCTCCATCTGGTGGTAAACCCCTTTAAGTTCCATACTGCATACCCAATGGCATGCACTTGTTAGTTGCCGAGTGAAATGTGGCTTGTTCCAAAAGTATTTCTGTAGAGTTTTAACCTGTTTAACACGTCAACCTTCAATCTTCTTCCTTCTTTTTGTCAAAGAAATGTTAAGATTTCCATATTGTCACAAGGTGAAGGGTCTTGTGTTGCTTTGATATTTTATAGTTACATAAATTTGTTAGGATACTTTTTCTTCATCATGGTCACCACCGCCACCATCATCCTACTTATTGATAAAAATGTTGAATAGCACAGAGCCAAGGACAGAATTCTCTGGTAACCACTTGAGACCTTCTAGGTTGACATTGATCCATTTTGATTAATCAACATTCTTTGGTTTGGGTTTTTGCAACTATTTCTAAATTCACCTAATTGTGCATTGAGTTATTTTTTAGTTATTTTTCAGTTGTGTCTGACTCTTCGTGAACCCATTTGGGGTTTCCTTGGCAGAGATACTGGACTGGTTGTCATTTCTTTCTCCAGCTCATTTTACAGTTGAGGAAACTGAGGCAAACAGGGTTAAGTGACTTCTTCAGGATCATACAACTAGTAAGTGTCTGAGGCCAGATTTGAACTCAGAAAGATGAATCTTCCTGACCCCAGGCCACCTAGCTGCCTGGCAACGAGTTGGCCCATACTTTATAAAACTAACCACTCATACGGAGGTGATGCTTTAAGATTTGTTGAGTACTTACTCTACAACATCCCTATGATGGAGTGAGTAGAAGTATCAGTGTTCCCATTTTACAGATGATATGTACTTCCTCCTATTCCCATATGATGTAAATCTTGTCTGCTTGGTCTCTATATTTTGAAAGTTTTTCATTACATGCAGCTTGGGAAATCATGAGTATTTTGTAATAAAACTGAGGATCAGAAAGGAATAAGCAGTGGTCCCAGGTCCCAAAGCTACCTCATGGAAGGATTAGTACTGTAATTCGAATTGTCTGACTCTAAATCTGGAGCTCTTTCCATGTATCATGCTGCTCCTCTTTTCTACACTTCAATGTATTTGCTGACTGATGTCAGTAACTTAATCATCAGCATCCTAATTAGTTTTACCTACTCAGGAGTTTTCTGAAACATTAACTGGGCCAATACTTTAATAAATGCATCTTAAATCGAATTAAATTGAATGTGGTGTTTTCAGGTTGAAACAAAACATCTTCTGTGTAACAGCCCTATGAGGTTGGCGGTGCAAGATAAATATTATTACCCCCACTTTGTAGATGGGAAAATTGAGGCTCAGTTTGGGCTGGTTATCCTAGCTCTGTGACTTTGTCATCTGTGACCTGGTTTAGCAACGCTCACTTGGGAGTTTATACAAACTCAAATATCTTTAAAAACCTTTGCAATTTAAACAGATACATGTACAAACACACAAGTAAGGTTAGATTTATGATTAAATTCTCTAATTATGCCTGATTGAACTAAAACCTAAATATAGCATATTCAGAAGCTACCCAATAACCCCAATTTCAGACTCGAAAGGGTAAAATCGCTATTTTCTCCTTTGCCAACTTAGTTAATAGTCAGTGTAAAATCAATGAATATAATTTGGCTTCATTTGCTATTCATATTTCTGTCGTCATGATTCCTGTTGAACTGCAATTTTGCACAATCTCATGCCACCTGTGACTCCCCCCAACCAAAACCAATCAGACAGTATGTTCAGAAAAACAAAACAACCCTACGGTTTCAAATACTAGAGAAAGGATGAATTAACTTTAGAGCTCCAGTATTACCATACTCTTAGAGCCAGTAGAAACGCATAACCACCGAATCAGAGATCCTAGATCCAGAGCCAGAAGGACCTCAGAGATCACTGAGTCCAACGAAAATTCTACCTACAGTATCTCTGACAAGCAATCGTCTTTTGCTTGGAGGCATCTTGGGAGGGGGACCACAGTACTTCAGGAGATGGCCCATTCCACATTTGGACGCCTTGGAAAATTGGCTAAGTTCTTCTGTGATCTAACACCTGCCTCTTTACAAACCCCAATCCAGTGCTCCTAGTTTATCCCTCCTGGGGCAAGCAGAGTTTTAGGGCTTCAATCCACCTCAGCCTACCATTTCCCATTGGATGGCCACTAGTTAAGAGAGGAATGGGGGACAGTGGTGTGTATGTGTGGTGGGCTAGAAGGTAGACTAGATGACCTCTAAAGCTGCTTCCCACTGGCGTACTAAGAGGCAGGTAGGTGTAGCAGACAGTGTTGGACTTGGCCTCAAGAAGACCTAGTTTCACATCCTGCCAGAGCTACAAGCTATGTAACTGAAGAAGTCATTTAATTGTCAGCCTCTTCAAACAGGCAAGTAACAGCACCAAACATTTAGTCGTTAGATGAGATACAGAGAGCACTTCTACTTTCTCTTTGGAATTTTATTTAGTTATGTATGTGCCTTATGTGTATTTTATGTATATGTTATATATCTATTATGTTATAATACTATACTATGTTGGTTTTGTTGTTGAGTTGTTTCAATTGTGTCCAACTTTTCATGACCCAGTTTGAGGTTTTCTTGGCAAAGATACTGAGAGGTTTGCCATTTATTTCTCCAGCTAATTTTACAGATGAGAAAACTCAGGCAAACAGAGTGAAGTAACTTGCCCAGGGTCACACAGCTAGTAAGTATCTGAGGCCAGATTTGAACTCCGGAAGACTCATCTTCCTGATTCCAAGCCTGGTGCTCCATCCACTGCACCCTCTATACAAATAAATAAAATTCCAACTAATATGTGCAAGGGCATAAGGGGAAGGCCAACTACGTGTTCAGAAGCCTTGCTAACAGTGCCCACTCTGTAAAGATCCCTTGTGAACAGTACCTACTATGTGCAGAATTATGTTCTTGGGGCACTCACCCAACCTTTGCAGTGTTAGCTCTTCAAGGGGAAGGACCGTTCATCTTTATTTTGGTATCACTGCTCTTACCACAGTGTCTGGTATGGAAATAAGGGCTTAACCAATTCATCAAACAACAAGCATCCATTAAGTACTTACTGGATGCCAGGCACTGCACTAAGCTTTCGGATACAATGGAAAAAAAAAAAACAAGCCCCATGGTCCTTGCCCTCCAGGAGCTCAAAATCTGATGAGGAGGCAACATGCAAACATGTAAACTCTGCACATATGGGATGTATATATAATGGATGGAAAGGAATTTGACAAGGGGAAGGGAGTAGAAGCCAGGGAGACTGAGGAAGGCCTCTTGTAGAAAGGGGGATTCAAAGTGAGTCTTTGAGCAAGTCAGGGAAGTTAAGAGGTGGAGGTGAAGGGACAGAACATTCCAGGCATGGGGTACCACCAATGAAAAGGTGTGGAGAGGGGAGATGGGGTGTCATGTGTATGGGTCAACAAAGAGGCTGCTGGACTGCAGAGTGTGTAGAGGGAAATGAAGCAAAAGAAGGCCTGGGGGCATGAAGGAACTAGGTGGGGAAGAGCTCTCCTTGACCAACAGTGGGTCTGATGTTTGACTCTAAAGGGAACAGAGAGTCACGGGAGTATGTGGAGCAGGGTAAGCCTTCACAATGGAAAGTCTTCAAAGGCAGGACCCTGAGAGGCATTGCGCCATCTTAGTTTTCTAAAGGTCAGCATAGCTAAGGGCAGAGAGACTGTCCACCAAGTACTCTACAGGGGCATTTTTTAATTGCAGCAGCTCTTGAAGACCAGTAGCTAAGCTGCAGACGGTTGGCAGAAGCATTGGCTGGGGGTGGGGAGAGTGTGCACAGTGAAAGATGGAAGAGTCCTGAACTACTGACGTTAGAAATATAGTAAGAAGGACAACAGTAATAATTAACCTTCCTCCCTCCCTCCCTCCCTTCCTTCCTTCCTTCCTTCCTTCCTTCCTCCCTTCCTTCCTTCCTTCCTTCCTTCCTTCCTTCCTTCCTCCCTCCCTTCTTTCTTCTCCTTCCTTCCCCCCTTCCTTCCTTCTTTCCTTCCTTCCTTTCTCCTTCCTTCCTTCCTTCCTTCCTTCCTTCCTTCCTTCCTCCCTCCCTCCCTTCTTTCTTTTCCTTCCTTCCCCCCTTCCTCCCTTCTTTCCTTCCTTCCTTCCTTCCTTCCTTCCTTCCTTCCTTCCTTCCTTCCTTCCTTCCTTCCTCCCTCCCTCCCTTCTTTCTTTTCCTTCCTTCCCCCCTTCCTCCCTTCTTTCCTTCCTTTCTCCTTCCTTCCTTCCTTCCTCCCTCCCTTCTTTCTTTTCCTTCCTTCCTTCCCTCCTTCCTTCCTTCCTTCCTTCCTTCCTTCCTTCCTTCCTTCCCTCCCTCCTTCCTTCCTTCCTTCCTTCCTTCCTTCCTTCCTTCCTTCCTTCCTTCCTTCCCTCCCTCCCTCCTTCCTTCCTTCCTTCCTTCCTTCCTTCCTTCCTTCCTTCCTTCCTTCCTTCCTTCCTTCCTTCCTTCTCATGCATATGGACCTGTGTTTGGCCACTTAGCACACCCAGGCTATTGACACTGGCCCCATTTGTTTATGGCAGCACTTGGAATGAGTCATTTTGCACACATCCGTGGATTTCTGTTGAAGCTGGTTCTGTGCCTGAGGTGGCTTGTTCCAGTTTATGCTTCCAACCAGGCCCAGTGGCAGCCCATGAAGGCTGCAGGTGGTTATTATGCAACTGGAATATCACCTCTTATTGTTCATTTCACATTTTATTTATTAAATGTGATTAAAATAACCAAGTAATAAATGTGTCCAAGTACAATTATTTATGAAACACCCCTGGCCTGCTAGGCACTAATGGTACCTAATTGTCTGGAATGAAGAGACGGTCCCTGGAGACAACTTCCTTGAAACCAAATGCAGATCCCACTTAGCTCTGCCCTTCCTACTGCCCTGCTGGGGCTGTGGTGTAGACAGCATCTTCTAAAACTGAAGGTGCTACAGAGAGGGCTGTAGACTCTGGAGGAAAGAACCTGCCAGAAGACCTGAGTTCAAAACTCATCTTCTCAGACTCACAGAATTTCAGAACACGCATGGACCTGCCTCAGTTTCCTCACCTGTAAAATAGGATAATAAGAGCGCCACCCTCTCAAGGGTGTCATGAGGATCAAATGAAATAACATAGGTTAAGCCCTTTGTAAACCTTAAGGCACTTTCAGCTCTTATCATCATTATTAATTATTTTTATTATTAATTATTGTTATCACCTCCTCAGGCAGTTTATTCCTCTTCTACAGAGCCTAACTCTTTGGGGAGTTTCTCGTGACATCAAGCCTAAATGCATCTTTTGGAGCTTCCCTCAGCTGTTCCTAGTTCTGCCCTTGGAGGCCATGTAGCACAAGCCCTCTCCCACATGATGTCCCGCAGCTGGCATGGCCCTACTGAGCTGGCTCTTCTCCAAGCTAAACAGCCATAGCTCCTTCAGCCACTGAGTGGGTCACATACTCCCTCCGGGCCTTAGTCAAAATAAATGTGGAGGTTAAATGAGGCGGTCTTCAAGGTCTCTTCCAAATGGAAACCTTCCGGACACGAGATCTCTTGTTAGGAAGAGCAATGGTTCTCAATATGTGGTCTGTTGGTGCCCTCCAAGGAACTTGGTGTCATGAGTGACAGAGTTCATTTAGTCCAACCCCTAGACCAGTAGGGAGCTAGCTTCTACATCACCCATCAAGTAGTCACCCAACCTTCTTGGAGACCTCCAGTGATGGGGAGCCCATAGCCTCTTGGGGAAGCCCATGGTACTTTTGGACAACTCTAATTATAAGTAGTTTTCCCTTATATTGAGATTAAAACTGTCTCTCTGTAACTTCTTGTTCCTCCTAATTTTGTCCTCTAGGCCTACACAGAGAAAGTCTGGTCCTTCTTATAGAAGACGACTCTTTCGGTGGCTAAAGGTTGTCATAATATGTCACCTAAATGTTCTCTTCTGCTGGCTACTCAACCTCCAATTTCCTTCATAGAGTCCTCATATTGCATATCTTCCAATATGTTCACCATCTTGGCTGGCTTCCTTTAGAAATGCTACTGCTCCTGGAATATATCTTTCCTCATCCCTAGTGGGGCATCTAAGAAGCACAGTATAGAGTGTACTCGGCCTGGAGTCAGGAAAACCTATCTTCCTGAGTTCAAATCTGGTCTCAGACACTTACCAGCTGTGGGACCCTGAGCAAGTCACTTAACTCTATTTGCCTCAGTTTTCTCATCTGTAAAATAAGCTGAATGAAATGGCAACCCAATCTAGTATCTTTGCCAAGAAAACCCCAAAAGGGGTCACAAAGAGTCAAACACGACTGAAATTACTGAACAGCACACCATTCTTAATCTCTTCCCTCTTATAAGCAGCTAGGTGGCACAGTGGATTAAGCAATAGAGCTGGATCAGGAGGCCCAAGTTCAAATCCGGCCTCAGACACCTACTAGCTGTGTGACCCTGGACAAGTCACTTTACCTGTTTGCCTCAGTTTCCTCATCTGTAAAACAGGGGGTGATAATAGCACCTACCCCCAAGGTTGTTGTGAGGATTAAATGAAATGATATTTGTATAACACTTCACAAACCTGAATGTGCTTTATGAATGCCCTCTGGTATGATTACTATCTTATCTTCCACTGTCAATCTAGCCAGCAGGGCACAGCCATCCAAGATATGCCACTGAGGTGCTGGAATTCTTTAACCATTACGGTTAACTGCCAAGGCCCTCACAAATAGGAATAGTTATATATGGCAGAAAGAGGGGAAATAAGATGCTGGCAGAAGCTGATAGAGCCCACGTGTTTGCCGGATCCAGGCCAGGCCTAAACCAGCGGTTCAGAGATAGTGGAATCACCCCGAGGAAGGCAGCAAACATTCGGGAAGCTACGATGCTCAGGACAAGTGGAATGCAGCGTAATCAGAGATAACCAGGTGAGGTATCCAAACGGGGCATTGGAAAAGCCAGAGATGCTGTAGCAGGCCAAGACCTCAAAGCTAGCAAGTGCTGCAGGCATGTACTGTGAGTGAGTAGTGATTAACTGGCCTGGAGGGAATAAAAAGGCCTGGGGGAAAAGAAGTAAGTGTCAAGGTGAGATCTAAGGCACAGTTCTGATGTCAGAGCCAGAATTCCATAGAGGTAACAGGTCTGTGGAGGGAAGCTTAATCTGAGTCTGAAAGCAAAAGGTTTTAAGGCAGGGGAGTGAGAGGCTATGTGCCCCTATGGAATAGGGTTAGGAAAATGCAACAGAGGAGGGGAAGCTGCGATAGGGAGGACGTGAAAGATTGTTTCACCCAACAAACCTGCCTGAGACAGGGACTAGCCCTGGAATGGCTTTCCTGCTAATCTAGCCTGTAGAAATCCTTATCTTCAGTCAAGGCTTAGGTCAATGAAGCCTTTTTCAATTCCTTCAGCCAGACCCAGATAGCAACTGACAACCTGTCATATTCAATCGCTGCTCTGGTGGTCTGACTGAATATTGTAGCTCGGGTATGTTGAACAAAGCCCCTCCTGCTTCTTCATCATTTATGTCCTCTTCCTGTTTCTTGGTAGCTAGGATTGATAAGAGGCAGCTGGCAGTGGAAAGAACACTGGCTCTGAGTTCACAGGACCTGAGTTCAAATTCTACTTACGACGCGTTCTCTCTGTGTGACTTTGAACAAGTCACTTTAACCTCTCTGGGCCTCGGTTTCTTCTTTCGTAAAATGAGGGCCTCTGAGGCCCTTCTAGCCCTAAGTCTATGATTCGATAACTTAAGGTGGAGTGGCTCTATTAGAGTTATGCCTGCTGATTTTATCTAATACACTAATAACCTAAGAAATCTTCTGGTCCCAATTCTGTTCACTTGAGACTGTGCTCTGGTTCAATTCTGAGGCACATGGCCCAGTACTTCAATGGATATAGACTGGATGGCTTCTGCCGTCTCTACTAGAAATGTTCTGTTCTCCAGGGCACAATGGTTGCACATTCAGAGCATGTCCAGTACCATGTCAGACTGCTGACCCCATTCCCAGCTCATTCTGTCCCCTGTCCCTGGAATCCCCACCCCTCCCCTTCTCCCATCCTTTCAATCCTAACTTGTGTCCCCTCTAGTAAGACTTCTGGGCCACCCCCTCAACCCCTAGTTGAAAATGACTGTGCATACTACTTAGTTTTTACCTATATAATACACTTGGGAGGAAAAGTGAAGAATCTGGTGTCTGGACCTGAGATTTCATCAGCTTGGGGAACTCCTGGTGTGGTAATTTCCTTCATGGACAGAGAGGCAATTAGTATGCGATTTATTATCTTAAGAGAATTGCCCGGGATGTCAAAAAGTTAAGGGACTGGTCCCCGGTCACAGCCAATATGTGTTTGACAAAAGACTTGAGCCTAGAACCTCCTTCGATCTCCTCTGCCATGTAGTATCTCTCACACACTTGCCATGCTCTATTTTGTATCAGAGTTATTGGTACCTGTGCTCTTTCCCCCTACAAGAATATAAGCTCACTGAAGGGAAGGAACTGTCCACAGTCCAGGGTTCTGAACACAGTAGGTCCATAACAGACAGACGGAACTGAGGAATTTTCAAGTCGTAGCAATTACTCTCTCCTCACAGCTAACTGATACAGGGAACAATCACCACTTGTTTACAATGCAGAAAAGATAAGTTCATCACACACTGGATTTCTTTCAGTCACACCTACACATGCACATCATTGTCTGTAGTGTCAACTTTGAACACTCAGGCAACACACACACACACACACACACACACACACACACACACACACCCTCAGACGGAGAAACACATCTTAATGCAAGAAACACAGAGATACAGAGAGAAAATGCTCAGAAATATTTGTTGAATGAAGAACCTAACAAAGGAATGAAACACTGACAAGAATGTGTTTACTGTCCACTCCCTAGCCAGGCTAGCCACTCCCTGGCCCCTGAGTGCACCCTACACATCTGTTATTATCATTCAATCATTTTTGAGTAGTAGGAATTTTAGATGACTTTTTATGACTTCCAGTTCTAATAATTTGTGATTTTACAGTTCTTTTATCTTCTCGATTATAAGCTCTTTAAATTTTTGTTTCTCTCATAATATCACTCACGGAGCTAGAGGCTGATTATGTTTATTTTAGACTAAATGACTAAAGAGTTTGGGAAATAAATGTTGGGAATCCCAAACCAGCAGATCAGCTCTGATGTCACTGATGAGCAGGGATGGGAGTCCCTCAGTGAAAATACACATTTAATTTCTGTTCAACCACACTCACGGGCCATTTCACAGACTCATAAAATTGTGAAATTATTGCATGACACGTACATTAGAAGCAAAAACAAAGAATCATGTGATGCCCAAGAAGGAAAGGTGATATCAACCAGGAAAGACTTCATGGAGGAGCTGGCCTTTGAGGTGGGTTTTAAAGAAGGTCCAGGAACTTGACAGCTGAAGCTACAGAGATGTTGGTGGAAGCACTAGAGGAAAGGCACTGAGATAAACAGTGATCGCAACAGGTACCATTGACCCAGCAATTTGTAGTTCCCAAAGCATTGCCCTCACAATAGGAAGGTGAGTTTCCCCATTTTAGAGATGAGGAAATTGAGACCCAAGGAGGCAAAGAAATCTGTCCAAGGTCATACAGTTTGTAGATAATGGCAAAGTGAGCTCTCCTGTAGCAAACCTGTCAGGGAGCAAGCTGCTTCTGTGCCCCTCCCCCTCCCTCAGACCATACTTCTCTTGGCCTATTAGAGCAACTCTAGCTCACCAGTGCCTAGGCACAAGGATGTCTTGTGTCTAGATCCTTCAGCAGCTGTGGTCCTGCACTTATCAATAGCTCTTTAATATTCCTGAGTCATATAAGGTGGCTCTGCAAGGTGGTACAGTAGAGAGGGCACTGGACCTGGAGTCAGGAAGACCCTTAATTCAAATCTGGCTTCAGACACTAATTAGCTGCATGACCCTGAGCAAATCACTTAAGCACTGTCTGTCTCAGCTTCCTCATCCATAAAATGGGGATAAAGCAGCACCTACCTCTCAGCGTTGTTGTGAATTATCAAATGAGACAGTATTTGTGAACTGCTTTGCAAACCCTAAATTGCTGTGTAAGGTGCTAGTGATTATTATATTAGTATGACTTCATAAAGAAAACTGAGTCTCCGAGAGGGCTAGTGTCTTGGCTCAAGGTGATACCTATAAGAAGTAACTGAGCTAGGACAGGAATCCAAGGTCCTCGGACTCCAAATTGAATGCTCCGTCCGCTCCATTGTACTGCTTCTGTCCCTGTGCTAGTCTGGAACTGTCATGAGGGTCCAGCACCTAGCTAGGCAGCTCGGTGGCACAGTAGATAGAATGCTGAGCCTGGAGTTGGGAAAACCTGAGTTCAAATCTGGTCTCAGAAATGCACTAGCTGTGGGACCTTGGGCAAGTCATTTCACCCAGTTTGCCCCATTTTCCTCATCTGTAAAATAAACTAGAGAAGGAAACAGCAAACTGCTCCAGTATCTTTGCCAAGAAAACCCCAAATGGGGTCGTGAAGAGTCGGACATGACTGAAACGACTCAACAACAACCAGCCTGTGAGGGAGGTGGGGAAGACTCTGTCATCCACACTTCTTCTTCCAGAAGAACTTCTAGCTGGACGTGGAAAATGGCTCTAGAGACAGAGGAATTCCTAGATAACAGATGCTTATGCAGTGAAGAGGGGAGCTTTTGTGGAGTAGGCACCATTCTACCCCTATGACACCTGGACAAATTCCAACACTGCTTATCTGGCACCCATTATGTGAAGAGCAGGGCAGCTAGGTGGCTCAGTGGCAGAGTGCCAGGCCTGGAGTCAGGAAAATTCTTTCTGAGTTCAATTCTGATCCTAGACATTTACTCTCTGTGAGACCTTGAGCAAGTCACTTAACCCTGTTTGCCTCAGTAGTTTTATCCTATTACATTCATGTACTATAATATGTTTAACCACTCCTCAATCAAAGGACATCTGCTTTGTTTCCAATTCTTTGCTATCATAAACGGGGTTGCTATAAATATTTTGGTGTATAGAGAGACACTCTTGAGGGGCGGCTAGGTGGCACAGTGAATAAAGTGCTGGGCCTGGAGTCAGGAAGACTCATCTTCCTGAGTTAAAATCTAGCCTCAGACATTTACTAGCTGTGTGACCCTGGGCAAGTCACTTAACCGTGTTTGCCTCAGTTTCCTCATCTGTAGAATGAGCTGGAGAAGGAAATGGCAAACCACCCCAAGAAAACCCCAAATGGGATCACAAAGAGTCAGTCACGATTGAACAACAAGCACAATAATAACATAATATAGTATTATAACACAATATACATAATATATAGAATACACCCCAAAAGTGTTCACAAACAGTCAGACGTGACTCAACAAAAACAACCACAACAAGGGCTAGAGATACAAATAAAGGCAAATGGTGCTGCTCTTGTGGAGCTCCCAATCTAGTCTAAAGTGTGAGAAGATTGTTAAGGTGATAACGGGCCAGATCGTGAAGGGCTTAAAAGACCAAAGGATTTTAAATTGGACCCTTGCAGTAACAGGGAGCTGTCACAGTTTACTGAGAAAGGAAGTGACCTGGTAGAGCAGTACATTAGGAAAAGCAGTGAGTAAGAGGAGCCAACACTGGAGTTGAAAGCTACCATTCTATCACAGAGAAGATTCCTCTTTGCTCAGTCAGAGGAGAAAGAATAGGACAAGCCAGTGTTATGTATGTCACTGTATCCATTTAATAACCCATTCAATTTTTTTTCAAATGGAGCAGTAGAAAGAACACTGGATCTATAGTCGGAGAACCTGGGTTCAAAGCCTGCCTCTGATAGCCACGTAGCCTTGGACTGGGCATTGAAGCTCTTTAGAACTCAGTTTCCTAATCTGTAAGGAGAGGGGGTAAGACTAGATGGCCCTTAAAGTCCTTTCCAGATTGAAATCTAGGTTGCTCTAGTATTGATTATATGGCTGTTCTAGGCCAGTCACTGTGCTGTGTGCCTCTCAGATTTCAGTTTGAATCTCTTCCCACTCCTTTCCAGAGCTATGTGGCTTCAAGTTTCATTAAATCCATTTTAATCACCCTTTGCATTCAGCAATACTCTATAATTACAAGGCTCTTATAATTAAGCACAAAACCCAATGCAAAAGCGACATTAAGATTGCAAATGTAAGCATGAAAATTCATGAAATGCAACAATTATGAGCCCAATAACAATGTTAACTCCCCCACTTTGCAAGTAGGGAGCATTATGGGTTACTAATGAAGCGGGTGGATGTGAGCTTTACAGGCTGGCCACAATGGGGGTGTGGGTGAGACGATGATGGATCTGGGGAAGGATCTTCAGCTTGTCTCTGCTCACTTGGGTCACCTCTTCAGGCATAAGGCCTGAACTTTGTTCCAGCTCTGACACATCAATGCATGACCTGGGGCATGTCGCTTAATCCTGCTGGGACTCAGCTGAAAATTTTTTTCGTCTGTACAATAAAAGGTATTGGATTGGATGATCTGGGTCATTTCCAGCTCAAAAATTCTAAGTTCTGTATTCCAATATTCTATATTCAAAGGTCCCTTCCAGCCATAACATTCTTTATCCTATATTCTAATTCTAAGGTCCCTTCTAACTTTAATACTCTGTTTTCTGTGGTCCTCCTGTGTGCTAATATTCTATGTTCTAAGGTCCCTCCCAGCTTTGATATTCTATCTTCTAAGATCCTGCTCTGGTTCTGATATTCTGTGTTCTAAGGTGCTGCCCTAGCTCTGACATTTTGTGCTCTAAAGTCCTCCCCCAGTTCTAACATTCTATGTTCTAAGGTCCTTTATATCCCCAGCATCCTGAGTCTAAGACTTTGCATTGCTACAAGTGCCGCTTCTTCCTTGAGTTGCTCCCTCTAGTGGCACACTTGTGTGGGGACTTAGAAATAAGAAAGTCAGGTTCCTGGGAAGAGAAGTCAACACCACTGGTCTCTCCTCACTGATAAATAGAAGCTGCCTCAGGATCTACACAGGCAGGCAAAGTGAAAATCAGATGTATAAGCTAAGTCTTTTCCCCTGGGAATATAGAGGACATAGGATACTGTCCAAAAGAGTAGGACAATTAAAAGACTTCAATTATTCCTCAGAGGAATTTGATACAAGGAAGGAAGGAAGGAAAGAAGGCAGGAAGGAAAGAAGGCAGGAAAGAAGGAAAGAAGGAAGAAAGGAAGGAAGAAAGAAAGAAAAGGAAAGAAAGAAAAGGAAAGAACAAAAGAAGGAAGAAAGAAAAGGAGGAAAGAAAGGGAGGGAGGGAGGAAGGGGAAGAGAGAGAGAACACTTCTTTATCTGGCATTCAAGGCCCTACAGGGTCTTGATTCAATCCTAGAACAGACCCAATCTAGAGCAAGGAAAGGAAGGTGATGGTCCATTTGTTCACCGAATTATCCCTACTTTAGAGATAAGGAAATGGAAGCTCAAATTATACCAGGAGTCTTATTTTCAGTGCTGGGCACGACATTTTACGTAGGTTATTGACTGGCAAATTTATGGCTCAGACCTTGGTGGCTAAAAGGAGGGTAAGAATGGACCATAACTATTTATGGGGCCATATGAGTTCAAAGAGGACTTGTGTCTAGGGTGAGGGAAGCAACCTGTGTCCTGCTCAGACTATAGCTGGAATAACATATCCAGTTCTAGGCACCACAATTTAGGACATCCGAAGCTTCATTCTTCTCTGGACTCTGCTCCTGACTCTCCAGACTTCTTTCTCCATCATGCCCCACTATGGATACCTTCTCTTCCTTTACAGGTTCCTTCTTTGCCTTCACTCTTCCTTTTAAGTGTGAGCTTTCCCCTGTAGAAAGTAAGTTCCCTGAAGGTAGGGACTGTCTTTCTTTTTTGCTTTGTTTGTATCCCCAGCCTCAGCACAGTGCCTGGCACATAGCAAACATTGGATAAATGCTTGTTGATTTGAGGAGGGTCATTGAGGAAGCTAAAGCTTACTCTAGGAGAATGAACAAGAAAGATGGAAAGTTTGGAAAAGAGGAGAAATGGTCAACAGAACCAGGGAGAGATTGCAAGGCAGGCAAGGAAGATAGGAACCCTGTCTTCATAGAGGAGATTTAGAAGTCGATTTATTCTCCATTGCTCCAGAGTATAACGCTCGAATAGTAATAATTCCCACGAGTATAGTACATTACAGGTGTGGAACCCCTTCATATACATTATTTCATCTGACTCATAACAACTCCAGGAGAAAGGCAGGTCAGGAATTATTATCACCATTACAGACCATAGGATCACAGAATTTAGAGCCTTAATGGACCTTAGAGCTGGGACGGACCTTCGAGATAGGCAATCTGGCTCCACCCACTCATTTTACACCAAAGAATACTGAAGCACAGAGGCTGAGAGATTTTTCCAAGCTCACACAGAACATAAGGCTGGGAGAACAATCCTGACTCACTAGTTAAGAACTCTATTACATCATACGAATGGGATGAAGGTACCTGGAGACAAATCTTGGCTTAATTGTGAGATTTCTAATTAGGGAGAACTTCCTGTTTTTTCATTATTACCTCTAGTGGAGGCTGGAGCTGATTTCTACCCTGAAACCTCTGGGCAGGTACACCTGTTGCCATGACAACTTTGGAAACAACAGCCAGGCTCAGACAGGTTGGATTGGGCTGCCTAGACATATCACTTCACCTCTCTGAGTCTTAGTTTTCCCATCTGTAAAATGGGACTATGAAATCCTGCCCTCCCTCTTTCCTAGAGCTGCTTTGAGAATAATACAACATAATTCATTTGAAAGAATTGTGAAATAATAATGTATTTTTAAAAAAAAAAAACCAAATTATTCTAAAAGGAAAAAAAAGTTGAATCCAAATTGAATCTCTGTAAATATGACTAGCCTGGAGAAGGAAATGGCAAAATACTCCAATGTCTTTGATAAGAAAATCCCATATCGGGTCAGGAAGAGATGTCTAGGACTGAAGGGCTAGACAAATACTACTAGATTGCAAACTCTTTGTTGTTATTGTTGTATCTGACTCTTCGTGACCACATTTGGGGTTTTCTTGGCAAAGATACCTTGGTTTGCCATTTCCTTCTCCAGCTGATTTTGCAGATGAGGAAACTGAGGAAAGCAGGGCTAAATGACTTGCCCAGGTTCGCACAGCTAGTAAGTATCTGAGGTCAAATTTGAACTCACATCTTCCTGACTCCAGGCCCAGTGTTCTATCCACTGAGCTTCCTACTTGCACACAGCTTCTTGAATGCTGAGTTAAATACAGAACTATCTTACATGTACAAAACATCCCACCCAAACCTTACCCTTAAGGAACTTACATTTTACCTTATTCTAGAGGATGTCTGAAGGCCTACTGTTAAGACTCAGTTTCTTAAAATGTTTCCTCCTTTCCTCAATTTATTGACATGGTAAATCTGGATTTTTGAATACTGGGTTTGCTTAAATTGGGGCTGAACCTTAATTGTACATCCCTTTTTCTTAATGCCCACCCTTAATGTGCTAACCAAAGCTTTTTCTCCTTAGCTCTCTACTTCAAATGTTCACCCCACACTGGCCCATGTTGTTTTCTCTTTTCACTAGTTCTACACCAGGACAATGAAGGGAATAAGTCTTCCTTTCCACCCTACTGGCACCCGTTTCTTCTTGTGAGAGGAAGCTGGCAAGTGGCAATGTCCATGGCTGATTTATGTCCCCAGTCTGACAACAAACAGCACTAGTCTCAAGGAGAAACCATCATTTAAATGCTATAAGCACAACTGGTCCCAGCTTCATAACAGATTGAAAAGAATGCCAATGCCGTTCAGCTCCAAGGGCCAAATAAAACGTATGTCTCACAGTGCCTTTGCTTGTCACAGTATCCGTTTCACCATGAATTCCATGCATGGAGAATCACAGAATGGTAGAACCCAGAACCCAGAATCTTTAGAAGGGGAAGGATCCTTAGATCACAGAACGTTACAATAAACAACACAAAATGTCAGGAGTGTGACGGTATTAAATATTAGATTGTGATACCAACAGCTGAAGAGCAGGATGGATTGAGCGCTGGATAATGAGGCAGAAGATCTGGGTTCAAATTCTTTCTCTCACACTTACTGGTTGGGTAACCACCGAACTAGAACGAGAAGGAACCTCAGACACCATTCTAGTCCAACTCCCTCATTTTAAAAGATTAGGAAATTCAGGTGCTTCAAAGGGACCTGACTTACCCAAGGTCACACAGGGAATGTCAGAGATGGAATTGGAAATCTCATCCCTTAACTTGAAAATCAGGGCTCTTACCATTCCACCAAACTGTCATGTTTTATTCAAACTGGCTTACCCTCGGGACTCATGTACTAAGTCATAAATGGGGATGGTTGGGATTTCCTATCTGTCTGTTTATCCATCCATCTATTTTCTACCTCTACCACCTTTCTATTCATGTCTTAACTATTTACCATCTATCTTCCTATACATCATCTATCACCTGTCATCTATCTCTCTATCTCTATCTCTCCATCTAGCAACCATTTGATCTATCATCTATCTCTCTATTATCTTTCTATTCATCTATATATCTATTCTCTATCATCTATTTATTATCTATCTTCCTATACGTCATCTATCTCCCTATCACCTATCTGTCTGCCTACCTACCTATCATCTACCTCTCTATCATCTATTTACTATCTTTTTCTATTCATCTATCAAGTACCTAGTCTATCATTTACCTGTCATCTATCTGTCTTCCATCTATTACCTATTTATCTTTCTATCCACCTGTCTATCCATCATATATCATTTATCTTTCCATCCATCCATCCATCCATCTATCTATATCCATCCATCTATCTATATCCATCCATCTATCTATCTGTCCATTCATCCATCTATCTATCTATCTATCTATCTATCTATCTATCTATCTATCTATCTATCTATCTATCTATCTATCTATCTACCATTACCTCCAGTGCTGACCTGGTACCTATTTTATGTTAAAAAACCTAGAGGAATTCCTCTGGGTGGAGTCTCTTAGGAGGATTTTTGGAAGAACATGGCTAAGGACACCTCACACTATGGAAGGACATGGATGGTTTGGCAAGGTATATAACCTCTTCAAGCCTCAAGGCCCTGCTTTGTACAATGACCTGAATTCAAATAAAGACTCAGACACTACTTAGCTGCCCAAGCTTGAACAAGTAACTTCACTTATGACTACCTCAACTTTCTCAACTGTAAAATGGGGATAATAACTTCCAGGGTTGTTGTGAAGATCAAATGAGATAATATTTGTAATGCACTTTGCACAGTACCTGGAACATAGTGGGTGCTTAATTAAGTACTTGTTAAAAATATCTATCACTACCTATTTCACAAGGGCAGCTAGGTGGCACAACAGATGGAGTACCAGTCCTGAAGTTTGTAAGAGTCATCTTCCTGAGCTCAAATCTGGACTCAGGCACTTCCTAGCTGGGTGACCCTGGGCAAGTCACCTAACCCAGTTTGCCTCAACTTCTTCTTCTATAAAATGAGCTGGAAAATGAAATGGCAAACCACTCTAGTATCATTGCCAAGAAAACCCTAAAGAGGGTCATGAAGAGTCGGATGTGGCTGAATAAACAGACGAACCTATTTTATAGGGTTAGTATTAATATCAAACGAAATAATGTGTATAAAATGCTTATCCAAACCTTAACGTGCTATGTTATATGCTATTTTTATGGTGTACAATTAGCACAGTGCTTGGCATGTAGTAGGCACTTAACAAATGCTGGCTGACTTGACTACATAAAATTTTCAGGTTTATAAGCGTTTTCCTTACAACAGCCACATTTGGGTGCCTTGTGGAAGTAGAATTTTCCCTACCTAACAGAGGATCAGACCAGGGGATGGCTCTTCAATGGTCACATAGCTATTAGGTGAAGGCATGAAAAATCTGCCTGCACATCCAGGGTTCTTTCCCAGACTTCCTACAGCCTCTAACTTTAGAGGACAAAGGAGCCTTGGAGACTATTTGACAAATGGAGACACTGAGACCCAGGGAGATAGTGAGAGTTGCCCAAAGTCACACAGTGAGATAATGTCAGAGCCAGAAGTCAGATCTCTCCCTTCTACGCTGGAAGTTCTCCTATATAACTCAGGTTATACCTACGCTCTTGTCTGTAGGATCCTGAACAATTACCTGGCTTAATTCGGGGTTCCCTCTCCCACTTTCCACTTCTGCAGCCAGTTCTCTCTGTCCATTCCTCTTTTTAGCTACTGCATGCAAAGTGTAGCCAGCCCGCTTCCCACCTCCTCCAGGAAGCCTTCCCAAATACCGAGCTCTCCCTCATCTCAACTACCAAGCTCTTAGGGTCTCCAGTGTCAGATACATGACTATGTGACAACTATCGTACGTTGTTCTCAGCTTGTCTCTTGAGTCGTAACCGGCCTTCCACACAGATCAAACTCCCCAGATAATTGCAATAATTGCTGCCCTCCACACTCAGCATAATTAGTCAATATAATTAATGACAATAATAATAATTTTAAAAACTAACAAAGTTTTGCAAAAGGCTTTACATACATTAACTCATTTGATCCTTATAACAACACTATTGGGTAACGGTCATCATTATCCTCCTTTTACAAGGAGAACTTGTAAGTAAACTGGAGTAGAGAGGTTTTGTGATTTACCCAGGGTCATAAAGTTAGTAACCGTCTTAAGCAAGATTCGAATTCAGGTCTTCCTGACTCCAAGTCTTGCACTCAATCTACAATGCTACCTAACTACCCACCCATGTGACTAGACTATAAACTCAATGAGGATGGGGTAGTGTCTTCTCTTTGGGGATTCCTTTACAACCCTTAGCACAGGGCTGGACACAGTAAAGTTTCCCCCCAAATATTTAATGAAGTGAATTCACTAAATCAGTGTTTGCGTTTGACTGAGCCCACTGGATGTTTGGGCCCTGGCCTTATCCATCATTGTGCAAAGCAGACCTTGGGTAGGTTAAATGAGGAGGAATGTGGAGGGCACCAATTACTGCAATTATCTGGGGAGTTTGATCTGTGTAGAAGGCCGGTTGAGACCACTCAGGTGACCGAACCTGCTTTCTTCCTCAACAGCAGGATTTTACTTTTGCCTGAGATGGCTCGATAATTATTGTCACTTTCACTCCAGATCCCTTTGCCAGGACCAAATGTGAGTGTGTTGGGCCTCACATCTCAGCCTAATTTACCTGATAACTAGCTGCAAATCCCCCAAACCCGCTTCCCTTTGTGTAACGCAGATCTAACCTTCATCTTTCCAGCAGGGTCCTGGCAAAGAATGATGAGCTCTTGTCAGAAAAGAAACCCAGATGTTCTGGATCCCAGCTGCCAGCCCTAACCACCAGTCTGCTTTCCTGCAAGCTCTAGTGGACATGAATAGCATTTTTAGAATCACACAAACAGCGTGTTTAATGCCTGACTGGACGTAACAAAGTGATTCTCATCTTTTCCCAAACAGATGTTCCCGGCTGCTCGCCAACAATATAAACATCTCGATGGAAACCTTTGGCCCAGAGTAGACCCCTAGAATCTTAGAGCTAGATGAGATCTTAGAAGAAATACAAACTATTAATCAACTGGAAAAAAGCTCAAAATGACTAATAATTAGAGGTATGGAAATTAAAACTGCTTTGAGATATTGCCTCACACCCATAAAACAATCCAAGATGTTAGAAGGTGGAAAACTCATCATTGGAGAAGCAAGGGGAGGCTAGCAGGCTACGCCTACACTGCTGGGAGAGCTGTGAATTAGTTCCACTGTTCTATAAAGCAATACAGAAGTATGCAAGAGAATTTGCTAAACTGCTCATGCCCTCTGACCCCAAGTTTCCACTACTGGGACTGTATTCCAAGGAGATCAATGACATCAAGAAAAAACTCATATGTACAAAAATGTTCACAGTGGCATTATCTGGAACAACAAAAAGCTGGGGAAAAAATATGTGCCCAACGCCTGGGGAGTGGCTGAACAAATTATGTTTTTAAAATGCAATGGAATTTATTACTGTGCTATTTAAGTAACAGTAGATATGAATTAATGAGAGGAAGAATGAAAGCCTTGTAAGAAGTGATGCTGAATGAAGAGGAGCCAAAAGAAAATATTCACAATGACTAGAGCCATTGTGAATAAAGTCAGTGTGAAGAGGGCAACAGAAGTCTGGTCCAACACAGAGCTCATTGTTAAAGGCTCGTCACTCCTTTATGATAATAATAAAAAATCTATGGTGCGGGGGGCGGGGGTCGACCTACCTTGTAAAGGGTTTAGTGGGTGTGTTTCCTAGGAAGCATTGCTTATGTCAAAAATGTATCGACATATTTTTACAAACTAAAAATAAAACAGAGATCTTAGAACATGGAAGATTGGAACAGAGAAAACAAAAAGCTAGAGCTGGGAAGGGCCTTGTATGTGATCTAATGCAACCTCCTTATTCAACTAAAGAGATAATCAAGGCCCTGAGGAGGGAAGTGACATGAATGACTTATATAAAGTAGCAATGTTGCATAACAGTTAAAGAATCAGCTTTAAAGCCAGGAAGATGTAGGTTCCAGTTCCATGTCTGATACATGCCAGCTGGGTGACCCTGGGCAAATCACAACCTCTCAGAGCTCTAGGTAATTCTCAAATGCCACAGGTCACAAAGAATGTTCTGACCGACATTGGGAGGAAGAGGCTCTGCACCTGGAAGTCACAAGTTCAGTCCCTATCAACTAGCTTTGTGGGCCTTGTGGTGGTTGAAGGGAAGATCTGGGACAGTATGCCTGAGTCTTTCTGAAGACAAGGGGCCTGAAAGAGAAATACAGGAAGGGTTTCAGATCTATGTTGGATAGTGACTGATTGTGACTTGGATAAATAACTTAACCGTCTATCATGAAAGGAAAAACTGTCACAACTAGGAGGCACTTGCCTGCTCTAACATCTAGGATTCTTGACTACATTTCTAGGAACCAACATCCTCTGCAGCTAAGATGTGTCACATTCAGAAGGATGTCCAGAGACAGCACAAGGGAACAGACTTACTGGAAGAGGAAAAGACTGAGCTTATCCTCGGAGCTTTGCAGAGGAAAGTTGAAAAGTCAAGTCCCTCAGAATCCCAAACTGGAATTCTAGTGGTCATCTAGCCCAAACTATACTTGGACACAGGAGGCAGCCAGGTGGCTCAATGGGTAGAGAGCTGGGCTTGGATTCAGGAAGACCTGAATCTAAATCTGGCCTCAGACACTTATTAGCTGGGTGACTCTGGCCAAGTTCCTCTTTTCCTCAGTTTCTTTTTCTGTAAAATGAACTGGAGAAGGAAATGGCAAACCACTGTAGAGTCTTTGCCAAGAAAACCCTATGGACGGTACTAGCATGCTATGGTCCATGGGGTCAGGAAGAGTTGGACACAACTGAACAACAACATACCCAAACATTATCACCACCATCATCATCATCATCATCATCATCATCGTCATCATCATGATAATTTACTCTTTTTTTGGTCTTTACGGTTTTTGATATGCTTTCCTTAAAACAATCCTTTAAGGTACAAGGGTTAAAAGGATTATTTAATTCCCATTTTACAGGTAAGGAAACTGAAGCAATAAGAAGTAAATGACTTGCTCAGAATCTCATAACTCATAGTGTTAAAAACGAGTTTTAAGCCCAGATTTTTTTTGTCACTAGGGCCAGAAACAATTTCCACTACCCTACACTGCTTCCCCAATGCTTTCCTCATCACCAATCTAAAAGAGAATTTACTATTGCCTATGGCATCCTGTTTTACTTTTTGATAACTAAGTTATAGTAAGTTTTGGGAAATTTTCCCTTTTTATCAAACTGAAATCTGTTTATCTGTAACTTCCTCCCATTATTCCTAGTTTTGCCTTTGGAACAGGAAGCAGGAGAGGAAGAAATAAGGTGAAGGGAGCAGAGAGGGCCCTGAATTTAGAGGGCTCTGCTGGCACCTATAATCCTTGAGCCACAAAGGCCCAGGAGAGTACGGTATTAACGAGAGTAACTAGTTTAAGTTTAAAAAGGAAGCTACCAGATGACCAGGGAGGTGAGCTGCTCCCACCGTCCCCTCCTCCTCTGCAGGCAGCCTATCAGTTGAAGTCTTGGGGGGTCTTTATCTCCCCTCTCCAGAGTGGGGTCCCGCTCCTTCCTTTCTACTGAGGGTATGTTTGTGTAACTTGTGAGGGAACAATTTATGGTGCTTGCCCATAGAAAAATCCCTCGTTTCAGTTCTGTTAAGCAAAACAGGCCTAACTTTTCTCTTCTCTTCTTCAGGTATAACATCTTCTGTTCCTTTAAGGAAATAGTACAGTACATGGCATGACCTCAACATCCTGGTGACTGTTCTGGACACATTCTAGGCTGTCCATGCCTTTCAAAAGGCAACTGACAAACATTTGTTAAGAGCTCACTGTGTTATCTGTCCCAAATGCTGGGAATACAGATACAAGCAGGAAGAAAGAGTGCTCTGTCTTCAACAAGCTTATATTTTAAATAGACAACATAAAAGGAAGCTGGTCAGAGACAAGGTAGAGGAAGTCCAGGGCAGCCTGGAGAGGAGTGACACACAGCTGGCCTGGGCTCCCTCCTTAAGTGGAGGTTCCGGAAGCAGCCATCCAATCTGAGCCAGAGGCCTCAGCAAATTGTTCAAAATTAAGTATACAGTAGGCACTTAATATATGTATATTGAGTTGATGGGATGGCAGAACTAGATCTGGAAAGGACCTCCGAGGCCATCCAGCTCAGCCCCTTATTTCATATCTGAGGAAGGTGAAGATCAGAAAGGTCAGCTGATTTCCCTAAAGTCATTAAGTAGTAGAAGGCTTTGAACCCAGATCCCTGAAATTCCTTACTGGCAGAACTTGGGTAAAATGTTCAGTTTTCTCATATGTAAAATGCGGTGAAGGATGCTGATATTTCCTTTTTCCTCCCAGTGTTACTGTAAGGAAGCCTTTAAGCAATACACCCACCATGAGCAGCCGTCATTCCAAGGAAGGCACCAGGCAGGCTCCTTGCCTCCTCTCTTAATCTGTGATTCCAGTGGCCAAGTAAAAATGTTCGTGAAGAGGCCTATATTAATCTGATTAGCAAATTCTATCTCTTAATAACATTAGCACACAACAGCACCCCAGCAGAAGCCAAACCCTGGGGCTGTGAAGGGAAGGGGCCTGACTCAAGTTTCCTGGCCTGTCTCCCATCCAATCAATCCAACCTTAGAAACTGAGTCAGTGGTAAAAGCCACCAGCCAGAGACTGATAAATTCCAGGCTATCTATCTACTGTAGATCATTTGATAACCAGCCCAGGCTGCACAAGTCAAAGATCCTGATTCTGGCCCAAAGGAAACATTGGATTATCTAGCTCAGTTTAATTTATCAAGCTGGCAACAATCCATGGGCCTTGTTCCCAGGTGGGGCAGCCCAGGGCTGGCCCCAAGGGTCCTCCCTTCTGCCTCACACACATACAAGGAGCCTGATGCAAACCAGAAGGATGGTTTTATCTTGGAAAAGAAGCCCCCATAGGCAACCTTCCCACCACAAAACCCATCTTTGTAGAGCTTCGGGAGCTGCAGGGAGGAGGGTTAATCTTTGGCCAATCCTGGGTGGCTGAAGGCCCTGGGAGTAATTGCTTTGTAAAGGGAAAAACAGAAAGAAAAAATATGCAAAGTCTGCTGTTCTTCTTGCTCTCTATAGGCAGAATGACCTACTGCTTCTAGCCTAGGAAAGTCCAGGGTCATGGAGTCCACATATTCTACATACATCCACCCCTGAAAGACACCTATACACACACACACACACACACACATGCATATGCCATATCTACCCCTGAGATACTCTGCCTCCCCCACATGCCTCCAAATACATACACATACACACATATCTGTCAAAACATTCACAATAACTCATAACCCCATGTATACCCCCAAAAGATACTGCTTACATGCACACATAACATCATCTCATGCATAGATAATAATAATTATTATAACTGACATTTATATATAGCTTTCAGGTCATGAAGTGCTTTATAAACATTATCTCACTTTAACTTTACAACAGCCTGGGAAGCAGGCACTGTTACTATCCTTATTTTACAAGATTAGGAAACTGAGGCAGGCAGAGTGCCTTGCCTAGCTAGGAAGCAGCATTTGAACTCAGGTGTTCCTGACTTCAGGTCCAGCATGCAATAATACTCGTGCATCCCCATACACGTATTGTTTAATAGAACCACATAGGACACCACCCCAACACAGAGCGCACACATGCACGCACACACACACACGTACCACTTATGTACAAATTCCACACATATACACCTTCCCTACCCTCTTAGAAGGCACAAACACACACATACATACCCACAGGATGCCACACACATCCCACATAGACACATCTTCACAGTCACAACACATTCACATGCAAACACCACATGTCCACCCACCACAACCACTCACAAGACGCAGCACATACACACCCACCCACAGGCCACCATACTTATATGGTTGTTGTTCTTTGTTCTGGAAGAGGATCAAAATGACACCACTATGTTAGAAGCAAGTTTCACTGTGTCCAACTGTGGCCGGGCAGACCAATTCGAGATTGGAATGCCCTAGCGCAGGTCAGACACAAATTGTCCATGTGAACATTTGGGGTACATTCTCCAAATTTGTGCATCTCGCCTTTTTTTGGAGCTACTTCAATTCTGCTTTGCTCATAAAGCACAGCACCTTTTCTGATGAGGGCAAGCCATGCTGGACAGTTCTGTGCCAGTGTCTCCCATGTCACACAATCAACTCCAAAGTTCTTAAAAGAGACCTTAAAGGGTCCTTGTATCGCTTCTTCTGACCACCAGAATGAGTGCTTGCCCACTGTGAGTTGTTCATAAAATAATCTCTTTGGCAAGTGTATGTTTGGCATTTAAACAACGTGGCCAGCCCGTCAGAGTCACGCTCTCTGCAGTAGAGACCATACTCATACTACACAGATGTCACACACATCATAACTAGTCATAAGATACCATACATATTCATTTCTATAGGACATCACCCTCACACCGTAGATGCACATATGCGCCAATCAGGCACTACTCCCCCATCCATACATAAAATGTACCTGTAGAGTTTTTTTTAACCTATATTACCTATTCTCTGGGTCTCCATTCTCCTGACTGACATATGCACCACGAACAAACACAGACAACACACTCACATAAATCTCTTTCTCCAAGACACTGTGCTTACGAGACATCATGTGTCCACAACATATCCATTCAGAAGATATAGTCACACCCACCCCCCCCCACACACATACATACACAGACACACACACAAACCCCTATGCAAACACTATACCTGTTACACCCTCACAAGCACATATCAGCTTATTTTATACAATCTAAACCAAAAAGGGGCCCAACCCAACCTTATAGACATTTCCTTGGCTCCACTCACACAGCCGCAATCCTGGTTCTGTCTTTTTTTCCAATTGGTCTACTGACTTAATCCCCCTGCCATAGTGATTGCCCTAAGCATCATGTCCTCCTTCCCCACCCCCACCCCCACCCCCATTCAGGAAACCCCAATGACCCAAAGGCTACCTCCAATATCAAAACTAGAGTTTTTAGTTTGGCTTTTTGTACTCTAGCACCTAATCCAATGACTGGTCCATAGCAGGCCCTTAATAAATGCTTGCTGATTGATTTCTTGACTGGGGCTAAGTTGCTTTATCCCACTGAGTCTAAGTTCTCTCACATGTAAAGTGGAGATGATAATATTTGTACGACCTATTTCACAGAGCTATTGTGAGCAAAAGTGTATTATAGTTAGTCAAGTGCTACAGTTGTTATTATCTCAACAACAGTCCTCCCCTGGTGCCTTATTATTATGGTGTGGAGCTGACCCTGTGGTCACCTTGAGGGCTATGCCAGTGGAAAGAAAGAACTGCCAGGCCCTAGCAAGCTGGAAAGACTTCCTTCCAGGCCTGGTGACAGACAGACTCTCTGCCTGGGGATCGTGGATTTAGAGTGGAAAGTGACCTTAGACATCTTAAAGTCTAAATCTCTAATTTTACAGAGGGAGAAACTGGGGCTCCCTTGAGAAGTGACTTTTTTTAGAATTTTGATTTTTTGAAAATAAAAACAAATCACAATGAACTTAACAAACAGGAACATTTCAACAAACAGAAGAACAGAAAAGAGGACTGTGGTGATAATGTGATTGAAGATCCTTCCCACCCATTCCATAGGCCTCAGGTGGGGCCAGTTAAGAGAGGCAGGCCCATACCTTTGTGATGCCAATCAGTGATTAAAGATCTTTCCCACACCCTCTTGCCAATTGCCTGTGAAGCCCTCGAGCCCTAAAAAGAGTATATACATCCAGAAGGTAGCCATTGAGAACTGAGAATTCAGAAGTCAGAAAAGAAGCCAGAATTCAGAATTCAGCCCAAGGAGGAGTAAGAACTCTGAGTCCACAGAGCTGCGGAAGAGAGTGCTGCTCAGAGAGTGGGAGCTTTGGAGACCAGAGAACTGAACGGGGAGAGCATGCAGGCAAGCTGAGAGTTAGGATTCCTGAGTGATTGTTTATGGGAAGGCACTAGTGAGAAGGGGAGGAGGGGTGGGGAGAAAGGTTGCAGGATGATTTGGCTCTTTGCTGTAATAGTGTGTTTTAATCTCCTTGTTGCTACATAGAGGTGGGCTTGCTGGTTTTGGAATACAATTACTGCTATATCTAATTGGAATGACTAGTTCTGGGATTTGATCCTCTGGTGCTTAAATAAATGTTATACTTCCTCTGCCTTCTACTTAGAGAGTTTTTCATACTTTGCGATTCTGAACCATACAGCTATGTTCATGGTCATCCTCGAGGTCATGAATCTTGCCCTATTGATACAAGGACACTGGATGAAATTGTGAACTTATGTTACATATAGCTTGTTTTTTAAGGTATATTAAATTTAACTACATAGTAACAAAGCTTCCCTGTTTGTCTTTGTCCCCTCCTGTGCTCTCTTGGGTATGTTTCTTAATGCTCCATTAATGCTCCTTCTTTTTGAATCACCCTCATTATCCAACAACCCACTCCCCTCACCTACAATAACCTTCCCTTATAAGAAATAAATATATTTACACAAAGCTGATCCACACATTGGCCACATCTGTAAATGTGTGTGTCCTTTGGTACCTCTGAGCCAAGAAGTGGGAAGCTTGCTCCATCATTGGTCTTCTGAAGTCACGGTTGGTTTAAGTGACGGTTCCAAGGTCACTCACAGTAAATGGTAGAGATAGGATGAAAACCAGGGAAGCAGACTCCACATGCAGCCTTGCTAAATTTGGAACATCATGGTTGGACATAGGGTGATCCATTTATTTTGGCCATGATAACTTAGAAAGATAATGGAAGGAGTCTTCTCATGATCATATCCATTTTATATAGGTGGAAAGGCAGCTTGTCCTAATGGAGAGGTCAAGGGGCTTGAAGTTCATCCAAGTTCCAGTTTTCAAGAACTTAGGTAGCTAGGTGGAGCAGTGGATTAAGTGCTAGACTAAGAGTCAGAGTTCAAACCCTGCCTGTGATGCTCACTATGCTGTGTGGCCCTAAGCAAGTCACTTAACCCCCCCATGCCTCAGTTTCCCATCTGTAAAATGGGGGATAATAATACCTACCTCACAGAATTGTTATGAGGTTAATATACTTTGTAAACTTTAAAGCCTTATACAAATGCTGGGGGCTGGCCTCAAAGGTCCCTTCTGACTCTAAATCCATGGTCCTGTTATCCTGTGAATATTCAGAGAAAAACTAACTCACTGATGGCTTGCTATATAATGTGAGAGCTGAGTCTCAGACCTAGGCTTCATGTGTATGGGGTCTAGTATCTCTTCCCCAAGGGGTCTCTTACTCAGGCCCAAAGTAAAAAGTGAAAGTAAGTTGGATTTAAGAATGCTTTAAGATCTCATATTGGAAGAGAGAGGTGACCTAATATCTATTCCTCTATCTACCCCCACCCCTTTCCCACGTGCTCCTTTGCTTTACAGATAGGAAAACTGAAGAAGGGGTGGTGATTGCCTCAAGGTCATACCATTAACAAGCAGAAGTGGCATTTAAAGCCTAGTCCTCTGATTCAAGATTTGGGGCTCTTGCTACTTCTCAGGCTGTAGGCACACCTACCTCTGCCCCAGACACAAACTCTATCAGATGCCAGGGTTTTTCCTTTTCCATTATGAACCGCCTTGATTTCTTATGCAAATGCAACATGAAGCTTGAGGAGAGAAGCCTGAGAACCGCCCCTCAGCTGAAGTCTTTTTGTTTTAAGCCACAAAGGACCTGCTACTGTTGGTCAGGCCAACCCATCTGCTCTGCCTCAGCCCCACTGCCATCTAATTAGCATTGGGCCCCCCAACCTATGGCTTGGGCCCTGGGAACTGGGAGAGCAGCCCCGTTCTTGGAACAGGCACTGCCTCATTAAATGGCAATTATCTGTCTCTGGCCCGTTGTCAGTCTGACGGGGCCCAATGGATAGCAGAGGAGTTCCATTGTTTGTTCAAAGAAGCCTTTCTTAGGAATCTTTCCTGCAAAGGGAAACCAGGGACTCATAGAATTCTCAGAGTAGAAAGGGACCTCCAAGGCACTCAGTCTAACCCATACCTGCAGCTGGATTCCCTGTAACAAGTATTCCAGATAACGTGCCGTGCAGGATAGCTTGAAGACAGCCTTGCAGGCAGACCCCCCAGAGATACCCTAGTCCAGGGATGGGGAACCTGCGGCCTCAGGGCCACATGTGGCCTTCCAGCTCCTTGGGTGCAACCTTTTGACTGAGTCCAAGTTTTACAGAATAAATCCTTTTACTAAGGGGATTTGTTCTGTGAAATTTGGATTCAGTCAAAGGGCCACACTTGAGGACCTAGAGGGCCATGTGTGGCCTTGAGGCCACAGGTTCCCCACCCCTGGTCTAGTCCATGTTTGGATGGCTTTCATGGTTAGGAAGCACCTTCTGACACTGAGGCAATGGCTGCTTCTCTGCATGCGCTCTTCAATGTATCATTCTTAGTTCTGTTCTCTCAGGGCCAAGGAAAACACACAAAATCCCTCTTCTATGGGACAGTCCTTCAGATACTGGTGACAGGACTTCTCCTGATTAACTACTTCTCCAAGATAAACATCTCCAGTTCCTTTAATCCTAAAACAGTCAGCAGGTCTCCGGCCATGATGGGCACTCTTCTCTGTAAGTGAACATGGACACTGGAAGACCAGCTAGAACATAATGGAATACCCACTAATCGGTCATTGGGAGGGTTGGGTTGTATTCAATGAGAAATTCAAGTCATCAAACATAACATACCTACTGTGCTCCATGATGATAGGGAGATAAAGACAAAGACACAGTTCCTGCCCTCTGGGAGTTTATAATCTAGCAGCAGAGGAGACAATGATTTGTCAGATAAGTATGATCCATCATACTTATCAAACAGCGGAAAAAGGCAAGGTAAGATTCTAGGCAAAGTTTGTGAAGTCCTAGTTTTGCCACTAACTGGGGCATCTCCCATCCCTGTGCCAGGCACTGGATGTTTCCTACGTGTGAAATGGTCACCCCCCCCACCCATGCCCACCTCTGTCTCTCTCCATTTGCTCATGTATAAAATGGAGATAATTGTAGCAACTACCTCCTAAAGCTGTTGTGAGAATCAGCTGAGACACTTATAAAGCATCTCTACAAACCTGAAACTTTTATTAACAATATCAATAATAACTCATACTTTATGGTTACAAATAGCCCCAGACTTTTTATCATGCTTTAGGGTTTGTTAATAGTAGTTTAAGGTTTACAGGTACTTTAAAAGTATCTGAGCTTATTCTCACAACAACCCCGAGAGGTAGGTGCTACAATGATCCCCATTTTACAGATAAGAGCATGAAGGGAGACAAATGACTTGGCCAGGGTCACATGGCTGGATTTGTACAGGTCCAGCACTCTTTCCAGTGCTCTATCTACTGAGTCACCTACCTGGCTCTGCTATTATTTGATTCAAAGGTCTCAGGCATGAGATTCTAGGCTGTTAGCTTACCAAGGGTGGGGAACCTGGTGCAGTCTCCTTCATAAAAGGATTTGTCCTGTAAAACTTGGACTCAGTCAAAAGGCTACACCCAAGGACCTAGAAGGCCACATGTTCCCCACCCTTGGAAGCTATTCGTTTTACATAATGTTACTTATCATTTCCACCCATCCTTTGGTTTTCTCCACTCTGACTTATTGGGATGCATCTACCTGGTGTTAACTCTTTGCCCTTTTCAGCACTGAGTTAAATGTGAAATATTCATAATACCTCACATTCTTTCTTTTTTTTTTAATATCTACCATTTCTCTGGCACAGGAGACTTACAAAGTGCCTTCTCAAAACAGCCCTATGTCAAACAGCTCTGATACCCTGGACAAGTCATTTTATGTCTTTGGGCCTCAGTTTCCTCAATTGTAAAATGAGAGATGTTGAGCCAGATGTAGGGCTACTCTAGGTCACAGATTTCCCAGGATAATCCCAATCTAAAGAACTGAAAGTATACTTTTATAAGCAAATTTTCAAAGGGATGTCATTTGTACTGGTGACAGTATGTGCTGGTATGAGAAAATCATCACTATCTCTAGTTTCTCATGTGTTCCGTTCAAAAACCATTTTCCCCATGAGACAAATTTCTACCACCACATTACCTTGTAGAGGCAGCTAGGCAGTACATAGGATAGAGCACGGGGCCTGGAGTCAGGAAGATCTGAGCTGAAATCCAACCTCAGACACTTAACTATGCGACCCTAGGCAAGTAACTTAATCTCTGCTTAATTCAGTTTCCTCATCTGTACAATTGGGATAATAATACCTACCTCCCAAGGTTCTTATGAGGATCAAATGAGAAAATATTTGTAAAGAGCTTTTTAAGCCTTGAAGAGCTATATAAATGCTAGTTATTATAATACAACTGACATAAAGATATATGTAAATGCTGTCAACCCAATAGAATGTAAGCTCCCTGTGGGCAGGGCTCCTTTCTTCTTCCTTCCCTCCTCTCATTCCTTCCTTCCTTGCTTCCTTCTTTCCTTCCTTCCTCCCTCGCTCCTCTCATTCCTTCCTTCCTTGCTTCCTTCTTTCCTTCCTCCCTCCCTCCCTCCTTTCCTTTCTTCCTTGCTTCCTTCCTCCCTTCCTTCATTCTAAGGCCTCTTTTATCTCTAACACTCCATGTTCTACAGCCAAGATTCTATGGTCCTACGATTCTCTCTGATCAAGAACATAGAAAGACAGTTTTGGGACATCAAACAACACTTAGCCTCCTTGGGTGTCACTCAAACAAGCATTATAGTAACCCAAGTGATCAGGAAACGAATTTAGAGCATCTAGGTGGTTCTCTATTCCTTCCCTTCTCCTCCCTCTCTAAGTGTGGAGGAGAGGAGCCACTTTGTGCTGATTGGTGGGTTATAGGTCCCTTGTACAGAGAGATCTATGTTTCTTAACTGGGATCAGTGTCAAGATAAGAAAAGCAAGATCCCCCTGTGGAGCAGAACATGAACTTTTCTATGTTCTGGAACCAGCATTAACATGAAATCAAGCCTCCATCTCTTTGGTGAAGCAGTTTTTGGCTGCTGTGCAGCCTGGGAAGGGAGGCTGGCTTCCATGGCCTTGAGCGTGTCTGCCTGCTCTCAGCCTTCCCTCTTTCCAGATTCCCCCCACCCCCTTCCTCCAATCAGTCAGCATCTAATTAGAAGCTGTAAATTAAATTCAGTCTAGCTTGTGATAGAATGAGCACTTGAAGGCTGCCTTGCTTAGCTGGATGTTTTTCCCTTATGCAGGCTGCCAAGACCCTAGTCTTTCCTTTCTGATCGAAGCCTTCACACCTGGTCAGCAATACGGATAGAAGACAGCGGCTGCACCCTTCAAGCCTCAACCTATGTCCTCTCCTACCCCCAACTAAATTGACCACAGAAACCAGAGGAAGCGCCAGAAACTGGGCTGCATAGCCAAATTATGCTGAGTTAGAATGCAAATGTATGCTGAGTTACCATCAAAGGAGCTCAGGACTGGAAGGGTCCTTAGAACCCAGAATGTTTGAAGGGGAGGAACAGAGGAAGGGAACATGCATTTGTTAAGCACCTACTATATGCCAGGCATTTTGCTAAACATTTTACAAATAACATTTCATTTAATCTCATTTTGGTTGAACACAGAACATAGACCATTAAAGACGATATGAACTTGGAACATGGGGTGTTCCCCATTTAACATACTCAGAATGGAGTATGTTAAAAGTCTAAAGGGACCTTAGAAAGCAAAACTTTTGAACACAGGTCATAAGATGTTAAAGCCAGATGAGACTTTGGGACACTGATGGAGCATGTTTCAGTGAGAATACTCCTGACTCTGGAGTTGTAGAATCAGGGTCAAATCCCACCACTGACGCTATCTATTCGACCTTGGGGAAATCATATCTATAACATAAAGCGGTTGGGCTAATTTGCCTCGGAGGTCCTTTCAGCTGTATATCTATCATCTTATGAATATTAGAATATAGATGATTAGAACCCACATGTTAGAACAGAAAGAGCCTTTTAGTTCCTCTGGGCTGCCCTCCTACATTTTACAGACAGCTCTGTTCCTTATTACCTGTGTGACCTTGGGTGAGTCACCTTAATTCTTGAGGTCAGTATTCTTATCTGTAAAATGAGAATCTGGGACTGGATGACCCTGAAGATCTCTTTCATTTATGAATCCTATGAAACTGAGGTCTAGACAGTTGAAAGGACCACTCAACATCACATAGCTGGCAAGTAGCAGACTTGGACAAACTTCTAACACCTAAACCAGTATTTTCTGCACTCCACCATATCTATTGCCCAGAAATCTAAGAATTCTGCAACATGTTCCCATTTCAGAATTCATATTAGCACCTCAAAGTGCACTGGCCTACTTAATGTGCAAGGGTTATTACTGTACTCCACCATGGCTGTGTGATCCTCTCTCAGACCCTCACCTCTTCTTCTTCCAAATACATAATAACCAGCTTCTTACCCAACATCACTCTCAGATGTCATTTTTATACCAGGCGTGAAATCACATCCACTCGCCTGTCATAACAGGCGGCTTGAGAAACTATATTTAAAAAACAAGCCAACCAAACAATAACAGTAAAAAAAACCACCTTGCCACAAAAGTGGTAAAAGAGAAATCCAGGTTTGGGTGTCCAGAAGAAATGACTGTAACTCACTTTAAAAAACAAGCAAACAGGCTAATACCACTACCACCACCTGAGCAGCTGGGAGAAGGGTGGGCCTACAGAACACAGATATATTTATTTTTAACTGGTAAAATTCACACCATGCCAGAGGAAATGTCTGTTCCCAGTGAACCTATCACTTAGTCATTTTGTGCAAGCAAGGGAGGAGGAAGCGATCTTCTTAGCCGTAGGGACCAAAAAAAGGCCACCTCTGGGAGGAGGGGAGGGAATCTTGGCACTTTTCATAAGACTTAGAACGGCAAGAGGCGCTGGGGTGCACTGGACAGATAGCCAATTTCAGAGTCAAGAAGATGGGTTACCACTCCATTTCTGACACATGTTGGCTGAGGGAATCTGGGGAAGTCACCTACCCGTGAGAAATTCTTGAGACCGAATTTCAGAGGAAAAACTGATACGTAGAGAGACTTTCTTCCTCTGAAAGCCCTATCCAGTAAAAACAGAGGTCTGCTTAAAAACCAAAGCAAACCATGGCACGTCAGAGCTGGAAGGGGCCTCAGAAAACAGAATGTGAAAACACAGAGCACTAACAGCCGGAAGGGACCTTTTGGGGCATAGAAGCCAATCTCCTCATTTTATAAATGAGCATATGCCAGTTCTCAACTGTAAAGTGACCCACTGGAGGTCCCACAGACAGCCCTTAGCAGGGGTGGGCACAGAGTCCACTTTACCTGATTTCTCATCCCATGTCCTTCCTATTGTTCCCAAACTCCTCCTGCTACCCTTTAAGGACACGGAATAAAACATCAAAACTACCCAAAATGACTAGCAGCCATCATGTCACCAGAAGTAAAGGGTGTAATGGGCAGAACACTCCCTTTAGAATTAGAAGACTTGGGTTTAAGTCAGAAATCTACCATTTAACTATGCGTACATACACACACATATATGATCTTGGAAAAGTCCTTTCTTATCTCTGAGCCTCTGAAATAATTGTAACTGCTGACATCTACACATGTAGTATATACGAATTATATATAGCACTTTACACATCTATACCTAATACATATGAATTCTATAGAGTACCTTATATATCCATATCTAATATATATGCATTCTGTAGAGAACCTTATATATCCATATCTAATATATATGAAGTCTATAGAGAACCTTATATATTTAAAGCTATCCAATATATACGAATTATATGAAGCACTGTATATGTATATATACACATATCTATATCTAGTATATATTAATTACATAGCATAAATATATGAATACATATCTATATATCCATACCTATATTTGTCTATTTAGTATATATTATATAGAACAGTTAATATAAGTATATAGTACATACATACATATTTATCTACATATGTATCTAGTATATATGAACTATATAAAGCACTTAATACATATATACACATACATATATATCTATATTTACCTAGTACATACTATATAATGCATTTAATATAAATATATACATATACACATAACCATGTCTATCTAGTATATATGAATGATATAGAGTAATTTATATATATATATGCATATTTATCTATCCATTCATCCACTGATCTATCTATCCATCTATCCATCTATCCATCCATCTTTCTGTCTGTCTATTCATCCATCCATCTATCCTAGAATGAGAGACAGAGAGAGAGAATGAGAGAGCAAAAGAGTGAGTGAGTCTTGAGGTTTACAAAGTGTTTTTACATGTATATTTTATTCGAGCCTCAAAACAGCCTTGTGAGCTAGAAATGTCCACGTACCCTCCAGTAATGGACATCACCATCCATTGAGGCAGCCTTCTGCTGTGAAAAAAGCACTGGATTTCTCATCAGAGGCTTTGTCACATACTTATGTGAACTTGGGCAACTGACTTAACTTCTCTGGGCCTCAGTTTCTTCATCTGAAATTAGGAGGTTATATTAGATGGTCTCTGATGCTTTTTCTGGTTCTAGATCTACAGTCTTGTGATTCATCCATGCTCACTGTGTACAACTCAGTTCCAAATTCTCCCCTAGCTTTCTACAGGGATTCTGACTGATGTGCTTATGCCCCCCCTTAATATATCTTGCGCTCCAGAGGATGCCCATTTTAGGATGAGGAAAATGAGTCTTGGAGATGTTAAATGATTCATTCATAGTTATAAAGCTAGTTATATGGGAGATGGGCTCTGAATTTGTGCCTTCCCTATTCCACATCCAGCTGCCTAACCAGTATTTCAGGTTGTAAAATGAGTTAATGATTCAGTTCACTTCTAAATCCTCTAAGTCGGTGCTAATTGATATTCTTCCAAAGCCAGTTAATTTGAATTAGATATACTGATGGGACTTTAGGTCAATAGCTATGTTGCGGTTGTTCAGTCATGTCCAACTTTTCAT
Source organism: Trichosurus vulpecula (assembly GCF_011100635.1). NCBI lineage: Eukaryota > Metazoa > Chordata > Mammalia > Diprotodontia > Phalangeridae > Trichosurus > Trichosurus vulpecula. The sequence continues at coordinate 116,196,052 of NC_050574.1, read as the reverse complement.
GACCCCAGTTGGGGTTTTCTAGGCAAAGATACTGGAGGGGTTTGCCATTTCTTTCTCCAACTCATTTTAAAGATGAGGAAAATGAGGCAAACAGGGTTAAGTGACTTGCTTGGGGGTCATGGAGCTAGTAAGTATCTGAGGCTGGATTTGAACTCATGAAGATGAGTCTTCCTGACTCCAAGCCCAGTGTCACCTAGCAGCCCCTATATCATTGGTCTAACTGGACCAGTCACTGAGGTCAAGGTCTTTGGACCTCTTTTTAGTCATGGAAAGATGTTCTAAGAATCTTTGACTGTCTCTGCAACAGGGGAAATGGGCAATGAACATTTTTTGCCAAAATGCAGGGAAGCTCAAGTGAATGTTCCCACTTCTTCTTCCTTGGAGAGAAGTCCCTCTTACAATGTCATAAAAAGGGAAAAGCTGAAAGGGATTTTAGGACAAGAAGTGGTAGAACACTGAACACAGAATGTCAGAGAGGAAAGGATCCTTAATGTAAACATAAGAATGTCAGCAAAAAGAACATAAATGTGAAAGTGAAAAGTAACCTAAGGCCATCTTATCTAAATCCTTTATTTTGAAGATGAAAAAATTGAAGCTCAGAGAGCAAAAGCAACTTGCCACAAGCTGGTAAATGAAACAGCTGGGACTCGTACCCAGAACCCTGGCTTTCTAGTGCTATCCTTTTTTGACAGCCCCACAAGGTCTCTTATCAAAATGCTGGTGTGAGATTACATAGAGAATCTGTGGGAAACCATTTCAAACAATGTCAGGGCTAGAAAGGAAAGTTCAAGATAATCTTTCTAGTCCTCTCTTTCTTACCATATATAAGAAGAAATTGAGGCTGAGAGGAGGGAACTGCCTAAAATCCAGGAATGTAATGAGGAATATTTAACAACTGACTCTATGAAAAAATGTACTCATGACAGATCCACTTTCCAGTTTAATCTGCATTATTAACATTTTCCCTATTATATTCTTAAGTCCAGACCATGAACAGACCAATAAATTATGCCCTAATTTGTAGCATTTGCTGATTTCTAAGGTATAAAGGCTCTCACTGAAAATTTAGAAGTGGGCTCCAGCATTCCCCTGCTAAGATCCCATAGTTAGTTGCAGAATGAGGATTTGAAACAGGGTCTCTTGATTTCTAATCCAGAGTTCGTTTCACTATACCTGAATGGACCCGGATAAAATGATTTTCTTGTTTTGGATCTTGGCTTGATAATGAACCATCAACGTGACTGAGAGTAGAGTTAGAAGTATACATTCCTAGAGGAAATGGACTTAAATCCCTATCACTTATGACTCTCTCTGGCTTTCAGGGTTCTCCACAATCTGACTCCATTCTAGTGATCCAGCCTTGGTTCCCACTACTCCCCCCTATGTACCTCATGCTACTGTCATGTGATTCTCTTCCTTATTCCTAGAACATGAAGCATAACCTCTGATCCTTTGCTTACTCTACTTTCCTTATCAGAATGTCCTGTTTTATCTTCTCCATATATCAAAAACAAACTCATTCTTCAAAGGTAAAATGAAATCCTTCTCCTTCCCCACCTCCATGCCTTCCAGGTAATCTTCTCAATGGATGTTAGTCCTCACTGTCTTCTCCCTTCTCCAGCCTTCTAGAATATTTATATTCTGCCACATGTTAAGTTTCATCTCAGAGTGGTGGGAGCCTAGCTTCTAAGAATTCATTTCTCTGTACTCTGATTTATATTAACAAGTTAATAATAATAACTAATGGTGAAAGATATATATGCATATTTACAAGTATAATTTTTATAGCACTTGAAAACTTACAAAACATTTTCCTTTTATCATCTCTGGGACATAGGAAGTATAAACATTATCTCCATTTTACAGATGTCAGTTGGAGCTTAGATATGTTAAGTGACTTATCCAATACCACATAGAAAGTGAAAAAAATTCAGTATTTAAACTCATACCATATGACTTCAGATCCAGGATTCTTTTCACTATGTGGGTCAATTCTATCTCTCGAAGATCTCCTAAATCCAAACCCTCCCGGCTATTCCCACTGTTAATACTCTAATTCTTGCCTTTGCAAACCTTGCTTCCCACAAGAGAAAAAAAAAGTACATCTTTCCCCTTTCCTATCCATCAAAATGCTATCCTCATCCTTCCAGACCTAGCGTAAAGACCACTGTATTCCCATTCCTAATACCCTTAACCTTTCCCATGAACCTTTCAGGAATATCTATATACATACTCCTCAATGCAGTCGTGGATACTTTTCTGGGTTTGACTTGGTTTCTTTATTGGTGTATCTGAAATCTCATTCTTTATCTTCCCTGCTTTTAAAACTAGCCCTTTACAGTGGATGTGGAGTGAGAATTGGGCATCTTTGCTAACCATTAGAGTTTTTCAAAGAACCACAGATTTATAGAGATGGAAGGCACTTTAGGTCATCCCATCTGAAACCCCACTCAGCGACCACCTTTTAAGCATCTCTGCAAAATAATCAACTAGGCCTTGCTTGAAATCCTCCAGCGACTGAGAGCTTTCTGCCCCTAAGGTAGCTTATGCTCTTGTTGGACAACTCTGACTATGAGAAAGTTATTTGTCATCATTATCATCATCATCATCACTGTTTATATTGACATAAAATAATTTCTCCTCCCCCAAGTCTCATTTGACTCTTTGATGATTAAAAAAACTCAAAATCTTAAACCTAACAAATAAACAAACTCTTCTCCTTAATCTTTGTGGCTTTGAACCAGTTATGCCCTTTTCTTAGGCTCTGTTTCCTCATCTGACAAATGCTTCAATATTGCTAAAAAGTCCCTTGATATGGCAGAATCTGAACTCTTGTCCCCTAACTCAATCTAGCACTTACATCATCACTGGGTTCCATTAGGACATATTCAAATACCACATTTTCCCATGATGTTCCAGCTGCTAGTGCCTTCTCCGCTGAGATTACCTTCCATTTTCTCTGTATAGATCTTCTATGTACCTAGTTATTTATATGGTGGAATGAGAACTCCTTGATGTCAGTCACTCTTTCTGGCCTTTCTTCACATACCCAGGGCCTAGCCCAGTGCTCAGCCCAATCCCTGCCTCTTAGGAAACACTTCAAAAAGGCTTGTTGATTGAATGGCTGACTAAACAGGGAAATTTCATTGTAGCAGAATTAGGAAGTGTTAACCAAAGAAGAACTTGGTAAAAGACAAAACCAAGCAAACAAACAAAAAACATCACAAAACTAGCCCAAGTGAACAACAGCATTAGCAAGAGACAGGGAAAGAGCATGAAAACTCATTTTTTAACACATTCCTTTGTGCTATAAATGTTACTTTTAGGCAAATGCTAATACACAAAACAGCTAAATTATGGAGAGACACTCAATTTGTAGGACCACAGATGTGAAGCTGGAAGGTTCCTCAGATGCCATCTGCTTCAACCAACTAATTTTACATATGAGGAAACTGAGGCCCAAGCAGGTCAGTGACTTGCTCAAAACCGTGGAGATGATAAATGTCAAAGGTAGATCTTGAACCAAACTTCATGCTTCTGCATTTCAGAAACAAGGTTCTTCCTACTATATCACACTGACTTCATTTTGCTAATAGATTAAAAAAAATTTTTTTCCCCAGAGACAACCGATGGACTGCCCATATGATAGTACTGCATTGATATCCAAAGGTATTTGATAAAAGAAGCAGAGATGGGCTTCCAGGATCCTGGGTGGGTCCAATGAGGAGGACATCTGGAAAAATGTGGATGATATCCCCAAGGGATCAGGTTACAGTTTACACCAAGGAAGGGAGAACATACCAATTCATTCATCGACTCATCAAAGCAAATTGTTAATATATGCTTGTCAAATGATTGTTTTGTTTCAGGATCATAGGAGTTCAGGACTGTAGAGAATTTACAAAAATTCTATGTATATTCAATTTGTCTGGAATACCTAACAACAATGGCTGACCTTTCCAGAAAATTCTAAAGCTCTGCAATGGGCTATACCTACATTGCTGCATCTGATCCCCACAACAACCCATTTTACAGGGGAGGAAATAGGTTGACGGAGACTAAGAGTTTTGCCCACAGTCATTTGGACAGTCACTAGTTGATCCCTGAGCCTCCGAATCATCAACTGCAAAATGAGTGAGGTTGGACAGATGGTGCCCAAGATCCTCTCTAGTGCTATTTCTATGAATCTGTGAGGACGAGACCCGAACCTCGCCTCCCTCCCAGTCCAGCAGCCTTCCATACCACCAAGCTACCTCAAGTGGCTTTATATATCTCATAGGTTTGGAACTGAATTATAATAATGATAGCTCAATTTCTTTAGCACTTTAATGTTTACAGAATACTTTCTTCACTGAAGCTCAGCTAAATTAGGTAGTGTGAGTGTTATTATCTCCAGGGAAACTGAGGTTCAGAGAAGCTATGAGAGTTCCCCAAAGTTATATAGCTAGTTAAGCGTCAGAGTCTGCTTTCAAAACTAATTCCTCTCATTTTTAATATCGGTCCTCTTTCCATTAAAACAAGCTGGAATGACCACTTAGACCAAGGGTTCTTAAATTTTGTGTGCATCATGGGACCCCTTTGGCAGTCTGGTGAAACCTAATGACCCCTTTTCAGAATGATGTTTTTAAATGTATAAAATAAAATGCACGGAATTAGGAAAGGAACCAGTTATATTAAAAGTGATCAAAATATAAAATAAATGCATTAACAAATCCTAGGTTAAGAAGCCTGATCTATGGTAAAGGAAGATAAATTGTTGACATATACATACATGGCAAACATCCATGCAAATAAGACAGAATGGATGAAGAGTTTATTCTATAGATACATTGAACCAAGGCCAAGAGAATCCATATGGGCTGGCAGAGCATTGTTTTCTAGAACTTCAATTTTGAAACTATACCGAAGAAGTCCAAACTGGAGCTCAGAAATATGAAATGATTTGTCCATGGTTCACACATCAAGGAACTGTCTGATGTGGGACTTGAACCCAGTTCTTTCTTGACTCCAAGTCCAACACACTTTCCTATACATCAGGCTGCCTCCTCTCATGAACACCTCCACATATTAGAGTAGGAGGGGACCTTACACATCATCTAATCCTGCCGCTTCATTGAATATATCTGATTTTTGAGGTCCAGAGACGGGAAACAACTGGGAATTTTGGACAACTCATTTCATCTTTCAGTCTCAAGGCTAAGGTGGTAAGTTACAAAGACAATTATGTGTAACTGTGAGAGAAAGTTCCTCACTGGGAGGCCCCCACACTGATTAAGTCACAGGTCCAGTTAAAATACATATTTATACCCACATATATACATGAATGTGTGTATATACATACATATACATATACATGTATGTATATACACACATATGTATATCTAAATAAAATATATATGCACACATATTTGTATATTATGCATACACATATAGAGAGAAAGAAAGGAAGGAAGACAGAAAGAAAGGAAGACAGACAGAAAGACAGACAGACGGAGCGACAGAAAGAAAGAAAGAAAGAAAAGGAAAGGAAGGAATGAGGGGAGGAAGGAAGGCCTTCTTCTCCACAGATAAATACATACATGCTTTTCTATGGGCCTGGAGATCATACCACAGAAAGTTTTATTCCCAACGTATTCAGTTGAGATCAGCCATATTCTTCATAAGAGATTGTATTTTCTATCACACTTTAGGGTTTACAAAGCACTTTTTTTACAACTGAGCTGTAGATTTTTTCAAGTGTGATTGTCCCCATTTTTATAGCTAAGAAAACAGACTCTCAGAAAGGTAAAGAGACTTGCCCAAGGTCATACAGCTAATGAATGTCAGGCTCAATTTGAACCAACATTTCTTGACTCCAAATACAGCACATTTTCCCTAATTTAATGCTGCCTGCCATATCCAGTTAATTAATCAGCAGAGCTGTTAAGTAGCTAACCAATGGAATTCTTCGGAGTGGTACAAGGTCTTCTTTACAGATCTGTATCCACAATTAATTTCCGTTCTAAGTCTCCAACAGCATCAGCAGTCTACGCAATCTGCATGCAAGACAACAAAGCCTAATTATTTACGGTCAATCACTGTACTGAAGATTAAAGACCTGGCTCCGTCCTTGACACAATCTATCTCCTAAGTCAAATAAGGCTTTCCAGGAATGAAATGGCAAGTTTTCACCATTACAAGTCACAAAACATCTCCCAATGCCTGCAAATGTTTGATGGATTATTTCTTCTACCTCAGAGGAGAAGAGAAGCTTGATCAGAGAGTCTGAGGGACAAGGACTCTTAGAGTGGAATGGACTGCCTCAGGATCCAGCGGACTTGCCCTCACAGAATCACAACATCTGAGAGCTGCTGAGGGCCTCGGTGGTCATCTAGTCTAACCTATAGGGCTTTTTTCAATGAAGTTAATGTTACTGTCCTGTTTGAAATACCAGCATGGTTTCTAAAAGGAAATTTTATTGCAGAGTTGTATAGCAGGATGAAAACTCTTCTTCCCTTTTGAGTCAAGCAGAATAAATTAAAGAATCTCAGAACTGAAAGGAATGTTAGTGGCCATCTAATCCAATTTGTACATGAGAGAGAATTCCCTCTACAATGTGCCCGTCAAGAGTTCATTTGGAATTTGCTTCAATTTAACTCAATTTATTAAGTAGTTATTATTAGGAACCTACTGTTTCAGGCATGGTGCTGGGATTGAAAGATGCAAAGACAAAAACATCCCCACCCACAAGGAGATTACTAGTGAGCATACCTCTGAATGCCATTCTTCTATGTTAAGTTACAGTATAATGAAATTCAAGAAGCATTTATGGGTATGTGTGTGTGTGTGTGTGTGGAACCACTGCTTCCCAAGGCAGCCCATTCTTTCATATAACTCCAATTACTGGTAAGGTATTTTTTACCCACCATATACACTGAACCTAAATCTGACTTCTCCTCTTACTCTTAGTCTTAATTTGTCATAGAGAAGAGGCCTAATCCCCCTTTGAGATCACAGGCCTTTCTGTCTCTAGGTTCAATATCCCCAGTTCCTTCAACTTATCTTTATATTCCGTACAGCCATCCAAGTCATTTACTTAGGCTATTTTATCAGCAGCCTGTGGCTTCTGACTAGCACCCTCTCAGAGCAGGCCTAGAAAGCTGCCCCTGGATCTCCAGAATCCATGCCTCTGGTCCCTGGGAACGACTCTCTGGAACTCCCAAACTCAGACCCAGACCAGTTGAGTGGTGATTGAATATATGCAAACTAACCCATAATAAGCAAGCTATAATCTATTATATTTATAGCCAGGTATTATATTTATGGCTAAATCTAGATGCCTTCATCGTTATATCCAATCTAGCTCCTCGCACAAGTCATCTTAACATCTGCTGCCATAGGACTTGGACCCTCTTGCCTCTTCTACCAACCTCTTGCTCTTGCTTTCATGATCAAATCAATTATACCATTACTATGGAAAGTGTGTGTCAATAGACTAGTATCTATTTCAACTCATCATCTCTGTTACTCATGCCCCAGTCTCAAAACTCCCTTCATTTCCCACTGCTTGTATCTATCTATCTGCATATACATGTGTATATGTATACACACATATATACATACACATATACACACTTGTATACATACATATATAGTTTACACAAAACACACATATATGTGTATATATATATATGTATATAAATTATCATCTTTTCCTACTAGAATATGAGCTCCTTGAGTTCAAGGATCTCTCTTCATATATTTATACAGTGATTGGCACAGAGTAAGTACTTAACAATGATTGTTTTCCTTCCTTCCTTCCTTCCTTTCTTCCTTCCTTCCTTCCTTCCTTCCTTCCTTCCTTCCTTTCTTCCTTGTTTCCTTCCCTCCCTCCCTCCCTTCGTTCCTTCATTTTCTCAAGGCCTATCACCATCTTGGTAATTCTCTTCTTGAAACGCTCCAAGCTTATCATTGTCCCAACTAAAATGAAGCCCTCAGAAGTAAGCAGAATGCTTCAGATGTGGTCTGAACAGGGCAGAGTATAGAGGGACTGTCACTTTTGTCACCCTCTCACATCAATTCTCAATGCAGTATAAGATGATATTAGCTCTTTTGGTTGTCAGGTCATACTGTTGATGAATATTTAGTTTGCCATTCACTAAAGTTCCTAAGTCAATTTCAAATAAATTGGTATTTGTTCACATCTCCCATAATTTTCTAATTGGAAAGTGTTTTTTATGAAAGTAATGGATCTTACCCAGGTTCCAGCCTGCCCAAATTTTTTGGATGCTGAATTGCTTGTCCAGTGAATTGGCTATCCCATCTAGTTACGTGTTTTTATCCACAAATCTGATGATCAAAGTGCCACATATTCCTTTCTCCCAGTCACTGATAAGCATGCTAAAGAGTATTAGGACAAGTATATATTCCCAGACTACTCCATTAGAAACCTCTTTCCAAGTTGACACTGAGCCATCTATGACTACCTTTTGGCCCTGCTATTCAAACAATTCCAACTCCTGCTCAGTGTGCTGTATCTAAGCCACATCTCTGAATCTTGTCCACCAGGATAACAGGAGAGACTTTTCCAAATACTTTGCTGAAATCTAGGTATACTACGCTACAACATTTTCCTGATCTACTGGTCTAGTAACTCACATGAAATCTTGTCAAAAACAGAAAAGAAAAATTAGAAGAGAAAGTGGTACCTTTTGCAACTATAGCAAGGTGGAGAATTCTTAACTGAACAAAGGAAAGGAGATCATACAAGATAAAATAGACAATTTTGACTACATAAAATTAAAAAGGTTTTTCCAGGGGAAATCACTGAAGACAAACTCCGAAGAAAAATAGTAGAGTAAGAAAAAAAATATATCAAATATTAAAGCTTGATGTCCAAAACTTTTGGGAATTGACATAAATATATACATGCTCAAAAGACATGAACAGCTCTCAAAAAACTGTAAACTACACACACATAGATACAAGTCAAATAATCATAATAAGAAGCATGTGAATTAAAATAATTCTGAGGTTTTATCTCATACCATGGCAAAGATGACACAAACAGTCTACCGGAGAGGGGCTATAGGAAAGCTTCTGGTTTTAAATTGATAAGCACACAAGAAAAATGACTAAATGGACCACATGTCTTGGCACAGAGATCATATTACCAGGCACATACCTGAAGGCAGTTAAAGATAGAAAAAGTGCCAATGTCTTCTGTCTTTAAAAAAGTCAATTATAAAATCTAATGAGGTTATCTCAAGGAATAATGAGTTTCCCAGTTAGTCAGTAAATACACATTTATTAAGCATCTACTATGAGCCAAGCATTGCACAAAGTCCTGGAGATACAAAGAAAGTAAAAAAAAACTGTCCCTGTTCCCATGAAGCTCACAATATTATATGGTAGACAACATGCAAAAAACAAGGTGGAAACAGGCTAAAACAGGATAAACTGGAAATAACCAACAAAGGGAAGGCAGTAGCATTAAGGGGAACCAAGAAGGTGGGATTTTAGCCAGGACTTGAAGTAAACCAGGGAAGTCAGGAGGCAGAGATGAAGAGGGAGGGTATTCTAGGCAAGGGAATAGCCAATGAAAATTCCTGGAGCCAAGATATGGAGTGTATTTTTTTTGAGGAATGCCAACAAGGCCAGTGTCACTGGATCAAAGAGCACCTGGGGGAGAACTTGTAAGGTGTAAGAAGACTGGAAAGGATGGGGATGATTTTTGAAGAGTTTTTAATATTAGAGATTTATTTGATTCTGGAGGTGACAAGAGGGCACTAGAGTTTATTGATTGAAGGGGGTGGTAATATGATCTGACCTGTGATTTAGGAAGATCACTTTGATCGCTGAGAGGAAGATGGCCTGGAATGAGAAGAGACATGAGATAGGGAGACCAGCTAGCAAGCTTTCACAGTAATCCAGACATACGGTGATGAGGGCCTGCTCCAGGATGATGGCAGTATAGGAGAAGAGAAGGGGGCTATATGCAAGAGATGTCACAATGGTAAAAGCAAAGACTGGATGGCCACTTCTCTCATAGTGTAAGTCAGGGTTGGAATAAACGATCTTCTGAGATCCCTCAAATGCTATGATTCTACGATTTCAAAATTCCAAAATGACTCAAGGTAATTTTGGATCAATGTCTAACTTTTCTGAGCATTGTCTGAACATAACTCATGAAGGATATCCCATCCATATTTCATCAGCCCTCGCCTGAGAGTAAAGAGATTGTCTTTTGTATTGCGTGGCAAATAAGTTAAAATGGGAGGGAAGTGGGGTGACAGAGGGGAGGGCTGACTGGGGAACAGGGCAACCAGAATATACGCCATCTTAGAGTGGGGGGAGGGTAGTAATGGGGAGAAAATTTGTAATTCAAAGTCTTGTGAAGATCAATGCAGAAAACTAAATATGTTAAATAAATAAATAAATACAAGAAATAAAGGGAATAAATGTCAAAAAAAAAGAATGTAATCTCCTTGAAGAGATAGGCTATATATTTTTTCATTGTATCTTCTACCAGCACAGTGTCTTATACATAGTAGGTAGTTAATGACTTCTGAATTGACTTGAAGGCCTGGCAAGAGCTGCATGGGTTTAACTCAGGCACTTCTGTATAAGACATAGTCAACAACAAACCTTTACCTAGTGCCCTCTACATGTGCCATCATTTGGGGGAGTTTGGAGGTGGACAGAGAGCTGCCTTGTCTCTAACTTAAGGGACTCACTTAAGGGATTAGGGCTTCTTTCAAACCTTTTTACACTTGAAAACTTGCCAAGTCTTATTGGAATGTACCAGTCCATCTGTCCAAACATATGTCTACTCACATCATCAACCCTAACTGCCCTGCACACTGATACGTACACAAATTTCAGCCGTATATGTAGAGCCATGCATACACATAGATATCATCATCATCATTTCCATAGCTAACATTTATATTTCTTCCTTTTTTTTTACAAATATCTCATTTGATCCTGACAACAACTATGGGAGATAGAGGCTATTATTAATCCCACTTTACAGATGAGGAAACTGAGGCAGAGGTTAAGTGACTTGCCCAGGATGACAGAGCTGGGAAGTGTCTAAGGCCAGATTTGAACTTGGGCCTTCCTGATTCGTCAGGCCTGGTGCTTTATCCATTGTACCACTTAGCTACTTCATACATAAAGTCCCATACATCCACATGGACAGAAATCCAGAGACATGCAGAGGTTAGTCTCAGGATGTTTTATTTAGATTGGAGGAGAATCCGGAGTTCCGTTTCATGAATGTGTATGTGTGTGTGTGTGTGTGTGCACGTGTGTGCGTGTCTCTGTGCATGTACATGCACATCTGAATTTTCAAAGAACAGGCAGAAATCTATATAACTAAAACTCTACTAAATAAGATTAAATCTTTTCTAGATGATTCAGGACAAACGAATAAAGGAAAAAGCTTTTATTAAGTGCTCGTTTCATGCAAAGTGGGTGGCATACCAAGTGCTACGGACAAGGATTCCAAGGTGAGATAGTCTCTGTTTTCAAGGAGCTCACGTTCTAATAGGGAAAGACAACCCATACAGTAAATGTTAGTTGAAAATCATGTGGAAAAGGCCTGTGGTTCTTAGGGTATAGCCCCAAAACAGAGGGCAATGCATTGTCTTATTTGTCTTTTCCATGGGGGAAAACCACATCTATTAAACCATTTAATGGCACCAAGGACTTGGGTGGTGAGAGTTTGTCTTCTGGGTCTTCAGTAGTTGTGGCTGCTGAGGAGTCAGGGGCTTCATTACTAGCAGAGACCATCACCAGGCTGCATATCCTTAAGGGTTGTCTTCCTTGACGATGGCTTTTGGATGGAGATTGTATGTAAAGGCTTTGGTGCTTTTCCTGGGGCTCTTGGACTTAGGGGCCTGTAGATGGCATTTGGTGATGGTAGCAGCAGGGATAGTAGGCCCCTTCTCCAAGGGGTTGATATCTAGATGATGGCTATGTGGGAGAGACTAAAACAGGGTTGGTGGTCTGGGAGCTACTGCTCTTCCCAGGGTTTTAGAACAGAGGGTGCTGGGCTTCCCTGTTAGAGTGTCAGGGAAGGTGATGGATCTACCTGGAACATGCTGTCTCTTACCTCTTCCTGCCTTGCTGCTTCAGATAGGCTGACATTTCTCTCCCATTGGAGTCAGCTAGGTGTCAGATGGTGTTGGAGGCAGTGGGGATGGTGGCTGCTCTCCTCAATGATGGCTACAGGAGCTGGGTCTGAAGCAAGGTCAGTAGGCTGAGGATTGACGCTGAAGGCTACTCTTTTGGGCCTATGTGACCAAAGGTGGCAGTTGGTGATAGTGATAAGGGGGCATCGGGAGCCCCTTCTCCATAATAGGAGGTGTTCCCTTCAGTGCTAACTGTGGGCACCAGGCAGAAAGCAGGAACTGCCACCCTTCCCTTAGAACCTTTCACACCATTTGGCTTGTCCTTTTCTGATGCCCTAAGGGAATATTCTTTTTTTCTTTTAGATATGTACACACATCTGTGTATGTATCCTTTTTCTAGACTATATCTCTTTGAGAGAAAAGATGGCATCACCTGAACCTTGTGTCTTCCCTAGCCTTTAGCATGGTATCTTGAATACAGTAGGTACTTAATAATGTCTGTTAAATTAAAAGGCATTTCTGGACTTCGCAGGACCTTAGAATGATCATTGTGGACATTTATTCTAACTGTCCAAGAATAAAGATGTGGAAAGTGCAGACAATCGAGTTGAATTTGCAATAAGGCTTCAATATCCTACCTTAACTTGGGGTTCATGGATCTACAAGGGATCTGTGTATAGATTTCAGGAAGTCTATGAACTTGAATGAGAAAAAATGACATCTTGATTTTCATTAGCCTCTAGCTGAAATTCAGCATATCCTTCAACTATTTTCAAACATTATTCTCAGAAAGAGTCCATAGGCTTCCCCAGACTGCCAAAGGGGTACATGATACCTCAACCCCCCAAAATGTTAAGTACTCCCGCACTAGAAGATATTTTTTCATATTAATCTCTAAATATGATTTTCTTTTGTTTGTTCTCTTACTCAAAGTCCTGACCACATAGGGTAATGAATCTAAAGTCAGAAGGGAATTTAGAGATCATCTAATATAACGGTAATAATAACTAACATTTGAATAGAACTTTGAAATTTGCAAAGTACTTTATGTATTATCTCATTTGATCCTTCTGGCAGCCCTGTGAGGTAGGTACTATTATTACCTACACTTTGTAGATGAGGAAACTGAGGCTGACATAAGTCAAGAGACTTGCTCAGGGTCATACAGCTAGTAAGTATTTGGGGCAGGAATCTAAAATCAGGTGTTCTAGACTCTTACTTCAGGATCCATGCAAATACATCCACAGGGATGTGCAGATCTATCTGCCTGCACGTTTATGTATATATAGACATATATATTCACATATGCGGGCATGCGACTATAATCCAAAGGGTTTTAAAAGTCTGAAGGGGAAAAGGGAATAGACTTAGCTTATGTATTCTCAGGAGGTAGGACCAATGGGGAGAGATTACCAGGATGTAGAGTTTGACCCAATACACCAAAGAATTTCCTAACTATGAAAATAATCTAACATTAGAATGGTTATCTCAAGAGGTGAAGAGGTTCCTGTTACTGGAGATGTAGAAGCAGAGGCTAGAAATCAGAGATGCTAGAGAAGAGATCCTTGCATTGGACAAGAGGGTTAGAGTAAATGGATTCCAAGGTCGCTACCAGCTCACAAATGTAAGTTTGTGGAATTTGGCAATCCCAAGACAAATGATGGGTGTAGCAGACTGAAGTTTATTTCCAAGAATGACTTGTGTGGGAATAGGGGCATCACATGGATCGGAGAGAAGTAAGGATAAATGAAGACAAAGTAGTCACTGAGTACCCAGCTACGCTCATGTATATGTGAGTTCAATTCTCCATCTCTGAATTAACTGCATTCTCACTCTGTGAAAAGCTGGCAATTGGAGAATCAGAGAGGGGCCACAATATTGCGGAAGGGCAAATCTTATCCCAGTTATGTAAAAAAGGAAGTGGCTAAAGTCTTCAAACTATTAGCCAGTGAATCTGATACTGAATTCTGGCCATTGTCAAGCAATTTATTTTTCCTATCAAGATACTTTATTTAATTTTTTTGAAACCAATGACGTGCCTGCTCTCTTTCCCCTATCCTTACACAATCATCTCCACTCCCCCATTGAGAAAGCAAGGAGAACACAATTTCCTGTTATAAAACAAATTCCTGAATTGGCTATGTTCAAACAAGTATGAAAGGAGTGGCACATGGACATTTAGAATGTGAAGCATGGCTTCTTTAATCAACAAATCAAAAAACAATTCTTAAGTAACTACTATGTGGCAGGGACTGTGTTGGGTTCTGTGGGTAAGACTCATGTCACACCAGATTCTTCCTATCATTTTTTTTCATAGGGGTAACTGGCCCAGTTGACTTCTCTTGCTTATTCCCAGGGCAGAAGCAGATACATAGGACCTGGTCACAGAGAGATGTGGATTCTCCAACTTTCCTAACAAACAAAATTATCACTAAGTGAAATGGGCTACAGATATCAAGCTTTTGGATGACTTCTTAAAAATTAATTAATTTTTACATGCAATTACAATCAATCACTCCCACTGCCCTCCCTGGCAAATCAACAACCAAAAACCTTCGCGCATATATATATATATATATATATATATATATATATATATATATATATATATATATATATATATATATATATATATATATACATATATAATATATAATATACACACACACATATGTATATATATTATGTGCATGTGTGTATATATACACATACATAAATATATGTGTATATATGTTTATATATATACAACTACATATATTTCATCAAAAACAAATATTCATATTAGCTGAATCTGAAAACGTGTCAGGTTTGTCACTTTTTTGGTAAGGAGAAAGTGATGTGTTTCAACTTCAGGTTTCTGGACTCACAATTTATCATGAAAGTAATCAGTTTTAAACTCTTTCAAAGTTATGTTTCTCTATAATGTCATCCCAGAGGTCTTTCATCATAGACTGGATGGTCATTTTGCTGGGGACATTTTGGAGATTTCTGTTCAGGGACAGGTTGATGAATAGATGCTTTCTGAGATCCCTTTCACCCCAGACACTATGATTCAGTGTATAGCTGGAATGGCTATTTAAAGATAGTGAGAAGTACAGTCTGAATGCCACATTGGCCCCAAAACATCTAAAGACAGAGAAAGGCCTCCAATACGGATCCTCTAAGAAGGATTTGTGGAAAGATATGGATAAGAATCTCACTGGATGAGAAGGCTTAGAGAGCTTGGGATACATGAGTTGAGAGAGACCTAACATTAGTGAAACAATGGCTTTTGTCCAAGAACAGTGTCCAAGAACAGATCTTGCTACACGGTAGGGAGGAGCAGCATCCATCCTATTCCTCCTAGGTAGTATTTTACCAATCGATCAAATAGCAAAAAGGAGAAAAAGTTTAAGAAAATGTATTAAAAATTTTAAAGCACAACATTAATTTAAATCACAAATACTATCTGAAGTTTAATAAAAATCAACTCACTTTTTTTTCTAAATCTTCAGGAAAGGGTCTAAGAATAGTCCATCAAATAATCCTTGAAGTTTGCAATTTTAATTTGGACACATGCTAATTTCAGTCTACCTGTTAAAAGAGACAAGAGAGAAGTCAGTTACACTAGATGTGGATTTTGCTTCAAACAAGCCCCCAGAATGTTGAAAACCGGCCTAATGACTGGTCACCAGTCCCAAAGTGACAAGCAGACGAGGGTCTGTATTCAGCACGTGAGGAGCATTGCCATTATATGGGTCTTGTAGTAAGAGCAACATTTCCTGGGGCCCTGACCTGTGAGTTGGGCTAGCTTTTCCTTAGAAGGTACTGGAAATCATCAAGACTTAACAGGCTTAATCAACTAAGATGTGAATTGTTAATTCAACTTTCTAGTCACTCAAAAATGGCTAAAAAAATCTGACTCATGGGGCATCAGTGCCCATCAGATTTGCTCTATATTCTGAGGAAATGCATGCCACCACATCCTGCTGACCAGCTTTTCTACGTGGAAATGAAGGGGACCGCATCTAACCCAAATAGTGCTGTGTTCTTGATGTATACCATTTCTATGCTATGGTTAAGTTAACCTCTTTTTTACTCCAAAATTGAATTTAAACTATCAGATGGACCTGAATCAGGTCAGTCCTGTTTTATAATAGCGCAATTGATCGAGTGATTTATGTGATACATCTATCTAAAATCCATAATGTATATGTATTATATTACATCATGCCATATCTTGATATCCCATTACATTATATTTCATATACATAGGCTCAAACACAACCATCCACCACAGTACTCCTCTTGTGATGTCTAACAGTGGAATGGAGTGAAGTCTTTGAATACAGGTCCTGCAAAGAATGAATTACATGTCTGCCATCTGAAGCCTATCCTTGCTAAAAACAGAAGGGCTCATTGCTAGAAGGATGGTCACCTGATGACATTTTTATGGCCAAAGCACTTTATGAAACAGTTTCCTGGAGTAAGGAGGAATTGCTAGCTGTATCAGGGGAGGATCTGACCACTGCACTGAATCCATACATCCTAGAAACAATGCAGTGTCTACACACACACACTCACTCACTGAAGTCCCCTGCTAGAGCTGACCCTAGGTTCTATGAGCCTCTGCCAGCAGAATTGAAGCTCTGATAGCTCCTACCAAGCTAGAAAGACTTTAAGTAAGAATCTGACAATGGATTGTGTGCCTACTGTCAGAGGGCCAGCCTAGTTAAGTGCTGAGAGGCTCATTGTCAGAAGGCTGGCCATCAGGAGATAATTTTATTTTGGACACAGAAACTCATGATGACAATCCACTAAGCTGTGAAAGGTTCCGGTTCTGTGCCCAGGAAAGGAATATCCATGGCAATGATATCACAAATCTTCTGAGGGACTGAAAGGCATCTATAAATAAGACACACAGTGTGTCCCAAAAATCTTCATGCAGTTTTAAGCTTTAATGGCTTAAATGGGCATGTGCATGTATATATGTGCATACACATATACAGACGTGACATATGGTCATATATGTATGTATATCTATACATTATATATACGTATGTATGTATAGTATATACATGTGTGTATATACACACACATACATACATTGGTCCAGGTCTCAGATTTTTGTAGCATAAGGATATCCCAGAAAGAAAACTCCCTCCAGAGATGCAGTGATCAGATTTTTCTGTAACTTACATTCTTAGAGTTGCCTGGGTCCCTGTTAAGTTAAATGACTTGTCTGAGGTAACACAGACTTTGGATCAGAGAGGGACTTGAACCTGGATTCTTTGACCTTGACGCCAGATTTCTAACCCTTATACCATAGTACCTCTCATATGGGAGACTATATGTTATTAATATACACACATGTGTATGTATATATGTATCTATCTATCTATCCATCTATATACCCTGTATTTGTATATATGTGTGTGTTTGTGTTAGATGAGATATATATATATATATATATATATATATACATATATATATATATATATGGTTGTTATAATATTATCGTATTCTTATATATTTGTAAATGAGAGGGAACATGGCCTAGTCCATAGAAAACTAGCCTCAGAGTAAGGAAATCCTGGGTTCCTGACACACTAACTGTGAGCCTCTGAGCAAAGGCGCTTAATTTCTCAGTATTCCTCATAACTCTCTGAGACTATAAATTGTAATATAGGTGCTGAACTTCATTAATAGAGAGAGTTTCCTTATAAGGAGTGAAACCAGAAATGAAACCATAATCTTGGTTAAAAAGAAAAAAAGCAACTTATATTCCCAGACTACACTATACTTTCTTTTTTTTTCTTTTAAAGAGACAGCCTTTATTTTAAGCATTTTGCATTACAGATCTCAAAAGTCAAATGTCATGGCTTTCAGAATGTCAATTCTTGTTGAAAAGAAAACTATTTTGGACTGGTGAGCACAAAAAGGAAATAATCTGTAAGAGTAGGACACAGACAGCTCAGTGAACATTTAGTTTTTGGCTTTTTTTCTATTGCCCATGTCAATGAAATGAACTCTTTGCTTCCATTTTAATTCCATGTTAACAACAACAGCCAAAGACCTCAAAAATCATAATGTAATTCTTAGAGATAGAGATAAGGGTATCAGAAAATAATCAAGCCTCTTACATTCTCAACAGAAATGGAATAGATATTGAAACTGTTCCCTTTTTGACAAGGAAGAGGTGTTAACTAACAAATTGAATCAGTCCTCTCCATTTTCATTAATATAATTAATTAAATTACCCATTTTAAAATCAATCTATCCTCTTTAAACTTCTCTTAGATGCACAATACTTGAAGTATTTCATCTCAGTAGTTTAGGTAACTTACTATTCATAAGCCAAACAGCAATTTAAGTAATAAAACCCTCCCAGGGGAAGTAATAGTTTTTTTATGTTTTGTAGGACAAATGAAACAACAATCAGAACTGCAGCAACTTTGACATTCCTCCAGTATAAAACAGACAAGATACAGGCAATGCAAAAAGCTCTAATAAGTAGATGGTCACAGGGCTGAAAAAATGGACAAATTGAGGTGGGGATACAGGTGAAGTTGATGGGTTTCCCCCAAATGTTTCAAAACTCTCTGCACACCAAGGTTATCTCATGCTTTGTACTTGTCTTTGCCAGTCTCACTAATGACACAGACATGGTTTAAGTCTCTGAAGTATTCGTTGTGGTCCAGGGCATAGCCAACGACAAATTTGTCTGGAATTTCAAATCCAACAAAGTCAGGTCTGTATCCTGCACTTCGTGGGGTCCTTTTCACCAGCAGGCTGGCTACTTTCACCTTCTTTGGATTATGCTGCTTGATCAGGGAAAGCAAAGTCTGCATTGTTTTCCCTGTGTCAATTATATCTTCAACAATCAGGACATTCTTTCCAATTAAAGTTGAGAGATCATCTCCGCCAATGACTTTTATGTCCCCTGTTGACTGGTCATTACAGTAGCTCTTCAGACTGATAAAATCTACAGTCTTAGGAACTGATTGATCACTATTCCTGTTCAGTGCCTTGATCGAATCCAGCAAATCAGTAAAGAATTTATAGCCACCTTTGAGGACACATAAGCAACCATGTGGTGGCCTCTCATCTCCTTCATCACATCTTGTGCTAAACGTTCAATCCTGACCATGATTAGTCCATGAGGAATGAATATTTTTTCCAGATCTTGAGCATAATGTTTAGGGATGCAAAATAAGTCCAAGTCATAGTCTGGTTAATCATCTTCAATCACAATGCTAGGGCTGATGTTCTCCATGATGGTGCGGGAAGTGAGGCTGGGCCAGCTGGGCTTTAGCAAGAAGAGAGTAGAGGGACAAGGAGAAGGAAGTGAAAGAGAAGTGAAGTGAAAGGAGAGGAGAGGAAAGAAGATAATTAGAAGAAAGAGGGAGAGGAGGCAATGCCCAGGGAGCAAGGGAGGTATCAAGATGCTGCCTTGTCAGCTCTGCCTCTAAGGTGAATCTTGATGATTTCTATTTCACCCGGGTACCTTTGGAATCCTGCTAGGAGACTTTTCAGTCAGGATCACAGCTGCAGCTGGGGTCCACTCTGCTGCCAGAGAAGGGATTTCTACACTATACTTTCAAAGCACTTTCCTATCTATATTGGACCTAGGAAGACCTGAGTTCAAATCCAGCCTCAGACACTTACTAGCTCTGTGACCCTGGGCAAGTCATTTAAGGCTGTTTACCTCAGTTCTTCATCTATAAAACGAGATGGAGAAGGAAATGGTAAACCACCCCAGCATCTTTGCCAAGAAAACCTCAGATGGGGCCAGGATGAGTGGGACACAACTGAAATGACTGAAAAACAACCACAGAATGGAGATTATAATAGTACCTGCCTCCCAGGGCTGTTGTGAGGATCAATTAAATAATATTTGTAAAAAACTGAGCACAGTGCATACTCTTTTCTCTAGGAAACCTAATTGGATTCTCTTTGGCTAGTAGTGATGAAAGTTCAGATTTCTATTTTGTTGTTGTTAAGGGTTAAGTGACTTGCCCAGGGTCACACAGCTAGTAAGTGTCTGAGACCAGATTTGAATTCACAAAGATGAGTCTTCCTGACTCCAAGCTCAGTGCCCTATCCGCTGTGTCCCTCAGCTGACCTACTCAAATTTATACAGGGGTACAGTTTACCAAATGCTTTCTGTCTCCTCTCTCCCTCTCAGTCCTCCCTATTTGGTAGGCTGTGCAAGTATGATTATTATTTCCGATTTACACATGAGAAAACAGAGGCTCAGAGGAATTCGGAATAATTTGCCATGACTAATTAATGACAGAGGTTAAGACTAGAACTAAAGTTCTGGACTTCAATTCAGTGGCTCTTTCTACCCATTTGTCCACTTTCTCTTCCTAGGCCTACCACAGAACTTTATCCACATCTCCTTCATGCATTTATCTCTAGCAATATGACTTGGACATGTTACTTTCCCACTCTGGGCCTCAGTTTCCTCATCTGTAAATTGAATGGGCTAGATTAAACTGATTTCTAAGCTTTCTTCCACTTCTACCGGCCTCTTTGTTGAGTTGGAAACCTTATCTTAAAGTATCTGCACACAGAAGTTGTGGTCTAAGGATAGGCCCAGTCATCCCTGGTGAATTCTAAAGTCAGGGGAGAAAATGGGTGAAGGGATGAGAGGAAGGTTCCCAAGACACAAGCTGTTTGCTGTCTGATACAGTTTATTTCCCAGTTTCCTTGGGCTCTGGAATTAAAGCACACACATGCATGCACACACACACACACACACACACACACACACATATACACAGAGGAAAACTTTGCGGCTAAATCTGAAGCTTCTAAATATTGGCAGCATATAGTTTTGAGACTCTTGCAAAAGATGGAACCTTTCTATTAACTCTGCCTTCCTCTGTTCCAGCCTTCCTTATATCCTGACTCAAACATCTCTGGGAAGGAAGAGGGACAGGAAGTAGGACCCAAAGTCAGTTTTGCTGCTGGCCTGGAGGCACAGATGACCAGATAATAGCTGAGACCCCCAATTTGAGAATAAAGTCTTTCCAAAGGCTCTCTAGCACCACATTTTCTAAGACTCTGAAATCAATTAAAAAAAATCCTTTGTTAAGTGCCTGCTCAAACCAAGGACCGATGCTCCTGTCTTGATTTTATCAGCTTATCATATTATATTTTGTATTATGGTTATTTGAATTCAGGACATTACATGAATCAGTCTGCACTGAGGGATGTAAAAAACAATGAAGTCCCTGCCTTCAAGGAGGTTACAATTTGATAACACTTTCTGTCCAGCGTCAGTAAGAGTTGAATCTATGATCCTGTCCAAATTTGTCTCTTGCTATTCTCTCTAACATCTTACACTCTAGTCAAACTAGACTATTTGATACCCCTCAGTATCCTATCACTGGGCTTTTATTACACTGTTCCCTATTCGTGAAACCCCTTCCCCATTTCTATTTCTGGACTTCCTATCAATTTCCTATCAGTGCCAACTCTTTATTTATTTTCCCTTGATCCTGGGCAAAAAGGAACTTTTCCTCCTTTGATTTTATTTGAGATTTTGTTCCTACTTTGTAAGCTTATCATATTGTATTTTGTATTTTGGTTATTTGAATTCAGGTTTTGAGATAATCAGTCTTCCACATAGCTGTCAAAATAATTCTCCTAAAGCGCAGGTTTGCCTATATCTCTCCTCTGTTCAATAAATTTCAGAGGCTTCCTATTCCTTCCAAGATCAAATACATACTTCACAGACTTAGCATTTAAAACCTTTAGCAACTGGCCCCAATCTCCCCTTCCAGACCATTATACGTTGCTTCTCTTCATGCTCTCTACAATATAGCTGACCTAGCCTTCTTGCGCGTCCTCACACAGGACAGACTCCACTTCTTGTCTCCCTGCTGTCGCATTAGCCATTTCCCATGCCTGGAATACACTCCCTCTTCACATTGGCCTCTTAGAATTCCTAGTTTCCTCCCAAGCTCAGTTCAAACCTACTTCCTACATGAAGTCCTCCATGATTCCCCTGACTCTCTATCACTTCATATTTATTCCGTGTATGTTAAATTATGTACATGGAGATTATCTCCAGAGAATGTAAGCCCCTGAAGGATTAGGACCTTTTAAATTTTAACTTCCTATCTCTAGTGACTAGCCTGGTACACATGAGGTGCTTAATAAAGACTTGTTAATTGCTGCAAGTTCTGTGAGGGCAGGGACTGATTACATCTCACTCAGTTTTGTAAAAGTACAGGGCCCTGTATACAGTAGGTACTCAATAAATGTTTGAAGAAATTAAATTAACTGGATGAATCCTACACCACTTGAAAAATTCTAATAACAGTATCTTACATGTTTATGTAAAAATGCATATATACTTATATAGATATACATTTACATTTATATATATGCCTTTAGCATGTCTATGTATTTATATCAATGCACGTATGTATGTAGTTCTATCTATCGTTATATCAGAAATATTGTGGGACTTAGCATCAGAGGAGATCTGGGTTTGAATTGTGGCCCCTACACTTCCTAAGAAGTAATTTCTTCTCTCTAAGCCTCAGTCACTTTGATTAAAAACTGCATTGGAGTAAAAGACAATGAATGATACCCACAATGCCTCCCCTCCGGGCTGCTCTGAGGGAAATGCTTTGGGAACCTTCAAGCACTGTCGAAACCAGCGTTATTAAAAGTAGCAGCAGCAGTCATAGTAAGACACCTCACAGTGCGGGGCTGAGGGGCCCACTTTATAAAACTTAGAGAATTAGAGAAATAGGACCTTTTGTAATAGGTTTTCCTGGTTCCCAAGAGCTGGAGGCACACTGTCATAGCCAATCCTTATTAAACCCTGTGAGGTGGCCAGGGCACTGAGATGGGAAAATTACAGCCGAGAGTAGGCAAGTGATTTACCCCTGACCTAAAGTCTCCTGTTTTCCATAGTGACAGAATTAGAACCTGGGTCGCCTTATTGAAACCAATAAAAGGCCCAGTGGAAGCCCCCTTATCAGGGTAGGTTCTCTATATTGGCAGCCTTTGAAAGTAGAGGGAAGAACCCAGAGAAGATCTGTCTCCAACAGCTTTTTCTGGCTTTTTCTGGAAAATCATGACATGAATATTCAACACCAGAGAGGAAGCAGGAAAAAGACCAAGAAGCAACTGGTGCTAAAAGGAGTCAAGCCATTCAACATGCCCAGCAAATTCTTAAGAAGGAAACAGAATCTGTGTGCATGTGGTATATGTGTGGGGTATGTGTGTGATGTATGTGGGGTGTGTGTGTGTGTGTATGTGTTTAAGGCTTGGGGGTAGGGAGAAAACCAATCTTCCCTGGCATCACAACTGAGCATCATGGTATGGGTGGCAGAAGAACCCATCTTGCTCCCCTCTTGGCCTGCACACATGTGTCTCTGTGATGGCTTTGAGATTTCCTGTGATTTCTGGGACTTTAGGACTACTGCCTTAATTGCTAAAATTTTATTCGTCTAGGGTAACGTAGCAATAACACCTAATGAGAATCACAAAGCCAACCACGACTCCTTGGCTCAGAGATTCCATTCCTGACACTAAATCCAAAAGATCCGATGACTTT
Organism: Trichosurus vulpecula; assembly: GCF_011100635.1. NCBI lineage: Eukaryota > Metazoa > Chordata > Mammalia > Diprotodontia > Phalangeridae > Trichosurus > Trichosurus vulpecula. Next base: position 116,172,373 of record NC_050574.1, on the reverse strand, counting down.
TTTTAAAGCTATTTTGTAGTGGAGAAAAACTCATAAATCCAATGACTGGGGAAAGGCCGAATAAAGCAAGGCTTATCAATCTAATGGGAAGGTTTTGTTGTTGCTGTTAAGTCATTTTTCAGTTGTGTCCAACTCTTCATGCCTCCATTTGGGATTTTTTTTTGGCAAAGATACTGGAGTGGTTTGCCATTTCCTTCTCCAGCTATTTTTACAGATGAGGAAACTAAGGCAAATGGAGTTAAGTGACTTTCCCAGGGTGACACAGCTAGTAAGTGTCTGAGGCCAAATTTGAACTCAATTCCAGGGCTGACACTCTATCCGCTGCACCACCTAACTGCCCCAGGGGAGGGTATGTTATTATAAAAAAATTGAGAAAGGAAGAAATCAAAGAGATACAGAAAAATATCCATGAAGGTATGTGAAAGTCAAATAAGGACAGCAGACACATTTACTTCAAACATAGTTACACTTTTGTTTTTAGATTCAACAAATATTTATTAAGCAACTACTGTGCTCCAGGGATTGTGTTAGCCAGGCATGCAAAAGACAAAACCAAACCATGTCTGCTCTCAAGGAGTTTACATTCCATTGGGGGCTGGGGGTGGGGGGAGAGGGTGGTTTGTATGAAGTGCAAATACTACAGAAATGAGTACAGGGTAGGGTGAGGAAGGACAGGGAGTAACAAATGTGGGACCCAGAAGAGAAGGCAGCATCTCAAGTTTGGGATCATTGTCTGTATCAGTGCATAGAAATAAGTGACTGAGTTTGGGGAGAAGTTGTTTGAAATCATCATTCTTCCTAGTACCTTTTGAAGTGCTCACTCTATCCCACCTCTGGGCTTTTATTCACACTGTTCCTTACTCTTGAAATATCTTCTCCATTTCCATAACAGGAACTGTGTCATAGGTCAAGAGACTCTTACTGCCGCCATATTTAAAGGAACAAGAAGAAAGACAATGGGCCCATGTGACTAGGGAGATTCAGAAGGGAATACAGAATAAATGTATTGTCATTGTTTCGTTTGGCTAAAATGAAGACTATGTATATATATGTATATACAAATATATATATATGTGCATATACATATATAAATATACACACACATATTAAAATGTAGCTTTCAGATATGAGAATTCACCAGTTGGTCAATAAGAACGTCTCAATAATTAAGCACTTACTATTTACCAGGTATTGTGCTGAGGGTGCCAGCAAAGGCAAAAATCCCTGTCACTGCCCATGAAGAGCCCACTTTCTAATGGAAGAGACAACATACAAACAACTATGTGACACACAAGATGTGAGCAAAGTGGATGAAAAGTCATTTCAATAAGGCGTTAGTAGTAGGGGAAGGAGCAGGGAACTGGAAAGGTGGGATTTGAGCTGAGTCTTGAAGGAAGCCAAGAAGCAGGAGTGGGGAGAGAAAACATTCCAAGCATGGGGGACAATCAATGTGAAGGCACGAAGATCGGGGAATGGATCGCAATGAGGAATCACAAAATAGGCTAGTGTTGCTCCAAGTCCAACCCTCTTATTTTACACTTGAGGAAACCAAGGCACAGAGAGATTAAATAACTTAAGGCAACACAGTTAGCAAGTATCCGGGACAGAATACGAATCCAGGGCTTTCTGACTTCCAAGTCCATTGCCCTATCCACTAATTTTTCTTTTCTTGTCCTTTTTTCCCTCCTTAAGATCTTATCTTAGGCTTTTAGATGATAGATGTCTTGCTGAAACCAAGAACTCTTTGCATCCTGAGAAATAAGCACAGGAAACCATCTAAATCCCTCATGGCTGCAATTTACAGTGCTTGGGACTTCAGTACAGTATAATTAGCAAATATCTGATGATAATTTATTTTTGGCTTAAAAGCTTGAACAATACACAACCATTTGGCGCAATGGAAAAACAGGAAGATTGGTGCCAGCCATACCCTGCTGGTGCATTTTCTTTATGCTACTTTAACAACAACATATACCCATCCCCACTCTGCTTTGCTGGGAAAGCCTCTCGGAGAATACCACCACATATGGAACCCCTGCCTGCATTCAAAGTACAGTAAAAACACTTAGGCCAAACAGTAAGCATAATTCCCATTCCCCTTATCAGGGAACATTCGGTGATATTAATTGCACAGGAGATCCAAACTGTCACAAATAGAAATGCAGAAGAATGCCAGCTTCTGACCCACCCTCCCTCCTCCTAGCTTTGGTGATGTCTGAAGTTTCTTCCTCCATGAATTTTAGACACCTTTTAATACGTTCCCTAGCATTTGGGTTAGTCATCTCACCTCATTGAGCTTCAGGTGCCCATTTGTGACATGTAAGTTGTTACTGCCATTGTTTGTCCTTCATTCTCAAAGAAGATCATGACATCATGGAGGTGATGCCATGACATGTAAGTGAATTGGATTTAAGTGAGGGAGGGCTACGCAAAAAGTCATCAAAATGTAGGTATTGCCTCTCTAAGGTCCCATTCACCTCCGACAGCCTATGTGTTATATTTTAATGGAGAGACCATATGGAATAATAGATGGCTGTCTGGTCTTGGGATCACAAGACCTAGGTTCAAATTCTGCCTCGACCCATACTGATTGTGTGACCACAGGCAAGAACATCTCAATGCTAATAGGAAACTTTTTAAGATAACAAGTTGTTGACAAGTTCTCAATCTGCATCAGTGGAAGAAATTTCCACACCGAGAGCACCCTTCCTAAAATAATGAAATCGTTGGATTGTATCAAAAAAAATGTTTTAACATTCTATGTTCTGAGGTCCTTTCTAGAAATTATATATTTCGTTCTCTAATAGTCTAAGCTCAGGTTCCTTCCAACTCTGAGTTTCTATTGTTCTGTGGTTCTTGGCAAAGAGAAATTCACTGTTATCCAAGCCAGGATGAGTAGGAGTCTTTGAGCAGGCAGTGTCAAAATGGGACATCAAGAATGTGGGTGTGCGTGGGTATTTAAATACCACCCTAAAACGCATTTCAGCAAACCTGCTTCTGAATGGGTTCAACTCTTTCTTGCTAATCAAACGACACGATGGGATTTTCTTTGTCTAGGAAATTCCATTTATCTCAATCTTACCAGGACTTTAACGCTTGCCTTTTAAAAGGCTCTTCACAACATAAGTATTCATTGACACCTCCTTACTTTCTGGCTATTCAGAACAGGGTCCTGATAACGTGCCATCCTGCCTCAGCTACTTCCAGAAAAGAAGAAAAAAACAAGCCTAGGAAAAGGAAGCAGCAATGGGTAATATGATAGGGTTGAAGAGGCCACTTTCAATTGCTGATGGGACAGGACCTTCTCAGTTCAAAATCTGCCTGTTACTGAAGAAGGAATGACACTTTCCAAGACTGCCAGATGTGGCTTATTAACATAGAACAGTTCTGATTTTACCTTCAATCCTAGGTAAAGGTGAGGTGGGAATTAGGAATAGGGAATAGAGACACTAGCAAGAGGGAATGTTTTTTCCCCACTAGCATGTTAAATGATTAAAATGAAAATAATCAGAAAGCAAGTAGAAACAGATATGTAGGTAGGACAATGACCAGGAAGCAAAACTTCCACACGTGTGTGTGTGTGTGTGTGTGTGTGTGTGTGTGTGTGTGTGTAGGGGATTTCTACCTGGCCTCTCTCTGTCTCTCTCTGTGTCTCCCTTCTTGTCTCTCTGTTTCTGTCTCTCTGTGTATCTCTGCCAGGCCGGTAATCTATCCCCGTATTGATTTCTCACCCTACTTTTCACATTTGTATTTATGGATTGGAAGCTTGTACGCTTCATGGCTACATATTAAGTAAGCCCCACATGTTCTGAGTAAAAGACCCTTATTTGGAACTTAGTCCTAGCCTTTTGCAGGGATGCATATGTTTCTGTATATTTAAGCTTACTGTGAAACATTATATTTTCAGTTTATAGAAGTTCAGGTGGTAGAAGATAGCTTGGCACAGAGACTGGAGATGGGCACCTGGCCGAATCAAGAAACCTGAGTTTGAATCCTGCCTCTAACTTGTGACCCTGCTCAAGTCACTTCTTTCAGTCTCAGTTTCCTTATCTTTAAAACGGGGATAATAGCAGCATCTAATTCACAGGGTTGTTGTGAGGATTAAATGAGCACAATTCTAAAGTGTGTTGCAAACCTTCAAATGCTGAACAGAAGTTAGCTTTTATTGGGAAGGAGTCCTAATTAGGAGTCAGAAAACTTTCAGTCTCAGGTCTGCTGTCTAAAAACTGTGACCTCTGACAGAATTATTTCCCTCCTCTGGGCCTCAGTTTCCACATTTTTTAAATGAGGGGGTTACACCAGGTGATCTTTAAGGTTCCTTAAGTTTTCAAACCCTAAGACTCTAGTTTGGGAGCGAAATGAGGTTTCCTGAATTTAAAAAACAAAAAGAAGAAAGGCTGTTGTTGAAGCCAACTTGGTGTTTCTAGTTCACGCTCGGTTTCTGGAGCCAACACTTTCAGCCTCCGTAGCTTTGTGGTGTGGGCCAAAAGGAGAGGATTTTTTTTTTTTTTGCTTGAAATAAATGGTTAGCCATTAAGATGTAAAATGGAGCTGTCACAGCCCATAGAACAGCAGACAGGTTAATATGGGTTTTTAAGAATGCTATTTCCTCATATTAACCCTGGAGCAACAAAAAACTAGCAAGATAGACTCTGGAGGGTACAGGAAACTGCCATTTATTTTTCTTTAAATAATATTTGATGTTTGTTTTCAAGTGGCCTCCTTGCAGAGCCTTGCCCCCTTTTTTCCATCTCCCCTGTTTTCCTTACCTTCATTTTTCCCTCCTTTCCTCCTCACTCCCTTCTTACCTCCCTTTCCTCCCTTCTTCCCTCCCTCCCTCCCTCCCTTCCTTCCTTCCTTCCTTCCTTCCTTCCTTCCTTCCTTCCTTCCTTCCTTCCTTCCTCCCTCCCTCCCTTTCTTCCCTTCCTCTCTCCCTTCCTTCCTTCCTTCCTCCCTCCCTTCTTCCCTCCCTCCCTTCTTTCCTCCCTCCCTCCCTTCCTTTCTTCCTTCCTTCCCTTCCTCTCTCCCTTCCTTCCTTCCTTCTTCTCTTCCTCAGAGAAACATGGAATCTTAGGACTAAAAAGAGACCTCAAGGGTTATCTGTTTCAACTTGCAGACTAAGAAGGGTGCCCTCTACAATACCCACAGTAGGTTATCATCTTAGTCTTGGTCTGAGCATTCTCCTAGGCTGCATATTCCATTGCCTAATAGCTCTGACTGTTAGGAAGTTTTTCCTACTCAAATCTCTTTCCCCCTGGAGGGAAGTGTGTGTGTGTGTGTGTGTGTGTGTTTGTGTATGTGTGTTTCCCCCATCTTATGTTTGTGTAGCTTATTGTTTGAATCCAAGTGTGGGACTTGACATTTATTACTATTAAATTTCATTTCGTCAGTTTCGCTTCACTGTTCCAGCCCAGCAAGACCTTTTGGGGGACTTGATTCTGTCATGATACTAACTCAGCACTTTAAAGTTTACAAAGCACTTTTCCACATGGGAAAAGTAGGTCACAGTGTGAAGTGACCAGCCCGGGTTTACAAAGCTAGTATGTGTCAGAAACTGGGATTTGAATCCAGATCATCTGACTTTGATTCCAGAACTTTTCTCACTAGGCCACACTCATCTGATATATTTGCCATCCCTCCCAAATTTGTGTCAACTACAAATAGTGCTGGGTTTTGAGAACCCATTGACCTGGGTTCAAATTCTATCTCTGATACCTAACAGCTGTGGGACCATGGGCAAGTCATTTCAGTCTGTGAGAGTCAACTTCCTTATCTGTAAAGTGGGACTAATAACACCTCTAATGCTTATTTCAGAAAGTTCTGAGACTATGTAAAGTACTTTGTGAACTTGAAAATGTCATGTATAGCAGTTAGCACAATGCCTGAGTTTAAAAGCAACTTTTTACAATTTGATATTAGTTTTGTGGTGAAAACTGATATTTCTTTTACTTTACTATCACAAAAAATGGAAGTAGTTTTATGTTTACTCCCAGACTCATAGACATAAAACCCAAAATTGAAGTTTTTAAATCAGTCCAGAGAAGTATTCTGTATTTAATGTAGTCCAATTATACAAGCACTTATTCAATGACTACAGTGTTTTAGGTACTTAATAAATAAATAAATGCCTGCTCCCTTTCCCCCCTTCAACTATTATCATTCAGCTCTAATATTATCCAAGTCAGTAATAGAAATTCTAAATGTCACAGGGCTAAGCTACAACCCTGAAGCACTCACTAGAGACCTCCCTTTAGGTTGACAGGTGCTTGAGAACAGGGACCAGGTCTCATCTCCTATTTGTACCTCTCCTACAGTACTCTGCCAACTAGTAGGCTTAAAACAGTTTTTGTCTGTTGTTGTTTGGGTCTGGTCAGCCAACCAATCCTGGCCCCAATTAACTGTACTATCATCTGTTCCACACCTTCCCATCTTGTCCACAAGGACTTCATGAGAAGCACTAGAAAGAGCCCTGTATGTTGGATTCCCATATCCACTGGATCCAGATTGATGCATCAGTTTCCTTGCTCTACTGAAGCCTTTGCGAAGTCTTTGGAGGAGTCGACATCACCAAATTTCATTTCCTGAGACTTTCCTTTGCCTTCTGCCTCCAGTTTACCTTGCCAAACCTACTCCATATGATTTTCTTTTATGCTCTCTCTGCTCCAGTCGAATTGACCTCCTTGTTCTCCATACACGGCATTCAATTTATTTTCTCCTTGTTTTTGGACAGGCTGGACCATCCTTTGGATTCATTTCCTCCTTATCTCCATATCTCTTGGAATCTCTACTTTCATTCAAGGTTCAAATCTTGTGCTAGCTTCTATGGGAATCAATCATTGAGTTAATAAGCATTTACTAAGTGCCTATTGTGTTCCAGGCAATGTACTAGGTCCTGGAGTGGAAAAGGTAAAATTAAAATAGTCTTTGCCCTCAAGGAACTTACTATCTATTGGGAGAGACAACACATATAAGTTGTCATACCTTCTATATGTTTTTTCTAACTTCCCCTAAATGTAAATATCCTCTCCCTCTATCTCAAATGATCATATATATTAATATCTGTTTACATGTAAAACGCAAGCCTCTTGAGGGCAGGAGCTATTTCTATTTTGTCTTTTTATCCTTGGTACCTAGGAGAGTACCTAAAACACTGTAGTCATTGAATAAATGCTTGTGTAATTGGACTAGATTGAATACAGAATACTTCTTTGGACTGATTTAAAAACTTCAATTTTGGGTTTTATGTCTATGAGTCTGGGAGTATACATAAAACCATTTCCATTTTTTGTGACAGTAAAGTAAAATAAATATTAGTTTTCAGCACAAAACTAATATCAAATTGTAAAAAGTTGCTTTTAAAATTTATACACATGTGTATACAGATATATATGCGTGTACATATGTGTGTGTATCAATATTTTTCTGAATTTAAGGATCAGAGATCTAGAGTGGAATCACAGGTATAGATTGGAAAGTCTTTTAAGTACATCTACTATTACCACCCCCAAATCATTTTATAATTGGGGAAACTGAGGCCCCCAGAGGTTAAATAATTTGTGTAAGGTCATACAGATGGTAGGTACTAGAGGTCAGATCTAGAGCTTTTATTCTTATACTGTGTATGTAAAGTACTTTGCACAGCTTAAAGCATTATACATGTTTGTTATAATTTATTATTGTGGTTGTTTTCATCATTTCTATGGAGAGAAAGAAGATAATGAGAAGGTAGGAAGATTTTGGTGGGGAGAAAAGATGGGGCTGGGCTGGAAGTGGGGAGCTAAGCAGACATACATGATTCATTCATGACTCTGAAGGGTGCCTTGGTAGACATCAGTGATCACAGGAGGCTTTCAAGGCCTCTTCCAGTTCTGGGTTTCTAGGATTTTCTGGTTCGTCTTGGAACCTTAGCATCATGATGGTTAGAAGCACAGAATGGTTATACTGTATAATACAATGGTAGCATTTTTGCATTATATGAGATAACCCCCTTCTACTTTCACTCTCTTCTAGGCCCAACCAGTAGTACAGAAAGAGTTTCAACTGCTGATGATTTTGCTGTTTTCCAGACTACAGAAGAGGTCTTGTAGCTGGGCCCAGAGTTAGTCAGGGAGCCAGCAGCCAAGGCCAGATTAGGAATCTCCATGCCAGTATTTCCAGTCTGTTGCTCAGCCCAGTGAACCATAAGGCTTGATCAAGTCACTGTCGCCAGACCAAAAGATGCATCACTTAAACGTCTGTGAAAGGCAATTTAGCCCCTTGGCTCTGATTAGGCTCCATATCTGTCAGGCCCACACCTTGCTTGAGAAAAGACACATTAAATATGCATGCTAAAAAGTGGACCTTATGCCCTAACTATTCCCTCAACTCTAGCCTGAGTGAACACAGTGTGCTATAGAGGAAGCTGCGCAGCCCTAACACAAGAAGGATCTCTCACTGCGGGACCAACATGAGCCCAGAGACTTGAGGGCTTGCTTTGCATGGGCACTGCATGGTTTTACATGGGAATTACCTTTAGGCTTAGTACATGAAGAATTTCTAGGTGGGCACAGGGCCTTGGGATTCAGGGTTTTTCTAGGGAAGCTAAAGGGACAGGACTCATTCTCAAACAGTGAGGGAGGGATGATGGTCTTGAAGTCTGAGGTATTGCAGGGGCCTAGAGAGAATGAGGCAACCCAGGAATGGGAGGAGGGGAGAATTTGAAGTCTTCATAACAAGGTAAGAATGATGGATCTGGAGGCATCTCAAGGGGTTGAAGGAATTGCACCAGCTCTAAGTGAGTAACCAGGAGCCCCCTTTAAGAGGACAAAAGGTCTCTGGGCCATTCCTGAGGAACTGATGAGCTGGTACACAGAGCTGATCCTAGAGGGTCAAGGCACAGCCCTAGGAGGAGTTGGGTCTGAAGTTAGCCCTGGACAGCTCTAACCTAGGTGACAAACCCAGGGCTAAGTATATTTTTGATCTGGGGAGACATCTGCATGGGAAAATTACCATAGTTTAATTGAAGAAATACCTGTTGAATGCTAACAATTTGCTAGAGCAAGTATTCTTTCTCCAATGTGTTCTAGCAATGTGACTATAGTATTATAGACAGTTACTCTGAGCCTCAATTTTCCTGCAAAACAGGAATTCCAATCCTTGCTTTACCTAAACAGAGGGTTGTTATAAGGAAATGGCTTCTTAAACCTTAAAATTCCATGATCTGCAGCTAAGAGTCTACAGAGAAGAGCTGTTAGGATTATTACTGTGATTATATTGTGTGTAGCATGGTACAGGTGATGGAAGGTTGCCTTTTGATCCAGAAGACCTGGGCTCTCTTCCTCCCTCTGATACTTGGTGGCTGTGTGACCACAGTCAGAAAGTGATCGACATACACTTCTCTAGGCCTATAAATTAGGGTTGCTGATGAGTATCAGTGGAGACAATTTCCACACAGGGAGTCCTATCCCCAAGTGATGAAAACACAGTTACTGTGGAAGAGAACTAAACTCTCTAATTCATTTAGCTGTTTATAGGCCTTGCCTTGGCCCTCTTCTATCACTGGCTTGAGTCTTTATTGCCTTTTGTAGTTAGATAACTTTCCACTGTTTATGCCTTGTCTCTAAAGCCAGACTATCAAAGGACAAGCAATATGGAAACTGAGGCTCAGATATGGGAGTGACCTAGTCATAAGTCACACAGCCATTAAGTGTCAGTGGCAGGGCACAGACTCAGGTCTCTCCTGAATCCAAAGTCCAGTCTCTCTACTAAATCACGTCCATATTCAACATTTATCCAGCTTGGTAGGAATGGCCAGACCTGGCCTCTTCTTAGTAGGATTGAGAGGTAGAAGGGACTTTGGAAATGGTCTGGTGTAGCCTACTTACAGAATAAGGAACCGAGACAAAAGAAGAATGACCCATCCAAGGTCACCTACTGAGTGGTGGAACAGAAACCTGGCCATCTGATTCCTTCTCTGAGTGCAGAGAGCGTCTCATTTTCCTTTTGCATCCTCGAGTGCCTTTGGGAGGAAGGGTAGAGACCTCTTGGAAGAAAACTTCTGGGTGGAAATGGGCAAAAGTCATTGAGAATGGCAGGCATGGACCGGTTCAGAGGATCATAGACTTAGAGCACCCATTTTATGGGGGAGGAAACTGAGGCAGAGAGGTGAAATGACTTGGCCAGGATCACGCAGCACAGCACTATCTGAGGCAGAATTCAAGCCTACTTCCTGACTCCAGCATATTCATGGTATCATTCTTGAATCCATGACGTCATAGGTTTATTTGAGTACTGAGTATTCCCAGCGCCTATATACACACAGCAGATGCTTAACAAATGTCTGATGAATTGAACTGTTCCTTCCCCTTCAGATAACTTGTGGGATACAGACTGGTGCTTCCATTTCACTGGTATAGGAATGAGGGAAGGAACTCACCCTGCCGATTCAGGTCAGCACCTTCTCTGTCCTACACACAATAAGGCAAACGCATTAGGACAGGGATTAGACTTGAGATTTTATCAGTGCAGAAGACTCCAAGATGGGGAAATTCCTTCTACCGATGCAGGTCGCCCTTTCTTTGCAACTCATTCTTCTTAGACAATTACCTCGAGCAGAGGTTAAGTGACTTGCCTGGGGTCACACAGTCAATATGTGTCAGAGGCAGTACTTGAACCTATATCCTTCTGTCTTCCATCAGCTGGGCTATGTTGCCTTTACCAGATCTCTTAGTAAAGAATTATAAGCATTTTCCAACCAATGTCTGTTTGGACTGAATCCTCATTCCCCATTACCAGAGCGGGCTGTCATTTCCCCAGCGCACACTGTACTTTTAAACAACCTCCCATGTCTCTCTTTGGGTACCCTCCCCACTTTCTTCTAAAAGACAGTATCTTCAAAGGGGGCCTTGTGGCTAATGAGCAAATCCCATGTGAAAGGACTTTCAGTCTTTTCTTTAGACACAAAGTAGACAGAAATAGAAGGCACTATTCCCTCTTCTCCTCTGACCCTGGGCCCCCTGGATTTGCCCCACAGTAATTCTGTAAATACCAAGATCTCCCCACTTGTCAATAGCTTCCCCCTCCCTCCCCATCCAGGCCACCGGGCTCCTTCAAGCCTGCCTTTGCTCAACAGAGCCAATCCATCGAAAGGAGCAATTAGTACCCTGCTGCGAGTTTAGACGTGCAGCTGCTAGAACTAAATTTCCCTCTGTAGAGGATTAAATGTTCAAACACTTTGATCTCCTTTATCTCCCCGGTGGGGCTCGGGCGCCTCTAGGCCAGGCCAGCTCAGATTGGGCCCCTGCTCTAACAATCCATCATCCACTTGTTGGCTGGGGCCATGATGGTGTGGGGTGCTCTTGAGAACAGTCAAATTCCTTGTTTGAAAATGGCTTCTTGAATGGAGGGAATGCGGGTTAGGGAAGAGATAATAAGGATATTTCCAACTACAAATTAAAGAGAGGATTTGGCTTCTGGTTCTGTCTCTGACTAGCAATGTCACTTTGGGCAAGTAATTTGATATCTCTGGGCTGCTTTTGCTCATCTATAAAACTGGGGGGTGGGAGGGATGGTCTGTAAGGACCCTTCTAGTCCTAAATCAGTGATCCCATGAACCTATGAAAGTGAAACAGAACTGGATTAGGCCCTCGAAAATAGGGTTTTGTTCTCAGGGATGTCACTAAGTGATATTTTTTCAGGGCTTGAGTTTGAGTTTATGGATTATTTTTTCCACGCTGACTTTCAACGTGCATTGTGGGCACGTTTCCTCACTTCCCTGGGCTCAGTTTCCCCACATGTAAAGGGGAACTAGGTGCTATAGTAGATAGAACCCTGGCTTGAATTCAGGTAGATCTGAGTTCAGATCCTACTCCAGATACTTACTTACCAGCTATGTGAGCCTAGGTAAGTCACTTAACCCTTCTCAGTCTCAATTTCCTCCTCTGACAATGAGAGGCTGGACTCAATGGTTTTGTGAAGGTCTCTTTTAGTTCTGACTCTATGATCCTAAAATAAATGGGCTGGATTTGGTCTCTAGATTTAACATTCTATGTTCTCTGGTTCTGGCATTCTATGTTCTAAGCCTCGTTCCAATTCTGACATGCTATGACATTGCTCTAAGGCCCCTGTTAGGTTTTGAATTCTCACTCTCCCATACTAACATTTCATGTTCCATAGTCTCTTCCTGCGTCCAACCATATACATACCATGTTCTGACATTCTAGAACCCAATGTCCCGTGCACTCCAACATCCTATGATCTTTGGAGACGGGAATTCAGAACCCTTTTAATCTCTAGCATGCTTCTCCCTCAGAGAATCTGCTCCTCACACCAAAAGGCCCTTTTTTAGGTCCTGTTTTGCAAGCAACTGTATGCTCAATTAACATCTTATAAATGAGGTTTCATTGAGGCTGTGATTAGGCCAACAAGTAAACAGCACTAGGGGAATTCACCCAGAATGTGCTTTGGATCAGAAAAGTAACTATGCATGTGAGCAAATGCCCTTCCATTTAAGTATCATCTGTTTCTAATACCAACAGGTGGAAATGATTTTATCCTCCTTAGAATCACAGATTTGGAATTTTTGAGCAGGATTAAAAGGCGAGATATCAGATAAAGGGCCGCTTCCCTTCCTGACCTGTAATTGTATTAGCCAAAAAATACCAACCAGAGAATAATGGCTCCTTGCTACATTCTGTTGCTTACCTATCTCTTATGTCATTTTTTTTCTATCTAAAATGGCCACCCACATCCCCCACATCAACGAGTTGAAATTCATCCATCCTTCAAGACCTGCTCAAAATACCATCTCCTTTCCCAAATTCTCTTCCAATTTTTCATAGCATCTTGTTCTTTCTCCTTTGCTTATATTAACTAGAGCTGGAAAAAGGACCTTAGAGATCCTCTGTGTTGACTATACCATTTTACAGATGAAGAAACTGAGGGACAAGGAGGGAGAATGACGTGCCTAGAGTTACCTACTGGTTCTCTGACTGCATTCACAGTACTCATTTCTTTAGCACCGTGCTTCTGTCATAACATCTGTCCCTCTCTTCTCTATTTTGGTATAGCTGATATTCTCTGCCCGACCCAGGATTGTGTTTTACATCTCGGTATCCCTTTCGTTCCTACCACCATGGCCTCACTCAGAGTCAGCACTCAATAGGTATTTGCTATTGCTACGTGGATGTGTCTCTTCACTACCATCCTGGGCACTGCGTCTCACTGAACGATTGTGCAAGAACAATCAGGCTGTTCGTCTGTGCCTCTCTCTCCTCACTCGGCTCTGCCTTGCACACTGTAGACCAAATTATCAGCTCCCTCTTGAGATCACCGCAGATGATACCCAGGCAGAGCAAAGCACGGATTGATTTGTCGAGCTTGGGCTGCGGGGGATAATTGTCTTTTGCCTCGTAAATTGAATAAATTTGAGACGAACGTCACCGATGCAAAGGAGACTCATTGAGCCCACACATCTAGTATAACACGAGCTTGCTTAATTGGTGCTAGACAGAACCATAATTGTTTTCCAGAGTTGCTCCAGAGCTCCCAGACCCATGTGCAAGTTTCATTTATTGCAATATTTTTTTACAATAGTATATCTCTTACAGTGATATTTTATTAGGAACATGTACACTTCCTGCAATATATGACGAAAAATTCACTGGACTGGGTGGTGAGAGATGGGGAGCAAATCCTGCCTATGCTAATCATTTGTGGTGTGATCTTGGGTAAGTCACTTCCCTTTAAGAGACATTTTTTCCCATCTGTAGAATGAAGAAGGTAGTTGAGCTGGATAACATACAAGAGCCCTTCTACCTCTATATATTCTTGGTCCCTACCTGGCTCTCACATCCTATGCTCTATGTTCTAACATCTGTACTCTGAGATCCTCTGCTCCCCTAAGGCTGTTTCTCACTTTTTCTTTGGAGGGAGGAAGACAGGGCAATTGGAGTTAAGTGACTTGCCCAAGGTCACACAGCTGGTAAGTGTGTCAACTGTCTGAGATTTGAACTCGGGTCCTCCTGACTCCAGGGCCAGTGCTCTACTCACTGCGCTGCCACCTGCTGCCCCCTCCTGAGACTCTTTCTAAAGTCTCTTCCTTGCCTCACAAAGAACTAATGATGGTGAATTGAGTAAAGAAAGCAAACCACTTTCTTTCTACATATGGTAAAAAAAAAAAATAAAAATGCAGATGTTGTGGCAAGCGACAAGATATATTTGCCCCGCAGAATTATCTAGACCTCCATTTTTATTTGAATAGTTTCTTGTAAACCTCTCCCCTCTTCCAGCTTCCTTTCGCGTGCTACCTTCCCCCGTCAGATTTCAAGCCTCTTGAAGGAGGCTTGTCTTTCCGTTTGTTTGTATCTCTAGCACTTAGCACAGTGCCTCAGAAATAAAGAGTAGGCGCTTAACAAATGTTTATTGTATTGCACTGTATTGAATTGAACTGTAAGCCTATAGACATTAAAAAGAAGTGAAATATAAATATAACACCGAATGGTGGTGGTGTTCTCTCAGCAGTTTGGAAACTATGATCTCTGATTTTTGCAAAAAAAAAATACTCAGAGACAACCTCCTGCATGAGTTTCTCAGTGACTAGACAGGTTGGGGTAGGGCACAGAAACTTGCTCCTGGCTAGGCCAACGACTTTCTCCTTGTGTAACTGTGTGAACTGGAGCAATTCTCCGGGCCTTATCTTCACCATCTCTAAAATGGGGCCAGTGCTGGTGATGGGGGAAGAAGTAAATTTCATACTAAAAGGGATAGTTCTCCACCCCCATCCCTGCATTATTTTCTTTCTGCTCCCACGGTTTTTGTTCTACTTAGTCACTGATCCATACTTTGTCACTTGTTACAAGCACTTTACAAAGATCTACCTACATTACAGAATCCAGAGTTGGATCCTGGAACACAGTATGTTAGGATACCAAGCACATAATGCCAGAGTTGAAACGTATGGATCTTAGATCATAGGACATCAGGTCTGAAAGGGATATTAGAATATATGGTTTTAGAACTAGGTTAGGGAGGGTGGAGAACGACATTAGAATTATATAATTGAATTTCCTCATTTCACAGTTGAGGAAGCTGGGGCTCAGAGGAGTGAAGTGATTAGTCTAAGATGATGAGAGGAGTGGCACGTCCTAGGACAAGAAACACAAGGTTCCTGTCTCCTGGACCAGTGCTCATTTCATGCCTTAACATGGCCTCTCTATTAGACAAGTCAGTGGTACCAAAGACACAATTAGCTGGTGCTTGTCTCATTCCTCAACATGGTCTCTCTGTGAGGTTAGTCCTCCAGAACAAACAAGTTGTAACCCAAGTCTCTCAGGGGGGCAGTTAACCTCTTGGTTCTCTGATCACACCCCGCACTCTCAATTTAAAAGAGAGAGAAAGAAGGGATCCAATAACAGAGCAAAGAAATGGCACACTGCAAGGAAGATGAAGCTAATCATTAGCCATAAACCACCTTGATTACAGACCAGGGAAAACGTGAAAACACACATGTTCAGATGGGAAGGAAGAAACACAAGCATCATCCTTGCCCTCCTAACCTTCTAATTTTTCATTCTCTGTCGCTACTCAATGTATCTCCTTCCTGTTGTTTGTCCTTCGTTCTCAAAGAGGACGAATGACATCAGGAAGGTGATGTCTCCACTTGCAAGTGAATTAGATTTAAGTGAGGGAAGGCTGCGCGAAGTCACCAGCCTCACTCTCTGCTCCAGAGTCATCTGAATCCATTGGTAACACACAGGTCAGGACGACTGGAGATGACCCCAGATGCAGTGGGAGACCTTGACCCTTTATAAGCTAAGGTCTTTCCCAGGTCTCAGTTTTTATCTGTAGAAGGATCCAGGACATAGCTTCCTTCAAACACCATGTGCCTAGGATCTCATCAATGTAGATATTCTCTTCAACAGTAGAAATCTCAACCTATCCCTTTAGTCTTGTCATGTATACCACTCATTCCATGTCATCTCATAAACACTCCATGGGCAGTCCATCTGACACACTGGAAGCCCTCCTGTATTTTACTGCCATTTACTTGGGCCTCAATGAAACACAATGATGAGACATTCGTTTAACATTACGTGGGAACCTGTGTAACATGATGGTTGGGCATTTGTTATAACTCACTTGTTACATGACCAATCCACCTTCCCTTCTTATGTATGTCTTATATGATACCTCTCACAGCACTTCTCATACACAAGGTACGGTTGGCTGAAGGTTGTATTCATGTCATTACTACCACACACCTTTCCACTGACCTCTTGGTAACTCATATTTTAATTCCGGGGAGAACATAATGTTCTATGATTTGTAGTCATACAGCATCATCTGAAGAAAAGTGGTGCTAAAAGGATTTTTTGGGTTTATTTTAGAGAGTAGCTTAGAGGCACTGAAAGTATGGTATGATTTGTCAAATGAAATTCAGTCTTCACTTTTCCTCCTATCCAGTGCTGGGCCAACATCATTATCTCTCTATAGCGCCCTTCTATGTAAGATACAGGTACTGAAAGACCAGCCTCATATACTATCCATCCAACTACACATCAGGATCTAGACCTATGATGTCAAACAAATAAAAATGGAGGTCAGTAATCTATACATAAGGATTCCTGCAGGCCACATACTGACTTGGTTTTAAAATATAATTTTATTTATGCTTATTGTATATTTTTTTTGTCAAATGTTTCTCAATTTCATTTCGGTCATGTTTGGCCACACTCAGGAGCATTGTGGGTCATGTACAACACCCCTGGTTTAGAAAAGAGGCAGTCTTCATCCATTTAGTTTTTCCCATGTAGATTGCTAAGTGACTATTCTGACATTTCTGAGTGACTATCAACTTCATTTAACAGCCTCCTTAGTACTCCAGGGCTCAATATGATCAGCACGATATTATCCAGAAAAAAAAGAGCATCCCAAGGATTTTTAACATCTATATGCCATTTTTCTTTTTTAATCTGTATCATCAAAGCAAGCACTTAATAAATGCTTTGCATTCATTTATCGCATTTGGAAATTCTGGACCTCCTCTATGACAAAGGCCAATGCCTTTGACAAGATGGTTTGTGCCTTGATTTATCTTAAAAGTCAGAGGATCACTGAATAAAGTTATTTCTGTTGCTTTATCCATCAAGGAATCTGGTACGATCCTAATACCAGAAGGATTATATGTGTTGATTAATTAAAATTTTAAAATGATTTCACTATAATTTACCCTGATTTCTTGTATCTGTGCAAATGTACTTTAAATACAAATAATTACATGCAGATATAATGATTTTATTTTGAAAGAAACATTTTCATCCAGCTAACTCTATTCTCTTTACCTTACAGATAAAAGCAAGAAGTCACTGTGTTAATTAACTGCTGTAGTTTGGGTTTTTAAAGGTATTTTTAACTTCCAGCTCCTCTACTGCAATAATGCCTGTCCACCTTTGTCAGATGAAAGACCTACACTTTGCTCTATTATTAAGGAGGGAGTGTGGTACAATGGAAAGACCAATGGCTCTGAAGCCAGAGGACCTGGGTTCAAATCCTACCTTTGATACTTATTACCTCTACGACCTCGGTAGATCACTTAGCTTCCTTTAGTCTCATTTTCCTCACCTACATAATGAAGGGGTCAGACTCCATGCCTTCTGAGGATCCATTCAGCTATAGACGTATGATCACACAAAATGTTTTTAGATAGTCCCTTGCCAACAAACACGGCGAGATCTTGTCTTTCTGTACCTTCCATTAATGGTGTAGCAATAGCAGTGGTCCTCGCTAGCCCTTAAAAATCCATGGTGAAGGGAAGTGTGACATGGTCCAGGCAAAGACACCGTACATAGGTAGGAGCTTACTTTATGAAGGAAGGAGGGGAAGGCCAGGGGGGCGGAGCCAAGATGGCGGCTGGTAAGCACGGACTAGAGTGAGCTCCGTACCCGAGTCCCTCCAAAAACCTATAAAAATGGCTCTGAACCAATTCTAGAACGGCAGAACCCACAGAACAGCAGAGGGAAGCAGGGCTCCAGCCCAGGACAGCCTGGATGGTCTCTGGGTGAGGTCTATTCCACACGGAGCAGGGAGCTGGGAACTGGGAGCTGGGAACGGAGTGGAGCAGAGCCCAGCCTGAGCGGCGTGGACGATCCAGAACAGAAGCCGGACGGAGGGGGCCCTAGCGCCCTGAATATGTGAGCTGGGGCAGTTACCAGACCCCTCGACCCACAAACACCAAAGACTGCGGAGAAGGTTAGTGGGAAAAGCTGCGGGAGTGGAAGGAGTTCACGGTTCGGCTTCCAGCCCTGGGGGCAGCGGAGGTGGGGCAGCTACAGCTGTTGTTACTTCTGTCTCCAGGCCCACCTGGTGGGAGGAATTAAGTGGTGGATCAGAGTAGGGGTGCACAGCCTGCCGAAGATCTAAGCCCAGTTCGGGTTGGGGGTTCTTGGGGAAGGAGCAGTGCTGGTGTGGCAGAGCTGGCACCTGCCCCCCAAACGTAGAACATAGAACTCTGTAATCTACAAGCAGTCATACCCCACTGAAAAACTCAAGGGTCAAGTTAGTTGGCTGGGAATATGGCCAGGCAGCGAAAACGCACCCAGATTCAGTCTCAGACTTTGGATTCTTTCTTTGGTGACAAAGAACACCAAAACATACAGCCTAAAGAAGACAACAAAGTCATAGAGCCTACAACAAAAGCCTCCAAGAAAAACATGAACTGGCCTCAGGCCATAGAAGAACTCAAAAAGGATTTGGAAAAGCAAGTTAGAGAAGTAGAGGAAAAATTGGGAAGAGAAATGAGAAGGATGCGAGAAATATGAAGGAAGGAGGGAGGGAAGAAGGAAGAGGGAGGGAGGAAGCAAGGAAGGAAGGAAAGAAGGGAGAGGAAGAGGAAGCAAGGAAGGAAGGAAAGAAAGGAGGGAGAGAGGGAGGAAGGAAGGAAAGAAGGAAGGAAGGAAAGGAAGGAAAGAAGGAAGGAAAGGAAGGAGGGAGAGAGGGAGGAAGGAAGGAAAGAAGGAAGGAAGGAAAGGAGGGAGAGAGGAAGGAAGAAAGGAAGGAAGAAAGGTAAGGAAAGAAGGAAGGAAGGAAAGGAAGGAAGGAAAGGAAAGAAGGAAGGAAGTCAGGAAGGAAGGAAAGAAGGAGAAGGGAAGGGAGGAAAGAGGGGAGTGAGGGAGGGAAATGAAGGAGAGGAGTGAAGGAAGGAAGGAAAAAGGGAGGGAAGGAAGGAACAAGGAAGGAAGGTAAGGAAGGAAGGAGGAGGAAAAAGAAAGAGGGAGGAATGGAAGAAGGGAAGAGGAAGAGAGGGAGGGAAAAAAAGGAGAGAAGGAAGGAGGGAGAGAAGGGAAAGGGAGGAAGGGAAAGAAAGGAGAGAAGGAGGGAGGAAAGGAAGGGAATGGAATAGAATGGAAGGGAAGGAAGGAAGGAAAGAAGGAAGAAAGGAGGGAGGGAGGGAAGGAAGGAGGAAGGGAGAGAGCAAAAGAAAGAGGGAGTGAGAAAACGAGCATTTATTTAGCATTTATTATATGCCAGGCACCGTGCTAAATGCTTTGCGAATCTTCTTTGATCCTCACCAACAATCCGGGGAGGCAGGTGCTATTACTATCCTCATTTATATAGTTGGGGAAGTGGAGGCAGACAGAGGATAAATGACACAGGGTCACACAACCAGGCCAGTGCTCTATGCATTGCAATACTAGCAACCTCTGTTTATGCATCACTAACTAGTCATGTGACCTTGAGGAAGGTGCTCCACCTTTCAGACCTCAGTTTCCTTATTTGGCGTTGTTCCTTATAAGGAGTTGTATTAAACAGTCCCTATGGTGCCTCACAGATCTATTGTTTTTAAGATATCTTCCTACAAAAGAAAGCCTTCATCAACCTGAGGTCCAGAGACCCCGACGGGATCACGGACAGATTTCAGGGAGTATATGAACTTGGATGGTGGGAAATAAAGCTACTTATTTCATTAAAATTGGTCTCTTTTGTAATCTTATACATTTTATTTTGTACATTTAAAAACATTATTCTCAGAAGGATCCATAGGCTCCATCAGACATGGCAAAGGAGGCCACGACACAAAAGGTTTAAGAACTACTGTTTCACAACCATAATTCTATAATTCTAAACTGCGAGAAGCAGAAAATGGCTGAATGAATAACCTCAAGGACCAAAGCATGAGAAATCCAGGTCCACAGGATCATAGGAGTTTGTAGTTAAAGGGACTTTGAGATCATCTCTTCTAAGCTTCTCAAAGTGAATGACTTGACCAAGGTCGCATTAGTAGCAAGTGGCAAAGTCAGGGTCAGAATCCAGATCTTCTGACTTGAAAATCCAATGTCAGTCTGCTTTTCACAAGAATAAATCACATCATTGGAGTTTCAGTGTGATGCTAAAGAGCCTGTCAGTATTCACAAAGAAAATTCAAATTTAGCAGCCATTTAGATCATGAGACCTTCTCTAGGCATGAGCTCGAAAGGCACAGTTACCATTTAAACAAAGAGTTAGATAGAGGGCTATAAGGGAAAAGGTGGCTAGATACCCCCTATAGTTAATGAAAACAGATGACCTTTAAAAAAATAATCAGAAACAAAAGTACAATTTATTTCAGGCACTGTGGAATTATGTTATCGACAACTCATCAGAAACTCATCTCTCCCTCTTTATAACCCCCAAGAGATTTCATAAATAGAATGTTCTTAAAATAAAAAGGAAAACATTTTCAAGAAGATGTACATTACATAAGACTGCTCTGGTCTGGGTCTCCCTCTCCCTCTCCCTCTCTCCCTTTCTCTCTCCCTCTCTCTCATTTTCTATTCTGTTTCTGCTATAACACTTTCTCCCAGTCTCTGCATGTAGTCACTTATGATGCTCGGGTCCATAAGGCTTATAGGGTATGTCACATCCCAGGAAAGGGAGTTTGAAAGAACCATGATGTTTCTTAGGTAATCCAGGAAAGAGCTGACACAAATTCTTCCATCTTTCTCCCATTTAGTCCCTTCATTCTCCTCCCGTCCCATTTCTCTCTTTATTTCAGCTTTTTCCCCTGGGCCTTCAAGCCTACAAAGACCGCCCCCCACCACCAGCTGGTTACTTTTCTGTTGGCAACTGTGGTGTGGTGGACAGGGACCCAACCAATTAGTGGCAAAGGCAGGACGAAAACACTATCCAGAGGAGGGTAAAGGGACACTGAGAAGACCAGAGACCATGCCATAGGAAAACAGGTTGAAGGACCTGGGTACACTTATTGCATCCCTGGTCAGACCACATATGGAGTTATGAATTCAGTTCTGGGCTCTACATTGTTGGAAGGGCGTTGACAAGGTGAAAGAGTCCAGGGCAACCAGGATGGTGAAAGGCCTTGGGTCCATGCCATATGAAGACAGGCTCAGGGGGCTGGGGATAGAGCATGGAGAAAAGATTTAGAGAGGTTATGACAGTTGTTATTGTCATTCCATCACTTCAATTATGTCTGGCTGTTTGTGACCCCACTTGGGGTTTTCTTGGCAGAGATACTGGGGTGATTTGCCATTTCCTTCTCCAGCTCATTTTACAGATAAGGAAACTGAGGCAGACAGGACTAAGTGACTAGCCCAGGGAAAGAGAGATTCGGATTGCGCTACTTGGTCTAAGGGGCAGGACTACGGGCAATGAGAAGTTAAATAGAGGGATGGAAGTAAGCTTGAGATCAGCAAAAATGCTCTAACAATTAGAGCTATCCAAAAGTGGGATGGTTTGCCTCTGGAGGCAGTGGGTGCCTCCTCATTTGAGGTTTTCAAATGAAGGCTCAAAGACCTCCCTTCAGGGAAGTTGTAGTGGGAATTCTTGATCAGGTATTAGTTGGACTAGATCAGGGGGTTTAATTTGGGGTACATGGACCAGACAGATTTTAGGAGGTCTGTGAACTTGGATGGTATTAGCTAGTATTATGCAGCACTTAAAGGTCTTCCAAACGCTTTGTATATAGTACCTCACTTGATCCTCTCTATAACCCTGGTAGGTAGGTGCTATTTTTAGCCTCATTTCATGGATGAGAAAATTGAGGCCTGGAGAAGGCATGTTGTCCAGTATCCCACAGCTACTGAATTTGACCTCAGGTCTTCCTGACTCCAAGTCCCAAGCTCACGCTGCCTCTAAGAGATCAGAATTTCAGTAGCTCTCGGCTTCCCTTGTAATCTTTTTTTCCGCATTTAAAAACACAATTAAGAGGAGAGTTTCACTTGGACTCAGTGCATTCCACAGTCTCTGAGCTGGCCTCCAGTTTTCAGATTATGTGACTCAGTTTCCTTCCCCTTCCCACAGTACACTCTCCACTTTATCTGGTTGACTCCATGTTGGGCTTATACCTGTCCCAGCAGCTCCCATGGTCCTCACATTCAGTCCCCTTAGCTCCTGTAGGTTTTTTGGGTGGTCTCTCAAACAATGTGCAGTAAGTTTTATGAACCATGAAGGATGAGACAAGTTTGGCATAATGCACAATTATACACTATGTTGTGATTCAGATGACCTGGGTTCAAGTCTAGATTCTATTGGTTAAGAGCTATGTGACCTTCAAAATGTCACTTCTATGGGCCTCAGTTTCATTAAATATAAGATGGAGATAATAATACTTGTACTGCCTACCTCACAGGGTTTACGAGGACCAAGAGTAAGGTCTAAAAAGTGCCATATAAACCAAAAAGGGATAAATCAATACGAGCCGCCATCACTGCAATATAATAAAGCAAGTGGTGGATAGTGTCGGCCTTGCAGTCAGAAAGTCCTGACTCTAACACATACTGACGGTGTGACATCGAACTTCTCAGTCTACACAGCCCTCTCAGACTGGAGCTTACAGAGAAGGGAAGACCTAGACTGGGAGAAGTTTATTCATCTGGCAGTTCTCTCTTGATGAAATAACAGGTCTGGCCCCTTTCTTGGCCACTAGGTGGCATAGTGGATAGACTGCAAGATTGGGCTTCAGGGTGACCTGAGATCAAATCCTGCCTCTAACACTTAACAGCTAACACTTAACAGCAGTGTGACCTGAGTAAATCACTGAACCTCTTTCAGTCGCAGATTCTTTATTTATAAAACGGGTATCATAATACTACCTGCTTCCAAAGGTAGTCGTGGGATCAAATGAGATAATATACGTAAACCATTCTGCAGACCTTAAGGTGCTATGTAAATGTTAGCTCTCCCTATTTGTGAAGTGCCTGTGTGTGTTCAGGGCCCTGTGGTAAAAACTTTACATGCATCACAGTACCTGTCCTCAAGAAGCAGTGAGTCCAATGAGGGAGTGAATACTTTCACCTGAATTAGAACACCAAATAATATTCCATCCCATCTGACCTGTCAGTTCTTA
Source organism: Trichosurus vulpecula (assembly GCF_011100635.1). Lineage (NCBI taxonomy): Eukaryota > Metazoa > Chordata > Mammalia > Diprotodontia > Phalangeridae > Trichosurus > Trichosurus vulpecula. The sequence goes on along the minus strand of NC_050574.1, from coordinate 116,149,056 downwards.
GCTCTAAGCAGAATCACCCTGACTGGATTTTTGCCCCAGGCAAAATGTACTTCATTTTTGAGAAAAAAAAAATCACCCTCTGTCTGTTTAGTTCTCTTGAGCTGAAAACCCCCAATGTGGATCATTGCTGGGACTCCTCAGCAGTCATGGGAAATTAACTGAAGTAATCAGTGTCAGTCTTCAGACCTTTGGGCTTTTTGAAGTCCTAACCTACCATGAAGTTGAACATGGCTCCTATATCCACCCATTCTGTGCCCTTGTTAGCCATCTAGGAAACAATCAAGCACAAGACCCTGAAGAAAGGAATAAAAACATAAAAAAATTCCAGCATAGGTCCACTTTAGTTTTTCACAGGTATGCAGAAAGAACACAATTATTCTGACAGCTTGGCAGAGAAAACCCAAATTCCTTGGCACGACATTCAAAGACCTTGCATGATCTGGCCTAATCCAATTAATTCCAATCCATTCTAACACTTACTAAGTGCTGAGTATCTGCAGCCCACTGTATTCATTCCTGGTTGAAATATCAAGATTAGAAAAGAAATCATCCTAGTCCTTTTGGGGCTCATAGTCTAGTAAAGATGATCTACACAGGTAACATACACACAATGATACCAAAGTCCATTGGAAAGGCACAAAGCAATAAAATTATATTAAAGGACAACTGGAAAAAGTATTAAAAATCAAAGAGACAAAGTAATTTTATCCTAAAGACTTATTGGGCCATAGAACAAGTCATAGGAATGATAGATAACTTCATGAAAGATAGTGACAACAATGAAACAGAGCCCCAAAATTTGGGGAATGCATCCAAAGCAGTCTTTAAGGGGAAATTTATATTTTTGTAAATATTTTTTGTGACCTCCACAATCCAATAGTAGATACGATGACCAGAAGGCGAACCAGGAAGATGGAGGTTCACCAAAGGTAGCCTTATTCCGTTGGAGAGCTGTTGCTTTTGCAAAGTACATGGAACTTTTAATAACAGTATAACATGGAAGCCAAAAATGTTAATGTGATTTTATACTGGGTTAACAGAAACATGCTGTCCAGACTGAGGGAAGTGATAACCTCATAGTACTCTGTCCCAATACACAATTATTGAGTCCATTTTGGGGGAAGATTTTTAAGGAAGGGCATTGATAAGCTGGGCTCTATCTAAAGACTAATAATCACAATGGGAAGGGAATTAGAAGCCATGCCCTAGAAGGTTAACTAGAACTAAGTGTGTATATTTAACTGAGAGAAGAGAAGACTTACGGGTGCATACTGCTGTTTTCAAGTATTTGAAGGACTGCCAAGTAGAGAAAGGATTCGACTTTTGCGATGGCCAGTCTATGACAGATTTAGCCTCCAGAGAAATGAAAAATGTCTTCCCTGTTTGGGAAACAGATTGGATTATCTGAAGTAATGAGTTACCCAACTTCAAATGGAGATTAGATGATGAAATTGTTGGGGATGGTATGGGGGGATTCCTGTTCAGGTATGGTTGGGCTAGAGGTTTCTAGTGTTGATTTTCTTGTGGTCAGCTTTAAGATTATGAATTTTGCACTTAACAGTCTTGATTTTAAATAGCCTACTGCATGTACTGACCTTGTCTTAGACATCCTACTTATTGCACAGGAGGGAATATGAATAATCAGGTAATTCTATCTCCAGAGCCCTGTGTTTAGCAGCAACTTTTCTTCCCGAGCAATAGCAACAGTTCACATAGCTACAGCCCTTGTCAGCTAGAAAAGTACTTTCACATACATTCACATTTAACCCTTGCAATAACCCTCAAGCAGGTAGTACAAGTATCATTAAAAATCCTATTTTAAGGATGAAGAAACTGAGACTCAGAAAACTTGCAGATGATGCTGAAGGTCACACAGCTAAGTGAGTGGCAGTCTCCAGGTATGAACCCAGGTGTTCTCATTTCAAATTCAGAGCTCTTCCTTCTATATCAAGCTGCTGTTCTAACAGACAGAGATGATAGAGCACAGGCTGGGATTTTTACCTCAGTCCTTGGCTGCCATTTTCAGATCTCTCCATACACACAGTACTCTCTTTGGAATGCTTAATTTATTTCCAGCAGGTTGACTGAATGTTATTATTAACTATCTATGCTGTCAATCAATTCCCACTTACAGGGAAAACTTTTAGAGACAGTCATAAGGAAAAAAAAAAACCTCTAGTTCTAAAAACTATTTAAGAAAGAATTCTTTCTCAATATGGTTTTCACTAGACATAGCTAATGTATACACACATATATGAGATATATATGTGCATATACATTCTCCAATATAATAATAATACTAGCTAGCATTTAGGTAATGCTTTTAGTTTACAAAGTATTTTACATATATTATCTCATTCTATCCTCACAATAATAGGTGTCATTACTATACTCTTACAAATGAGAAAATGGAGGCAGGAAGAATTTCAGTGACATATGTAGTGTCACATAGCGAATAATCATCAAAGTTCATATTTGAATTCAGGTTTTTCTGACTCCAGGTCCAATGCTACCAATGGAGAGGCAGTACGACTGTACGTATTTGATCATGATCACACAGTGGCAGTTAAGTGGCACAGTGGATAGAGCACTGTATTTAGAATCAGGAAGACTCATCTTCATGATTCAAATCTTAAGACACTTGCCAGCTGTATGACCCTGGACAAGTCACTTAACCCTGTTTGCTTCACTTCCTCTTCTGTAAAAATGGGCTGGAGAAGGAAATGGCAAACCACCCCAGTATCTTTGCCAAGAAAACCCCAAAATGGGGTCACAGAGAATTGGACTCAACTGAAATAATTGAACAAAAACAAAAGTTATGAGTGTGTGTGATTTCATTAAATTCATTTTTAACAATTTCATCAAAGTCATTTTTAATCACCGGACCGAGTAGCTATATGACAAAGGTATGATATTATTGCCTTTCTGTCTTTAGAAGGGAGAGGATAAATCCTGTTGGAAAAAGCCTTTTATAAAGAGATCATGGAGAAGAGGAGTCAATAAGATATATTTTCAGATGGAGTCAATGTTTAGATATGTTTGATTTGACTGTACTTATTTATTACAAAGGAAGACTCTTATGGAGAGGGAGGGAGTTAGTGGAAAATGATAGAAAGTTGAAAAAAACCAAACAAACAGAAAAACGAGCAACAAACCATTTAAAACATACTGGAATCCTCCACCCCCTCACCAAAAAAACCAACCAAACAAACAGAAAAAAACAAAAAACAAAACAAACCAGAAAGGGACACAAACAAATAGGGAAAATCTGTTACCACTGTCTTAAGTTTAATATATTGTATACTTAACAAAACTATACATATGAGAAGTTCATGACTTCACATACAATCCTCTTTTTCAGTTTGGTGTTTGTTGACAAGTGTTAGGGTTGTAATATAAAGGATTTTTTAAAAGAAATTCTTTAAACCCAGTCAAGCTTTAGATAGGCAAGATAATGCAGTGGAGAGACAATGGAACTAGGCTCTGCTGGGATCCTTGATTTAACACTGGCTAATTTAATTAAGAATTATGTTACTACTTTTGTGACCTTGAGCAACTCACACACCTATTGGATGTGAGAAATTAGGGAGGGGAATTTACTAACTCTTGGAGTTCTCAGATTACTCATTTATCAAAAGGGCCTTCAGCTGCATAATAAGGACCGGTGAGATCCTTCTCTAGTTTATTTCTATATTCTGACGTGCTGTGTTCTAAGGTATCTTCTACCCCTAATATCCTACAGTATGTTCAAAAAGTACCTTTCAAGGGTAACATTCTACGTTCTAATGATCCTTTCAGTAACAACCCCCTATGTTCTAATGTCCTTTTCAGCACTAAAGCTTCGCGATCCATTTTCTAATGTTTCATTTTCTGATGTCCCTTCTAGCTTGAACACACAACGATCGTACAATTGGATATTGGTGATAATGAGACCTAGACTGCGAGATGGCAGATTCAATCTCTAGCCTGCCCATCCAGGATGCAGTGAGTTTGGCTCCATGGCCATCAATTTCATTTCTAATCCTAGCTATTTCATCTTATGTTTGTGAATGTGATGAGCACATACCATTACTTCCTGAAGCCTCTCTTATGCAGTCTTCCTGCATCACACTTACGCTACGATTATTCATATTTGTGTCTGAACACCATTGCCATACTGCAGGTTTCCTGAAGTCAGGGACTGTAACTTATTCCCAGCCAATCAGAGGATTTGGTACAAAGAAGGCTTTTAATAAAAAAGTAATGAACAAATAAATCAAAGAAACAAGGGTTTCTGAAAACAAAGGGATCTGGGAGACAGCATGGGTAAAGGGAGAAACATATAGAATTTACCACATAGTATTTTGTCTACATATTGTTCACTTCTTATATTTTGCTTATTCATTCTTCACTCACAGGGAACTCACTACCTTCCAAAGCCATTTAACTCACTTTTAGACAGCTTTTATTGTTAGGAAAATTCCCCTTATTTTGAACCTAAATATGTGTCTGTGGAACTAACTTCCACTGATTGCTTTTATTTCTGCCTTTGGGGCTAGGCAGAATCAGGTTAATTCCTTTTTTACATGACAGCCCCTCAAATGCTTGAAGATGGAAGTTCTGTTCTCCCTAAATCTTATCTTCTCATGGCATCATAGATCATAGCATCATAAAATATAGAATTGGAAGATATCATCTAGTCCATAGCTACCACTTCCTGGGGAGCACTGGAATGATCCAGGGTGGGCCATAGTAACCTCGGGTGCATCTGGGGGGTGTTGAACAAAAATAAGGGGGCAGTAGAAGCATAAGGAAGGAAGAAAAGAGAATTTTGTTTCATCTGTTGTGTAACAGAGTTAAAGTTGCAGTCATTACCTTATTTTCCAAATAAACACACAAAATGCAAGTTATAACCAATCAGTGGTCAAGTCCGCCAACAGGTCTTAACAAGCAAGTGTTGGCAGGCAAGTATGTTGTGCATTGTCAGAAGTTCAGCATGTATCAGCAGGAATAAGTGCATGTAATGAATTGTTTACAATATGATACTATATGGTTATATGATGTAATATTGTATTGTCAAAATTTCAATGCAGGGAAAAAATAAAAATTTACAATAAATTATTGAATTTAAGATGTGTTATTCTTTTAAAAATATTTTATATTTTTAAAATGATGCAAGTTTAAAAACACTGTTAAGAGGGTTAAAGAAAGTAGATTTCTGGGTGAGGTGCTGAGCAATTTTTTTCTTTAAAGAGGGCAGTAGGCCAAATAAGTTTGGGAACCTCTACTCCAACTGCCTCATTTTACAAATAAGGAAAGCAAGGCCCAAGGACTTTAAGTGACTTGCTCATGGTCACACAGATTGTAAGTGTCAGAGGTGGGGCCATTTCTCCACTTCCTTTAAATAGTCCTCCAATAGAGCAATGATGTCCAGTCTTTATATCATCTGAGGTGCACTGCTTGGAGGATGTTCCAACTTGTTAATATCCTTTCAGAAATACAGCACCCAGAACTGGGCACAATTAACATAATACTACTGGGAATATGATGAGCACATACAAATACTTTAAAATTCTATAATAACAGCAATAGTAATAATAATAGCTAACATTTATATTGTCCTTCAAGGTTTGCAAAGGGCTTCATAATTACTGTTATTTGATCCCTGCTGCAACCTCGTGAGGCAGGTGCCATTATTATCCCCATATTGCCAATGAAGAAATCGAGATTAAGTGATTTGTTCTGGGTTATGCAGCTAGTAACAGGTCTAATGCATGAGATATAATGTAACCCAGTGGAAAGGGCAATGGCTTTGGAATCAGAGGACCTCCTCTGCCACTCACTACATCTGCAACCTTGGCAGGTTCCTCACTGGTAAAAAGAGGAGATTGAACTCAAAGAAGTCTAAAGTCCTTTGCAGCTCTAGGTTTACATTCCTATGATCCCATCTGGTGAAGCAATGGAGAGCAGTCTCATTTCATTAGCGGTTAAGAGTCACAAGGGAAGGAATTAGTATGAGGTAAAGTAGGCTGAAGTCAGATTGTGAAGGGTTTTAAATGCCAGCGTGAAGGCCTCTCAAAGTGAGGGATCGGTTTGAATTACCCTCCATATGTAAAGGCACAGAATATTAGAGGGACTTCAGCAATCTTCTAGTCATAGAATCATGGGCTCATTGATCCAACCCTTTCATTTTACAGCTGAGGAAACTGAGGCCAAGAAAGGTAAATGACTAAATCCAGATTGCATTCTTATAAATGGCAGAATCAGGATTCAAATCAAAGTTCCTTACCTCCAAACCCAGTGTTCTTTCCACTCTCTCCAGTATCCCTTCAAAGTCCTAGGTGGGTAAATAGTTTTACCCCAGTGCTGAGCAATAAGTAGTTCATTTGGGGTAGGACAAGTCACTGAACTTGGAGTGTGAAAAGCAAGATTTTCATGACTGTGCCACCAAGTGACTAAATGACCATCGTCAGTCCACTCAACTTCTAATCATAGATTCTTAAAGTAGGAAAAGATTGCAAGGTCTATCTATTCCAACTCTCTGCCCAGTGCAAAAGTATCTGGGATAATTTCATAGGCAAGTGATCATCCCAATGCTACTAAGATGCTTCAGGGACAAGAAACTCCCCCCTTCTAAGAAATCTTAGAACAAGTTGTGATACATGATTGTGATGGAATGCTATTGTGCTATAAGAAATGCTGAGAAGGATGTTTTCAGAAAAAAAAACACCTGGAAAGACTTACATTAACTGATGCAAAGTGAAATGAGCAGAACCAGGAGGACATTGTACATAGTAACAGCAGTATTGTAAGGATGATCAACTATGAATGACTTAGCTATTCTCAGCAATACAAAGATCCAATACACTTCTGAACCACTCATGAAAAAAAAATGCTATTTACCTCCAGAGAAAGAACTGATGGAGTCTGAATGCAAATCGAAGCATACTATTTTTTACTTTATTTTTTTCATGATTTTTTTGGCCTGTGTTTTCTTTCATAACATGATTAATATGGAAATATGTTTTGCATGACTGCACATATATAACCAAATCAAATTGCTTGCCATCTCAGCGAGGGAGGAAGAAAGGGAAGGAGGGAGAGAAGTTGGAACTCAAAATTTTAAAAGACAGATGTTAAAATTGTTTTTACATGTAATTGAGAAAAAATAAAATATTAGAAGGAAATAAGTGAGAAATCCTATTCTACAGCTGAGCACTTTAATTTTCAGAAAAGTTTTCCTCTTACTGAGCAGAAATATGCTTTCTATAACTTTCTTCCATTGATCTGGAGCTGAGAGGATAAGAATAAATTATCATGTCAATTTTACTCTCAGAAAGAAGGGATGTGACTAAACTTGACCCTGGGGTGCCTATACACTATTAGGAATGGAGTACAGCATAATCACATCTTTTAACCTTCAGATGTCTGGGGCTCAGGCAATGCCCTTAGGGAACCAAGGGGTATAAAACCCGGGGTGATATATAACTGTTCAAGATAAAATTGTCTTTTCCCGAAGGAATCAGAAATTCTTACCAGTTGCTAGAATAGCTATTTTGAGTTGGCAGTAGGGGTGGGGAAGAAAAGAATACTTTGCTTCTGGATCATGTTTCTGACTTTTCAAAGGTCTTTCATCTACATGACCTAATCTGAACTTTAAAATATCCTTGTAAGGCAAGTATGTTGGGTGTTGTTACTCCCATTTTAGAGATGGGAAAGCTCAGTTGTAGAGAGTTGTTATTGTTGAAGTTTTCAGACTTAGTCACCCTTGGCCAGGCTGAAAGTAACTGCCACTCAAAGGAGTAATCCCAATACTGATTATCATGGAAGTTTCGATCTGCTTTGTTTTACTGACCAGGGTTAGTTCACTCCTCCTTAGGCAGCCTCCACTTGCAAGGATTCGCCATATTGGTGGCAGACACCTGATCAATTTTAGCCCTACTGCAGCTCTGAACTCAGCCTCCCAAACATCAGGAACTACAGCAATGTCCAACCATGCCCGATTACAAAAGGATTAAGATACTTGTCTGAGTACAAATAAGTAACATTTGCTGCTGTTCCTGGAATAATTTGCTTTGAATCTATTAATTTATTTACTTCACTAGACTCCTCCTCCCACAATGTATATGATTAAGAATTTATTGCATCTAATGTTCCTTAGAGAGTCTGATTCTACAGCCATTGACTTCTGTGGAAGGTTCCCCATGCACACTATATTTACATTTCAGGGAATGTTATCGGGAGGTTTTGGTAACCAAACTTTTATAGTCAAGTTAGGGATGAGGACTAGTATGATTGGTAAGAATAGGTTGATGGGTTAGACTAGAGAATCACATAATCACCAAGTTGAAAAGGAACCCAAAGACCATCTTGTTCAATGTAGGACTAAGCAGGAGTATAATAACATGGATGGCATGACAAGTGAACATCCCCAATGATGGTGGACTCATTAACTTCATTTTTAGACAGCTCTAATTGTGAAGGTGTTTTTCTTACATTGAGACTAAATCTGCCTCTCTGGAATTTTCACTCATGATTCCTGGCTCTGCACTTTGGGGCTAAACAGAAGCAGTCTGGCACCCACCTTCCACAAAGAAATATACTAATGTTCAAATCACAGTTTAATACACTTTTGGGCAAACAAGGCCCCTGGGTTACACTCACCTATATTTGTTTAGGAACAGGTTGGGATAGGTAACCTCCAAGGCCTTTTCCAGGTCCTATGATTCTGTTATGGTCAAGTCACTTACATAGGTTAACATACTAATGCATACATCAAAGATATGGATTGATAAACTACTGGTTAGACAAGATATAGGGTTCATATAAGAATGTTCATTGTTAATGTACTCATAATCATATAAAATATATGGTTAAAATGTTGATAATCAGATCAGATGTAAGGATTAATATACAAATTGTGAGACCAAGTATATGGGTGAATACATTTATGGTTAGGCCAGATACTTGGATTAATTCACTAATGGGTTAATATGCTAATGTTAGGTAAATGGGTGAATTTAATATAGTCATCATCAGGGATACAGGTAAATATATTGATGGTCAGAGGGGGTATAGGGTTAATTCACTAATGGTCAGACAAGATTTATAGTATATGTTTTAATGTAATACGCAAGGTAAATCTTTAATATACCAATGGTCTGATTAAGTAACTAAGAGTCAGGTAAATGGGCTGATATACTAATGATCAGGTGAACTGCATGAATTAAATTAGATTAACTTAGGTATATGAATTGATACACATATGATGTAAATAAGTTAACACAATAATGGTAAGGTAAATTATTAGTGCTCAGATAAGATATATGGTGAATATTTTAATGATCTGATCAGGTGGGGCATATGTGTTAAAATACTCAGCATCATTTCATGTATATAGGCTAAGACATCATCAGACAAGATTAATGAGCTAATATACTCACGGCCAGATAAGACTTATTAATATACTGTTGGTTGGATCAGGGACTAATGGTCATGTATGGGGTATATAAAATACCAGTGGCCAGGCAAGGTACAAAAGTTAATGTACTAATAATCAAATAAGTATATGGATTAATAAGCTAATAACAGATCAGGTATATGGGTTAATACACTAATGATTAGAAAACCATTGACTTAGTTTGATAATATTAGGTAAGGATGGCCAGGTGTGTGGATTAATACCCCAATACAAAATGCTCGTAGGTTAAAATACTCATTGTCAGACAAGGCACATGGCTTAATACAGCAATGATTTGATCATGTACTAATGGTCAGATATATGGGTTAATACATTCATAGTCTAAGAGGCCAAGAGATTAATATGCTAATGGTAAGGTACATGCCTAATGATCAGATAAAGAGGTGAAGGCCCTCTTGATCTGACAAGGTCTTATTATTAATAAGCTAATGGGTCAGATCAGGTACTGTGATTCAGGCATGTGGGCTAATAAACAAATATCATTATTAAATAATATCTCATATTGTTTCTCCCACTGGACTATGAAGTCCTCCATGAGATTGTAAGGCAGCTAGGTGGCACAGTGGATAGGATGCAGGGGCTGGAGTCAAGAAGACCTGAGTTCAAATCCCGCCTCCGATACAAACTAGCTGTGACCCTAGAGAAGTCACCTGAACTCTGCCTGCTTCAGTTTCCTCAACTGTAAAATGGGCATCATGATAGCACCTAACCTTCCAGAGTTGTTGTGATGATCAAATAAAGGAAGATGTATAAAGCGTTTAGCACAATGCCTGGCATACAGTGGGTGCTTAATAAGTGCTTCCTTGCTTCCTTCCATCAAGCAAACTCTTTTGCCTTTCTTTGAAGCCTCAGCACTTAGCACAGTGCCTAGTGCATAGTAGGCATTTAATATATATTTACTGACTGATTACAATGAGATGAAATGCATGAATTAATAAATATGCCCTGCCCCATAATGATAACTCATTCCCTGTCTAGTATTACTGCTGTTTGGAGCAGCAGCCCACAGTATTTACAATAATCCTTTCCCCTGGGGATAGAACAGCTTGATGTTTAAGAATAGCTATATTCATAAACCACAGCATATACTTCAAGAAAAGTGTCAAATAGGGGGCAGATGTGTAGCTGTGCTAGGACCAGCACCAGCTTCATGGTTCCTTCCATGCTGTCCACTGATGAGTTTTTAATATTTAATCCCCTGGCCAAAGAGGTCAGATTGGGCTTCCTAAATAACCCAGTGTCAACAGTAGTTTGAATTAAGGTCCAAGTCCAAATGCAATGGTTTGCCATTGATTAGCTCTGTGCTGTTTCTCCCTCTGCCTCTTAGTGATCTAAGACAGGCTGCGGGTGCACTTTAGAGATTGTAAGGAGGAGAATCAGTCTAATTCTACTTTTTGGCCTGGAGAAAAAAAATGGTTCATTATGGATAAAGTGAAAAATGCCAGGTGGTGAGGATGAATGTGACTGTCCCCAGCACTGAAGCTATTTCTTGGTAGTAATCTAGGTCCTTTGTTAATGCAGTAGCACACCACTGGAAAGACAACTCAAAACATGTGCAGATTTAGTATCGAGGGCTAAAATCTAAGAAGTAGATAATGGTTATCCAGGGTCATGCAAAGATAGAATGTCATAGGCAGCAAAGTTAAAATGTATGTAGTCCAATCTATGCATTTTATAAATGAGGACACTGAAGTCCTGAAAAGGTAAATGTATTGTTTAAGGCCATCCCTAGCTGAGCTGGATAATCACAGAATTTCAGAATTAGAAAAAATCTTGGAAGACCAGGGGTCTTGCAGGGGTGGGGAACCTGCGACCTCAGGGTCCCCACCCCATAGACCCTTCTGAAGGTCTAATGGAACCTATAAATCCATTCTCAGAATCATGTTTTTAAGTGCATAAATTAAAATATATAGGATTAAAAAGGAAATCAATTATATTGAAATGTAATTATTACTACATTAAAGGAAACAGGTCCTGTTGATTATTTATTAGGTATCAGAATTGTTTTTACACAAAGGTCTTTACCTACCTGCCAGGCCAAATGACGTGTTCTGTCAGAGGAGTGACAAAGAATAATTTCCGTTTTTTTTTTTTTAAAAAAGGGAAGAAACCAGTTCGTGGACCCCAGGTTAAGATCCCCTGAACTAAATCAATCTCTAACCCATGTTGGAAGACTTTCTACAGCATCCATGACTGGTGACCTTTCAGGACTTTGCTTGAAAATTTCTCACAAGCATAGTAATATAAAACTTACTACTTAGAATCGAAGAACTATGGGATTTCAGAGCTAGAAGGGAGCTTAGAGGTCACTAAATCCAAACCCCTCCTTTTTCGTGTGAGAAAACCAAGGCTGGGGGAGGTGACGTGGCTTTACCAAAGTCACACTGTGAGTCTGGCATGTAGCTGGGATTAGAAGCCTCCTGGCTCCATGGTCAGTGTTTTTCTACTAACAGTACAGAACCACTTCTATATTTACAGGCCATGGACATTAACAAAAGTGTCCCAGGGGAGGAATTCAGGTTAATTACTGTGTTTGTTTCTGGCTTTTGTGTGCATATCAGCATTTGGACAGGGTTTCTATTCTGGGCAGTTCAGCTCAGGCAATCCTGGAACTTGGTAAAATGCAGTGCCAGAAATGTCTTCTGAAAACCTACTGCTATACAAATGGACTTTCTGAAAGTGAATTGAAAGTCTTAGGAATAAACAGAGGGGAAAAAAGGGGAAAAAATCCTCACTTTGTTCCTGTAGTCACCTGCCCTTCAATTTCTGCCTATTGATGTCCTTTCCATTCAAGGTCCAGTTCTGGCCCTACCTTTTCCATGATGCTCCCAAATGGAAGTGGTTTCCCACTCCTCTGATAACAAAATCAATTAAGCATTCAATCGATCAATCAACAAACCTTTATTAAGTATTTACTATGCACCAGACGCTGTGTTAAGCGCTGAGGATACATGGAAAAAGGGAAAATATGTGTCACCCTCAGGAAGCCTGCATCTATGGGAGGAAAAAAATCCATGTCCATATAATGATATATACAAACTACCAAGTAACCTTAGAGGGAAAGGCATTGGCAACTGAATGGGACTAGGAACGGAAGGCGGCAGGCTGAGTGTTGAGGGAAGTCAGGGATTCAGAGGCAGGTGTGAGGAAAGAGAACATTCTGGGCATGGGGGCCCACCGGTACAGAGGCAAGTGAAAGATGGGTAAGGATTAGAACCAACAGACCAGTACGACCAGACCATGGAATGCACAGAAGGGAGGAATGTGTAAGAGGAGAAATAGGAAAGCGCCGGGTTATGAAGAGTTTAAATGCTAAACAGGAGTTTATATTTGATCTTTGAGGCAATAGGGAGACACTGGAGTTTTTTTTTTTTAATGTGGGAGAGGATATGTGTGTGTGTGTGTGTGTATGTGTCTAGGCATGTGCAGAGAGAGAGACGGAGACAGAGAGACAGACAGAGATAGAGAGTGACAAAGAGAAAGAGAGAAAGACAGAGACAGAAAGACAGACAGAGAAAAAGAGAGACTGAGAGAGAGAGAGACCAAGAGAGAGAAGGGGAAGAGACAGAGGGACAGAGACAGAGAGAGAGGGGGAGGGAGGGAGGGAGAGACATGGTCAGACTTAAGTTTTAGAAAAATCACTTTGATGACTCTATGGAGGATAGAGGAGAGAGGGAAGAAACATGAGAGTGAAAGGACAATCAGGAGGCCATAGCACTAATCCATTTGAGAGGTAATAAGGACTTGAAGAAAAAGAGTGATTACGGCTATACAGACGGAGAGAATGGAACACATGAGAGATATGGTAGAGACAGATATAGAAAGACTGGGCAAATGATTGGATATGTGGCATTAGTGAAATTAAGCAACTGAGGATGACACTGAAGTTGTGAGGCTGGGTGAATGGAAGAATGGTGGTATGCCTTAGAGTCAACTTTGGGACTCAGATTGCTTTTGGAGATAATATAATGAGCTCCATTTTGAAACTGAGCTTGGGACAGCTATGAGACCTCGAATTAGAAATATCTAAGAGGTAGTTCCTGATAAAGAAATAGAGTTCTAAAGAGACTGGGGCTGGATATACTGATCTGGAAGTTTTTATGTAGTTTGTTTTAAGTCCTCTAATTTACACCATAGTTTTATATGCACATGTTGCCTCTCTACCCTCTCCTCCCACTGGAAGGCAAGCTCCCAAAGACAGGGACAAGGTTGTACAAAAACTCTTACCCCCTAAGCTGTTATCAGAGGGCACCGTACCAAGGTGTGGTACAAAGGATAGTAGTTTCAGAATGAGAAGATTTCGGCTTGAGTTTGAGTTTTGACATTTAGGAGGTGTATGAACATGTGCCTGGCATATAGTATACACTTAATAAATGTTTACTGGTTCATAGATTTTACCTTTCTGGGACCTAGCTTCCTCATTTGTTATGTTATAATTTATTAAGAATGACACTTGCACTGCCTACAGCATCCCTTGGAAGACCACTTGAGTTGACATTAGGTTATTAATGATTTGTCAGATCATAGAATTATAGACTCTCAGATCTGGATGAGTCCTCAGAGACCATGGTGCCCGACCTGTACCTGATCAAATCTCCTCTATAACATCTCCCACATGTAATCATCCAGCCTTTTTCTGAAGACCACTAACAAAAAGAAACCCACTACCTTCGTAGGCTGTCCATGCCACTTTGAGACAGCCCTAATTGCGAGCAAGTTCTTAGAAATTCGCCTCTCTGGAACTTCCACACATTCCCAGGGCAGCCTTCTAGAACCAAGCAAACCAAATCTAATTCCTCTTCCAAAAGATAGCCCTACAAATGCTTTTAGAAGGCGATCATATCGCTCCGAAGTCTTTTCTTCTCCAGGCTAAACAACTTCAATTCCTCAAACCAATCTTTATAGGTTTCTTTCTCACAATGGTGGTCATCTTCCTCTGTACATTCCCCAGAGAGCTTGTCAATCAATGCCCTACCTAAAAGGGGTGCTTATTACAGAACGTAATACTCCAGATGTGATCTGATGAGAGCAAAGTACGGCTGGACTACCATGTCCTTCACTCTTGACTCCTTTGAATGCAGCCTAAGGTCACAGGAGCATTTGGGGGTGGGGAAGGGGAGAGAGAAATGGTGCTGCCAGGGCACATGATTGATTCACACTGAACTTTCAGAGCGCCAAAATTCCTCAATTTCTTTTTTCTATAGTATCTATTAGAATTAGAGTCAAAGAACATGAGTGTGATCCCAGCTCTGCCATAAACTATTCATGTGATCTGGGGGAAGTCACTGAATGACTCCAGGCCTCTTTCCTTCATCTATAAAACGAGGAAGCTAGATGTTTGCTTCATACCCTCCCCCCCCCTCATTTTTAAACCACTATCCTATGACCTTGTAGTTGTGAAGTGAATTTTTGGGAAGTTACCCCTTATTAAAACCTCTTGAAATCTTCTGGGATCCTGACTCTGCCATAAAATTTATTAATTCTTCCTCTTAACTTTTTGTCACCTTCAAATAAGCATGATAGTTACACCTTTATCCAAGAATTTCATCAAAGTGTAAAGCAGGGCAAGGACAGATACATGTGGCAGACCCTTAGGGTTAATGGCTGATTACTTTTTGGGTCAATTCAGTGATGTTATCCAAGAAAAATAAAGTATACACTACACAGTTCAAGTGTAATATACATCATTAACATTTTCTCTGTCACTTTCTTAAGTCTAGACAACCAACCAAACAATAAATGAAGACCTGATTTGCCAATTTCTGAGGTGTAAATGGTCACATTGAAAATTTAACCATGGGCTCTGGCGAGCTGGTATGAGTCAGCTCCAGCACAACCCTAGGGCTAGTCACTGAATTAGTTCCAAATCCATCTAACTTTCCTGTCATCTACCCCATAGTTTTCCATCATGTCCACAAATTTGGGATGAGTAACTCAGTCAAATGCCTACAGAAATGGTAGGATGCTGGGTGCTTAATGACGTGTTTGCTGAATGAATAAACGAATGAATGCCACTCTTCACAAAGAGAGAAAACAAATCCCCTTTTTTTCCCTGTAGTGATGAAGAGGCAATAAAATCTGCTCTGTCATTAGCCACAAGTCATCATAATGGGGATCTGTAATGTGGCAAAGGATGAGGGTCCTGAGGCACAGGCTGCGACAATCCTGTGTCCCCGAATGGAACCGTCTCTCCTCTCAGATAATGGGCTTCCTTGTTAGACACTGATCATAACGCTTTCCAGCTCTCAATATTCACTGCCAGGGGAGCTGGCTGGTCTTGCTCCAGTAGCTGAGAGATTGGTTCCCCGATTGCTATAAATACCGACCTCTTCGTTTGCCTTTCAGGCGCACAGGAAAAAAAAATGGTAAGATTGCAAAGGCTAAGGCAAATTGTTGGCATGTAAAAGCAGTGGCCTGGGAGTCAGGAGACCTTGGCTCTTCCATTTCCTGGACCTTGGAGGAAGGCCCTCGACCGTGCTAAGCCTCAGTTTCATATATGCAAAATGAACAGGTTGCAAGAGATAGGCTTTAGTGTGTTGCAATGCTAATATGTTGTATGTTCTATCATTCTATATCATACTCTGTATTCTATATTACAAGCCCCTTTCCAGGCCTGAAATTCTAATGCGTTCTTTTTGTATTCACATTTCATATAGTGAGGACCTCATATAATTACGATCTATAGTCTAAAGCTCTTTCAGATGTAATATTCTATGTTCTAACATACCGAAGGCTAAGTTAGGACGCACAATGATTATGAATTCAGATTTTAAGGCTTTTTTTTTAAAGCAGATTGGATTTAAACATATGCAAATTCCCCCCTTTCTCTACTGACTCAGATGTCATTAGAAATTATTATTATTATTATTATTATTTATATAGCACTTTAAGGTTTGCAAAGCACTTTACAAATAGAATCTCATTTTGTTCTCACAACAGTCCTGGAAAGTAGCTGCTTATTATCACCTCCATTTTATAAATGAGACAGACACAGGTTAAGTGACCTGTCAAGGGTCACACAGCAAGTGTCTGGGTCTGGATTTGAACTCAGGTTTTCCTCACTTCACTCTATCCACTATGCCTCCTAGTTGCCCATGAATATAAAGAGCGGGGGACTGTTTGGTACGACAAGAACTGGACCTGGGAAGTCTGGAGGCACTGGGATTACCCTGCAAATTGTAAGACTGACTGATTAACCAACTAGCTTTTGGAACCAGATAGGTATGTAATTAACACACAAGAGCAGTATTATTGATTCTCCTTTAAATAGCATCTTATAATTATAGGGTACTTTATTATACCCATGATATCACAACAACCTTGTAAGGATAACAATAGAAGTATTAATATTCCTACTTTATAAGTTGATAAACTGAGGTTCTTTAAAGATGACTAGTACAGAGAAAAAAGGCTTTGCGTGATGCATCTCTCACAAATATGATTTCATGTCACCACAGTTATTTAACATTATTTTTCATGTTTTCTATGTTTCAGATGAACTGGCCCTCCTTCTTGTTCCTTAAATTGGGCATTCCATTTCCAGCCATTGTGCCTTTGCCCAGGTGGTAACTCATAAGTGGAATATCCTTCCTTGCCCCCTCTGTTCCTTAGCATGTTGAGCTTTTCTCAAGGTTTGGCTCAGTAATTTTTACTTTTATGAGGACTTTTCTGTCCTCCTCTCCTCAGGTGCTAGGTCTCTCTCCTGCCTTAAATGACCTTGCTTTTGCTGCTCTGATGACATATTGTATCCACTAGCAGAATGTAAGCTGCTTGAAGGCAAAGACCGTTTAATTAGTGTCTTTATATTCTCAGTACCTTGTACATAGCAAATACTTAATAATTATTTCATGAGTTTCATTTCAATTTCTATTCTTAGTCCCTAAAGGCACTCCTTCTTGTTCATGGAACTAGAAATTCTTCTGGAAGTGGAAGCTCATTTCTCATTTCCTATCCTTCCTTGCAAATTCCACAATGGAATTAAATTCACCTATGGGGATGACCAGAACCCAGTTTTATCATAATTTCTCCAATACTCTTTCCTGTCCTTCAATATCCAGCTGAAATGCCACTTCCTCCAGGAAGTCTTCTCCGATGGATCTGGTCAAGCATGATTTTTCCTTCCTCTGCCTTTTCATAATACCTTGTTCCATCCTCTGAGGCATTCCTGGCGCTTTGCTTTGTATTACAGTTACTTGCCTTGTTTCACATCCCCCTACAAAACTGGAAACTCCATGAAGGTAGAGATTAGGTCTTTGATATCCCGCCATTTAATCCAGCTGTACTAATTCCCATTATATGCCTATTATGTGTAGGGGGTAGGTGCCAGGGAGTACAAAGACAAAAAGAGAATAGTGGCTGCCCTTAAGGAGCGTCCTGTCTATTTGAGGGTGAAGAAGAATGTAACATATAAGCAGACAAGTTAGTAAATGATACAAGCTAAATAAATACTATAAACTTGAAGGTGTGTGTGTGTGTGGGGGAGACACTAATAACTAGATGCCTGGAAAGGGACTCAAGTGGTACCGGCATTGAGCCTTGAAGGGACGAGGGATGCCAAGGAGCTGGTTGAAGTATACATACATCAGGGCACAAGATAACAAGTGCTTCACAAAATATTTTTGAATGAATGAATGACTCTCCTGGTTGTGTACAGGCAGCCAAGTATAGTGGAAAGAACCTTTGGCCAGAGATGGAGGAAGTAGTTCAGATTTTGGTCCTACTTATTACCAGTGTGGTCTTGGGTAAATCACTTCTTTTGGGGTCTCAATTTCCTCAAAGGTACCATATCTTTCATTTTAATAAGAACTGGGATTTCATTCACGGGGTATTCCCAATAAGGACACTCCCTCCACCAATGCATATCAGCACCTCCTCTCTGTTTAAAGAGTTCCCTGTCTTAAAGAGTTCTCTGGGGGTACTAAGAGGTTAAGTGACTTGCAAAGAGTCACACAGCCAACACGTGTTTGGAGGCAGACCTCGATCCCAGGATAACTCTCCATCTACTGAACCACACTGCCTTTCTCAGGCAATAATTTTCTGCCAATCTTCTTAATAATGCCCTATAAACGAGCTTAAAATTCAAGCTGCCATTTGCCTTTGGCTGTCATGTGTCAATGTGGTGAAAAAAAGGGGTAGCATTTACTAGTTACCAATGAAACAAAGAGAATTGCAAAATGGCCCTCCAGTTCCTTGTGGACCCCTCCCACTTCTGTGGCAGAGTGTCAGAAATCAGGACAATAGCTTCTAAGAGCAGTACATTTTTTTTTACTATCTCAAAACATTAATTTAATTGTTGGTACTCTAAATGTGAGACCTAATTTATTTAATGATCAAAGAATTGATACACCACTTGAAGAACTGAACCGCATCAGTATTGACATTCTTGCTATAAATGAAGCTAGAAGACTTCAAGAAATCATAGTTAAATGGAAGTACATACTGTGATACTGATTAATAAAAGATGACACAAATACCAATCTACCAGGTCATCTTTCACTGCAGTTGCTCTGGGAAGGAGCCTTAGAGATCACCTAGTCTTTCCTCCTCATTTTCCAGATACAGAAACCGATTTTTATCGGATGACCTGCAAGATGTCAGTGGTTTCTTAGTGAAACTGAGTAAGTGGATGATAGATACTAATAGAAATGGTAGCAGCTTTTAAAATTACTATGCTGTTTTATGGATATAAAGCATTTTACACAGATCTCACAGATGATCCCCGCAATCAAATGAACTAAGCATGAGATGGAAGGTAAAGTTATTGGCCCAAGGTTGTACACTAGCAAGTGTTAGAGCTGGGAATTGAATCCAGGTCTTCTGGTATTAAGTCAAAAGCACTTTGGATGCCTGCACTAGTGCTGGACTTGGGATCTTAAGACCTGAGTTCAAGTCTCGATTACAATACTCCTACCTATGTTAGTAGTTTCTTGCCTATGAAATAGAGCTAAGAGTCCGTGAGCTTTTTCCCTAATGGGTTTTCTTTGAGGAAAGTGCTTCATAGACCTATGGCATCATAGAAATATAGTGAATTATTATCCCATAATAGAAGAACATATGTCCCGGCTTCCTCCAGCAGATTATGAGTTTAATAGCAAAAGCACTGGTTTAAATACTTGTTACTGATGAAAGATCAATTACTGAATCTCTCTGGGCCTTATGGACTAGGTGATCTCTAAGCTTCCCTCTGGTTCTAAGCCTATGATCTTCTGATCCTTTGCCTTCTCAGGGCCCCATAGTCTTCCCCTTAGCTTCCAACTGTTAAAATTTCCTTGTGAATTCAGGGTCTCCACAAGCTCCTACCAGAAGAAGCTGAGAACACTCTCTCTTTGGTGCAATAGAAATGCTTAGCAATTTGGAGCCATTCAAAATTCACTCGCATTTTGGAGCAGAGGGTGCTGCAAGATGCAAGGAGCGAGCAGAGAGGGAAACTAGATTGAGGTCTGCCCATTAAATATGTCTTTGGTTACCGAAGCTATCCGAAGCTATAACATATGGACTTGGACTCTGAAGGCTCAGGCTCCTCCTTCATCTCTCACATTTACTTACTGCTTGACTTTAAGCAACTTATTTCACATGTTAAAAGCTCAAATCCTTTATCTACAAAATAATTCAATTCAATAAACATTTATTAAGTGGCTACCACATGCCACGTACTGTGCCAAGCATTGGGGATACAAAAAGAGGCAAAAGACAGTCTCTGTTCTGATGGAGCTTACAATATAATGGGGAAGCCTGGAAGGGCCTCCCAGTGCATTCTGGGCAATCTCCACTAGTCCTGATGAATATCTGGTCACTGGATACAGATGGCTCAGGAAGAGAAAGTAAGGCTGGTGACCTTGCACAACCCTCCCTCACTCAAATCAATGTCAACTGTAAGTCACGTCATCATTTCCCTGATGGCATGGTCCTCTTTGAGAATGAAGGATGAACACAACCAGAGACAACAAGGAAACAAATATATACAAAGTAAGCTATAAGCAGGAAGGATAGGAAATAATTAACAGAGGCAATTGAGAGGGGTTAGGGAAGGCTTCCTGTAGAAGGAGAGAGTTTCATTGGGACTTAAAGGAAGCCAGGGAGGTAAGTAGTCAGAGTGAAGGAGAGAGAGCATTCCAGGAGAGATGGAGTGTCTTGTTTGTGGAGTAGCTAGGAAGCCAGTGTCACTGGATTGAAGAATTATGTGTTGGGGAGTAAGGTATAAGGATACTGGAAAGGTAGAAGGAAGCTAGGTTATGGAAGGCTGTGAATGCCAAACACAGCATTTTATATTTGCTCCAAGAGGCAAGTGGGAGCCACTAGAGTTTACTGAAGTACGTGTGTGCGTGCGTGCATGCGTGCATGTGTATGTGTGTGTGTGTGTGTGATATGATTAGATTTGCATTAGGAATAAGAATAATCCACCTGCCTAAAAGAAAGTCTCTTTTGAGGAAAGCATTTTAGATAGCTTACTATATGCCATCTCCATTTGCATATTGTTACTAAACAAGATTTACAATTCATATTATGATTGGCAAATATAATAACAAAGGAATTTCAGATTGGGAAGGATCTAAGGCTGTAGATTTAGTACTAGAAGGGACCTACCTATGAGGGCATGAAGTCCAAGCTTCCAATTTTATAGATGTGGAAAGTGAGTCACAGAAAGATTAAATGACTTATCCAGGGTCACACAACTACTAAGTTTCTAAGGTTCGGATCTGATATATGTCCTCTAGACTCTAACTTTATTGCCCTATTCAATATACTATGTTGTCTTTAGAGACCCAAAATTCCAATCTTAATTTTTATGGAAGGAGAGAGAAATGAACTGATTTTCACAATGCTACAAAGAGAATCAGTAACAGAATTGGGCCTAGAACTCAGCTTTAAATATGTTGATAGCAGAAACTCCAGAGATCATTGGATCCAACCTCCTCATTTTACTAGTAAAAGGAAAGGGAGAGGCCCAGAGGGGTTAAGTAATTTGCTCAAGGTTGCACAGGCAGTGAAGACTAAGTCTGAGTTTCCAAGATGGAGTTTTAATGAGGTTTGGGATCTAATCTCTGGATTTTTAAGTACAGCCTTTTGATAATAAAAGTAACATGTGGGCGTACTTTTAGATTGAAGGCTAGCTAGTTTGAGTTTTCTATAGAATCTCCTTTCTTTGGGACTTCCTGTGGATGACCACAGATAACTTTTGGGTGAACATGCTTGAATTCTTCATTACCGACTGCTCAGAAAGCAGACAGCTTACCTTGAAGTGTGGTATAGGCTCTGTTTAATTTTTAAGGTTGGCTCTGAATTGCAGGTACAGAATTTAAGGCCCTTTGGAGCTGTCTCAGAAAATATAGAACTGTAACTCTTTGCAGAGAGCTGCTGATTGGGAGCAAGGGCCTGTCACATGGACATACAGAGTAAACAAGAAAAATAAGATAAAAGGGAATGAAAGGACCTCTGGGGAACAGACAAATGGGATTTATGGATAGGCTGAACTCAATGGGGCAGGGAATGGACTGTCATTCCGACTATGGTCCTGGTCCTGTATAATGTCATACCCAAGTCCAGCTGCCTTTCTATAGTCATAGGGGTTTCAGATTTCTCTCTAACATGGGCCAGGAGCCTGACCAGCTCAGACTAATTTCAGAGCTAGAAGGGGCCTTAGAACAGAGGATGTCAATGCTGGGAGGTCTCTTAGAACACAAAATATCAGTGCTGGAAGGGATGTCAGTCCAGCACCTCATTTTACAGACATGGGGACTAAAGCTTGGAGACATTAAGTGGCTTAACCAAAGTGACACCGTTAGGAAGCAGAGGCTGCTACTCAGTCTCAGATCTCTTCATTCTAAGACCATTCTAGTCAGCCAACAAGCATTAATTAAGAACTTAGTATATGTTATGCATTGTGTGAAGCACTGAGACTTCAAAGGAAGGCAAAAACATGGTCCCCGACAAACTAAAGGAGGAAGAGTTGGGGAGAGATTGGGAGTTGGAAAAGGACTTCCAAAGAAGGTGAGATTTCAGCTAAGTCTTGAAGGAAGCCAGGGGACATTGAGAAGTTGGGAGAGGAGGGAGAACAATCTAGCTATGATGTATACCAGTGCAAAGGAAGTATTAGGAGATGTAAGCTTATATTCTAGAAATAGTAAACAGGCAAGTATATTTGGATCACAGAGTGCTTGGAGGGAAATAGAGTATAAGAAAACTAGAAAAAGTAGCAAGGGGCCAGATTATGAAGAGCTCTAAATGTTAGATGACTTTTTTTCTTTGGATCATGAAAATAACTGAGAACCAACCAATAGAGTTTATTGGGTATGAGAGTGACATGGTCAGACCTAACCCTTAGTACAATTGACTTGTCAATTAAGTGATAAGATTGGCATAGGGAAAAACCTGAGTCGAGAAGACCCATTGAGCAGTAGTGAGTTGCTTATAGTATGGTGGTGGTTGTTGGCAGGAAGAGAAGGTAGAAAAGACAAGAGACAAGACTTGGTAGTGGATTAGATATCTGAACTCAGTGAGAAGAAGGAAACACTCGACTGGACTATGGCTCCACTCATCATCCCTATGATTTCACTGGCCAAATACCCCTCCATGGCCACAAAAGTAGTTTTCCTCTGTGAGAATATAAGCTCTTTGAAGTCAGGGTCTGTCTTGTTTTTTTTTTCGGATTTGTAGCTGCAGGACTTATCATAACATTTGATAAATGCTTTTTCATCCATCCACCCATCCATCCATCCATCCATCCATCCATCCATCCACCCATTCATGGATTCACACACGTATTCCATCAGCCACGCTAGCTCCCTGACCTTGGAACTGAAAAGAAACATCATGTCTCATTGGTCCTGAAACTCTGCTCCTTTTAATGTTTACCTGGCTCTTCTAGCTTCTAAACCATTCATTTGTTTAAACAGATTCTTTAATTGCTTAACTAGGGTTATTCCAAGACGCTTCTGTCTATCTGGGATAGGGGATTCTAGCATCTAAAAAGTTAACCTGTGATACACATAGGTTGTTGTCTGACACTACATGGAGTTTTCTTGGAAAAGATACTGGAGGGGCTTGCCTTTTCCTTCTCCAGTGTGTCTCCATTTTACAGATGTGGAACTGAGGCAAATACCTGAGGGTCACACAGCTAATAAGTGTCTGAGGCAGGATTTGAACTCGGATCTTCCTGACTCCATGCCCAGTGCTCTATTCACTATGCCACCTACCTGTGCCAATACATATAGGATAGTGTCCCAATTAATCTTTAGAAGGTAACCCAAAGCAAGGGTATATGTGTATTTTGTGGGGTGGAGGTGATGACGAAGGGGGTAAAGGGGGCAGCTGGTTCAAATCTCACCTATCAGAGGCTAAATGCTGTAGCAGAAAGAGTATTAAATTTGGAATCAGGAGACTTGGTTCAAAAGACCTGAGTTCAAGAGCCAGCTTGGACACTTAATTACATCTTAACTGGCCTCCATCTAGTCTGGAGAAAAGAACCCTGTATTTCAATATGAGGAGAAATCTGTCTTTAAATTCTGCCTCTCATGTTCTCTAGCTGCATGACCATTTTTTCTGGGCCTGTTCCCTTTACCTGTAAATGAAGGGACCAATCCCTGTGGTACCTGGCACACAGGGTCATTGAGAGGTTTCAATGTTATGCAAAGGGCTTTAGAAACAGTAACCAATTATATAAATGTCAGCTGTTTTCCCAACCAGAGTATTTCTAAGGTTCCTTCCATCTCTCAATCTTATGTGATTTATAACTATTGTTTGGTTTAGCTACTTAATATGTCTATGTAGATCAATCTGGTGAAAAGTCAGAGTTAAGAGGAAGCATTTCACTAAATGTGACTGGTATATTTATGATGGTAAAATACCAAGTCTCAGATTCCACCTGTACTTTTCTTCCCAGAATTAAGGAAAACCCCTCTGACCCCTTCATTACCATATTTTTTAAAGTTTGATAATATTTTATTTTTTCCCCAATTACATGAAAAAACAATTTTAACATTTTTAAAAAAAATTCCAAATTCTAAAGTTCAAAATTTTCTCCCTCCTTCCTCCGGCTCCCCTCTCCCTGAGATGGTAAGCAATTTGATATAGGTTATACATGCATCACCATATTTCTAACAAAGAATTAAGTTACGAAAAGCTGGGCAGGGGAAGGGTTGAAAGAAAAATTCAGATGGTCTGGGACAAAAAATATAAAGGCCTCATCTGCCATTCCACACACACTACAATCCAGCCACGTGTCTACTTGCTATTCTTCAAACACATGTCATCTCCATACTCTGTGTGTTTGTACTGGCAGGCCCCCATGCCTGGAAGGCTCTCCCTCCTTCCTCTCTTTGCTTCTGAGCTCCCCTGGCTTCTATCAAGACTCATCTCCCACCTTCTGCTGGAGGCATTTCCCAGTGCCCACAGCTGCTAGTGCATTCCCTCTCAAATTATCTTGCATTTCCTCATATATTTTGAATGTATATCGTTATTTACATCCTCTCTCTGCCGTTAGAATGCAAACTCCCGGAGAGCAGGGTGAGTGCTTTTGTCTTTATTTTCCCTCGGAGCCTAGCAAGGTGTCTGGCACATAGCAAGCATTAATTAAGAAATGCTCTTAGACTTCTCTGAATTTTTAGGAAGATTTTCCTTAGATCAAATCTAAATTTGTCTCTCTGCAATGTCTATTAATTGTTCCTAGTTCTACCCTGGGGATGAAGTGGAACGAGCCTGGTGCCTCTTTAACAGGACAGCCCTGAGTGCTTGAAGAGAGTTCTCATGTTCCTCTTCTTCTCCACACTAAACATTCCTAGTACATTGAACACCTCTTCATGTAGCCCCTTCTCCTGCTTATCAGTGCTACCTTCTGAGATTTGGTTCCCAGAATTGAACACAATAGCCTAGATGTCTGTGACAGGGACAGAGGACAGAAGGCATATCGCCTCCTTATTCCTGGATCCCCAGATATTATGCCCCTCTGAATGCAGCTCAAGATTGTATTATTTTTGGGGGGAGGGGGTTGTCAACTATATCACACTTCTCTAGGCAGTGTGTTTTAGAGAAGAAAAGGAAAATCCTGGCTTTGGTATTGGAAGATCAGGATTTAAAACAGCGCTGTGTAACCTTGGATAATTCCTTTCTCTCTAGCCTGCAGTCTCATCCTCTAGAAAATGAAGGAGCTGAATTAGAAATGTCTAAAGTTCCATTCAACTGTAAGATGTTACGATCCTAGCTGCTCCAAAAGCTTTTCATGTGACATGGTTTTGAATTTCTTCCCCATCCTATTTGCCCTTCTCTCAATACACATTTCCTAGGCCGCCCAGTGAGACTGAACCAAGAAATTGCTCCCTGTCAAAACAGTACAAAGTTCACCCAAAATGGATCTGTAAGACTTAATTCCCAGATAGAAACATTTTCGGCCCCCTATCCTCCCAAAGTGGCAAAAATGACCTCGAATCCAGATTTCTCATCTCCCCAAGGAGCTGTCAACTCACGTTATGTACACATTATAGTCGGGCTTAGAACTCGTCCCCTCTAGTTAGCATCCCAGAGTTCCCCCACCGGCTGAGGTAAACGGACACATGGCCCAACTCCACCAACTACTTAGAAGGTCACAGGAAGCCTGTTGGACAAATTCCCTGACAGGAGCTTTTGAAGAAACAGACAGAGGAGCAAATTGAAAACTACCCCCAGGAAATGCAGTGTATCCTGGGTGTCCAGATGTATCCAGTCAAGGTTCTTTCTCTCTCCTTGGGTGGATTCATTTGCATTCTCTAAAAATAGCACTATCTATTCACAAAGAGGAAATTCAAGACACTGGCTTGGTCTCTGGGGGATACCCGAATGAAGGCTGCCAATTTCCCAACCAGAACAGCATAGAGAATTTTCCCTCTCTAATTCTTTTCATTCATGGCCGGTTCTAGAATTGGACCCTAGGGCAATGGCCCAAGATGGCAGAGGGACTCTAGCCTTCAACTGGCCCAATTCGGAAGCAACAAACCAAATCTTCTTTCAACAACTGTACTTGTTTACAAAGTGCTTTAAAGGTTTATACAACACTTAACTCATAGCCTTGCAAGGTCAACAGTATGAATATCATTACCTCTACTTTACAGTCAAAGATACTTCTGGCTCAAAGAGGTTATTATTAAAGATAATAATAAATGATGTTGATGAATCATGGTTCACAAAAGGCTTTTCTCACTACGGTACCATGCGGTTGGTAGAACAGGTACTATTAGAAATGAGAAAACAATATGGCAGAGTAGAAAATGGGCTCACTATGGAATCAGAAGACCTGGGTTTGAATTCAGATTTTCATTTACTATATCTATAACCCTGTGGTTGGCTAGTTGGTTGTTATCCTTCATTCTCAAAGAGGATAATGACATCACTATGGTAGAGTCAAGTTCAACTGTGTTCAACTGTGGCTGATCAGACCAATAAGAGCTCAGAATGCTCTGCTACAGGTCAGGCAACTTTGTACAACTTAATTAACTGCCTTGGGTCTTAGTTCCTCATCTAAAAGATGAGGGGGTGGAGTTGGATTTGATGACCAGCTAAGGTCCATTCAAACTCTAAGTCTGTTTCTACTTTTGCAAGTATGGAAATTGATACTCAGAAAGATTGAGTGATTTGGTAGAATAATTAATAAATGATGAAATCAGGATTCATCACTTCTTCCCATGGAACATCCGATATTTATATTTATGTATGTATGTGTACATAGACAGACCTATTAGCCATCTCGGTTGAGGGTACCACCATCCTTCCCACTACAGAGATTCACAACCTTGTATTAACTTCGACTTCTCACTCTCCCTTACCCTGCATACCCAATTAGTTGTTAAACCTTGCTGCCTCTACCTCCTATATTTTTTGTATCTGCCCCTTTCTCTCTACTCACACAGCCAACACCCTTGTTCAGACCCTCTTTCCCTTTCACCTGATCTTTCAATTGGTCTTCCTTCCTCAAGTCTCTCTCCACTCTAGCCCATCCTCCACACAGCTACCAAAGTGATTTTTGCTAAAGGGTATGTCTGACCATGTTATGCTAAGTAAACTTTGCTAAACAAACTTGCTAAATAAACTCCTGTGGCTCCCTACTGCCTCTCAGATCAACTATAAGCTTCTTGGTTTAGCTTTTAGCAAGCCTGGGCTCCAACCGATCTTCCCAGCTTTATTGTATATTATTCCCTTTCCCACAATCTGTGGGCCAGTACAGTACTTTTTTACTTTTCTTCACCCATGATACTCCCATCTCTGTGTTGGCTATCTCCCTACCTAGAATAAATTCCTTTCTCATTTATATCACTTAGATACTCCTGTTTCCTTAAAAACTCTGACCAAGTACCATCTTCCACGTGAAAATTTACCTAATCCTTTGAGCTTATAGCATTCCTTGAGGGAAAAAATTACCTCACATTTATTTTTATGTGTTTTCTACATACTTATGTAAGTACACTTTTTTTTTTCCTAACAGAACATAAGCTCTTTGGGGGTAGGGACCATTGTTTTTTGTCGGTCAAATAGGTTTTTTTAACCACCTAGGCACTGTGCTAAGAACAGCTTTTTATCCTTGTATTCCCAAGGCCCAGCATATGCATATAGAGTTGATTAATAAATGCTTACTGATTAATTGATACTTGCCCCTCAAAAACCTCATCTTTCTTCAAGTCTTGGATTCAAAGCTGCCTTCTATGCAAAGCCTTTCCTAAAACCATGAAGTGATTGAGTTCATTCTTCTCCAGGGTCCAGCCCTTGACTCCCTATACCATTCCACCAAAGCCTCCTCACCCTGGAAGCTCCCTCAACCCTGAATTTCTTACACAAGGAGTGACCCTTTCCTCTGATTGGCTGGTTCCTCCCAGAACTCCATTTTAAGAAGAGCTCCCAGGCCACACATCTCACATTTCTCTCCATGACCAGCTTCTGACTTCTACCAATGTCCACACCCCTATCCTTTCCTTCTCTTTTGAGTTCCTTGTATGGGCTGTCTTCCCCCATTAGAATACAGGCTTCCTTGTGGGTAGGGGCTGTCTTTCTTTCTTTTTGCATATGTTTGCATTCCCAGCACTTAGCACAGTGCCTGGCTTACAGTAAGCATTTAGTGAATGTTTGTTGACTTGACTTGGCTCTGCCTTTTCAAATTGTTTGTATTTACTTATCTATGAATGTGTGGCACCTTCCCTGAAGAATATCCTCTCCAAAGAGAGCAGAGACTATTTAAGTCTGACCTCTGTATCCCCAGCACCAAGCACAACAGCTGGTACAGAGTAAGTGCTTAATAAATGTTTGTTGAATTGAATACACACATACACACACACTATACACACATATATACACACACACATGTTCACATGTGTGTATACATACACATGTATATATAAATATACACATATGTATTCATCTATGTTTCCATATACATTCAATATACATGGGGATAGGGTCTAGACCTGTGACTTCATTGATATAGGGAATTCTTAGATGATGAACATCCTTTTGCCAGTGCTGGTAGGAATCTTCTCTCCAATTTATAGTCTTAAAGAGCCACCTAGAATACAAAGAAGTTAACAGTGACCTGCCCAGGGTCACACAGCCAGTATGTGTCAGAGGCAGGACTCATCTAGTATACACATAGAAATTAAAAACATAAAAAGGTTTGTTATATATTATTAAGAATAGGTTCTCCTACAGGGTGGAAGAGGGGTGATCATTTTGAATACAAACTCTAAGAATGGGGTTTAGGGTTGGTAGAGCTGGTTCAGGTGTGAAAGAATTCACTTAGATCTTCTCTGTAGCCATTGGGAGCTTTATTGATGCAAAAGCACTATGGGGTCTCTTAGTAGGAAAGCTAAGTGAGACCCTGATATTTGGGGAAGTTATGCTTATCTAGAGGTTTCAAGACGATGATGAAGTTTTAGAGGTTTTTATAGAGGTTAACAAGGATGACACAGGGTGAGAGAGACAAAGGGAGTTTGTTATGGTTTAAGGATTTGAGGACAGGGCAGGAGAACATGAGTTAAAAATTAAAGGACGGGAACACAGGATAAGGGAGACAAGCAATTCTTTTGGTACAGGCTCAAGATAAGGAGGGAAAGGACTTTAGGATGCCTTCAGGTTATAGAATAAACCAGGGGCTTCACAAAGTCAACCCTTAATATCATTTTTAACTCTTAGGGTACTGTTTGTATCTGCATCACTAATGCACAGGATATTACAAAAAAAAAAAAACAAGCAAACCAAAAACCTGGGTTCAAATGCCAGCAAGCAAAACTATTGGTTAGAGCAACCTTATTGTGGAATCCTAGCACTTGGAGCCTGGAGGGCCTGTAACAGAACATTCACTCCATTCCTCTTCATTTTACAGAAGAGGAAACAGGCTGGGCAAGGTGAACAGACTTGCCCAAGGCTCGAGGGATAGAGTTGATCCAGTGTCCTCTCCCATCCCTATCAACATGCCTTGGGGAGGACTTATTTGTCATAACCTTCAAATCTTAAGTATGTTCATTAGAAGGTTGGCAGAGGGGCAGGTATGCATGAGGTGAAGGGGGTGTGGTCTGACATTAAAGTACTAGATGGGGATAAGTAGAGGGGGCTGACAGCTAAGGGCTTGGATGGAGGAGTTGACATTGGAATCCTTGAGTAGGGTAAGGGCAGGGCATTGAGGTGGAAGGGTTAAATCCTTGACTTAACTTCCAACCTTGAGTGGGGAATGAGGCGGAAAAGAACCCCAGCACCAGAGCATCTCAGAGGCTAATTTAATCCCTGCACCCAGAACAGAACCCCCTCTATAACACATAAGACCACATTTCTTTGAAGACTTCAAGTGATGGGGAAGCCACTATGACCCAAGGGACTTCATCCCACTTCTGGATAGCTCTAAGATTTTGGAAGATGAACCTAAATTATATCAAGCACAAATTGGTGTGTATGTGTGTGTGTGTGTGTGTGTGTGTGTGTGTGTGTATGGTCATTTCTTCTAGGACCAAGTAGAACAGGTTTTATTCCTCTTCCATGGGACAGCCCTTCAGCTATTTGAAGACTACTATCATGACCCACCCAAGTCTTCTTTTCTTTAAGCTAACACTCTCCGGTTTCTTCAGTCAATTTTCATATAGCATGATCTCCATCCAGGCCTTTTGCCATCTCTTTCTCTCCTTCTGGACTTCCTCCAGTTTATCAATGCCCTTCCTATTATGTGGCACCCAGTACTGACCCCAGTACCTAAATGTGATCTGAACCAGCGCAGGGTAGACAGGAGCTCTCAGCTCCCTCCTTCCAAATTTCCCCCACCCCCTCCCAGTTCTGCGTTCTAGCCTCTCTCAATGCAGCCTAAGATAACGTTAACTTAATCATTCCTTGTGTCCTCTTGTTGATTCACTGAAGTTCACTCACTGCCTTAGATCCTTCTTTAGAGTACCAGCTACATAGCCATAACTTTCCCATCTTATAATGATAAACCTGATTTTCTGGACACAAGTATAAGATTATCCATTCATTCATCCTTATTAAATTACTTGTTATACAGTTCTGAGACTTTTGGAATCTTCTGGAACACGGACTCATTCATCTAGTGTGGTAGGTATCCTTCCTAGCTTGTCTCATCTTCTGAGAGTTAGGCTCCTGCCCCAGTAAGTGAGAGATGCTGATAGTAAGGCCTTTGAGTGGGGCTGGGCAGGCAAAGAGGTGATAATACCTAAAACCCTAGCAAATACTGGGTACGGCAGTAGTAGGTCACATGACTTATCTGGAGACATCAATTAGAGAAAATATTGCTATTTACCAGCAAATGCGGGTCGACCAACTAGAAAACTCTGGTGTAAAAACGCTTAGCCTATTGTGGTTTCTTAATAAGTTTGAAACAATCCCTGTTT
Organism: Trichosurus vulpecula; assembly: GCF_011100635.1. Taxonomy (NCBI): domain Eukaryota; kingdom Metazoa; phylum Chordata; class Mammalia; order Diprotodontia; family Phalangeridae; genus Trichosurus; species Trichosurus vulpecula. Next base: position 116,117,757 of record NC_050574.1, on the reverse strand, counting down.
TTGTAATGCACAAAGCAAACCACCATAAAAAGCCCATCTGTTCCATACTCCAGAATCCCTGTTCTAGGATCAGGGATACCCTCCCCATTCTGAAGCAGATCTGACTTCAGGGTCAACAGTCAACGAGCCTTGCCGACTCCAAGGCCCATTTGCCATGCGGTCAGTCTCCTGGTCCATGTACAATTTGGTTCTTCTCTTCCCCTCCACAATCAATTTCTGTGAAGTCTAAATATCTAACTTAACCTTCTTAATCCTCTTAGCAGTCCTCAGGGAGTTATTAGCCGGGCATCGAGGGAGCAGAGGGAGCTAGAGAGAAAGAGAGAGGACTTGTGTCTTTTATGCAGAACATCCCCCGAATGCCTACGCAAGAGACATATTGACCTGCTGGTTAAGGGGGGTTGGGGAAGGACTGGTATTTCCAGGGCCTGGGTTCAACTTTGTCACTGACTCACTATGTGACACTGGCCAAACCAATTTGCATCCATGGGCTTCTTCATTTGTAAAAATATTAATAATAATAATAATGAATCAGAATGCCACATCAGGGTACCTCTAAGATCCTTTTTATGTCTAAATCACAGGCTACGTAGGACAGGCATTAAGTGAGCACCTACTCTAATTCTGAGAGTTGGAGCTGGAAGGGAGCTTGGATGTCCAGCCTCCTTGTTTTACAGAGTAGAAAGCCATGGCTCAGGAAGGAGAAGAGACTTGGCTAAGGTCACACAGTGATCCTGGACCTGGCAGAAATAGAATCTCTTAGGGAAGAGAAGAAAGGGGCACAAATAAAGATGATGCAAATTAGAATATGGAAGTTCATGGGCAAGGCAGGAGTCAAGTATGGTGGGAATTATGTGAAGGGGAAGATTACTTCCTGCTCTGGGTTCATGGAAGGATCAAGCATGAAACTCCTCTGAAACTTCTCTGGGAATCAGTTTCCTCTTCTATTAAATGAATGGTTGGAGGAGATGATAACTAGCAAAGGTCCTTTAAAGGTCTGAATATTCTGTTGTTGTTATTTGAATTTCATTGTCGAAGAGGACCACCTCTGAATATAAATGATCCTGTGAAGACCCTCCATGTGTGTGGTCTGAGGATCCACTTAAAAGCTTTCGGAGTAAAGGAGAATGAATAAAAGCTTCTCTCCTCCCAGTTAAACATCACCAGTTCTTTCAAGCAGACAGCTAGGTGGCCCAGTGAATAGAGTGTCAGGCCTGGAGTCAGGAAGACTCATCTTCCTAAGTTCAAATCTGGCCTCAGATACTTCCTAGGTGTGTGACCCTGGGCAAGTCACTTAACCTTGTTTGTCTCAGTTTCCTTATCTGTAAAAATGAGCTGGAGAAGGAAATGGCAAACCACTCCAGTATCTTTGCCAAGAAAACCCCAAATGGGGTCACAAAGAGTCAGATACAACTGAACAACATTTCTTTCAAAAAGACCTAATATAACACGGTCTTTCATACCCTTCCCGTTTTTTCCCTCTTTTTAGCAATGTTTTTTTCTTAAAATGTAGTACTCAGAACTAAACATTTTCCTCCAACTATCATCTAACCAGGCTGGAGGACGGTGAGACTTTTGCCTCCCTAGTTCCAGACCCTTTGTTTCTATGGATGCACCCTGATCCCCCTGAGTGTGGTAAGCCTTGAGGTAGACAGAGGGTTTTGGGGAAAGAATAGGGGCTTTGGAATTTATAGGCCTAGGTTTGAGTCCCGATTCCATGATCCTCTCTGAGCCTCAAGGACTTCATCTGTAAAATGGGGCCAATATTATCCATCCTGCCTGACTCGTTAAGTGGCAGGGAGGATGAAATGAGGTAGTTTACAAAAGCACTTTGTAACTTCAAAGAGCTACAGAAAGGTAAGTTTCTTGGAGTTTTTGTGTTAAAATAGTTGTTAGGCACCCCACTGGAAAGTCATTGTGGTGTGGTAAAAAGGAAACTGAATGTGGTGTCAGAATGGAACAAGAAAGGCGGCTTATACTTACTAAGCAGCTAGTTTGTAGAGAGCTCTGCACTTGGCAGAAGGCCTGGATTGGAACCCTGGCTTATTTTTTTCCCTATGTGAACAGTGCGGATGATAGAACCCGAGGGCCACAGGACTCAGAGCTTGGAGGTACTTCAAAAAACCTCGCATAGCCTTACCCTCAGATCCCAAAACTGTTACAAAGAAAGCACAGCTATCTCTTCCACAGCGTGACTTTCCCCATCATGGTCTTGATATATTGTGGGTCGGCATAAGAAACTAAATGGGGATTTGGGGGGAGTTTTGTGGAATGTAGATGACATGCAACAAATGATAAAATGCATAAAATAGATGTATAGTATTGTATAACATCGACACATTTTATCTTTTAATATCAGAATAATTCAGACTTCTTCTCTGGTACAAAGGGAGGGCCAAACAAATTTTATGAGGATTTTCCAGATTGTGAGAGCCCTGCACCCCTCGCTCCCATGAGGTGGAAGGGACAACAACTTTGAAGAATGTCATCTATCACCTAGGAGAAGCTAGGTGGTGCGGTGGATAGAACATTGGCCCTGGAGTTTGCATGTGGCCTCAGACACTTACTAGCTGTGTGACCCTAGGTAAATCACTTAACCTCTGTCTTCCTCAGTTTTCTCATCTATAAAGTGGGGATAATAATAGCACCTACCTTCCCAGGGCTGTTGTGAGGATCGAAAGAGGTAATTTTGTAAAGCACTTAGCATAGTGCCTGGCACATAGTAAGTGCTATCTAAATGTGAGCTATTATTATCTGACATAGAAAGGTGAGCCATTATTAGTTTTGTCATTTGCATTTGGTCACAGGGGAAAATAATCATTCCTTTCAGCTTTTTAAAAAGCATTTTTGGGGGCAAAGACTTTCTCGAAAAGCCAAGGCTCCTTCCCGATCCATAAAAGGAGTCCAATTTCACAATCTGCTGTCTTTGGCAAGCTGCTTGTTTTATTAATACAACCTGAAAAAAAGTTGGAAAAGGCACTGGGAAGTCAAGTCTTCTGCCTTCTGGAGAGATGGTATGGGGGTTGGGTTAGGGGCAGGGAAGAAGGAACCCTTCCAGAGCATTGGCCTCTCGAGGCAATGGGGATGGTTCTTGGCTGCATGGACGGTGGAAAGCCTTCTGCCCTTGGAGTCTGGATAAAAACATTGCCTACTTCAGATAGGACATTTGCCCATGGGCAATCCACTGAGCCTTGGGGGGGGCCTAGTTTTCTCATCTGTAAAATGGGAATGATAAGACCTGTATTACTTTCCCAACAAGATTGTTGTGAGCAAAGTGCTTTTAAAACCATCAACTATAGTGAGAATGTGAGTGAGCATTATTCACTCTAAGCGCTTTAGTTAAAGCTGTCAGTTAGTGGGAAGTGATGGAAATGTGAAGAAAAGAAATATTAATAAAATAAAAAAATACACAGAAGAAAGCAAAAAAGTCAGAATGAGACACAAATGGGAAATTTGTTAAATTTAATATACATTAAAAAACTTTATTTAACAGAAGTACTGGGTTTCAAATGTAATTCTTTTTTCTTCATTTATATAATAATAGTAGCTAGCATTTCCATAGTGCTTTTAAGTTTTGTAAAGCATTTTACACACGTTATCTCATTTCACCTTTGCAACAACCATGAGAGGTAGATGCTATCCTTATTCCCATTTGATCAATTTTGAGGAAACTGAGGCAAGTGGTGGTTAAGTGATTTGCCCAGGATCACACAGCCAGTAAGGGTCTTAGGTCTTCCTGACTCCAACTCTGGTGCTCTATGCACTTCATCATCTATCCACCTCTTAAAATGTTTGTTGATAGTTAAGTTCATAAGGAAAATGATTTTTTTTTTAAAAATCACCTTAAACTTTAGAATTCTGATGAATGCAATGATAAGTCACAAATCTGAAGGACTAAAGATGAATCACGCTGTCATCTCCTGCCGAAGAAATGATCGCCTTAAGATGACAAATGAGGCATATATTTTCAGATGTGGACAATGTTGGGGTTTACTTTGTTTTACTGTACATATGTATGTGTTTATATACATATATATATGTATGTGTTCACATGTATGTATATGTACACACATATACATATGTGTGTATATATTATGAGTTTTTTAATTGCTCCAATGAAAGTTGGCAGTGAGGAAGAGAGGGAAAATAAATGCTTGGAAAAATAAGTAAATATATATATATACACACATATTTTTTTTAAATCACCTGAAACTTGTCAGTATCTCAGGGTCTTTAAGCTGATGAATGTCTGAATCTCTTTGCAGAGAAGAGATTCAGGGACACGAATGGCAGGCTATAAACAACTCAGCACCGGGTCCAGGAAGAACAAAGCTATGGGTCAGCCTCTGTTCTGCTTGGAAGAATAAGGCCAATGCTACAAAAACCAGCTCTGTGGATTGTCACTTGCTGGTTATCTGCCCATTCCCCAACCCTAAAGGGAAGATAATGCTAAGGGCTGATTGCATATGTATAGAGAAGGGAGGCTGAGGCTTTAGTACTCTAAGGAAACCCCGCAAAAGATCCCAGCACTGGTGAAGGATCCTAAGTCCTCTCTAACCTCACAGACTCATAGAATCTTAGGGTAGGCAGGGACCTTTGAGGTCATCTTGTCTAGACTGAATGTGAACAAGGAGTTCCCCTATATCACACTAGGAAAGTGGTCAGCTGTCCTTGGTGCTGTAAGATATCTATTCTATCTGTTGAGAGAGAACCCCCTTGGTGGCAGCCCACTTTCCTTTCGTAGTTAGGAAGGTTTTTCATTATATCAAGCCCCAAATTCCCTCTGCGGCTTCCATTCTTACTTCTGCTCTCCACAGTAGAAGTCTGATCCCTCTTCCAGGTGACAGCCTTTCAAACAGTTAAAACAAAACAAAACAAAACAAAAATTTCCTCTCCCTCATTAAATTTTTCCTTTTCTTTTTTGCAGGCTGTCTCCAGTTCTTTCATCCAATTCTCATATGGCATAAACTTGAGGCCCCTCACCATTCTGGTTTCCCTCCTCTGGACAGTTTCCAGATTAACAACATCCTCAAAATTGTTGCTCCCCAAAGTGAATAAAATACTCCAGATGTGGTCTAACTATGACACGTACAGTGGGAAAATGAACTATTTACTTCTAGAAGTTAAAGCAGCCTAGGATTGCATTAGCCTTCTTTAGTTGGCATATCATATTGCAGACATATTAAGCTAAACCACTAAAACCTCAGATCTTGTCCAAAGAAAATACTGTCCAGCTGTTCCTTCCCTATCCAGTATTTTGAAGTTGATTCCTTGAACCCAGTTGTAAGACTTTACATTTATCTATACTGAATCTCATTTTAATACTTTCATTCCAACCCAGATTTGTGTCATCTGCACAAATCTTTCGCTCCAACCAAATTACATTAATCAAAAATCCCCTGAGTACTCCCCACAATTTCGTACCTCTGTACCCTTTTCCAGGAATGGCTCCAACCTATTGTCATCTATAAAAAAAAAAAACTATTTATCTGTGATTCTGGGGTGCTGCAATTTTGTGCTATGTAGCACCAGAACAGCCTACATTCTGTGTGAAGGAGATAAAAATGGTTGTCTTGATTTCTTATACCTTCTCATAACATCTCCTCAGTTCCAGTTTTAAGATTTCTAAAGTGTCAATTAGAATATTAGGGAAAAATGGGCCACTCAAGTGAAAAGAGCAAAGGATAACTGATAAATAGTTCTCAGGATCCATTGTACTCCATAAAATGTCAAGTACCCTGGGGAAGGTCTGTAACATATTAGGGTGACATTTCCCATTCTCACCCTCACCTCTACAACCCATACAGAGTTTATGCAAAATTTATGCTTTTTTGTCACTTAAGCTGATTTATTTCAATGTTCTATCACAATACAGTTTAGACAGCTATAAACACCATAATGTTATAGTACCCTAAACAAGATGGCCCAGTGGATAGAGTGTTGGACTTGGAGCGAGGAAGACATCTTCATGAGTTCAAATCTGGCCTCAGACACTTACTGGCTGTGTGATCCTGGGCAAATCACTTAACCCTGTTTGTCTCAATTTCTTCATCTATAAAATGAGCTGGAGAAGGAAATGGCAAACCACTCCAGTATCTCTACCAAGAAAAGTGAGACATGACTGAAAAATGATGAAACAACAAGAACAAACAGATACTTCACTTTTAAAAAGCTGCCAAGGCCCAGCCAGGGAGGAAGAGGACAATAGTTACATAGGATGGGAGAACATGGAGGGGTTGTGTGGGGATGTGATGAGTGGAGGGAATACCCATGTTGATGACATCAAATATTCATCCCAATATTGAAATAAAGTGGCAGTATGGCTTAGTGGAAAGAATACTCTATTTGGAGTGGAAGGGCCTGAATTCGAATCCCTGAGTTGCTACCTTGTATTTTTGTGACCTAGGGGAAATGACTACCTCTTTGGGGTGCATGTGGTGTCTCCCACCTGTAATCCATGTAATTGTAATCCATTGTAATCCATCCATTCTCACACGTGTAATCCATGCTATGGTCATTGGTTCTGGTGGATCGCTTGACCTCAGGAGTTCTGAGCTGCGGTAGGTATAGGCTGATTGGGGGTCCACACTCACTAGCACTGGGGGACCACCAGGCTTCTCAAGGAGGGTTTAACTGGCCCACATGAGCGACAGAGCACACAAAGCACCCATGCTGTTAAATTTTTGGATCAGGCCATTATCTAGCCTGGGGGAGATAGAGGGATCTAGTCTTAAAAACCAACCAAGCAGCTAACCACCACCACCACCACGTCTCTCTACGCCTTAGTTCCTTGTATGTAAAATGGTTGGATTGCTAGATCTCTGAGATCCTTTCCACTTCTAAACACTTTGTTCCAATGAAGAGGCAGACTAGTCTTGAAAGATAATGGGAGATACAGGTCCTTTGGCATCCCAGGAGTATGCTAGAGCCAACTCCAACAGGCTTATGAGAGCCCGCTGGCAATCATTACATATCAGAATATGATAGATCATTTTGTTAATTGTCTCACTTAGTAAAGTGTTAATAATACAGATTAAACTTCCGAGTGTGGGCATATGTCTTCTTTTTTTAGGAGAACCTTTCACCCTCACTGCCCTCTATTACTGTATTCACACTGCTTGAGTTCAGGAGGAGTGTAGTGGAAGGTTTAGGGAATGAAGTCTTCACTATACTGGAGAGCTGGTAAATATGGGGAGATAACAGTAACATTAATAACTGGCACTTATATAGTACTTTAGGCTTTGAAACATGTTTTATATCAATTATCTCATTTGAGCCTCATAACACCCCTGGGTGTCACTCACAATATCAACATCAGACTTAGCAGATCAGAACTCAGCAAACTCTCGCCTTCGGGCCAATCCTGCCAGTTGCTTATTTTTGTATGACTGAGCTAAAAATGGTTTTTACATTTTAAAATACAACCATTTTTTAGCTCCCCGGGCCATATAAAAACAGATGGGCAGGATTTGACCTAACAGCCATTGTTTGCTGATTTGTTGGTCTATATAACTGAAGATGATTAGATTCAAAGTGGAGTTCAAGTGTTCTAGTCCAACCATTCTATCTTTCTAAATTCTACCCATTGGTAGAATTCTGCTCTCTAGCTCTAGGAAGAATCAATCTATTAGACCTTCAGATATTTGAAGACACCTATCATGTTCCTTTTAAGTCTTATCCCAGCTCTTAGGCAAACTTGGAGCATTCAAAAACTCACTAATTCTGTTTTCTCTAATCTGGAATTTTAAAAATCCCTGATCTGTTATATACAATTCTTCCAAACTAAAATGCTTAGAGTTAAGTTCTTCCATTTATGTAGATTAGAGGACTATCATGATGGGTATAGAGGAGGCAAGTCAAAATCAATAGCTTTTACAAACTGATAACTGGAATAACTAAGTATCCTGGAAACTGACCTTTACCTTTTGGGGTCTAGCAAGGAGCATGGTATGTGGCTTTGTATAACACACATCTGAGATGCCTTCTCTGGGTCTCAGTTTGTTGTTATTGACTCATTTCAGTCATGTTTGACTCTTTGTATCCCCATTTGGGGTTTTCTTGTCAAAGATACTGCAGTAGTTTGCTCTTTCCTTCTCCACCCCATTTTATGGATGAGGAAACTGAGGCAAACAGGGTTAAATGACTTGCCCAGGGTCACACAGCTAACAAGTGTCTAAGGCAAGATTTGAACTCATATCTTCCTGACTCCAGACCCAACACTCTACCCACTGTGCCACCTAGCTGCCCTCAGTTACTGCATCTATAAAGTGAAAGGAGTGGGCTAAGTGATTTCTAAGTTCTCTTCCAGCTCATCATTCATGTTTTGTGTTCTAATATTCCATGTTCCGAGATCTCTTCCATGTCTAATTTTGTACCATTCTAGAGAAATGTTTTCAGTGAAAGGACTCTGAAGTTTTTCTGCTCCAAAATGTCAGTCAATTGAAATTCAATTCATTAACAATTCACTTTACTTTTAAGAGCGTATTTGTATCTGGTTCTTAAGACAATAGGTGTTCTGTTTCAAAATCATGCACATATACTATAAAAGGGTGGAACTCAGACTTTTCACTTAGTCATCTTGGTCTTTCTCCTATTATTCTCTCCCACCCCCATCAAATTTTATTGTACAATAAATTCACCCTATAAGCAGATGCCACTGACTGTCTCCTATAAAGGAAAATTCAAATACCAAACAGAGTAAATTGAACGGCTTTTATTCTCAGACATAGGATAATGTTACAGGGAAGAAAAAAGGTTTGAACCAGAAATCAGAAAGACGTGAATTTTAGTTTTTGATGTGATCCTTGTTAACTATTTAGGTGAGGTTGGAGAATGGATGGCAAGTAAAAGGTGTGCTGGATTTAGACCCAGATGACCTGAGTTCGGATCCCGATTTTGTGGGTTACTGCTTGCATAGCCTTAGGTAAGTTACCTAAATATTCTGTGCCTCAGTTTCCTCATCTGTAAAATGAGCACCTTGGGGTTGATCCTTTTATAGATGCTTGCATCTATTTAAATAAGGGCTTGGAGTGCCTCCATGGTTTCTTTTAATTCTATATTTGTCTCATTCAATCCTCACAAGAACCCCAGGAGGTACGTACTACTATTAACCTCATTTTACAGTTGAGGAAGCTGAGGAAGACAGAGGTTAAGTGACTCGCTCAGGGTCACACGACTAGTAAGTGTCTGAGGTCCCATCTGAACTCAGATCTTCCTGACTTCAGGTCTAGCGCTCTATCTACCATGACACTTAGTATAAATGTGATCTATTATTATTCATTTATCAAGAAATTATCCAAACACTCATTAAGAACAGCTGGTTATAAAAGGACTGATGCTAGGAGCCTTATGTGAAACAATGATGCATCCAGAATAATCCATACCTTCAAAGAGTTTACAATCTAACTGGGGCAGAGACGGGGTGTTAAAGCATCCATCCATCCACGAAAAACATTTCTTAAGTGATTACAATATGCCAGGCACAATGTTAAGCACCAGGAATAAAAAGACAAAAGGAAAATGTCTCTGCCCTCAGAAAACATATATTGTAACTGGGGAGATATCTCACACACACATATGTGCATATATGACTGTACATATATATATATATATATACAAATCTACACACACATATGATATATATACGCATGCATTGTGTGTAGATGTATATATGTATCTGTATGTATATGTGTATCTAGATGTGTATATATGCATGCATATATACTATATACACATATATTATACATATATACAGATGTGTATGTGCATATACATATATAGACAAATTGGTTTTGAGAGGGATTACACTAGAATTGCTGGGTGGGATAACAAAAAGATTTGATGTAGATGGTGGCGCTTAGCCTGGGTCTTGAAAGAAACCAGAGATTCCAAGAGGTGAAGGTGAGGGGCAGTTCCAGGCATAGAACCATGGAGGAGAGCCAGTGTAAAGGTGTGGAGAATGAAAGTAGGACATTTTGGGTGAAGAACAACAAGTTGGCCAATACAAGCTACAATGGACAGTGCATGGAAGGGAGAACATTGTAAGCAAATCTAGAAAGGTAGGAAAGGGCCCAGTTCTGGAGAGTTTTATGTCCTCCAAATGAGAATTTATATTTGAATCAAGAAAAAATAAACTGCTGGAGTTTACTGCATGGGATGGGGGTGGGGGGAATGGTGATATTATAGGCCTGTGCTCAGGGAGAATCACTTTATGGCTAAATGGAGGATCAATTCCAGTGGATAAAGGTTTGGAGTCAAGAGACCGAATGGCAGGCTTTTGTAATAGCTGGGGTGAGAAGTGATAAGAGCCTGACCTGGAGTAGGGGCTATCTGAATGGAGAGAAGGGGACATATACAAAAGATATCGTGAAGACAGAAGCGACAAGATTTAGTATCACACTGCCTTCAGGAAATGAGTGCAAGTGAGGAGCTGGGGATGGCACCAAGATTTTCAGTCCTGGTGACTCGAAGGAGAATGGTGACCTTGCTATTAATAAGGAAGTTGGGAAGAAAAGATGGTTTAGGTAAAGATAATGAGTTTTGTATCAGACATGTCGAGTTTGAGATGGCTGAGGTACATTCTGTTCAAAATATCCAATGGGCAGGTGGTGATGATAGCAGAGGAGAATGCCATTGGAATACTTCATATTAATAACAATTTGCATTATGTGAATGCTTTAATGTTTATAAAACACTTTCCCTACATATCCTGTTGAGAGATGTAGTACAAATATTATGTCCATTTTACAGATAAGGAAGGTGAGGCTTAAAAAAGTGAAATACATTGTCTAAGGTCCCGCAGCTGGTAAGTATCAGAGCAGGCATATGAACCCTTGCTCTAAGCTAGGGCCCATTCCACTACACCAATCAATCAATCAATCAATCAATCAGTCAATGAATCAGTTTCAATCAACATATTTTTCTTAAGTGCCAACTTTGTGCCAGGCACTATACAAACAAGGCACTATGAGATTAGGTGACGGAGAAATCACTGAGGAGAGATGGTCTCTGCAGTCCCTTCTAACTCCTAGAATCTCAGAGTGTCTGTGTGTGATAAGGGAAGGCTCTCCTGCAGGTGGTGAAATCTGTGCTCATCCATGAAGGAGGGCTAGGCTTTCAATAGGTGGAGATAGTGGCAGGGCAGAAGAAGCAAGGGCATTCCGGGTAGAAGGAGAGAACGGTTCTCCCTACATTTCCCTCTCCTGTCTTCCTTCAATGTCAAAAATGACAAGGGTAACTTTGTTCTTTTCAGGGGGTATTTCCACCATCCATTGGCCTTCGCCGCTTGACTGGTGTTGAGCGGTTCTCTTGTGACAGCTAACAGTGCGCCAGCCCTCTCAGTGGAATGCTGAGCAAAGTGGCTAGGAGCACAATAAAGGCAGTCTTCAAACACAGAGGAAAACTGCCCTGGTCCCTGTTGCATCCAAGGATCGAGACTTTGACACATGGCTTTCTCAAAGCTATTTTGAATATAAAGTCAAATAACTTTCCTAGCTATGGTACCTTTCTTACAACAACCCTGGGAAGCAAGTAATGCAAATGTTAGTTGCCCCGCTTTGTAGATGTGGAAACTGATCTTCAGAGATCGGACCTTGTCTGGGGTTACACGGCAAGTAAGAGAGCGCTGAGGCTGAGATTCAGGTCTCCCTGTTCTGGGTCCAGCGTGGATTCCAGTCGGCTGTACTGAATCTCAGGGAGAGCCTGTCATATTTTCAGTTATTGCCTTCTCTCTTTTGTCTCATCTTGGCAAGAAGGGTCTTTGGGATGACTTCCTGTTTGGTGATGATCACTCTTGACAAGAGGTTTCACAGAGTGCTTTGGGGAAGGAGAGGGAGGGGGCCAAGAGGACAGCATCTATGGCTCTGGGCACACCGGAGGCCCCTGAACTTCATGCTTGTCAGTGCTGGTTGAAGTTTATGCTACTGTATTAATATGCCTTATAAACATTTCCCACCCGCAGGCAGCTGACACTACCCAGGCTGCTGTTGTCCTATATACCCAGGGACCTAAGCAAGAGCAGGGCCTGTCGGGGAAGATTAGGATCAGCTTGGGGAGAGAACTCCAAAGAGACGTCTTCTCATCATTATTAGAGAAAGGCATGCTGGACAGAGAGGTTGGAGTTACTATTCTTCAAGACCATTCATGTGCCCCCCCAGGGTACTTGTAAGCTAATAAATAAGACCTGAGAACACAGAGGGGGTGATATAATCAAATCAGACTTAGCTACAAGACACAGAGGGAGAACTCCACCAGCCACACCTAAGACAAAGTCACCCTCACTCAAGACAGTCACAGTCTTGGGAGCAGAGAATGCCTGAGATGGAAGAGATCTTAGAGACCTCTTTCATTTTTACAAATGATAAAACTAAGGTTCAGGCAACGGAGATTACTTATCTAAGGTCACACATCCACTCAGTATTAGAGATGTAACTCTAACCCAGGTTTTCTGATCCTGAATCCATTAAACCATAATGCCTCTTGACAAATCAGTCTTTTCTTCCTCCGAAACACATATACAATGATCTTGGTTCAGAGTTGCCACAGAGGTGTGGGGATGAATATGGACTGTTCTGGCCGCTGTGTGTCAAAGAGGAAAAAAAAATGCTGAGAGAAATGAATATCTTGAGAGGAAGCCAAATATCTGGCCACGACCCCAATTTTCAGCTTCATGGAACTCGATGCGTTAACGAAGAGGGCCTGGCTCCTGCCACCCTTGAGGTGAAGCCCTCAGTGCTACACATAGTCCTAATAGGGGGCAGCCTTGATGTGATTGGCTGCATCCTGGGAGGGTCAAAATGAATGCTAATAGGAAGAAGGGACCCGGGGAGGCTGCTGAGTTTATGAACATGTTAATGAAGGGTAGGGGCCAGGGTAAGTCACCCCATGAACGGCCACCCTGTGACAAGGAGAAAAATTACCCCATAGACCAGATCCATTTAAAGGAGAGCTACTCAGACAGTCTGGGGTTTGTGGAAATTGTCATCACCCCATTTGAAGACAGCTGGGAGTTCACCTATTATCTCTCTAACCACTGCTAAGAATCAGAGCGTTAGATTTGGAAGAGACCATAAAGATCTTATGTAGTTAAACCCATTTGTTTTATGGGTGAGGAGATTCCTTGGAGGGGGAAATTATCTCGCCTAAGGTCACACAGCTACCAACTGGGAAGGCCAGGGATCAATCCCTGTCATCTTCTAACGACATTTCTTTTGGAAATTCATTATCAGACACAATAATAATGAAACGCAAGGCAATAAAAAAATAGTTACAATATCCTTATAAAAAAGCAATGAGCTTTCTTCTTGGTTAAAAGAAGTGCTGGTAGATAAAAAAAAGTATTAAAATTGCGTATTTATCCACATAGATTCAATCTCTGTCCTCTCTCTCCCCAATCTTACTCCACCTAATAATGTCTCACACCATTAATTTTCTCATAAGGTTTCAGTGCCTTGGCCTGATTTTTAGTCTGAAAAATAGACTCAGTGTCCAGCTGCTTCATTCCCAGAGTCCTCCCTACCCCCTGCTCCCAGAGTGCCACGGCATATTCTGAACCTCTCAAGGACCAAAGATGGGGAAACCACTGGACGTTACCATCTTTGACTGGAGGGGCACCTCCTCCATGAAATCTTCCCTGGGCCTCCCAAGTTAGAAGTGCCACTCCTTCTGGCCTCTCTCCTACTCACCTAGCTACTCTTCATTAGGGGAGAATTGCTCGCCTTGCTTGGTTTCCTATTCTACAGTTTAGGACCATGAGCAGGGATTGGGTCTTATTTAATAATTAGCATATACATATATATACACACATACATATGTGTATATACACACACAATGTGCACGTACATGTATATGTTCAGGTGTATATGTATATGTGTGTGTGTATCTCGGTCCCCTTCACTCTACCTTCATGACCTGGCTCTCCTGGGTCACCTTGTATTTGGTTTATTTATGCCTGGTTTATGTCTCTATAAGAAAACATTGTGTCTCCATCAGAGGACAAGGACCATTTGCCTTTTGTCTTTGTACTCTCAAACAATGAGCACAATCACTGGTGCATAGTACGTGCTTAGTAAGTGCTTAGTAACGGACCTATTGATGACCTCTTATAAAACATCACAAAAATGGAAAAAGCAGTGACATGATGGACAGAGGGCTGGCCCACGGGTCAAGATGCCATGGGGGCAAGCCTCCCTTCTGACATAGACTGGTTGTATGATCCTAGACAGGTCGTGTAAGTTCTCCATGCCCTGAGCAAATTCCTCAGATCATGTCACAGAACTCAATTTGCTTATCTCAATGGAGGGAGTTTCCACATCTAGAGTTACCTTTGCCAATGAAATCTGGAACAAAAGTGACAACTACAACAAAATTTAGGTATTATATAATGCCTTTCCTTGTCCCCTTCCCATCTTGGTTACCCTACTTTATATGAATTTAAGCCATTCAATGTCCCTCATAAGAAATATCCTTTAAACCCGAATATCATACCCCAAGTACAGAAGGAAGTTGATTAGCAAAGTGGCACATTAAATTTCTTTTTTCTTTCTTTTTTTTATTTTTGGAGGCAATTGAGGCTGAGTCAGGGTCACAACACAACCAGTAAGTGTCTGAGGCAAGATTTGAACTGAGGTCCTGTTGACCCCAGGGCCTGTGCTCTATTCACTGCTCCATGTAGCTGCCCAAATTTCAATGTGTAAGAGAGTCATGAGTCCTCTAGTCTAAGCTTTTAACTTTATGGATGATCAAACTGAGGCCAAGAGAAGGGAAAATGACTTCCAAGGACATGAAGGGAATAAGCAGCAGAGTAGGATTTGAACCCAGGACCTTTCTCTGGTTCCCAGTTCCCCTCCCTGTATTTCAAACAGACTTGATCAGTACTCACTGCTCCCTTGGCCAACCCTAATTAATTTTTGTTAGCATGCTAGATGAGATCGGATACTGCTTTAATCTTTCATTTTAATTAGCTTACTGAGATTCGTGCCATGTCAACAGAGCAGAAGACATATGCCAATGTAGTAAAGGATTCAGATACTGTCATTTCCAGAAGGATTCTGCAGGGTGACAAGTGGTGGTGGCACTCTTAAGGAAGATATTTGAACCATGGCTGAAGTACCTGTGGATGGCGCCTGGAAAGATGGGGATGGGCGGGAGGGGAGATGACCTCTTCTAGGCCTGAAGTGCCATGGAATGAGGAGAACAAGCTCCAGCAGGCTTGCTGGGATGTTTTCAGGAAAGGGGCTGACCTTTATTTAATGAACCAGCTGCTCCAAGTAGTTAAGGGCCTGCCAAAGATAAGGCTTGGCAACAACCCTATGAAGCCTGCTAATTGGCTTTGAGATCCCAGGTGCAAGAAAAGTGATGATTCGTGGTCCACTACCCAATGGTCTTTTTGCAAGCCATCTCAGGCCCAGAATGGGTGAGAGGGTCACAGATACAGAACTATAATGGACATGTGAGGACATCGAGTCCAAACCCATGTTGCAGATGAGGAAACTGAGGAACAAGGAGATAAAGTATCTTGTTGCAAGAATCAGAAATGAGATGTGAGCCTAGGTCTTCTGTATATCCTCAATACTTTTTCCACTGGACCAGGCAGAGATGCGTCAGTGGCCTTAGGGAGTCACACTCTTCTTTGAAAGAGGTAAAGGGAAGGGAAGGGCTCTGGAAAGGAGGCAGAGTGTCACAATGGAAAAGAAGGCTAGATTTGAAGTCAGAAGATCTGCGTTCAGGGGCATACTGGTAAATGTTTAACAACCAACTCAAAAAAATACATGTGCAGCATATTTTTAAGTTAAATCTGCATTTTTTTCACATTTTCTCTATCACTTCCTTAAGCCTAGAGCCCTAGACAATCAAGGAAACAATAAATGAAGCCTTGATTAGTAGTGTTTGCCAATTATCAAGGTGTAAATGCTCACACTGGCAATTTAACAACCGGCTCCAGTCCATCCCTTGGGCTCCTGTTTGAGTTACTTACTTCTCCTCTCAGGACATCTGCTTCCTCATCTGTCAGATGACAAGTCTGGAGTGGATGAATGTTAAGGCCAGGCCAGCTCTAAGTCTGGGATCCTTTATGATTCTCTGAGTTTAGGACGGACATGACTGCTCTGTTCCTGACTCTCCTGTGGTGGGTGCTCTTCCTCCTTGCTTGACCAGATTATAAGCTCTCTCTGTAACATCGTGTAAGCTGCCTCACTAATTCCTCAGTTGTAAAATTAGGGAGTTAGACTAAATAAATGATCTCTCAGGCCCCTTTCAACTCTGAGTCCAGAGATCCAAGCACTAAAATCAGGGCCCATGCTGGCCCAGTAGAAAAAGCCAACAGGGCAGTGAGGTAGACCAGTGGTTAGAGCAGCAGTCCCGAAGGACTAAGTTCAAATCAGGCCTCAGATACCACTTAGTAGCCATCACTTAACCCTGTTTGCCTCAGTTTCCTCATCTGTAAAATGAACTGGAGAAGGAAATGGAAAACCACGCCATTATCTTTGCCAAGAAAACCCTAACTAGGGTTATGGAAGAGTTAGCTCAACAGCAGCTTCCTGACTTGAGGTCCATTGTTCTGCTTCGATAACTTTCTTGACTCCATGAACCATACTGTCATGGGGATTTCCTGGCAAAGATAGTGGAGTGGTTTGCCATTTCCTACTTCAGTGGATTAAGGCAAACAGAGGTTAAGTGACTTGCCCAGGGTCACACAGCTAGTAAGCATCCGAGGCCAGATTTGAACTCGGGTCTTCCTGACTCCAGGCCCCATGCTTTATCCATTGAGCCATCTAGCTCTCCCAAACATATACCTAGCTCTTTCTAAAAAATCTCTTCTCATTGTCCCCTGTCCAACCCCAATGAATCTTTCTTAGTATTCTAGACAAGACTGAATTCTGCCTCAGTATATACGTCTGAGACAGACAGTACAAAGAAACACGTAGGATTCAGATTCCATCAAGAGGACAAGAAAATGCTAGATTGCTTTTGGGAAGCTGAGAAGCTTCTATAATGACCCCAGGCTTCTCCTAAAACAAAGGTGTATATTTTTAATAACAATGTTGTGTTGGCACTGCTATATGGCAGTGAGACATCAAATACAAGTCTCCATAGAACTGAAAACGAATCTTAGAGACCAACTGAGAGGAGCCTGGTGGGTGTGAGCAGGCTGAAATATATAGCCAATTGAGAACTTCAAAGGTAAAGGTATCAAAAATATAAGAAACATTAGGCAGGTGGGTCATTTGTCACCTGATGAGAGTGAAGGATGATGGGTAGAAAGCCAGAGTGCCCCACTGGTGTAATGTCAGGGGAAACAAGGGAGGCCCTTAGCACACTGGGTGGACCCCCTGTGGCAAACACAGAAAAGAGCTGTACCAGACACAGGCATGGTTAGGGTATGATCTGCATCATTAAAAATAATGAGATTATAGATCCATTTATGTATATACACCTGGTGCTGTGTGAGGTGCTGACACCAAGACAAATGGAAAACAATCCCTGCCCTCAAGAAGCTTATATTCTATTTGGAGAACAAACATGTAAACAGGCAAGTCATGAAACAGATAGAAAATAAATATGATAATAGTAGCTAGTGCTTATACAGTGTTTTAAGGTTTAGAAAGTACTTTACTTAAGTCTGGGCAAGTCAACAAGCACTTACTAAGTATGGTTATCCCTTCCACATTGTGGGGGTTAGGGGCGTGGGGCCCCCCTTGATTAGGAAAATCTGTGTAAGATTTTTTGGCCCTCCCTTTGTACCAGAGAAGAAGTCGGATTTTTTTTCTTTTTCTTTTATGGGGTGTTTACAATACATTATTGTAAAATTTAGGTTGACATTATATAAGACTATATATATATATAATATATATATATATTATGCATTTCTGAGTTTCTAAACATTTTCTGTATTTCTAAGCTTTTTCTGTGTCATCTGCAGCTTCCACAAAACTCCACCCAAATTCCCATTTACTTTCTTATGCCAACCTGTAATATATCGAAACCACAATGGGGAAAGTCATGATGTAGAAGGGATAACTGTACCTACTATGTACCAGCACTGGGCATATGAAGGACAAAAACCAGTCTTGGTCTCCAAGAGTCTAACGGAGAAGACAACATGCAAGTAGGTTATAGACAGGAGACATTGCAGGTGATCCACAGAGGGAAGGTCCTAGCATTAAGGAGGATGAGGAAGGCTTCTGGTAGAAGATGGGATTTTAGCTGGACTTTGTTTCCTCTCTTATTAGATCAAATGCAAAGGAACTTCAGAGGGAGGAGGGAAGAAGTAACAACCGAGAGAATCAGGAAAGGATTCTTGTGGGTCATGGCACTGGTGGTGAGCATTAAAAGAGGTCGAGGCTGTACACAGTGACAGCCACACCGTGTTTTGACTCAACTTTGATAGACTTGGATCTTCTCAGCAGTGCAAGGATCTAAGACAACTCCAAAAGGCTCGTGATGGAAAATGCCATCCACATCCAGGGAAAGAACTATGGAATCTGCAGATGGAAGCATGCTATTTGCTCTTTTTATAGTTATTTTGTTTCTTCTCTCTCATGGTTCCTCCCATCGGTTCTAATTCTTCTCTACATCATGACTAATGTGAAAACATGTTTAATATGAATGTATACCTAGAGCCTATATCCGATTGCATGCCATCTTGGGGAGGGGGGAGAAGAAGGAGGGGAAGGAAATTTAAAACTCAAAATCTTACAGAAGTGAATGTTGAAAACTAAAAATTAATTAATTATTTAAAGAAAGAAAAAAGAGGTCAAAGAGAGGAAGGACAGTCTTGCAGGCATGGGAGAGAGTCTGAGAAGGATCTGAGAGACCAGAGCAGGAAGTATGGAGAGGGGTGGGATCCCTAGTTCCCTGTGGACATGAAGAGATCTGTGAAGGGAAGAGATGGAGGTGGACATGAGAAGAGAGAGGGAATGACAGCGACGAGGATGGAGAAGAGAGAGGGTGAATTCAGAGAAGAAAGACCAGAGGGGAATGAGGTCCATTGGACCATAGACAGATGTAACCTTACAAGTCCTCGAGTCCAGCTCTTCCACTTTTTAAAAATAGAGGCATTAGACTACATGGCCACCAGGATATCTTCCAGCTCTGATATTCTATGGCCCTTTGGTTTCATGTTTGAGCATAAGAGGCTTTCGGGTAGTATATAATTGGTAAATAGCCTATGTATTGAATTGATTCTAAGGTTCTATTCATTCATCTAAGTAAAGCAGGGGCAAGGAGTTGCCTAGCATACAACAGATGCTTACTAAATAAATATCTGCTGATGGATAAAAGGTCAGCAAGTGACAATGGGAAGGGCTTGTGGGGGAGGGGTTAACATTTCCTTCTACCCCACCCCCACCCACAGCTTTAGACTTTTGCTATCAAAAAGAAGTCCTGGCACAGAACTAGGAGATGCTCACTCTCAGCCTGGGGTCAGCTGTTCCTGATGACACCTCACAGGCATTATATCTGAGTGTTCCATCCGTGTCAGTGATTAATGGCTACTAAGGCTAGCTAGAGTCGAAGCAGCTCATGAGGAAGAAACTCTGGGATAGTGATATATGGTAACATGGTAATAATAGTAACAACCAACATTTTTATAGCACCTACTATGTGCCTCTCTAAGGCACTCATTCTGCTAAGAGCTTTATCATTGTCTCATTTAATCCTCCCAACAACCCTGGGAGGCAGATGTTACTGATCTCTTCTTTGGCAAGTAAGGAAACTGAGGCAAACAGAGTTTAAGTGACTTGCCTGGGGTGGTCACAGAGCTAGTAAGTATTTGACTCCAGGGCCCATCCTTTAGCTTCTGAGCCACCTGGAGGCTTAGGAACAAACTCTGAGTTCCAGATAGCTATGGCCTTCAGCTTTGTCCTTGCTGAAGGGAAGGGACGCTGGGAGGCAGAGAACCTCAGTTCCAATCCTGGCTCTGCTCCTTAGTATGTGACTCTGGAGCAGTCACTTTGCCCATTTTCTCCTCTGTAAGATGGGGCTATTGCCCTATGGTCCTTTCATCCATCTTACTGAGCTGTCAAGGGTGTGGTGATGGGGAACAACGGGCATTGTTCTTCTTTACAAGATGTATCTGGGTGTTTGGCTTCACCAGATCTCCAAGACACAAGGCCCTGGTTACATCTGACAAAACAGAAAGCTGGCGCCCAGGCCTTTTTAACCTGAGTAATTCTCAAGTGGAAATTATCCTTTGGTTTTAGGTTGGGGCGGGTTGAACAGAGCCGGTATCGGAAACATTCATGTTGTATCCCCTTGGATCAGGAGGCAGAGAAAAGCTAAGTGTTGCAGGAAAGAATTAAGTCTGGCAGTTCCTGAAGGCCATTCGAGGAAGAATGTGAATTGCAGAAAAGTGGTTGCTTAAACCCTGGAATTATAATGGCAACTGGAAATGGAAAAGTCTGGGAACTTTCTTCTAACTTTTGATTAAAGCTTTCAGGGGTTGTTTTTCCTGGCTGGCAGATAATGAGGCATTGAGACGATCTGATGCTGGCACCCTCTGCACTGCCGTGTGCCAGGTACAGGGCAGACAGGTGCAGCCCCTGCGCCAAAGGGGTTCTCTCCCATGCATTTTTAACCCTTCTTAGGCCCAGAGAAAGTTCTTTCTTGGAGAGACCTTAGAATGAGAAATGTAACTAGCAATTTGGTCCCCCAAGGTAATCAGTCCAGACTATATTTGGGGCAAATGCCAAGAAATGCCGCCTCAGACAACATTTTCAAGAGAAATTCAGCTAAGCGGAGGTGAGAGGAGGCAGATAGATATCCTTGGACACCAGCACCCATGTAGAGATCCCTCAGGACAGCTTCTAAGGAAGCAGCCATGAGGGCGGAGGAGTAGGCTTGGGGTGTGGCCATGGGGAGGAAGTATACCATCTGGCAGCTTCTTTTTTTAACTAATTATTCTTGGTAACTAGGTGCTGCCGAATGGTTGCAAGTACAGCCTATGCCCACAAAATTCAAGAACATTCATTACTGCTTAAAACAGAATGTCAGAGCTGAGAAGGACCTTAAAGTATCAAATGTTAGACTATACAGGATATTTAGAAAACAAAATGTTAGAAGTAGAAGAGACTTTAGAATAGAGAATGGTAAAGCTGGGAAGGGTCTTTGAATACAGAATGTTAGAACTGCACGGGATATTTAGAACCCAGAATGTTAAAGTAGAAGGAACCTTAGAACATAGAAAGTCATTGCTGGGAGGACCCTTAGAGAATAGGCCCTTAGAATGTGGGAAGCTGAAGGAACTTTAGAACACAGAACATCAGAACTGGGAGGGTCTTTAGTGCACAGAAAGTTAGAAGTGGGAGGGAACCTTAGAATATGGATGGTAACATAACACAAAACGTAAGGTTCCTATGGGATCTCAGAACAAGGAATGTTAGAACTCAATAGACTAGAATGTTAGAGGTAGAAGTGATCTTATAACACAGAATGTGAGTGTTGGCAGGGACACAAAAACTAGGATGTAAGAACATACAGCACAGACTGTTAAACCTTGAAGAGAACTTAGAACACAGAAAATTAAAATACAGAATATAGAATTTCAAAGCTGGAAGATTTTGTAGCTCGAAACCTGCAGTCCACTAAAGCTCAGAGATGGGAAGTCACTCGGTCATTGGCAAAGCCAGACCGGGCAAAGTCAGGGCTTGAACCTGTTCCTGTTGCCTCCAAATCTAAGGCTTTTCCCACTATCACATGGGTCTCTGATGGTTCTGCCATATACTGTCACCAGTAAAGCCTGAAGCAGAGCTTCCTAAATCCTCTAGAGTCACGACGTTGGGTTTCTGTTGGCTTAATTTGGCAAAGCCACCTTATACGGGATATATTTATTTTTAACCTTTCAGTGAAATAAAATTAATTTTGTTTTGAGAGTTCTGCAACAGCCCTTTGGATCACTGAAGACAGACACCTGGTACAATTGCAAAAGCACAGCTGGGAACAGTCAGCCTCCAGGGTGTCCAATAAATATTAAGCTTAAATAAATGTCATTCCACAGGCCCAGGCCCTTTTCCCTCTCCCTCCACCCCCATAGCGCACCCATACTGTTATATGTGTTACAGGTGTGCGTTTACCTATGAAAAAAAAATCAGACCTTAATCACAGATGCAGGAACTTTATGAAATAATGCTGAGGGCAAGGGAAAACATGATTAACATGGAAAACATTGCCTACGGTTCTATAACTGCGTCTTTAGGCCAGGCTAATCATACACACACCTTTAATGTACAGCTGAAGACCCATCTTCACCCAGAGCCCTTCTCTGGAGACCACACTAACCTCCCTCTGGTTTACAGAAGAACATCTATTAAGCACCTTAAGGTTGCAACCTCAAAGTTGCAAAGCAGAATTTCAAATATAATTCTTTTCTGTTCTCTGTCTGTAGAAGAAGACTAGCATGTATACAGTAGTTTAAGATTTGCAAAACACTCTCCAAGTATTATCTCATTTTAGCCTCACAAAAACTTTGGAGGCAGGTGCTCTCACTATCCCCATTTTACAGACAAGGAAAGTTGAATCAGGGAGAGGTTAAGTGACTTCTTTGTTTGAATTCAGTTCTTCTTGAATCCAGTCTCAGTGCTCTGTCCATTACATCAGTTTAGTATTAATTATGCATTTGATTTGAGGGTTATATTTTAAGAAAGTTATTGGTAAGTTAGAACCCATCCAGAGAGGTAAGTGATCAAGGTGCAGAGGAGATCATCATACTGTACTTGTTGTTAAGTCGGTTTTCAGTCATGTCTGACTCTTCATGAGCCCATTTGGGTTTTCCTTTGCTGAGATACTAGAGTGGTTTGCCATTCCTTTTCCAGCTGATTTTACAGATGAGGAAACTGAGGCACATAGAGTTAAGTGACTTGTCTAGGGTCACACAGCTGGGAAGTGTCTGAGGCTGGATTTGAACTCATGAACACAGGCCACCACCTAGCTGCCCTTGGAATCAGAGGATTTGGGGCTCAAATATGAGAACTGCTCCTTAGTTTCTGTGTGTTCTGGGACAAGTAAATTAGCCTCTCTGGGCCTCAGTTTACCTTTCTGTAAAAGGAAGTAGATGGATTAGATGACCTTAGTTCCTACGACCCTGTGGAACAGACCAGAAAGGAAGACCGATTTGTCTAAGGTCACAGAGCTCCTTGTTATCAGAATAAGAACAAAAACAAAGAGGAGACTCCGAAAGATCAAAGAAACTCAAATGAGTAAGTTTGGTTACTTGGTTCCATAAAAGATACTATAAGGTATTAGAGAGAATGTTGGTCATGGGTTCAGATTAAGGCTTTGATACTCTCTACTGCGTGACAGTGGACAAGCCACTCCTCTAAGAACCTGATCTCCTCTGGAGAATGTACCATGCATCCTGACACAGCAGATGCTGGTAGTCAAGAGGACTCTTACCTCTAACACTTACTAGCTGTCTGACTGGGTCACTTAACCTCTCTGAGGCTCAATTTACTTTTCTCTAAAATGAGAATAATAATGTCTATAGTAACTAACCCCATATAGTTTTATGGAGCTGAAATAGGGCAATATGGGGCATCCCAAAAGTCTTAGTGCAGTCGTAAGCTATTAAACTTTTAAGTACACTAAGACTTTTGGGACATCCTGTATAGTTGTACTGCTTCAAAAGTATTATATAAATTACACAAATAAATTGTGCACAAGTATTGCATAAATTATATAAAAGTATTGTATAACTTATATAAAAGAATTATATAAATTATATAACCCGTTATTATTGTCATTGTTAGAGCTGTTTCTGACACTTGCTCAATGTGTGAACCTGGGCAAACCTTAACCTTCTCTGTTCCTCAAACAACTTCCTAGACTTACCCACTAAGTGACTATTTGTGTCAGAGAAAGTGCACACACAAGAAGCTCCCTATGCTGAGAAAAAAAAATTGAGTTGCTTCCCATATTGGAATCTTCTTTGCACAACCTACTTCAAAGGCCAGTCATAAGGGAAGGGCTTTGCAAAGTGGAAAATCCTGTAGAAATGTGAGCTGCCATTATGATGTCTGGGACCCTGCTTGGGGAGAGGGAAGGCTCAAACTGCTGGCTAAAGCAGGGATTTGGGACTGCCTGTATATGTCATCTGTTCCTGAGATCCCCACCCATCTCCTGTTCCCCTGACTGTGCAGATGTGTGCATCCAACCTTTAAAGAGCTGACCCCCGGCCTAATCCAAAGGGGCCTGGACTGCCTGGCAGCCCCAGAGTTGGATTTCACCATGTTAGAGTGATCTGGAGCTTCTTTTGAGGCCTGACGATGGTGATCATATAACAAGTCCAGACCTAAGCAATCATATGGGTGGGAATGGGGTTCCTTAGCCAAAGGGGTTGTGTTAGACTCTGTGGCTAACATATGGATGTCTTGAGTTAAGATTCTCCTACTCTGTGACCAGACAATTTTGTCCTGTATAAGACGTTGGCTATTTTAGCATCTTAACCTGAGCTAAGTTTAGGGGTAAAGTTGACAGTTCTTTAAGGATTAGGATCACAGTTCTGGAGCTAGAAGGTCAGTTGGTCAGTTAACAAGCATGTATTGAGTGCTTATCATATGCCAGGCACTGTGCCAAACACTGGAAATTTTTCTTGCCCTCATTCAATCTTGAACAAGGGAGCTCAGGGGCTATCTGGTCCAATCCCCTTTTATTCATTCATCTGATCATTTATTTGTTCATTCATTCGTTTTTTTTTTCAGATGAAGATATTAAGGTCCAAGGAAGCTATGTGACTTGCCCAAGGTCATGCATTTAGTTAGCATCTCAGGTCAGCTTTTATCTAAGGCCCTCTGATTCCAGAGGTAGTCCTTTTCACTTTGCTGTGCTCCACAGGGAGCTCAGGGCAGAGATGGTCCTTGTTATGGGGAAGGGGGTGCAGCTGAAGGGCAGGTACTATGTGGATACAAGGAAGTCTGTGTGGGAAAGTGGATCAGCATCACTGGAGGCAGGGTCAGGAATGAGCTTCCCATTTAAAAGGAGTTTGGCACATCTGCAAAGCACTTTCTGTGCCCAAAGGCTCCCTGGGAGATGCTCTCTCTTATCCTGTCCTCTTTTGGTTTTCAAAGGTGTCAGCTCAGGGGACCACAGATTAGAAGCTGGAAAAAAGCCTTTTTAAATTCCATTCCATTTAATGTTATTCTAGCCTGGAAAGAGTGCTGGATTGGGATTTCTAAGACCTGGGTTTTAATTCTGGCTTTTCCCACTTACTAGCTGTGTGACCATGGGCAAGTCACTTAACCTCTCTGGCCCTCAGGGGTTGGACCAGATTATATCTGATGTCCCAGATTTAAGGGCTATGACCCTATGATCCTATTAGGATCAGAGCCAGGTGGAAAATAAAAAGGTTTGCGGCCTGGTAGTCTCTAGTAGAGAATGAAAAATGCAATCTTTGTTTTAGACCAAGTTAGGGATCACAGCAGGATTTTAAGTCTAGAGCTGGAAGGAGCCTCAGAGACTAACAAGTACAACTCCTTTTACAGATAAGGAAACTAAGGCCCACAGAGGTCTAGCGATTTGTTCATCACACAGCTAGTAAGTGGATATAGCTGAGCGTTCATCCCAAGATTAGAAGATTGGGGGAGTGGGGGCAGGGCCAGTCTGATTACCCTGGAGGCCAGACTAGTATTTCGATGGCACCGGCAGAGGGAGAACCCCTAGCTCACCTGTGATACAACAGACCTATTGGAGAATGAGAAAAGGAAATCTCAAGTAGGCCTGGGATGGGTCTCAAAAGTGTTGCTCTAAAGCTTCCTTCTGGCCCCATTCCTACCTGGCCAGAGGGGAAAAGGCTGGGCTCCTTCCAGAGGAGGACAGTTCACAGACTGAAGCTGATTTACTCTCAGCTGTTTCTCTCTGAATAGGGTCGACATTTTACTCTGGTAATTGCTGGAGTGAATTGATTGTTACTGAAAACCTCCTTCCTAAACTCAGTTACTTGACCCTGGAGCAAATCCTCAATGGCTCCCTCTTGCCTGTAACAGAAAATACAAAGCCCTTAGCCTTATATTTAAGGTCCTCCACTATCTGACTGTAACTCACCTTTCCTGCCATTATTTCTCTTCAAACACTACTTTGGAGTCAAACTATATTGTTCTCCAAACACAATTGGGTCTCTCTGCTCTGCAATCACACACCTCACCCATCATATATAGAACACACTCCTACCTCAGTCTTTCAGATTTCATCTTTTCTTTCCAGGCTCTGCTAAGTTGCCTTCAGGCAGACTTCTTTTATTGTTTCCAGGGGAAAGTGATTTCTTCCTCCTAGAGCTTCTTCTCTGCATCACTAATTTGCATCCATCACTCCTTTTCATCTATTAGACTTACTTGTGTAATTGAAGTTAGTCAACAAACCATGCTGATTAGGTCCATTTGAAACTGATGTTATCTAATCTCATTCGGGCCCTCACCACAGCAAGGCCATTCTCCTTAATGATTCTTTAACTCACCACAGCAAATCTTGTCTTCTCAAGCCTCCTACAGCACTCCTTACTCCTTACTCTTTTAATTAAGAATTTGACCTCATGGTAAAAAAAAAAAAATTGAAGTAATTTGGTGAGAACACCCTCTTTTTCCTTTCTGTTCTCATATCCCCCTAACATCACCTTCCCCTCTTCCACTATCTTCTCCTTCACTCTAGTCACTGATTAAGAGATAGGTCCTTCACCTTGACAAGAATTACCCCTCTACACCCCAATCCTTCATCCCATGCCTTCCCATATTCCCCAAAAAACTGTCCTATCATCCAATTTGTCTAATCTCTGGCCTATCTATGAGTTCCTTCCCCACTGTTTAGAAACATGTCCAAGTTTCTTCATTAAAAAAAAATCCTCACCAGAACCTACCACTCCTGCTAGGTAGTTATTATCCTATATATCTCTTGATCTTTTCAACTAACTACATTAGATGCCTCTACTTCTTCTCATCTCACTCTTTTCCAAACTCTCTCTAATCTGGTCTTTGATCTCATTAAAACAGTGTAATGGCAAGCAAAATGGGACTTTTCACTGTTTTTTGTTTGAATGGGGCAGGTACTATGGGATCTTTTTTGTCTTGGAGTGTTTCTCAGCACTAAGACTATCTAGTCATTGAATTGTATAGGATGGGGTACTGGTGGTTGGAGCTTTCCCACATTGATTTCTCATATTCTAAATGGTGAGCCTAAAGTGCCCCAGGGCCCTGAGACAGATATATAAGATCTGACTTTTGGGGGTACACTCACTGCAAGAATGTGGGTGATGAGACTCTGGGCAAGCTGTTGAACCTCCCCCCCCCCACCCCGACACCCAGGTAGATGTTGGTGCTTCTCTGGGAACTATGAAATGTGATTTGACCAGACAAGGTCTGTCTGTTGATGTTTGTAATTTCTGTTTGTATTTGCCTTGAGGTTCAGGGGGCTGATCTTTTCCCCCTGAACTAAGTGAATGATATATGTATGTTTGATTAAACTGAAATTGTTAACCCCTTTAAAGTTGCTTTCCTTAGAAAAGCAGATCAAAGAACTTGTGTTAGCGGCCTTCTTGTTGTTGGTCTTGTGTTGGTCTTCCAATCCCACAACAGCTGCTAGCCAAATTGTTGTTACAAACAGCTCCCTCCAGTTACCAGAGCTTTTTTATTTGTCACATTTAATGGCAACCCTCAATCCTCATCCTTCTTGATATCTTTTCAACATCTGACACTGTTGATCACCTTGGATCAACCCTTTCCTCCTAGAAAGTGGCCTTCGTGGTCTCATCTTGTGTGTCTGACCATTCCCTCTTAGTCTCCTTTGCTGGATCTTCATGTAACACCTATTAGCTGTGGGTGTACCCCAAGTCTCTGTCCTGGGCCATGTTTCTTTTCTTTTTATAAAAGCTCACTTATCAGTACTGTGAGAGATGATTTTCAGTGAAGTTTCTTCATTGCTAATGAACCACACTCTGCTAGACCAGTTTAATCTTGTTACTCCAGGCAGTAACTGAAAACAACATGGGTCCTCTCCTGATTAGGTGTTTCCAAAATGGGTAAAAGGATATGGAGGATTGAAATATCACTCTCTGATAGGTGAAGGCTCTTTTGCTAATTAAGATTGAAACCCTACTTTTTGATAGGTTAGAGCCCTCAAGCTATGAATAATTAAGCTAATAAAGGATTCTAGGCTGCAGCTTTCTGATAGGACAAAACCCGGTTGGGATTGAAATGCTTTGTGCCAATTAGCTAATGCTAGAAGGAAGATCGTGAGCTCACTCTGCTAACCAATAGTAGAGGGACACAGGGATCTGGGGGGCTGGGTTAGGAGGAGGATAAAAGAAGCCTACAAGCTTCCACAATTTGCACTCCATGCCATGGCTGCTTGAGCAACTGGGGCTGTGTCCTTTCTCATGAGAAAAAATAAAGAGGTTTTCTGATCTCCCACTCAGACTCAGAGCTGCAGCACACAATTTCCAAGCTGTAGCACACAGACCCATGCATTTGATCATCATTTCTATATAGAGCATCTTCATGTCTCTTATGAGATCCAGACTCACATCACAAATTGCCTATTGGATATTTCAAACTACATAGCCTAGACATCTCTAAATCGTCTGGTCAAAAACAGAACTAATTATTTCCACCTGCTCCCTGCCCCCATCCTCCAACTCTACTCCACTCTGGACTTCCCTATCACTGTCAAGGGCACTACCATTTTCCCAGTCACCAAGGCCCACAGCCTTGGTATCATCCTCAACTTCTCATTCTCATTCAAGCCCCATATCTTGATGTTTCTATTTCCACAACATCTCCCTTATACCTTTCTCTCCACCTATACAGTCAGTGCCCAAGGCACTTGGACTAGTATCATTGCCTCACTAATTGATCTCTTCATCTCAAGTCTCTCTCCCCACTCCAATCCATTCTCCACACAGGTGCCAAAATGATTTTCCTGCAACTTAAGTCTGACCATGTCAATCCCTCCTCCTTTACTCACTAAACACCAATGGAATCCTATTATTTCTATGATAAAAGAGAAACTCTCATTTTATTTTGAATTTAAAGTTCTTCAAAACCTGACCCCAACCTACCTTTTCATTTTTCTAAAACAGTCTTCCCTCCTGTATATTCCACGATCCAGCCATACTGACCTCCTTACTGTTCTTCAAACATGACACTCCATCTCCCTTCTCCTTGGCTTTGAACTGGCTGTTTTCCATTCCTGGAAAGCTCTCCCTCCTCACCTCTGCCTTTGAGAACCTCTGGCTTCCTTTGAGATTCAGCTCAGATGCCACATTCAGACCCAGGCCTTTCCTGGGCCCTACAGAAGCTACTCCTTTCTCCTCTATTACCTTGTATCCACTCTTTATGTATCTTGAGCATCCCTATTTATATACCTGTTGCCTCCAAAATTAGTGTGTAAGTTCCTTGAAGGCAGATACTGCTTTATTTAAAATATATATACATATATATGTATAATTAGTTGTCATATGCACTTTAAGGTTTGCAAAGCACTTTACATTTATTATCTCATTTGATCCTCATAACAATCTTGGGAGGTAGGTGCTATTTTTATCTCCATTTTATAGATGAGGAAATGGAGGAAGACAGCTTGACTTGCCCAGGGTCACAGAGCTCGTGCCTCAGGCAGGGCTTGAACCCAGGTCTTCCTGATATCAAATCTAGCACCCGACCCACTGTGGCAACAAATGTTCATTGAATTGAAATACCCATTCGTTAATTTGCTTTTTCTTTCCTTCCTTCCTTCCTTCCTTCCTTCCTTCCTTCCTTCCTTCCTTCCTTCCTTCCTTCCTTCTTCCTTTCTTCCAATTCTGAGAGCTTTTCTCTGGACTAGGGGAAAAACAAATAAGTCTTTACAAAATTCAGAGACTAGCAGGGTGATAAGATACACATACAAATAACTATAATCAAAACATTAGAGAAAGATGAAATTTGGTGTGATCTTCATGAGGGTAGACCACTTATTATGAGAGAGAGCTTAGAAAATTTCCTGGAGGCAGCAACATTTGAAGTAGGGTTTGAAGCATCTTTAGGATGTTAGGACTGGGGGAGGAAGGGAAGGGCAGGGTACCTGAGGAATTATAAATAATGTGGCTTAAGCCCCAGAGGTATACAAAGGGCAGAGCAGGGATGGGGGGGAAAGGTTGTTTTACTCAAGCCTGGACGGTATAGAGGGAGTGGTGTGAGAGAAGATGGGAGAGGAAAGACAGTTCTATTTTGCAAATGGCCTGGAATGCCGGATAAAGGAGTTTGAACCATTCTAAGGAGCTTATATGACTCAGAGAAGATAAAATAGTTATTGAAACAAGCCTGTTGAAAAAAAGAGTGTGTGTTTGGAGGGCCATTCACTTTATTTAAAACACACATACACACAAACATATGCACACATGCGCGCACCGCGCACGCGTGCATACACACACACACACACACACACACACACACACACACACACACCCGGGAAGGGAAGATCTGGGATAAAAGGAAAATGGCCAAACCATTCGTTCCCACCAAGCGTGAGGCTCCAGCTGAGAAAGCTCTGCCATTCGCTACATTCATTTCCTTAATCAGGAAAACATATGGGATGGCAGGAGTCAGAGATGGGGAGGGAAGTCTGCAAATATCTCCCATGTGGTGTGTTACATGGTCTTGGTGAGATGGCCAAGTCTAAATGGGGCTGACATTCAAGGCCCCGACAGAGCTTTCCAGGCTTGTCTTTTCTTACTATGTCCTTTCCCACACTCTGCACTCTGGTCAAATTGGACAGCTCTCATTCTCCTGAATGCATCCTATGCTTTCCTTCATTGTGCTCCCCTCATTCCCAATGCCTGGAACATCCTCTTCACCGCCATTTACGGCTGTAGACACCTAGCCCATCTTTCAAAACCCAACTCAAAGTCCACTTGTTCTTTTTAGCCTTCCCAAGTGGAAATGATCTCTCCTTCACCTAATCTCAGCAACTTCAACTCTTCAGCACTTAGAAACTCTTCATTTGTATTATTGTCACTTGGGAATGACTTTCCACAAACACACACCCTACATTTCCCACCAAATTATAAGCTCTTTGAGGTCACAGAATACCAGCTTAAAAAAGGTCACCTCCCAATAAGCCTTCTCTGATCAACTCATTCATTGTGCATTCATTCAAAAAACATTCATTAACATTATTATTATTTATTAACATCATCATTATTATTAACATTGTTAACCCCTTCTATGCAAAGATCAGTGTGTTCATCCCTAGGGAAGAAACAGAGTTTAGATACCTCATGGTATCTGCCCTCAATCAGCTCATAGTCTTTCTAGTAAATCCCTTCCACATTGAGGGGGTTAGGGACAGGACACCTGTGGGATCTGAATAATTCATGTAAAATTGTTTTTTTTTCTTTTATGAAGTGTTTACAGTACTTTATTGTACAATTTGGATTAAGTATTTGGTCACAGGCTCTGTGTCATCTTTTGAGCTTCATGTGTTGTCTGTTGTTTCCAGAAATCTCCCAATAATTTCCCGTTTAATTTCTTATACCAACCCACGATATGTTGAAACTGCGATGGGGAAAGTCACATTGTGGAAGGTCTAACTGTATAAGTAAGGCTCCAACACAGATAACTCCAACAGACAATATAATACTGATAGGTACACCAGAGACGAACAAAGGATTTGGTGAGGTTGCAGGGGTAAGAGCATCCCTGACCAGGATCAGGGATGGCTTCACAAAGGCAGAGACATCTGAGCAGGACTTTAAATGATGACTATGAATTCAAGTGATGAAGAACAAGGAGGGACTTCTAGGTATCAGTAAGGGCTTGAGCAAAGTCAGAGATGGAAAAAAGCAGGATATTTTCAGGGAAAAGAGTCAACCAGTTCGCCTCTGTTTCCTAAAACTCCTTATAAGGGAGAATGTTAGGGCTGGGGGATGTTCGAAGGAAAGGGGACCTTTGTATTTGCAGTATTAGAGTTGTAATCTCAGCTGTTGGGGCTAGATGGGATCTTTGTGTATGGAATGTCTGAGCTGGAAGGGACATAAGAAAGATAATGTTTGCACAGGTAGGAGTCCTTAGGACATGAGAACATTTAGGAACTGGAAGAAACCTTGGAAATTATCTAGTTCAATGCCTTTATGTTTCAGATAAGGAAACCGAGGCTCAGTGAGCCTGATAGAGGCCCAATGTCATGGAGAGAATAGAACTAGATCTGTGAATTCCCTGGGATAAATAACTAAGGAGAAAAATCCCTTTCCCAATACAGGTCAGTACCTTCTATGACACTCACAGTCTTGGAACAACAGTGTCAAATTCAAATAGGAACCCAGGCCACTAAACTGTACATAGGCATCCCTGTGGGCTCCCCTATTGACTTAGAAAACCACATATTAACATTATCTATGGTCTACTATGTTTTAATTTCTTTTGTTAAATATTTCCCAATTACACTTTAATCTGGTTCAGACAGACAGCTGCCTGTTTGACACCTCTGGCTGGAGAGTTACTTGGAGTGAACCTGACCAGGGTCAGTAGCATTAAAGATGGAACTTGAGTTGAAGTCTTTCAGAGTCCAAGGCCAGGTCCCCATGCACGCTCTGCCACACTGCCTCTTTATGCTGCCTCTGCTGCCCAAGGTCACATAGCAAGTTAGTGCGGGGCTATGCCTGAAACCTTAATCTCCCAAACTCCAGTCCAGTGCCTCCTTTCCTATTCTGCCAAAGTGGTTCTTTGCAATATGGAGAACTTCAGCACAAATGATCCAGGAATGCAGCACGTGCATGCACATTAAACGGTGAGAGCAATTGTTCTCTGGGCAGCCCTTACAGCCCCTGGTTGTGTGTTTAGGCAGTGAAGCCTGGGAGGTTTGGCAGGTCTCTTTTAGGAGCCATACCAGGGTTGGGAGCAAGGTTGGAAGATGGAGGCTTTCAGAGCAGATTCATAGACAACGCAGACCCTATGAGTGGATAGCAGGGCTGATTGATACCTAGTTTAAAGGAATAAAACGCTCCTATACAAACTGGAAGCCTGGTTATTGCTGCTACCCTGTTGGCTAAGTGACAGTCTTTGGTTTGGAAATGTACAATCCCAATCATATAAGAGTAGGAGTTGCTCTGAAAAATAATGTGTCTTGCATCACCAAAGGTCTTCAAGCAGAGACTGGAGATCCTTTGGGGATGTTGGGGAGGGGATTCCCATTCAAGTACATGTCTCCTAACTCCCTTTCCTCTAGGGTTTTCAGTATACGACAGGTCTTGGTGCAATGCCTGGGCATTCCATCTGTGATTCCTCATTCTTTCTAAGGGAGCCTCCCACTTCCTTCACCAGTCATGCACACTATGGGGGATGTCTTTTATACCACTTTTCACTAGCTATTGTTGCTAATGTGCTGCCAAATACTTAACCCCCTCCCTCACCCCCACCAATGCTTCTCCATTGCTCTCTGGGTCACCTGCAATTTTGATCCTCTGGAGAGTGTAATCTTTCATAATTTGTAGTCATACAACATAATTGACAAAATATTAGTTTAAAAAAATAGCCTTGCAATAGATACACAAATATGGTATATAGACCTATACTCAAAAATCAATTACCTAAAAATTATAATACACCTGGGTTTTTCAGCTTCCTAGACATTAATTGCCCCCCAAATAGCTTGGATATTAATAGCATAGTTGAGTGAGAGAGCAGAAAATGTCACCATCAATGGTTTAACTGCTTACCTCTTCCCTTTCATCTGCGTGAAGATCATGGAATATTGGCATGTTTAGTTCTCTTGGGTGAGATTTTCTACCTTTCCTTTCCAGGAAGTCTTGACTATTAAAAGTATGTTGCCAGTTTATTTTAATGGAGACAGGAAGTGTGATATAGTAAAAGGTACATTTAAACTTGAAGTCTAAAGACTTGGGTTAAAATCTAACCTCAGCCAGTTACAAGTTCTGTGACTTTGGGTGAATTATTTCATCTTTCTGGGACTTTGTTTCCTCCGCTGTAAAACAAGTGGGACTAAGCTAGGTGATCTTTAAAGTCCCTGACAAATACAACCTTTTGTGTCTCTGAGATTCTATTTCCAACAACAATTCCATTCTTAAACAACAATGAAAACCAAACCTTTTACTCTAGCTGGGTTAGTGTCACAGAATTACAGAGAGCATTTTAAGCTAGAAGGGATGTTAGGCCAATTCCTTACCTATGGAAGTAGTTCTTTCTCCTGGTAGGTGGCCAGCCAGCCTCTATTTGTGTATAGTAACAGGGAGATCACTAGCCTATTACATTGTTAGAAAGTTCCTCACTGAATCAGAGACACTTAAAATGTTCCACCTGGAAGGATCCTTTAAAATTGTCCCTTGACTTTCCTTTTCCACTTGACAGAAGAAATTTAGGCACAGAGATGTTAAGTGATTTTCCTGAGGACATCTAGCTTACAAAGGTGTTGACATTAGGCCTGCAAACTCTTTGTATCATACCCTACTCTTTCTGCCACTCAAAATAAAGCAATATATCATTTTTTCAACATGGGCTCATATTGGTCTAACATAAATTGACTTGGAGTTTTGAAAGTTCTCTCATAGGGTTCAAAGTTATTGACAGAAAGAAAAGCCTTGCCTGTACAAAAATATTCCACACAAGCACAATTTGTTACCAGCAAAGGGCAAAAAAACCAACCAAGCATATGCCCAATGACTGGTGAATGGCTGAATAAATTGTCATATATCAATGCATTGGAATATAACTGTCACCATCAGAAACAATGAACACAAGCAATCCAGAGAGACAGGAAGCCATCTATGAATACACGCAGAATGAACAAAGCAGAGGGGAAAAAAGACACAATTACTCCAATGGATTTGTGATTTTTCAATGTGACTATTCCCTCCAACGCTGTAAGTTGCAACCCATACTTGTCTGCACATTTTGAGCAACTCTTATGCATGCCCTCCTCTAAATATGCCACAGGGAATCTATCGAATATAGCATTCCTCAGGTTCTTCGAGCATTTTGTGGATTCTAATGGAGAGAGTAGGTAGGCCACTGGTTATCTCTCAATTTCATTGTGTGACTATCCCATTTTTTTGTGTTCGTACATTTCTCTGGCATCATCCTCTATGCCATCTTCCCTGTGTAATTCCTGACTGGTAATGTGTTGCAGCCCACTCATGCCCACCATGTGCTCCTTCTCTTCCTTGCTCTCTGGGTTCTGCAGCTATACAAATGAAGTCATCTTAAAACATAATGGACATTCCTCTCCTTTCTTTTGGCAAATGGAAAACTACTCAAGTACAAGGTTGCAAGTATTAACAGTTGCAGTCATTCTTTTATGTGGTTTTACTTAAACCTCTTGGAGAATTGTAGATTGTAAGGATTCAGCTGTGACTATGCTGGGAAGGGTGGACTATATGATGTGTCAAAACAAAATGTATCGCTAAAAATAAAAAAAAAACTCATGTATGATAATTTAAAAAATATGAAAGTACTTTCAAATATGACCATATGTAGAGAAACTTGTGACTCCTACCTGGACAAGGGCCATTAGAAAAATGCAATGAGAGAGTACTGGTGTGGTTCAAAGGGTTCAGCTCTTTGAAGTAATTCAAAGGCAAAGTGGGACAAATGAATAGAATGTACTCCTGGATATTATTTGTATAACCAGATGTTAATTTTGGCAAGATATGATTATAACGGACCTGGATAATGCCCCCATTGTTGCAATGTGTTAAGCCTAGTTTATTCTGAGAAATAAAACGAACAATAATCACAGAGGCAAAGAATCTCCATGCCAGAAGAGACTTTAAAATATAGAATATCAGAGCTGGAAAGGTCTTTAGAACACATGTAGAACATGGTTTGGGGCATGTCACAGCTGAGATAAGATTTAAGAAATAAACCATCAGGGCTGGCAGGGATCCTAGGGGGCATTTAGTCCAACGATCTCATTTCACAGATGAGCAACCTGCAAGTCAGATTTGGGAAGTGACTTTCTCAAGGTCACACTGAAGAGTGAGGTTTGGAGCCTATGTCTCTAACTCCCAACCCAGTACTTTTTCTACCATACCATTCCTTTAAGTGATAATAACCCCGATAGGTGTGATGCAGGTGTTTATGGTATAAAGAATACAACAGATGCAATCTACCTGCAGGTCAGAAGTGGTGAAGTGAAGAGAGCACTGGGCCTGGAGTCAGGAAGACCTGAGTTCAAAGTTGGCCTCAGACACTTAATAGCTGTGTGACACTGAGCAAGTAATTTAACAAGTAATTTAAATTTAATTTGCCTCAGTTTCTTGCTCTGTAAAATGAGCTGGAGAAGGAAATGGTAAACCACTCCAGTATTTTTGCCAAAAAAACCCAAATGAGGTCACAAAGAGTCAGACAGGACTGAAACAACTGAACAACAACCACAACAAAAAAGGCTGGTCCCTGAAATGATGAAACCACTTCTTCTGAGTCCTAAACTTGCAAACTAGAACCCATTAATCAAGCACTCACAATGCGGTTCAAAATTTATTGAGTATTTACTATGTTAAATCCATGAACCTGCCACCAAGGGACTTCAAGGATGAACAGAAAATGGTTCCTGCCCTCAAGGAGCTGAAGCTCTAATAGGGGGATGGATATCCCATGCCCTCAAATCATAAGGCATAGTTTGAAAGCCAAACAAGACAGGCATGAGCCAAGTGTTCAATAGGCCTTCATGGGAGGAAAGAAAGCGTGAGAGGGTGGTGGTTATCACTTCTGTTTGGGGACAACATGGGAAGAAACATTTTATCTATTTCATCCAGGCAGGTAAGGTGGTAGGGATAGGGAAGATAGGCTGAGAAGAGGCAGAAGAGAAAGATCACAAGTACATTCAGCAGAGTATTAAAAGTATGGAGATGAAGAGAAATGGGAAGCATTTGAGTAAACCGGCATGGTTGGTGCAAAAAGGATGTAAAGGGGGGAAATGGAGAATAAGGTGGGAAAGATGGGGTGTAGGCACCTACTCGTTCAGGATTTTAAAAAGGAGATTCCCTGCTGCAAGTCTGGCTCTGCCTCCATGGTCCCCAAGGTACCTTCTACCTTCAAGAATCTATGAGTTTATGGCTATGAAGGGCAATGAAATGATGTGTTTGGACTTTATTTTACAGGCAGTGGGGAGCTCTAGAAAGTTACTGAGCAGGGGATCAAAGATCTGCAGAAGGAATACTGAGAAGATTGCAGAATGAAGCTGAAAAGGTAAGACAGTCATTTTCCCCTGAACATACCAGTTTACCAGAAGCTGCCTCAGACACAATCTCTGGAGGTCCATTGTTCAGAATAAGACAAGACTTGTGTGAAGCCTTGAGCCATAAACATGACTGAGCAGTTGGTTGGTATATAGAAATCAGGGCATCCACTCTGTTCTACTAGATAGATAGATAGATAGATAGATAGATAGATAGATAGATAGATAGATAGATAGATAGATACACAGGCAGATAGGCAGATAGACAGGCAGATAGATAGACAGGCAGATAGACAGACAGGCAGATAGACAGGCAGATAGACAGACAGGCAGATAGACAGGCAGATAGACAGACAGGCAGATAGACAGACAGGCAGATAGACAGGCAGATAAATAGGCAAATAGGCAGATAAGTAGGCAGATAGGCAGATAGATAGGCAGATAGAAAGGCAGATAGATAGATAGGCAGACAGATAGGCAGATAGGCAGATAGATAGATAGGCAGACAGGCAGATAGATAGGCAGACAGACAGACAGACAGACAGATAGATAGATAGATAGATAGATAGATAGGCAGATAGATAGATAGACAGAACATTTACTAAGTGATTGTTACGCAAAAATGCTGTGCTAAGCACTGGAGACATGAATAAGAGCAGGTGATATGTCTCTACTGTCAAGGAGCTTCCATTCTAACGAGAAAATACAAAACTTAAAGGGGAGATATAAAGAAAAAGAAGCAGGATATGTAGAGGCCTGGTTTAGAGATATCCAGCAAGTGGTATGGAAGCCTGGTTTTGGATAAGAATAAGGCCTGATGACCTAGGAACATGGTCCAAGGTTTTGGTAGATAGAAATGGGGATGATATCTGTGGTGTAGGTGTCATTATGTAGAAATGGCTGTGAAACAAATTGGAGACACAAATATAACAGTGATTATATATAACAAAACATCAAAATACAATATAACATGACATGACCTGGCATGGCATGACATGGCATAACAAACATGACATGATATAACACAGAGACAGAATTGCCTAGTGGATAGAGAACCAGTTTGGAGTCAGGAAGTCCTGTGTTCCAGTCTCTCCTCTTACAGCTTTTTGCACTTGAACACCAGTCCTTAGCACAGTGCCTGACAGATGTGAGGTTCTTATTAAATGTGTGGTAAATAACGTTGATTATTGATACTGGCTGTGTGACCATGGATAAGTCACTTAACCTCTCAAGTTGCAAATGGTTTGCTTATCCCCAAGTTTCCATACTAAGAAGCTCCCCACATCAAAGAAACCATAGATCTGGATGAAAATAGACAATAAGAAACAATTTCTTTCCTAAATCTTTTATCTGAGACCTCACTCCTTGGTTATGATGGACTTTGAGTTCTTCAAAAGCTATGCATAGGTGTTTCTTCTTTCTCATGGTTCATTCCATTGGTTATAATTCTTCTTTACAACTTGACTACTGGGAAAATAAGTTTAATGTGACGGTACCTGTAGAACCTTTATCAGATTACATGGCGTCTTGGACTGGGGAAGAAAATTTGGAACTCAAAAACTTGTGGAACTGAGTGTTGTAAGCTAAAAATAAAAAATAAATTTAAAGAAATAAAATAAATGAAATAAAAAGCTATACATAGGATGTATACTCTGGTGAGACATGTTCTGCTAGAAAGGCTTTGAGTAAAGAATTGGATGAACTGCATGCTTGTGTTTTCATGGACACCAGGCTAAGAAGAACCCCTGGCAAAAAGAATAAGGCACTGGACTTGGAGTCAAGAAGACTTGGGTTCAACTCCCAGCTTTGACATCTACCAATTCTATGATTAATTCTATTCTTAACCTGGTCTCCCCTCCCCCAGTCCCTCAGTTTCCTCATCTGTAAAACAAGTGAATGAATTCGAAGGCCTCAAAAGCTCCCTTCCAGCTGAAAGAGAGGATTCTGTGATCCTGTATGATTCCTTTCCTGCTGTCCTCCAGCCAGAATACACTGCTCATCCATCCTGGACGTGATTGCCTCTGAGGTCCCTTCTAACTCCTGATCTATAGTCCTATTTCATAATGAGGCATCGATGGAGATGTTAGTGGAGAATTACTATTATTAATAATGTGTTGTTATAACTAAGCCCTACAAGAGGGAAAGGCAGCTCTGGACGTGCACATGAAGAGAAAGGCTTAGCTGGCCCTGCTTCAGTCCAATCGGCCTGTCATATATGTGGAGGTATTCACGATTAACAGACGGGAAGCTGCAGTCTGATTAGGCAGGACCGGGTAATTGAATACACCAAGGATAATGATGCTGACCTTCCCATTTGGAAATAAACTAGGCATTCAGATCGTAAGTGGCTTTGTGTTAATTGTAATTGCACATGGATGGTCGGTGCATGCAGTAGGACTGCTGTGAATAATGATTTGTTAGAAGGTTTTATTAAGAGCAATGACAGTGCTTATGATGATATTGTCCATAGGGGGAAGGCTCAAGGATGCCACCTCTGGAAGTGCTGGCACTTAATATAGTCCCATACTGAATTGGACCACTGAACAATGGACAAACTCTATCCTGGCATCCCAGGATCCCCCTACAATCTGGTGCCACCCCACTTGTCAAACACTATTTGACGTTGTTCTACTATAGGCCATCTATGTTATAGCCAAAGTCAATTCAAGAAGCATTTATTAAGCACCTACTATGTGCCAGGCACTATGTTAAGTTCTGGGGATACAAAAAAAACCCAAACAAACCAAAAAACCAAAAACAAATCCTTGTTCTAAAGGAAATCAGGGTCTAATAACCAACAACTATATATAAACAATATATACAGGGTGTCCCAAATGTCTTAGTACAATTTTAACCTTTTATAGTTTGAAAGACGCTTGAAGAAAATTTGAAAGAAGCCAGGGAAACTAGAAGACAGAAATGAGGGAAAAGAGAATCCCAAGCATGTGGAGTAGCCAGGGAAAATTTCTGGAGTCAGGAGATGGGGTGTCTTATGAGAAGATGAGCACAGAGGCCAGGGTCTTCAATCCAGTGTCACTGGATCAAAGCATCCATAGATGAAGGAAAGTCGGAGAACATAGGGAAGGTAGAAAGGGGTGAGGAAGGATTTTAGAAGCCGAAAAGAGGGTTAGCCGCTTGATCCTCAAGGTAGCCACTTGAGTAGGGGGGTGACACAGTCAGACCTGCACTTTGGTAAGATCACTTTGACACTAAATGGAGAACAGATTGTAGTGGGTGGAGATGGGAGGCAGGGAGACCAACCAGCAGGCCATTATAATAGTCCAGAGGCGAAGTGATGAGGGCCTGTACCAGGCCTTGGCAGCGTCAGAGGAGAGAAGAGGGTTTATATGAGAGATGTGATAAAAGTAGAATCAGCCGGACTTGGCAGCAGATTGGATGTAAGAATGAGGAGATGAGGAAGATGTCTACATTGCCAACTCTAGCGGATGGGAAAATGGTGGTGCCCTCGACTGTAATAGGAAAGTTAAAAAGAAAGAAGGATTTGTGGGGGAGGGATAATGAGTTCAGTTTGAGACATGTTGAATTTAAGATGTCTACAGGTCACCAGTTTGAGTGCCCAGTAGACAGTGCTACTAGCCTAGAGATCAGGATATTGGTTAGGGTTAGATAACAGATCTGAGAATCATCAGCATAGAGATAACAACTGAATCCATGGGACTTGATGAAATCATCAACCAAAATAGTATAGAAAGAGAAGAGAATAAGGCCCGAGACATAAATGATCCTCGTTTGCCACTTTGGGCCTTTGTCCACATTATTCCTTAGGCCTGGAAGGGTGTCCCTTCACCTTTTTTAATTAGAGTTAACATGGAATAGAGGATAGAGGATGGAACTTGTGTTCAAAATCTGCCTCAGATCCAGTAGTGTGTGATCCTGGTGAAGCCACCTAAACTTTTCCATGCCTCAGTTTCCTCATCTGTAAAGTGAGACAAATGGACTTGATGTCTTGAAAGGGTCCCTTTTAGCTCTAAATCCTCAATCTTCTGATGCCATCTCTTCCTAGGATCCTAAGACCCTAGAGTTAGAAAAGACCTTGAAGATAATCCAGTATTCCAATCTAAGAAACATTCTATGATCTCTGTTCAACCCCATTAGAACTCACATCACACTTTGCACCTCTCCTAAATACTCATGTACTACTTTGTTATATAGTGTTCTGAGTAGTTGGCATGACTCCCTCATGGTCAACGTGTTACATGAAAACAATGGCTGTCTTTTTTATTTTGAAATTTAATTTTAATTTTTAATTTTAGGGAGTCAGGTGACCTGGATTCAATTTCTGCCTCCAAATTCACTAGCCATAGGGAAATCAATAAAAATCCCTGGGCCTCAGTTTTCTCATCTTTAACATGTGGGTATTAATATTGATGCTACCTACTTTACACGGTTGTTAGGAAAGGTTATTTGTTCATTGTAAAAGCTCCCTATGATATGAATTGCTATTTTTTTCCTCCCTCCGGCAGAGAGTCCTGAAAACAGTGGATTCCTGTTAAATGTTTGTAGAATTTAATGGGACATGCATAGAATGTGAAAGAAGGAAAAATAGAAACAACTAAAACACGATGATAATGACCAGCAGACATTGTTGCAGCTCTGAGGTTTGTACGATGCCTTTATGTCAATATCTTATGTGAGTTTCACAAAAACCACGCCATGCCGGTGCTATTATTGTTAATATCCTCAATTTATAGAGGAGCTAAGTGACTGATCCAAGGTCACACAAGTATGGGTCAGATGCAGAATGTGATTCCATCTGTTCTTGGGTCCAAGTCCAGTCCTCCATCCATTAAACCAGGAACAAGGGTCCCCTTGGTCCAATCTCAATAGCCATTTTATAAATGGATTGTGACCCAGGAAAGAGAATGGCCAAAGTCATACTACAAGAGAGGAGTGGAGCTGTGGCTAGAACCCAGGGCTCTTTATTCCCTGCTTCATGACAAATCTAATGTTCATTTCACTCTGCCAGACTCGTGGCAGGGATCAAAAGGATTTCTGCTTTGGCTAACATGCTAGGGCTTCTTAATCTGGGTCTGTGAATTTAATTTTTTTTGATATCTATATTTCAACATAATTGGTTTCTTGTATAATCCTACATATTTTACTTTATGCATCTAAAAGGATTATTCTGAGAAGGGGTCCATAGGCTTTGTCAGACTGCCAAAGGGGTCCATGTCAGAAAAAAATAAAATAAAAAAATCAATAACCCCTGAGCTAGAGAGAGACTCTGCTATGCCATCCTAACAAACAACTTGACTTTCCTCCTCTCGGTAGTAAACCCAACTTGGGCATTTTAGCTAAATTACTTCAGAGAGCTTTTTTGTTGTTTGTTGTTCTATTTTGTTTTCACTGAACCACCCAATGTACGCTGTATTCCTCCTCATACTCTCAGAATATCCCCTTGGGTAAGCAGGTAGCCAGGTAGTGAATTATTATCTTCATTTTAT
This sequence comes from Trichosurus vulpecula, assembly GCF_011100635.1. Classification (NCBI taxonomy): domain Eukaryota; kingdom Metazoa; phylum Chordata; class Mammalia; order Diprotodontia; family Phalangeridae; genus Trichosurus; species Trichosurus vulpecula. Next base: position 116,075,158 of record NC_050574.1, on the reverse strand, counting down.
AGATGAAATCGGTGCTTCCCTACAAGGGCTTTATCCAGACACAATTTCCTCCCAGCTTTGCGATAAGGAGGCACTCACAACTGACATCTGAATGAACCATTGTCTCCTTGCTCTGCCATGCACAACGCTCAGTCCCTTGCCGGTTTTTCTTGCTGTCACTTGTCCTTTAACAGGGATCTTAGAGCTGGAACGGATTTTTAAGACCACCAACCCTTGGGGTATGGAATGTGGTGTATTAGGGCTGGAAGGGACCTTCCTTAGCATTGAATGTTAGAGCTGGGAGGGATCTTTAGAGCATAGGCTCTTTGGGTGTGGAACACAGGATATTAGGGCTGGAAGGGACCTTCCAATATTGAATGTTAGAGCTGGGAGGCATCTTTAGAGCATAGACTCTTTGGGTGTGGAAGATGGGGTATTAGGGCTGTAAGGGACCTTCCTTAGCATTGAATGTTAGAGCTGGGAGGGATCTTTAGAGCAAATGCTCTTCAGGTGTGGAACATGAGGTATTAGGGCTGTAAGGGACCTCAGAACATAGACTATTAAAACAGAATGCTAGAGCTGAAAGGAACCTTAGGACATAGAATGTTAGAACACACAACATAGAACATTTAGGCTGGAAAGACCTTAGAGACCATTTGGTCTATTTCCATTTTGTGGAAATGGAGGAATTGTAAATTAGAAGAAACAGAATCAGAGAAATAAAGTGGTTTGCCTAAATTCACAAAGCAAGCTAATGACTGGGATCAGTCAAATGGCATTTTTTTAAGTACCTAGTATGTGCCAGGCATTGTACTAAGCACTGGGCACACCAAGAAAAGAAGGAAAGAAAACAACCGTCCCTACTCTCAAGAATCTTACAGTCTTAGCATTCAGGTTTCTTCAATTCACATTTACTAAATATTTCCTATGTGCAAGGCATTTCAGGTACAAAGATGAAAATAGCTTTTGCTCTTAAGAGCTTATAGGCTACTGTTCTAGTGCTCTTTCTGAAATATCATATTTTCTCATCCTTAAATGTGCTTCTGCCCTACTTATCACCATCCACCCTTACCTTCAGTGTTCTCTCTTTGGGGAAACTTATCTCATTGTGTTTTAAAAATCTCTTTTTTACACTGTACATCCTTCATGCTGTCTGAAACATCCTTCAGTTTAGTAATAATACCTTTGAATTTCACTTCTGCCCTCTTCACCTCATCTTCCTAATCTCTGTTTAAAGCATTAAACAGGATCCTGAGCGGTGGGAGCACGAGCCTTCCCATTGGCGGGCCGCAGAGGCTGGTGACACACACGCCACTGAGCAGACAGAAGCAGGAGAATGATGGAGAGAAACAGTGTGAGGATTCACACAAGGAAATGAGCACGGAACTACAATTCAATTTGTTTTCCATTTGGTGAATATGATAAAAATGGGACCTAATGGAGGCCACAGCCTTCCACCTGTGAGTCACTGGATGGATTTCTGATTGTATAAATTTGTGGGGCTTAAAGGTCACCGACTGGAAGTCTATGTTTAAAACCTCTGTCTATGCATCTTTATGACAGTTTGCTTGTTTAATGATGGGATCGCCCGCAAGGAGGACTTGGATCTCGGCCAGTCTTCCAGGACAGAAGCAATCGGCGGCTATCACACCCGCTGCACCGGGTTACAAAGGCTCTCTCACAGTGGCTAATGCTAGTGCCTCATACACACCAGATGCCCCTCTGTCTGCTTCGACAGAAATTGGGGCTGGGGGTCCAGAGGCCAAGCTGCCAGTCTAGCTCAGCCAAAGACCTTTGGTCAGTCCTTTCATTAATCCGGGTTTCATTTTCCTCATGGATGTCAAATGAGTATCTTTGATTAAGATGATGCCTAATGTCACTTGCAGTTCTAATAAGCTATGATTCTCTATTTCATGTTCCAAGGTCTCTGACATATATTCTGTGCTTTAGCATTCTAAAGTTCTCCGGTTTCTCTCAGTAACACTCCTTGTTCTGTGTTTGATGGTTCCTCCCAGCTCCAATCTTCTATGTTCCAATGTCCCTCTCAGGTGGATGTAGCAAGGATTCTTTCAGTTCTGTTGGTGTAGGATCTAAGGTTCCTTCTTTATCTAGAATTCTGATTTCGTATGGTGAATGAATGTGTTAAACTGGATCATTTAACAGCCTGTTGCTTGGCATTACTTAAGCAAACAACAATAATGACGACTGTTAACATTTATATACTGTTTCCTATGTGTCCGGCACTGTGTTAAGAGACTGGAAATTACTATTTTATTTGATCCTCACCATGAGCCTGGGAGATAGATACAATTCTTATCCCCATTTTGCAGTAAAGATTAAATGACTCACCCAAGGTCACACAGTTATTACGTTTCTAAGGGTGGATCTGAACTCAGATCTTCCTGATTCCAGGCCTTGTGCTCTATCTACTTATCACCTAGATGCAAATACAAGAAGACAGCTCCAAGGATAAAGTACTAAATGTCAGAAAAGGAAGACTTGGCTTGAAATCTTGCCTTTGACATTAGCTTAGCTGTGTGACCACATACAAGCTATTTCATCTCTGAAGGCCTCAATTTTCTCATCTATAAAATGGGGATAATCAAATCTACAGTGCTGTCTAACTATTATGAGATTCTGTAATGGCAAGAAAAGTGGGACTTTTTGTTGTCTTTTGTTTTGGAGTGCTTCTCAGCACTAAGGCAATCAAGTACCTTTAATCAAGTCTTGCCTTTGATTGTAGGAATGCCCACACCCTTTTGCTAATTAGGTCATGACAGGTGTGAAGCCCTCTGACCCTGCAGGAGTATATACATACTCTGGGTGGAAGAGTGTTGGTGTGGAGACTCTGAGTACCTGTTAAGGAGCCTGCCCCAAGGGGGGCTCCCCCCCCCCCGGTTTTGAAAACCCAGATGTTGGTGCTTCTGTCTCTGGTAACTGTGTATGTATCGCTATGGTCAGACACATGGAAGCCAGTCTGTTGATTTGTGTTATTTTACTCTGTTTATAAAATTTCTACTTATACTTTGTTCGTATTTGCTCTGAAGTTTGAGGCGCTGACTTTTCCCCTGAGCTAAGTGAATAATATATGCACATTTGATTAAAGTGAGATTGTAAACCCCTTAAAGTTGCTTTCCTTAGCAAAGCAGATCAAAGAATCTGTGCTAGCAGCCCTCCTGTGTGCTGGTGTTACTGGCCTTACACAGCCACAGCAGCTGCAAGTTACATTGTTGTTACATGTTCAAATGAAATAATGCATGTGAAAGGCTTTGCATATCTTAATGTACTTCATGACTGTAAGATTATCATTATTATTATAGCTGACATTTCTATAATGTTTATTATGTTCCAGACACTGTGCTAAGCAATTTACAATTATTATCTCATTTGAACCTCACAATAATCTTGAAAGGTAAGCGTTATTATTATCCCTATCTTATAGATGAAGAAACTGAGACAAAGAGGGGTTAAGTGACTGGCCCAGGGTCACATAGCTAGTACATGTCTGAGACCATATTGAACTCAGATCTTTCTGATTCCATGCCCAGCCCTTTATTTACTGAACCACTTAGCTGCCAAATATAAGGACATAGCTCTAAGGATATGTTTTAACAACTCGGCTAGCAGCTTCTGTGGGGGCGTAAGATCCCCCCACAGCCAGCACCCAGGAGGCTGCCAGCACACCGGGAAAGCACAGGTTCTTTTTATCTGCTTAAACAAGGAAAGCATGGTGAAGGGGTTGACCAGCTTACTTTAATCCAGCATTCAGTTAGCATACAGACAACATTCATTTAGTTCAAGGGAAAAACGCCAGCATTCAGTTAGCATTCAGTTAGTTCAGGGGAGCACACAGACAAGCATCAAGAGACAGACCAAATACAGATTCATTCACTTACTTCAGGGGAAAAAGCCAGCACCCTGAGGTTCAGAACTTTCATTTAGTTCGGGGGAAACGAATCAGCATCCCGAACTTCAAAACAAAATACAAACAAATTACAAATATCAACAGACAGACCCAATACAATTCATAGTTACCAACATCTGGGCTCAGCCCGAGAGCAAGGGCTGGCCCAGAGTCATGCTCGCCACTGCTCCCGCGCCAACCGGAAAAGGAAAGAGAGCTCTTCAAGCTGTCTTCTCCCCCTTATAGAGTTTTTGACATCATCAAGTGCTGCCTGAATGACCAGGGCCAATTGGTTCTTCTGTAGGCCCCTCCCACTAGCGTAGACTAGGTTAACACCCAATAGGGCATGGCTCTGGAGTTAACACCTCCCCTCAGCCAGCCCCATTACTCATCACACAGGAAGTTCTCTGCTCCCTGGCATGGTCTCTGGGCTTCCTGTCCCGGAAGAGAAGCAGCAGACCCAGCAAGGCCCAATGAGGTAAATTGAGCCACCCAAAGAAAACAAAGGCCACTCTGGTCACAGGATAAAATACTAAATATCAGAAAAGGAAGACTTGGGTTGAAATCTTGCCTCTGTGTGACCATTGATAAGTGATTTTACCACTGAGGACCTCATTTTTCTCATCTATAAAATGGGGATAATCGAACCTATAGTAGCTGCCTACCTCTTATAAGGCTCAAATGAAGTAAGGCATATAAAACATATCACCTATCTCAATGCACTGTATTACTGTAAGTTGTTTGCTATTATTATTATTGCTATTAATAAGTACCCCAAATACAAATTCAAGCATTGCAGTCTAGCCTTGGGTTGCTTGTAAAGCTGGTGGGCCCATATCAGGCCCCACCTTCTCCAGGGAGCCTTTCCTGATAACCTCAGCCCACACTGATCTCTCCTTCCTTTGTACTTCTGCAGCCCTGGTTGTCTGTAGCACATAAAATCATTTGTTTCTTGAGAACAGACGGATTGTCTTCTGTTTTTCCTGTATTCCCTAGTATAGCCCTGAGCACACATTAAAGATTCAAAAAATTCCTGTTGGTTGATGGAAGAGAAGCCCCTGATCAATGTGGAGCTCCCTACAGTCCCTCGCCACTGGCCCACATGTACTGCATGTTCAATAAAACTGCCGACCCTATGGAGCATATGTCAATGCCTATCCTTATCAGAGCTCCATGAGCAGAAAAGTCTTTCTTCTGGGACTTGAGTTTAAGAAAAAAAAATTATGCCTCTAGAATGTACCTCGATAACATGCCGACTTTCCAGTAGCAAAGAGATTGCATGGTGTAGTAGATAGGACCCTGGTTGGGGCGTCAGGAAGTCCTGGGTTAAAATCCTGCCTCAGACACTGGCTCTGTGGTTCTGGGTCACTTAACCAATCTGTGCCTGGATTTCTTCATCTGTAAAATGATAGGCTTTGGACTCCATCACCTTAAAGGTCCTTTCCAACTCTAATTCTGTGACACTGTGATATGATTCTTTGTCCGCTAGGCAAACTAGACTTCTTCAGTCCCTGGTCTAAACCTATACTGTGTTTCCTTTTGCTCAGGGCTCCCCCACTCCATTCCTGTAATGGATTCCCATCTTTCTCTCACTGACTGCTGTGATCCTTCCCTTTCTTCAGGCTTGGTTCAACTACCCAAGTCTTCATTAACTCTTCGCCAATCATCCCCTAGCTGAGAGTCATCTCCCTCTCCCCATGTCATTCCAAGCAATTTAAATCAAACAGCAGAACTTCAGGGTTGGAAAGGACTTCTGTGTCCAGCTACTCCAAGCCACATCTGAACAGGAATCCCCTGCACAACATTCCTGACAAATGGCCATGCTGCCTCCACTTAAAGACCCTAGGCAAATGGGGAACCTACTATTCCTCTACTACTTACTTACTACCATAAGGTAACCCACGACACTTTGGAATGGTTCTAGAGTTAGGGAGTTTTGGTTTTTCCTTTCTTAAATCTTCCTTCCTTCAACTACCATAGGTTGTGCCTAATTTTGCCCTTTGGGGCTGAGCTGAACAAATCTAATTTTTCTTCCACTTAAGAGCTCTTATAAAACTTGAAGAGAAGTATCATGTTCCCCCCTGCCTCACTGGACAGCTAAGTGGCACAGTGGATAGCACACTGGCCCTGGAGTCAGGAAGATTCATCTTTCCGAGTTTAAATCTTTGCTCAGACACTTACTAGCTGTGTGACCCTGGGCAAGTCACTTAACCCTTTTTGCCTCGGTTTCTTCATCTGTAAAATGAGCTGGGGAAGAAATTGGTAAACTGCTCCAGTACCTTTGCCCCAACTGGGGTCATGAAGAGTTGGACTTGACTGAAAAATGCCTGAAAAACAACAACCTGCCCCAATCCTTCTCCTATCTAGGCTAAATATCCTTAGTTCTTTTACAACTGTTCCTCAAATGGCATGGCATCCAGGCCCTTTAATATTCCCACTGCCTTCCTGTCAGAGCACTTTAGTTTAGCAATTATATTTGGTACCAGACATGTGATTTCATCGGTCTGGGTAAATTCTAGCATAGCAACTCCCTCCACCAAAGCTGCCTGGTGACATTCCAGCTAGAGAGTGGCCCGGAGACACTCAAGTTAAGGAACTCTCTCATGATCCCACAGTTAGTACGTAACAGGCAGGACTAGAACCCAGATCTTCCTGATTTTAGGGCTGGCCTTTTAGTCAGTATGAGTCAAGTCCACAAGCATTATTAAGCACCTACTATGTGTGCTAAACACTAGGAATACAAAGGAAAGCAAAAAACAGTCCCTCCTCTCATGAAGCTCACTGTCAAAAAGGGGTGGTGACGTGCCAATAACTAGGTACAAAGAAGATATACACAGGCTAGAGTGGAGTTCATATGCTCAGACACTCAGAAATGAATACAATAGTCCAGATGTTGTCTGCCTAAAGTGTACAGTGGAATTATTATTACCCTTCTTCTGGATACTAGGCCTTTATTAATCCCAGATTCTGTTTAGAGGCAGCAAGGTGGTACAAAAGCTAGAGCACCAGGCCTGGAGTCAGGAAGACCTGAGTTCAAATGTGACCTCAGACATTTATTTGATGTGTGACCGCTGGGCAAGTCACTTAGCCTTTGTCTTCCTCAGTTTCCTCAACTGTAAAATGGGGATAATAGCATCTACTTCCCAGGGTTGTTGTGAGGATCGAGATAATATTTGTAAAGCTTGTAGCACTGTGCCTGGCACATAGTAGGTGCTTAATAAATGCTTGTTTCCTTCCTGATTAGATTTTCAGCTAACATATAACATTGACTCGTATTCAGCTGAGAGACTATTAAATGTTTCTTTGACCATTCTTCCCCATCCTGTGGAGTTGATTTTTTGATCCCATGTATAGAACTTTACATTTATACCCACTGCATTATATCTTATTAAATCCATCTAATTGTTCTAGTATGCAGAGATATGTTAGGATACTGACTCGGTAACTGAATTCAATTCAACAAGCATTTATCCAGTGCCTACTGTGTGCCAGTTATTATGCTAGGAAATACAGACAAAAATGAAAACAGTCATTGACCTCAAGAAGCTTATATTCTACTGGGGGAAATGATAAGTGTAAGGATAACTAATACACACACAATGTGTATATATATATATATATATATATATATATATATATATATATATATATATATATATGTATATGCATATGTATATATCTGCATATATGTATGGGTACACACACATATGCACATGTATGTAATATGAGTATGTATATATCTATCTGTCTATCTGTCTATCTATCTATCTGTCTGTCTGTCTATACATCTAAGAAATGCTAAGGGTAGGAAGAGAAATAGCAATGGAGAAGGATCAAGGAAAAGAACCAGACAAGTCAGCTTCCACATTCATGTCACATCTATAGATTTAGCAAGAATGATATACAAGTTATTGATAAAAATGGTGAATAGCAAGAATCCAAAGAAGGATCCCTGACGTACTCCATTCCTCCCTTCATGTAGCCATATAGAATCTGATTATTCCTTACATTGTTAACTTTCTGGCTCCTAGACTTTTCCTGCTCTTAACTACATCAGAGCAGTGAGTCCCTACCTCAGACTTGGATGTACTTGCTCTGAGGCCATCAGCTTGTGGTAGACCCTTACACCCACCCCCCATTTCTAAAAGTCCAGACTCCCCACCTGATTATCCCAAAACCATAGCCACCCATGTCCCTGGATGGCAGTGAGAACATTCTGAATGGAGGGGGCACACTCGTAATGAAGTTCCTTTACAAGCAACATCACTAGGGGGATTCACCATCACAGATATGGGCGAATGATTTGTGAGAATCACAGCAATCAAATCCCAAGTCAGGATTCACCAACGCCACTAACTAGACTGCAGACAGTAAGGACGATAAACAATAAAAGAAGCTTTATCCAAAGAGGACCAACCTTGCTCCATGACAGCGGGTTCCAAAGAATTAGCAATGTCCTTGGGCTCTGCAGTCCTCTACCCAATGCCATCTGACCGTGGTTTGTTTAGGAGTAGGCTGGGAAGCTTTCTGGAGAAAACAGAATGCAAAGAATGTTTGAAAGTGGCATAAGGAAGTCTTCCTTCTCTTTTTATCTCTCCCTATTGAAGAAAACCACATATCACTGGGGAAACATGGTCCAACCTTTCTCCTGCTTCCATAATGGATAGCTCATTCATTCAATTAAACAAACACTTAACAAGCACCTACTATGTGCTCTGTACTCTTATACAATAAATAACACTACAGAAGGGTAGGATGGCATGAACCCAGGGAGAGAAAAGCATTTATGAGCAAGATAAAGAACTGGGTGGTAGTCCATTCTAACTGATTTATACTAAAGAGACAACTAAACTTGGACTCAGAAGACTCAGGTTCAAATCCCAGATCTTGGGATTACCACGTGACTATAGGCAAATTGCTCATCCTCTCTGAGACTCAGTTTTCTCATGTGCAAAATCGGAATCATAATACCAGCACATTCATTACATTTTGTTAAATTTATAACTGTGAGTCACGATAATCATAATGGTAGCAGTAATAATTTTGTATGACTCTAAGAAAATCACTTAATCACTTTGGGCCTTGGCATCATTATATTAAAAAATGGCATAATTATGTCATCTGCATGTACCAAGCTCATCAAATGATCCTACAGCGAGCATCATCATATCCCCAAAGCCTACTCCCTTCCTGTAACTTTGCTATTTCCGTTCATAGTAGCACCAACCTCCCAGTCACTCAGGTTTCTAACCTCAGTCATCTTTGACTCTTCCTTCTCCCTCATCCCACACACTCAATCAATTACCAAGTGCTGTTAATTCTACCTTGTCACATCCCTTGCATCTGCCTCTTCTTCTCCACTCCCACAGAAGCTCTCTTGGTTCAGACAGTCATTTCTTTGACCCTGCACTCTGCTACTAGCTCCCTAACCTGGGGTCTTGCCTCCACCATCTCCCAAAACTTCACTCTCTCCTTCATCCTACTGGCCAAGTCCCCTTGTGAATGCAATTCTCTGTAATGGGTATCATATTTCTTGCCTTCTCAATGGGTACGGGAACAGATGGAGGGAGGGAGGGAATTTGGAACAGAAAATAAATATAAAATGAAAAAAATTGCTCTGATCATGCTACTCATCTCCTTAAAAACTTCAGTGATTCCCCAATGCATACTGAATAAAGCATACATTCTTGATCATGCCTTTCAAAGCCCTCCATAATCTAGACTACATTTGAGATAAAAGGGAAATGACTGAATAAGTGCAAGATAAAAGGAAGGGGAGCAAGAGAGCAGATCATTAGAAAAAATATCTCAGGGGTTTAACATACTGTGTGCCCAGTATGGGGGCAGTTGGGTGGCACAGTGGCTTGGAGTCAGGAAGATTCATCTTCCTGAGTTCAAATCTAGCCTCAGATATTTACTAGCTGTGTGACCCTGGGCAGCTCACTTAACCCAGTTTCCTCACGTGTAAAATGAGCTGGAGAAGGAAATGGCAAACCACTCTAGTATCTTGGCCAAGAAAATCCTAAAAGGGGTCACAAAAAGTTGGATATGACTGAAAACAGCTGAACAATAACGAATGCCCAATCTGACATGTATGTGGGTATATGAGATATGCCAGCTAAAAAGTGAATACAATGCCAGGCTATATTAAGAGGGGCACATGTCAAAGATTAGGGAGGTGATGGGCTTGCTGGGCTCTGCTCGAGTCAGACCCTATCTGGAGTGCTGTAATGGTTTCTGGGTACCACAGTTTAAGTTGGAGAGAATTCAGAGGAAGGAAACAAGGATGGTGAAGGCCTCTGATTTATGCCATAGGAGGATTAGCTAGAGGAACTGGAGATGTTAAACCACCACAAATGTTTGTCAATATTTGCTATAAAGGAAAAAAAAATTCTATAGTATTTTAGAGATTAGAAGGTGCTTTACTGACGACAACCGTGGTCCTTCTCAACTCTTGATCCTATAGCGCTATGGTGTGCAGAAAGGGAAATCTTATATTTGTTTCCATCAAGGTCTAATATCTCAGGCCCCCTTCCCTATGCCAACACCCAAGGAAGAAGAGGGCCTCTGATTTGAGAAAGGATCGATCTACTGCTTGTATATTACTAGGGGAGTGAAAAAGAAAGTCTCAAGATGTGGATTTGACTCTGAACTCCAACATCGACTAGATGTGTGACCATGGGCAAATTATTTTACTTCCATCTCCATTTCTTTATCTGTAAAATGGGTATAATAAAATATGTACCATCAGAGAAGTGATATCTGGAATTTATCTTCACTAACAGTCTAGTACCAGAGAAATGGGAACAAATATTATTGTTTCTGTCAGTTCATGAGAAAAGAGAGTCTTCAGACAAAGAGTTTCCGGGTAGACATGATGGGATCACAGAGTTGGAACAAAGGATGAATAGTGTGATCCCATGCATGATGAGTGACTAGGTTTCAGGTGCCATCTTGGATGCTTACCATCTGTGTGACCTTGGGCAAGTTGCTTAATTTCTCTGGTCCTAAAGTATTTCCTCATATGTTAATTCTGCCCTAGACAGCCTTTCAGGTCCCTTCTGGCTCAAGATCTTTGAACCTATGAACATCCTGTTTTCTCATTGTGTCCTCTTTTCCATCTCCATCTCCTACCGGGCTGCTTCTGCTTGGGCCTCACCTGACCTAACCACTGAGCCACATGAGCTGAGTAGTGACTTCTAAAAAGGCATTTCCTATGTGGCAAAAAAAAATGCAAAGCCTACTTAAGCTACTCAGGGAAATTTCAACACAAAGGACAATGGTAATCATGGCGCCACCCAGACATCCTTAAAGAAACACGCCAGAGGTAGCTCCTGGTCCTTTCTGTCCTTTTACTAATATTTCTGTGTCTTCAAGACCTTAGCAGCCCTGAAGATCGCCTCTGCCGCTCTGGGGCTCGGGCCATTCTCTCATGGGCCAGGCACTCCTCATTCCTGAAAGCTGGCAATCTGCTTCAAGGAGAGGCGGCCTCCAAAGCTAGTGATCTTCCTGCCTGGAAAGGTTTGTAAAGAAGGTTATTAGGAATCCACTCGAGGAAGAGTGTTCAGAATCCCTTCTCTCCTGCATCCGCTTCACTCCTTCTGTGTGTGCCATAGAAACAAAGACGCTGAGAACAGGAAGGGGCCTTAGAATACGCAGGGCTGGAGGAGAACACAGAACATCCACGAGTGTCTCTCAAACACCTAGAACTTGTTAAGAGCTTACTGTGCAGCAGGCACTGTGTTCAGTGCTGGAAATACAAAGGCAGGCAAAACGTGTTCCTGTCCTCAAGGAGCTCACATTCCAATGGAGGAAGGAACAAGCATTGATGTAGCCCCACCACGTGCCAGGCACTGGGCACTTTTTATAAATAGTATTTCCTTTGATCCTCACAATAACCCTGGTAGATAGATGCCATTATCATTCCCATTTTGGAGCTGAGGAAACTGAGGCAAAGAAAGGTTGAGTGAGTTGCCCAGGGTCACAACTCAGGCCAAATTTGAATTCAGGTCTTCCTGACTCCAGCCCAGTGTTCTATCCACTATGCCACCAGCTGTCTCCACAAAGGAGACAACAAATAAATAAATAGTGACGTGGAATATAGTACACATATTATACACAGAAATATATAATAAGCCTACGTATAATATAGACAGCATATAGACAACATATAAAGAAATAGCAATGTATAATATATTATATTATGCATATAAATATATACTATATCTATGTATAATATAGACAGCATATAGACACCATATAAAGAAATAGCTGCATAGATTATACATATTATGCATATAATATATAATATACCTATGTATAATATAGATAGCATATAGACAACATATAAATAAACAGTAATGTATAATATATTATGCATACAAATATATAATATACCTATGTATAATATGGACAGCATATAGACAACATACAAATAGCAATGTAGAATATATTATACATATTACGCATACAAATATATAATATGCATAGTATAATATAGACAACATAAATAAGCAGTAACAGAATTTTATATATATTATGCATACAAATATGTAATATACATATGCATAATCCATAGAGACAGGTAGGTGGGTAAGTAGATTAGATAGAGAGACAGAGAGATAGAATGAAAGGTAATTTCACAGGAAACACACAATAAGTTATATTTTAGAAATTGCTGGTACAAACTCCTTGGAGGATGATATGTAGATATTGGTATTGGTTAACAAGTCAGTCAAAACAAAAGTCCCATAAATAATAAATAATTAACAATTTCTGCCTGAATGTAAGGAGGGATTGCCTAACAATTAGAGATGTTCAAAGTGATACAGGTTGCTTAGGAATACTGCCAGCTTGTGTCAATGCGGCTGATGGGAGCTGTCAAGTGGAGGCTGTCTGGCCACTTGTCAAGCATATTGCAGAGAGGATTCCTGCTGACCTGTACTATGGAGATTCTGCAATAAGTCATGAGCTAACAAAGCTGAAAGAAACCTTGGAAGTTATAGGGCCACAGATCTAGAGTTGGAAAGGACCTGAAAAGCCTTCTAGTTTATTCTTCTAATTTGCCAGATGGAGAAACTGAGGACTAGAATTATAGAATTTGCAAGTGGGAAGGGACCTCAGAAGTAATCTAGTTCAACCATACATAAAGGGAATTCCTCTTATAACAGAGCTGATAAGTGGTGGTTCAGCCTCCAGACGAAGACATAGAAAAGTGAAGTAATTTGACCAAGGTCACTGGCGGGGGGTGGCGGGGTAAATATAGACAAGCTTTGAACCCTGGACTGCAGAGTCAGTGCTCTTTCCACCGTAGTTCAAACCTTTCATTTCACAGAAAAGAAAAGAGAGGTTCAGAGATGGGGATGAGGCTTGTCCAAGATCTCACAACTAGCCCGTGGTAGAGGGATGGGATTAGAATCTAGATCTCATGAACCATTACCCAGAGTTCTTTCTACTATCCATCAATCACTAAGCATTTATCAAGCCACTGCTATGTGCCAGGCACAGTGATATCAAACAAAAAATGAACAAACCAAAAAATCCGGTGCCTGTCCTTAAGACACTTAGAATCTAACCCAACCCCCTAATAATTATAACTGAAAGAAAAGTTGATGGGAAAAGAGTACTGTAATAAAATTCACTCTAAACAGTGGATTAACTGATAGAGATTCTTCTTCTTTTTTTCTTTTACTTATTTATTTTTTTCTTTTTAGTGTTCAACGTTCATTTTCACAAGATTTTGAGTTACAAATTTTCTCCCCATCTTGACCCTCACCCCCACCCCAGGGTGGCACGTATCCTGATTGTCCCTTTCCCCAGTCTGCCCTCCCTTCTATCACCCCCCTCCTCCTCCATCCCCTTCCCCCTTACCTTCTTGTAGGGCAAGATAGATTTCTATACCCCATTGCCTGTATATCTTATTTTCCAGCTAACTGATAGAGATTGACACACTTGATATGATAGGGGTTATTTACTGGTTCAGGTTTTAGGTCAGGAGGGAAACCATCTTTTATTAAGATTCCAAAGCATTAGCAATACTGGGTTTATCTTAGCCTACTCTTTCCACCAATAAATAGAGGTAAGCAAGCCTTTCAAGCCATCAAACCATGAGAATCACAGCCCATGACACCATGGGCCCCTTTCTAGAAGTAACTAGGTACAAGGACAAGCATTTATTGAATATCTGTGTTCGCTATGTCCTCATTCTGGTATTGCCACTAATATGCTAACAGGGAGTTTGTAGATGTGTGAATTTGTCTTTTTTTTGCTACTACTTTGCTATGTGACTTTGAGCAAGTCATTTTATAGAGGCCCACACTGAACACAGTGAGGGGTCAGAATAGATAATCACACGGCTTACTTTCAGCTCTGACGTTCTATGTGCTACAGGCTAATATTGTATATTGTTTCTTTTTCACTCTCAATATTCTTTCTAGCTCTTAGCAGTCCATGTTCTATGTTCTGTAATCCTATGCTCTAAGGTCTTTTCTGTTGTCATGTCTCATGCTCTAAGGTTCCTTTCAGGTGTAATTTTCTGTGTTCTAAGGTCCCTCACAGTATTAGTATTTTAAGTTCTAAGTTCCTTCCCAGCTCCAACATTCTATGATCCTTTCCAAATCTGACACTCTTCATTCTAGTGTTTCTCCCAGTTCTGCTATTCTGTATTCTCTGCTCAAACATAATAGATTCAAAGGCCTCTTCTAGTCCAGTGATTCTCTGTACTCTTCCTTGAGGCTGCCAACCTAGCACAAGCACCTCTAACACTTGGGAAAATGAAGGCTGGCTATGAAAGCATCTCTGACTTGCTCAGGGACCAGGCTTTCCCACAGTAAAACAGTCTGGAGAGGTGCTCTCGTGATGTTGTCCAGTTGTCCAAACACTCTATGTATTCACACCTCCATTAGAGATCTGCTTAAGTTACTGGCAAAACACTTTTTTTGTAGGGCAACTTCAGGACTCTCAGCCCAGCACAGGAAAAATCAATTCAAGCCTCTGAGGTAAACAGCCCAATCTGGTTAAGTCCCTTGAATACATATTTACCCAAAACATAGGTGCAGTTCTCAAGGAGCCATTAAATTATACTAGAGGGTAAGTAATCCCTATAAAAATAAAATCTGAGTGTGAAATACTTTTTTATCTGTATTTCTTACAGTTCTTTGTTGTGCGTGTGTGATCAGTCATCTTTCAGTCCTGTCCAAGTCTTTGTGACCACACTTGGGATATTTCTTGGCAAAGAGACTGGAGTGGTTTGCCATTTCCTTCTCCAGCTCATTTTACAGATAAGGAAACTGAGGCAAGCAGTGTTAAGTGACTTGCTCAGGGTCACACAGATAGTGTCTGAGGCCAGATTTGAACCCAGGAAGATGAGGCTTCTTGACTCCAAGCCCAGGGCTCTATCCGCTGCAGCCACCTAGCTTTTGTATGTCCTTCTTATTCCATAGCATGAAATGATAAACACATGTAAAGACCTGTGTATATACTCATGCATGCCCCTCCCCCAACACAGAAATGGAGATGAAATTAGAAGGGATGACCCCCAAAGGTCCCTGACTAAGTTAAGATCCCATGATGGAAGCAGAAAGAGTTTGAGTCTTGGAGTCAGCTGACATCCTGGCTTTGCCATCTATTGGTTGAGGCAGATCAGTAAATGACATAATCTTAGAGTATGAAACCACTTCAGAGGGCATCTAGTCCAAGCTTTAACTAAACTGAAATCGCCTTGACAGCACAAGCAATCATCCAGAATCTGTCTAAAGAGCTCTAGTGAGAAAGAACTCACTACCTACTAAGGCATTTCAACTTTCTGCCCCTCAATTTCCTTCTCTGAAAAATTAAAAAGTTGTACCTGATTGAGGGTTCGGCAGTCTGGTGAAGCCTATGGCACCTTTCTCAGAATCGTGCTTTTAAATGTGTAGAACAGGTAGGATTACAAAAGAAACCAATTATACTGAAATATAGTTATCAAAATTTTTTAAAAGTTCATGTTTCCCAGTTTCAGAACTGGATCACTAAATGATCTCCAAGAATTCTTTCAGTTCAAACACTCTACATATGTCCCCACAGACATGCGCTCATTTACATACAAACATGTACCCGTATACACACACAGAAAATAATGCTATTTGGCTAAGATTATCAAAAGTAGTCAAACAAAGTAAACCAGGAACTAAGTATTGGTTGTGATCCCCTGCTTCATGACCCCATCCTGATTTCCAGCCTTTGCCCTCAATTCTGTTTCCAAGCTGGTTCTACTGTCAGCTTCTCTTTCATTGCTTTTGGATTTAGAGAGCATCTAGGCTGACTTCTGAGTCATCATTTTGTAGGTAAGGAGACTAAGTCCTCAAAGAGAGGAAGGAGTCTGCCCAAGGACACATAGCAAAGTCAATGGCAGAACAAGGTTTGAACCCAAATCCCTGAATTCTAGTGCAGAATACCTTCCTCATACCCCATCCCAGAGAGTATCTACTCATTTCCCTGTTAACAAAATAATGAATCCTTGGCCCCTCCTCAAATGTCCATTTTACTACAATTGTCACAATAACGGGAAAATTTCACACATAGAGTACAGCAGACTCTGCCTAAGATCGACATACCAACATCAACAACCAACACATGACTCTGTGGTTTGAAAAGCACTTCGAATACATTAACTCACTTGAGTCTCCCGACAACTCAGCAAATTAGGTGCTATTAGTATAATCACCCCCATTTTACAGACCGGAAAACTGAAGCTTAGGGAGGTTGTTACTTAACCATCGTCATATAGCTAGCATGAGTTAGAGGTGAGATTTGAACCCAATTTGAACCCAAATTAGCATTTATCAAGTATCTCCTATGTGCCAGGAACTATGTTATATGTCAGGAATACAAAAACAATCCCTGTCACTTTAATGTGCTTTCCTCAAAGACATTATAACCAAGGCCTGGCAGATCACGGTAAAACTCCATAGTAATTAGAGCCTGTCTCTGGGGACATCAATCCTCTCTACATTCTACGTGGTAAAGAGGGGGAACAAATCCAACTGGATGACTTTATTCCCCAAGCCAAACAGGAGACGGTGACTTTGAAGGCCTGGGTGATTTTGCTACAGTTAAAGGAATATTGGCTCAGGTGCTCTGACCCAGTCCAGAGCTCACAGAGCCCATGGGTGCAACTGAAACCCTACTACACACTGGGCGAGGGGAATGACCATCTATACCCTTATTTTTTCTAATCTCCTAAACACATCACAGACTGACCCAAATAATCTTCTCCCTACCCCCTCCTTGGTCTTGGTCTGGTGAAGGAAGTTATGGGGCAGGTGAGGCAGGTATATGGAAGAGGGAAAAGGAAAACTCTGAGAAGGACAAAAATCAGCATAATCATAAAAGTAGCATACAAATGTAAATCACTACGTTCATTAAGGAGACCATATTTTGGCTTTTAGAGTCAACATTTTTTGGCTGCTCAGGACCATGTCTCTCATGTGCAACATTCATGGTATCACGGAGAGCTGGAAGGGACCCATTTTCTTGATGAGGAAACTGAGGCCCAGAGAAATGAAAAATGACTTGCCCAAGATCTCACAGGTAGCAAGTAAGTAGAAGAGCTGTGACTTAAACCCAGGACTTCTGACTCCAAAGCCAGGGCTTACTCTTTTACCCTAATGCTGTATATTTCTTCTTCCTGTGGAAGAAGTAGCGTAACTGGGAAGGAGTAGAGGAGAGAAGAGTGCTAGAATTGTAGTCATAGGATCTAGGTTAAAATCTAGGCTCTGTCACTTATCAGATCCTTCATCCATAAAATGAGTGAGTTAGACTAGATGGCCTCCAAAATGCCCCTCTTTATCTGTGATCCTATGATTCTGTGACCTAGGTGCAAATCCTGAGTGCCTCCATTATGTAGCATCCCTGAATAATGAATTGATATCTCTCAAATGAACTGTTTTTCTTATCTTACCACAAACCCACCCCTTTCAATATAAGTTTACTGGAAACACCTTTTGGGATGGCTTTCCCAAGCTGCAGTCTGGTGGACCCACCAGGATAAAGCAAGGATTGGCTATTATCTCCCAGCATTCTCTCACTTCTGCCAGCACAAAGCTGCTACAGAGAATGCAGAGGAGAGGATGCCAAAATAATGCAACAAGCAGTTGTTTTGTCAGTAGATTGAGAAGAAGACAGCAAGCTATCCCGGTCACAGGACATTCATAGGGGGGCTTTGTTTTGTTCTGGAGTTTTGTTTTGTTTTGTTTTTTTTCAGTCTGTTCTAGCCAAGCCCCAGGAACCTGAGCAATGGACACAGAAATCTGAGAGGGCTGCTTATGAGTACAAAGGCATCTGCACAGACCATTTAGAATTTCAACTAGGAAGCTGAGTGTTCCCAAGATCTTGTTGCTAAGCACCCCAAGGTTCATTGTTTCAGGGAGGACAGCATGGTTGAAACTGACTCAGGAATAGAAGCATTGAACTTGAAGACTAACAATGGGGTTTCTGAACCAACCATCCTAACGTTCCTGGGTTGGGAAGATGCAGTATTTTGGTTTGGGGGAATCTATGATGCTTACAAATTGATCTGTGATTTTAAAAATTGATATGTGACTTAAAAATGATCCATCATTTTTATTTTGAATGAATTTGTGACTTTCTCAAAGTTGATATGTGACTTGAAAAAATAGCTTCTCCTATTTTCTTTATCATAACAAAGGTATTCTAACTTATTATAATTTATTTCATATACTTGGCAATCACAGAGCTCATCTTTTCCTCTGATATGTAGAAGAGATAACAGGCTTTATGTTTTCTCCTGGGGCACTGATCCCACTCAAGAAGACATTGATTTGGCACTCAAGTGAGCTGAAAAAAATGTCTAAACTTTGATGATCCCCCAAACCTTTCAGGAGAAAGGATTTAGGTGAAAAAATGCTGATGTTTGTAGCTAATAAAAGGTGTAAGTCTGTCACTCTTCAGCTCAGTGTCCTTGGGCTAGTCACACATCCTCTCTGATTCTTAGTTTCCTCATCTGTAAATTGACGGGGTAGGATGAGTTGATCTCTTAATGTCTCTTCCAATTCTAACATTTGTGATCCAAGATAATATATGTAAAGCACTTTGCAAAACCCATGCAATTGCACATTGGAATGATGAAGACAGAGATGGTGGTGATATTCTAAGGTCCTCCCCTCCTCCCCCCCGCCCAGCTCTAATACGCTATGCTATTAAGTTCCTTCTAACTCTGGCAACCTCTGAGTCAGTGAAAAGCACCAGCTTAATAAATCTGAAGAAAAATAATCCTTAAATCAGCTTCAACACCCATGGATTAGTCCACTGGACTAGGAGGTTAGACTCGATGACCCATGAGGCTCCTAACAATCTAGGATTCTATGTATTTATGGAGAGATATCAGATGAATATATAGCTGTGTGAGCCAGATAAAAGGAGGAGTGGAGACGTAAACACATGGAAAGGAAAGAGATAAGGAATGAAGGAAGGAAGGAGGGAGGGAGGAAAAGAGGGAGGAAGGAAGGGATAGAAGGAGGAAGGGAAGGGAAGGGAAGGGAAGGGAAGGGAAGGGAAGGGAAGGGAAGGGAAGGGAAGGGAAGGGAAGGGAAGGGAAGGAAGGAAGGAAGGAAGGAAGGAAGGAAGGAAGGAAGGAAGGAAGGAAGGAAGGAAGGAAGGAAGGGAGGGATAGAGAAAGGGTCAAAAGGAGGAAGGAGGGAAGGAAGGGAGGGATGGAGGAAGGGTTAAAAGGAGGAAGGCAGGAGGGAATGGAGGGACAGAGGCAGGGTTAGAAGGAGGAAGGCAGGCAGGAAGGGAGGGAGGAAGAGTTAGAAGGAGAAAGGCAGGAAGGAAGGGAAAGATGGAGGAAGGGTTAGAAGGAGAAAAGAAGGGAGTGAGGGAGGAAGGAAGGAAAGGAATAAATTTGAAGGACAGAAACTGTCTTCTTATTAGAGGTTCATCTAGGGTAAATATTCAGATCACAAAATCACAGAAGCGGTAGAACCAGAGGCCTCATTTCCTATGTTATTCTCCCATCATTCCAAAGGCAGAAGGCATGGTGAAGAATAGGGATGCTGGTGGCCACAGAATTATACAATCTTAGAGCTAGAAGAAACCCTGGTGATCATCTAGATCGATCCTCATCTTTTTGCCACTGGAAAACTGAGGCCAGGGGGTGATGGAGTTACTTGTTTAAGAGCACACAGAGACTTAGGGCCGTAAGTCATTCCAGAACAGACTTAAAAATACAGAGTGGGTTGATACATATCATCACTGTGAAAAAATGACCAACATCCCACTTAGAGTCTGAGGATCTGTGCTCTAGCTTTACCTTTGGACCTTATGTGTGACCTTAGGCACAGATTTCCCATCTCTAAGAAAGGAAGCTGTAATGAGCTGCACAAGCATCCTTTCCATTTTTGACAGTCTCCACTCTAGTGTCTCTTTGGGCTCTACCATTCCATGTTCTGTGTTCTAGCCTTCACTGTTCTAAGGTCCTTTCCAGTTGTGATTAATCCACATTCTAAGATACCTTTGAACATTCTACGTTCTGTGTTTTAACATTAAAATGTGACAAGTTCCTTTCTATTTCTGACATTTTACGTTATGAATGCTTGAGGGGGATGCTACCTGAATATTCTCTTTTGGTAAGGCCTTTTCCAGCTGTTCTCACATGCCTTCCAGTACCACCCAAGAATTTCACCATGTAGAAGGGGAGGGAGAAAATGAATTACTTGAAAATAAGACTAATGATTCTACCTTATCAAGATTAGCTATCAGTAGAACCAGATGGACCAATTCCTACCACAATGAAGAAATTACATTTTTTCCATCCTGGTTTAGGGTATTACTTTAAGTAACACCTCTAACCCAGAATGGAAGAGGAGAACCCCATGAAAGGCTTCTCATTAGCACGTAAAGTGGGATTATAGGGAAATAACTCACCCTGTCAGGATGTTAAGTGCCCATATTTCCAACCTGAGGCAATTAACTGCCCAACATGGTCAATCATAGGCTAATAATGCCAGACCCTTCAAGTCTCCTGATGGAATTAAGGCCATGGAACCAAAGAGAAAGGCTTAGCCATAAAACTTGATGCAAGTGGAGAGGTGGGGTGGGTAGAGCATTCCTGAGTCTATTTGCAAGATAGATTTTTGCAAAAACTTTTCTCTCTAATGACTGGAAGAAGCAGGTTATTTCTTTTTAATTACAGCAGCTGCAGCTGTTGCTTCCAGACTTGAAGAAGAATCTGATTTAAAAAGAAAAATAAAATAAAACATGACTCCTCACCTCCCCAACACACACCTACAATCACACAGACACAGAAGGTCATAAAATAGAAAGTGACGTCTTCAAGAGGTAGTGAGCTCCCTGTCACTAGAGATCTTCAAATGAAAGTTGGATAGTTACTGGATCACTGTGATGGAATTGGAAGGGACCTTAGAGATAATGTAGGCCAACCCCCTCTCTCACCTCCCTCCCATTTTACATTTGAGAGAAAATGAGTCGTGGTAGAATTAAGTCACATAAGTAGTAGAGCTGAGATTTCAATCCAAGTCTCCAAATCTTGGTCTTTTTTTTTTCAGTGAAACATGATGACTTGTCAGTTCTATTGTAGACAGGATTCATGTTTCAGGTGGGAACTGAGCTGACTTTTGACTAGAATACTCATGTAACCCCACCCTTTTCAGAAAGCATCAGTAACTGGCTGCAAAAAATGGGGGCTATGAAAGGGGTTCAGATACATGGTGGGAAACATCCTCCTTTTTCTCCCCCAGGACCCTGCCCCTGCTTTTCCATCATTGACTATAAAGCCCAGCGTGTGAGACGCGTAGCCTAATGGAATGTCTAGTGCTGAGCAGCTGTACATTTTTAATGCAAACGGGGGAAAATAAAGGCGGCATATGGCTTTATGTAATCTTCCTATGAATTTTTAACCGGGTGTCCTCATTCATGTCGGCCCGGAAGAGCTTTTTTACGGGCCTTCGGTAAGTACAACCAGGAAGCGTGAAGCCCGCAGCAGTGAGCCCAGGTGGGATACCTCTGCAGCAGGGAGAAAGAGCTCACACACATTAGATTTCTGCTCAACCTAAGAAAAATCTTACAGGGGAGAGGCTTAGCTTTTCATTGCCTTCCATGATCTAATGGCCTTGGCTGCGGGTGCCTTATCAAATGGGCAGGTCCCCTATGAAAACCATACATTCAAGGACCAAACCTTTAAAGGGTTGTCTGCACTCATTGATTCATTCATTCACCTATTAATTCATTTAACAAATGTTTATTAACTGTCTACCGTGTGTAGAATTAGGTCCTGGATGTTGCAAAGAAACATGCAGTTTATGGGAAAAATTGGTAAATGTCCTAATTAAGTCCATAGTCTATAGGACAAGATAAATATACAATCTATACACAGCAGTGGGGCAGCTAGGTAGCATAGTGGATGGTGTGTCAGGCCTGCAGTCAGGAAGACTTGTCTCCCTAAGTTCAAATCCGGCCTCAGACACTTACTAGATGTATGATCCTGGGTAAGTCACTTAACCCTGTTTGTTTCAGTTTCTTCATCTATAAAATGAGAAAGAAATGGTAAACCACTCCAGTATCTCTGCCAAGAAAACCCCAAATAGGGTCATGAAGAGTCGTACATCACTTAAAAATGGCACAACAATAACGAATACATTGGAGTGTTTTTCTATACATATCTATATCTGTATTGATCTATAGATGTACACACATATACACACATATGTATATACGCACATACACATATATACACATACATACATGTCTATATATTTATATAGTATATAAATATACTATGATACTCCATGATTTATTATTCAAAAGGCATGATAAATGTGCTTTAAGAAATTAGGGTAGGGGCAGCTAGGTGGTGCAGTGAGTGGAGCACCAGCCCTGGAGTCAGGAGGACCTGAGTTCAAATCCAGTCTCAGACACTTGCCACACTTACTGGCTGTGTGACCTTGGCCAAGTCGCTTAATCCCAGTTGCCCTGCCTTCCCCCTCCAAAAAACAACAACAAGAAAAAAAGAGAAATTGGGGGAGGTGGAATATTTCTGACAAGAGATCAAAGAAGGCTTCTTGAAGGAAGTAGCATCTGAATGGGGCTCTTCCTGATTTTTCTACACTTTCCTTCAATTTCTCTAAAGTTTATGGATCTTTGAAAAATAATTGTATTAATATAAAAAGATGCCTGCAAAGTTATTAAACCTTTGAATAGCAATATCATTGCTAGCTTTATACCCTAAAGACATCAGAGAAAGATGAAAAGGCCCTATATGTATAAACATATTTATGGTGGCTATTTTTGTGGTGGCAAAGAACTGGAAACTAAGAGATGCCCATAAGTTGGGGAATGGATGAACAAATTATGGTTTATAAATATAATAGAATATTTGATTGTTGTAGAATGAGTTGATGAAGGGGATGATTTCAGAGAAATCTGAGAAAATTTATATGAACTGGTGCAGTGTGGAGTGAACAGAAGCATTTGATACTAGAACAACATTGTAGACCTAAACAACCTTGAAGATTTAGGAATTCAGATCTATGCAATCACTAAACATGATTCGGGAGGACTGATGACAAAGACCGCTTCCCATCTCCTGACACAGAGGTGATGAACTAAAGATGCAGAATGAGACACATTTTGGACATGAACACTGTGGGAATTTGTTTTGACTATGTACATTTATTTTGAGTCTTATCGCCATTGGAGAGTGGGAGAGAAAATAAATGCTAGTGAATTAAAAAAAGGTAAAATTTAGTTAACAGAAAAAACCCCAACAAAATGTAAATAGCTGTATGAAAGACCTGCAGTTTCACCCTATTCTCCAAACAGCTCACATTCATGTCTGTAGAGCATTTTGTGTGGATGTTTTATCTCATCTGATCCTCTCAAAAGATCTGTTGAAGGAGGGAGGGATTATTATGCCCATTTGACAGGTAAGGATGCTGAGGGTGAGCAAGAGGAGCAGAGCCTTCCCTATGGTCAGGTAGCCGGACAACAGAAGAACTGGGAGGGAAAATCGGAACCTTCGACTCTCATTCAGTTATAACCATCTTGGATGCAGTAGCCAAAGCCAGAACACCCTGCTGGCTGAGTCAGTCTCTAACTTAGATTCCATGTCTGGTAAATGAGCTCAGTACACCACGGCCACTGGGCAGGCACGAGTGTGACAACTGATTAATAATGATGACAGCAACTCACATTTATATAACACATTCAGATTTACTTTAGATTCAGATTTGAAAACTGCCTCTGCTCTTTTTTTCCCCTTTTAAACATGTAAAACCTTAGCGAAGGCGTTTCCTTTCTATGTTCCTCCATTTTCTCATCTGTAGAATGAGGAGGTTAGATTGGTTGTTCTCTAAATGTCCTTGTAGTGCTAATTCCTACGAGTCTATAAGCAATGTGAGATCAGGGGCGTGGGTATTATTTCATCCACTTCACAGATGAACAAAGGCCCAGGAAGGGGAGATGAATAGTGAACCAGTAAATGGCAGAACCAGAATTTGAATCTGAGGGGTCTCTTGAATCCAGCTGCAGGGTTCCCTCACTTTCCTGTGATGAGTATTTCCATATCAGTTGATTCAAAAGTTGAATATTAAAAATAAAGTTATCCCTTCCATATTGTAGGTGTTTGGTGCTCCACCCCACCCCCACTGGAAAATTCCTGTAAAACTTTTGGCTTTCCCTTTGTACCTGAGAAGTCTGAATTATAATAGTATTAAAAGATAAAATATGTTGATATCATACAATACTATACATATATTTTATGCATTTCTGAGTTTCTAAACTTTTTGTGTCATTTGCTGGCCTTTGCGTGTCATCAGTAACTTTTGCAAAACTCCCCCCAAATTTCCATTTAATTTCTTATGCTGACCTGTGATATATCAAAACCATGATGGGGAAAGTCACAATGTGGAAGGGTAAGTGTAGAGCTATTTATACATTAAAAAAACCTAATCAGTGAATCCAGATGGAGATATCATAACAGAATTTGGTACATCGTACCAAATATTGTACATGGAAGGCCATCACACAGTATATGCATCTTCGTTCTAGAGACACAAAACTTAGATTCTGAGATCCTGAGTTTTATCACTTACAAGGTCTGTGACATCTTTGAGATCTAGAATATGTTATCGGTGTACCTGCTGTATCCCTTCCCGGTAAAAATGGCAGCTCCTTGAGGATAGACTGGTTCACTTGTCCCTAGCAGCTATTCTGGGGCCTTGCTAAGAGTAGAGTCTTTAAGAAGAATCAAATTGAAGTGAATTGAAATCAACTGAATTAGAGTGCACCGGCTTGGCCTGTACCAAATGTGTAAAATGAAGCACACCCCTCCCCCCGCCCTGCCTCCTTCCTGAGGCTATTGTGAGGATTACATAGGATGAAGCACTCTATAAAGCTCTTTGCAAGATGCAGAGTATGGTATCAACCTAAAATTATCATTATAATTTTCTTATTTCTACTCTTTGAACATAGAATTAGCCTGCTCCATTTGCCCCAACTGGTGGCCCTTCAGATCGGAAGACATTGAGCATCACCTCCCTCCCTCCTCACAAGCCTTCTCTTCTGACTAAATGGCCTCAAGGCCTTCAAACAATTTTCATGAGCCACAGTTTCCAAGCCCTGACCCTTCTTGACAGGTGCTAATCTCTGTGTTTCTTATTCCTCAGCATCCCAGACTTAAAGCTGGGAGGGATCTCTGTGGGCAGTCACAGCTGTGAACAGGGGTTCTTGACCTGGGCTCTGTGGACTTAGTATTGTTTTTAGTTTTTGATAAATGCATTTCAATATAATTGCCTTTCTTTGTACTGATGCATTGTATTTTATTAATTTGAAAATATCATTCTGAGAAGGTGTTTCTTGGCTCCATTAACTGCCAAAGAGGTCTATTACACACAGACACAGACACACAGACACACAGACACACACACACACACACACACACACAGAGTTAAGAACTCCCTTTGTAGAGGAAACCTCTCTATAACATCTCTGACAAATGGCCATCTAGCCTTTGCTTGCTCATCTATCTTCACTGATGGGGGACTCTGATTCTGAGCAGGGCCAAGGAAAATAGAACTCTCTCTATGTGAGCTCTCTCTCTCATCAGGGCCACACATTCTGGGAGACCTTGAATATACCTGGTTGAATAGTTTAGATTTTGTCCCGTAAGAACTGCAGGAACACGGATGGTTTCTGAGCAGGGAAATCTGAATTTCAATGGAAAACATTTTCTTCCTGGTTATAATAGCCACATTTCTTTTGGTCTTTAACATTTATATAGGGTTTTCTTCATAGCAACCCTGTGAGGAAGGCAGTTCAAAGTACTATTAGTCCCAAATTACAGATGAAGAAACTGAGGGTTAGAGAGATGAAAAGCCTTGTGCATGGACACAACTAGTCAGTGTTTGAGCTGTAATGAGAACTGAGGTCTTCAGATTCCAGACCTAGAATTCTTCCCAGTATACCACACTGTTCATCCTAGTGATAGCACAATACCCTGGTGCTCTCCCTCTCTCCTTCCCCCCTTTCCCCTCCCTCTTCCCCTCCCCCATACCTTTTCCCTCCCTCTCCCCCTCTCTCTCTTCCCCATCCCCCCCTCCCCGCCCCAATCCCCTTCCCCCAGCTCAGAACATAGTGGGTAAGAATAAGAAAAAGCTGGGAGGGGGAGGGGAGGAGGGGGTGTCTCTTAGCAGGTATCTGAAAGGGTATCTTGTGGAAGATGAATTATATTTGTTCTATTTGACTCACCACTAAAAGTAATAGGTGGAAATTGGAAAGAAAAAACTTTAGACTTGTCATAAGGGAAAAAAATGCTAACAATTAGAGCTATCCAGAAGTGAAGGGCTGCCTTGGGAAATAGTGGGTGGGTTTCTCTTAACTGCAGATCTTCTAGGGAAGGATGGTGAACATAAGTTCTGCTAGGTGGCGTAATGGATGGAACTCTGGGCCTGGAGTCAGGAAGACCTGAGTTCAAATCCAGCCTTGGACACTTATTAGCTGTGCGATCCTGGGCAAGTCACTTAACAGCTGTTTGCCTCAGTTTCCCCAACTGTAAAAAGGGGATAATATTTATAGTACCTACCTTACAAGTCTTTTGTGAACATCAAAGGAGGTAATATTTGTAAAGAGTATTTAACACAATGTCTGGCGCATAGTAGAGTTATATAAATGCTTATTTCCACCCCCCTCACTCCTCCCTTCCCTATTAGTTGAATCTGTCATAGTGGAAGTTGTTTGGATATGGTCCCCGAGTCCCCTTTTAACTTTGAAGTTCTGTGCTCTGTGAATCTAGAGAGGTCTGATTATATTGGCAGTTGTGCTGAAGAGTATTTAAACAAAGACAGCTGATAGAGCAAGCATTTATTAAACACTTACTGTTTGTCAGCCACTCTGGTAAGAGTGGGGGATACAAAAAACAAGCAAAAAGAAATGCACTGCCTACCTGCAGAGAACTTCCATTCTAACGGGGGAAGAAAATATAGCCAACAGATCTAGAAGGAAATGGGGGTGTCTGACACGATGTGGAGCTGGTGGCCAGAATGATCAGTAGAGGAAATGGTTGCGAAAGAAGCCAGAGAAAGCACAGGGCAGCTGGGTTCTGGCCTTGGCTCTCCTCTCCCTGCACCGTCAATGTCACCGGTGGAGGTGTGTGTCACAGCTTCTGCGTTACTTTGGGACAGTGGCTCAGGATGCCTCAGAGCCCACGCATAGCAAATGTGCTCACGTAGCTGCAATCATATTCAACCCCAGAGCAGTCTTTATGAACAGTACCATTCGATTTCACTCCCCCTCACCCTTCTCCTCCTACTCCTCCTCCTCCTCCTCCTTCTCTTCTTCCTCCTTCTCTTCCTCTCTGTCTCTTCTCTCCTTCCCCCAACAGAACTTAAAAAGCATCGTTGGTATCACAGGATAGAGACTGGACCTATGATTTTATTTCACCCTGCCCTCTGATAAGGAAACTCACTCTGTGCAGGTCACAAAGATGCCCAGAGCAGTGAGAGGCTAAGTGACATACCCGGGGTCACACGTAACCAGTACATATCAGAGGCAGGACTCGAATCCAGGTCTTCCTGGCTCTAAGGCCAGTTCTTTCCCCCCAAGCCATGTTGTGTCTATTGGGCATCCTATGGGACATAGAGAGTATGAGCAACTAACTCCATGAATGAGCAAGAGCTAACGACATACTCAGAGCTCAAGTAGATGGTGTAAATGAAAGGAGAAAAGAACTCACAACGTATGTTTGAGGGGCCAATAGGCTGCAGAGGAGAGACTGAGGCTGGTGACTCTGCATAGCCCTGCCTCACTTAAATCCAATTGATCTGCATGTCATGGCGTCACTTCCCTGATGTCATGGTCCTCTTCCAGAATGAAGGACAAGCAACAATAACAATAACATATCAATCTATTTGCCACGATGTTATATGGATAATAAAAAAGAACGTTAGACTAGAAGTCAGAGGTCATGGGTTCAAATTCTGGCTCTGCTATTCCTACCCACATCTACGGGCACCTCAGCTTCCCCTGCCGGAAAACAAGTGGGCTGGACAAGACAATCTCTGAGGTCTTTCCCAGTCTAGATCCTACAATCCTAAGATGCCTCTGGCTTTCTATTTTCTCACCTGTAACACAGAAATAATAACGTTCACACAACCTATCTTATGGGATAATCATGAGGAAAGTATCTGCAGACCTGAAAACAGTGACACAGTTATTGGTCTTGTTTGGAGGATTGTGGGTGACCAGATATGGTAGAGAGTTTGGGCTGAATTGGATGGTTTGGGTTTGGGCAACTTGAAAGCAGCTCTCTCCCTCTCTCTCTCTTTTTCTCTGGTGCACACACACACACACACACACAAACACAGAGCACTTTTAAATCCTAAATTGGGAACCTCCCCAAGGTACCACAGTTAATGTTTCATCCATTTGTCTTTGATTAACCATTAGAAGAACCGTAGGTGGCAGCTGCCCCTTCATTATCTCCCTCTACTAGGCATCCAAAGATGATAGGATGAATCAAAGAAAATGAATATTTCTAAGCCCACTCCAAGGCGGGGGGTGGAAAGAACCTCACAAAACCATTTTTAGCATAAACTAAGTACATGTGATGACATCCACCAGAATAGAGATCCATTTGCAGGATCACCAAAATAGAGCGTGAAGGAACCTCGGAGGTCACCTAGTCCATCGTTCTCATTTTACAGATGAGGAAACTGAGGCTCAGAAGGGATAAGTGCCTTTCTTGTTCTACAGAGAGAAAACCAAATTCTTTCTTAGCCTTGGTTCTTCCATTCTAGCAGAACCCAGGTGAATATGGTGAGCCCAGACAAATGTATTTCCTGTTCTTTGGTCAGGTTTGCAGATACTTTCCTCACAATTGTCCTATAAGTTAGGTTGTATGCACATTATTATTTCCATCTTACAGATGAAAAACATAAAGGAGAGCCAGAGGCACTATAGGGTCATAGGGTATAGACTGGGAAAGACCTTAGAGATTATCTCATCCAACTCACCGTTCAGCTTACAACTAGGGAAACCTATTTCTGAGACGGCTCATCACAGAACCTGGTCCCAAGATTGAGACAGAAACAAACTAACAAACAAACATTTCCTCTTAACTAATGCTAACTGTAACAGATGCTAGAATCTTAGGGGTGAAAGGGACCTCAGAAGCCATCTTGTCCTACCTGAACCAGAATCCCCTTTTAGAACATCCCCAGCAGCCTCTTACTTGAAGACCTTTGAGGACAGGGCCCTCACTACCTCCTGAGGGAGCCTAATCCACGTTAGAGAGCTCTGCTTTAGAAAGATAGTCTTCTCTTATATAAACTGATGCTGAGTGAGGGGAGCAGAACCAGGAGAACACTATACACGATTACAGACACACGGTATCTGTGATGACTGACTTTGATAACCTTGGCTCTTCTCATCAATGCAAGGTTCAAAGACAGCACCAAAAGACTCATGATGGAAAAAGCTATCCACAGCCGGAGAAAGAACTATGGAATCTGAATGCAGATTGAGACAAACTATTAGTTCTCTCTCTTTTTTCCTTCTTTTTTGTTTTTGTTTCTTCTTTCTCATGATTGCTTCCACTGATTATAATTCTTCTTTACAACTTGACTATTATGGAAATAAGTTTAATGTGAAGGTATATGTAGAACCTACATCAGATTACATGCCATCTTGGGGGGGGAGGGAGGAGGAGAGGGAGGGAGGGAAAATTTGGAACTCAAAAACTTGTGGAACTGAGTGTTGTAAACTAAAAATAAAAAAGAAATTAAAAAAAGAAATAAAGAAACTGAGGCTCACAGAGCTTAAGTGATTTCTCCATCGCTACACAGGTAGTGAGCATCACAGCCAGCAAGGTACAGAATACTAAAAAGCAGAAGTGTCAAACATGTAGCCGCAAGAGACCCTCAAAACTCCCAAGTAAGGACATAGTCAGATTAAAATATAATTGAAAAATGTTAAACAAAATAAATAAAAATACAACATTAAAAAAGGAAAGATAGTCTTCTTTCTGAACTGAAATCTAAACTTTCTAGGCTCATAAGGGTGGGGGGAGATTAGCCTTAGGGACCACCAATAACCTCCCACTCCATTTTAGAGATGAGGAAACTGAGGCCTAGAGAGGTTACATGACTTAATGACTTAACTAAGAGGAGACAGGAAGCAAATAGCATTACCCAGATTTGAACCCAGATGTAAATTCATTTCCCTTGTAGTTTCCACTGACTGTAACTTTGCTCTCTGTGGCCAAACAAAGTAGGTCTTCTCTGCTGTGTATCCTAAGTGCTCAGCACAGGTGTCATCTTCTTTCCACATGGCAGCTCTTTGGTTCATGGGGACCTTTTGTGCCTGACCCATGGTAGAGCCTTCTGAGCTCATATTGGTCTGATCAGCCACAGTTGGATACACGGTACCTTGACCCCAACATAGTCATGTGATTTTGGTCCTCTTTGAATAAGAAGGATAATAACTAATCAGCTCTTTGGTTATTTGAAAACAGATCAAGCACCCCTCTGTCTTCCCTTCTCTAAACACTCCCAATTCCTTCAATCCTCCTAAGACATAGTTTCAAGTCACCTCCCTGTCCTGGTCACCCTCCCCGGATCTGCTCCAGCTTGTCAGAACTCCCACTAAAATGAGGTACCCAGAATTAAGCCTAAGAGTTTCACATTTTCCCAACTGGCTCCTGCCCCACAGCTGCTACTGGCTACAGCAGGAGGAGGTGGGTCACATCAAAGAAAGCACTGTGCACTGTGCATTTATTTGCTGGGAGCCCAGCTTCCCCATCAATGACCACGTGTTATTTTTACTTTAATTTTCCCTTTTTGCTCTTTGCTGCTCAGTGGGACAAGTAATACCTCCTTTGGGCTATCCATGCTCTGGCCTTAATGACTTGCTGGGCAGTATGTCCAACAATGGGGTCCTGGGATGCCTACAACAGGATTTTAGAAAGTTGGTCCTTGAGGGAGGACAAAGAGGGACTCAGTCAGCCATTCAATAAATATTTGAGGAGCTTACTATATTCCAGACAGTAGGAATGCTAAGAAGAACAAAAACATTGTCCCTGCCCTCAAGAAGTAGCACCTGAATGAAAATGCCTGTTCCAAATTCCTGGGTTCAGGTGTGTAGCTGCAGACAGGGCCCTTCTACCCTCGGGATTTCAGGGGAGGCTGAAGATACTCCCCACGCTGTTTTAAGGTAAATCAACCTAGCAGCCCCTAGCTAGACTCTCCTGATTCACACAGGCAGCAAGGAATCCACCAGGAGGGGCCACATTTTCCTATAGAAATAATTAAGTTTTGAAAATAAGCACTGGCTCAGATGGTTGGCCCCTGAAAGAAATCAGAGTATCAAACTGAGAGTGGTGTACAAAGCACAATGTTAACAGAAAGAGTCTGCTGGCCTCAGATTCAGAAGCCTGGGGGATGAGTGTTGATGTTGTAACAGTGGCAAGTCACTCTGAACTACTCTGGGCCTCGACTTCCTCATCTATAAAGTGGGGATAACAAAATTTGCGAAATGTCACTCAGGATAGTAAGCCATGAAGTGCTCAAGAACATGAGCTATCATTTCTACTCTCTTACCTTGGCAATCTATATGTGAGGGGAACCATTCTAGCGCCTGGATCTGAAGTGCCATTAGCCTACCGAGGTGACAATGGTGGATAACAGAGCTAGAGATACTGGGACAAGGAGCTTGGTGATTGATTCCCTACAGGTCCCTAAGGTAGGCTGACATTGGGTTGGGTCAGCCATCACTGTGACTCTTACTGCTGAGTGAGAATTAGTCATGGTGGGGGGGGCGGGGTCCAAAATAATTTGGCTCTACTATGAGCCACTTCATTCATAGAAGCCTGCTGACTTCTTGGCCAGGGGAGTCCTTTGGAAGGTATTTTGGCTCAGCCCACCTAGTTCCCCAAAGATGACCAAACTTGCATTCTATATTCAAAATTCCTTTCTAAACCTTCCCTTTTATGTAGAATAAGCTTTTATGTTTATCAGTTCATTCCACTTCTGACAATGTTTTGTGGTCTGACATTCAATATTCTAGAGTTCTTCATAGCTCTAACATTCCATATTTTTGTGAACCTATGTCTAAGAGTCCTGAGAGTGCTAGCATTCTATATTTGGTGTTCTAAAGTTCCATATTCTTCAAACACTGACATTCTAGGTTCTATGTTGGAATATTCTATCTTCTAAGTGGCTACAATTCCCCTTTGTGTGTTGGTTCACCCATTAGAATGTAAGGTCCCTGAGGAAAAGAATTGTCTTTTGTATTTGTTTGCCCAGAATTTATCCCAGTGATTGATATATCACTTAATAATTGCTTATTTGTTCATTCATTCATAACATCTCTTCTAGGAAGATGACTTCCAGGAGCCAAGATGGCAGAGTAAGCAGGAAATTGCCTAAATTCTCCTATATTTGTGTCTCTTCTAGCTCTAACTGGACTAACCCACACAAGCTCACCTTTACTTACTCTCCTGTCTCTTTAAGATTCTATGTTCTAAGATACAACCTTAGAGTATTCTCTTCCAAACCCACACTGGCTCACTCTTGATCCCCCTAGACCTCAGTTTTCTCATTTGTAAGATGAAGAGGTTGGTCTAGATGATCTTTGAAGTCCCTTCTGGTCTAGATCTATGATCGCATAAGAGACGTTTCTTGGCTATTCTCAGAAACTTTTGTGTGTCATAATGGAGCAAGGTTCCTCGACATAATGGAGAAGCCCAAGTTTTCCTTTGGTGTCCTGTTTCATTCCCTCCTTCCATCTCATGAGGCCCCTAGGACCTTCAGAATGATAATACCCTCTTATATTTTGATAATCTCACCACATATTTTGATAAACTCACCACAAAGCACTTTCATACAGAGTTCCCATTTCTAGCTCAATGGCCCCCTCTCAGCCCCTACCAAAATTCTCCTAGCCATCAGGTAGCACCTTGGCTAGGCTTGCATCTCTATGCCTCACATTCTTAGTGCTGCTGTCAGATGTTCCTCTTTGCTTCCTCATCTGAACACTTAATAATAGGTTTCAACCTCTTAAGTGACACCTGCCGGAAAATGTAATTGTGCGAGTAATTGTAAATTGTGTACAGCACACTCTCATTTCATGCTGTTGGCTCCCACCCCATCCTATACACATTCTCCCCCACCCCCAGCTTAGCTAAGTCTTTATCAACAAATACCTACAAAGTCTCATGGTGGTTAATTCCCCCAAACATATACCCTTGAGTACAAAAAGAACAGTAGGGAGCAATATTCATGGGGGAACACAACTATTTTTATAGTAAAACTGTCTTTACTCTGTTCTGTGTCTCTTTCTGAAACTATAATGGAGGCAAGCAGTCCTTCTATTAAAATGGAGAGAAAAGATGTCTAAAAATTATGTCAGAAATTTCTTAGACTAGGATTATTATATGAGCTTTCAGGCTTCCGGCTTCTGAGATGATTCTAAGAGGTTAAGAATACATCACTTGATCTGCAATGATGGGTGTCCTTACATGGAGGCCAAGTAGACAGATGCCTTCTTATAGATTTGCAATTTGACTGGAACCTAACAGGCCTTCACTATTCCAAAATATCTCCTTATGTTAACTCTGGAAAAGACCTGAAAATACTAAATGTTATATCACAGAACATTAAGAGGAGGAAGAGGTCTTATAATGCAGACTGTTAGAACATTGAACAGAGAATATTAGAGCTAGAAATGATAGCTTAGCTCAATGCCTTAATCTTATAAAGGAAGAAAACAGGCCCAGAGAGGTGATTTGATCAGTCCTGGGTCAGTGTCAGGGAGCTTCAGAGAAGATTCTAGAATCCAGGAAGACTGCCTCCAAGTACAGTATTCATTCTCCACTACCCAATGCTTTTTATTTCCACAAGACCCAAAGTCTTGTTTCTCCTGATCCCTCCATCCCATATCTAGAGCTTCTTCCATCACTGGCCTGCTACGGTAGCTGAAATTCTTTCATTTCTCCTCCTTCTTTTTTGTTTCTTCAAATGTTTAAGCATGTACCAGGTGAGATGCACTCTGGTCAGTGCTGGAAGAGGCAGAAAGATCACTCCTCTCCCTTCTCTGCATCTCAGAAGAATCCTATTCTATATTCTAGTTCCTACTCAGCTGCCTCCTCTTTGGTAAAGACCTTCCTTGATCATTCCAGGTGAAAGTCTTCCTTCCCTCTTTGTAAAAAACAGCATCACAGACTTGAAAGGGATATCAGTGACTATTTATTACATCCATATTTCATAGAGGAGGAACCTGAGGCTTAGGGGGCAAGGTGACCAATGGAACAGGTGGTCTATCTAGCATTTGTCCCACATTCTCATGACCAGAGTGCTCCCCTGGTCTTTTCTTTTCTTTTCTTTTCTTTTGTTTTCATTTTCCCCACCTCCCAACCATAGACTTCTCTGATAACATTCCTTATGTCATGTTTTCTTATCTAATTCATCATTGGTAGAATTGAGGTTATATATACCAAAGTCTCCAGTGAAGCAGAGTCTGAGGGCATTCACATTTTAAAATCAATGTAGTGTAAATGGAGAAGATTGGACTGTCAGTTGGGAGACCTGGGTTCCAGTACTGGCTTTGCCAATAACTAGATGCATGACCTGGGGCCAAAGTCACTTTCCCTTTCTGTCAGATATGCAGCCAGGAATTTTAAGGGCTCTTATAGGTGTAGCTTTTGAGGTTTTATGTTCTAAAAAAGTCTCCTCAGATGTTAATGTTCTATGTTCCAAAGGCCTTTCCAGCTGACATTCTGTGTTCTACCGTCTCTTCCAGCTCTGGCATTCTGTGGTCTAAGGCCCTTTCAGCTGTGACATTCTCAGTTCTAAGGACTGTCTGAGCTTTGACGTTCTATGTTCTATAGGTCTTCCTAAGTCTGACATTCTATGGTTTAAAGGCCTTTCTAGCTCTGACATTCCGTATTTTAAGACTTTTACCAGGTTTGACATTTTGTGTTCTAAGGTCCCTCCCGGCTCTGACATTCCATATTTTAAGGTCCCTCCTAGCTCTGACATTCTGTGTTCTTAGTTCACTCCCAGCTCTGACATTCTGTGTTCTTAGATCCCTCCCAGCTCTGACATTCTGTGTTCTAAGGCCCCTCCCAGCTCTGACATTCCATGTTCTAAGGTCCCTCCCAGCTCTGACATTCTGCGTTCTAAGGTCCCTCCCAGCTCTGACATTCTGTGTTCCAAGCTCCTTCCCGGCTCTGATATGCTGCGTTGCAAGCTCTCTCCAGGGTCTGACATTCCCTCATTTAATGCTAACTCCCTCTAAGTGTCACCAGTCCCTTGGAGTTGTGTTCATTTGGTCACAGCTCTCTGAAGGAGAACAGGCCTATAAGCACCTCCCTCTTTCCTCTATGCTTTGCTGTCTGTCTTCCCAAATCCACCTTGTTTCCGACTCAGGATTCATGTGACAGCTCACCATGGACAGAAACTGACAAGCTGCCCTTCAGCAGGACCATGGGATGGAGAGGAAGCAGATGGGATTGTTTTTTAGTTTTCATGTAAGCATCTGCTGTCCTTGAATAAGGATGTGTGCAGGCATATTTCACTATGTGAAATTCTTACCTCAAGAAAATGTCTGGGACTATTCTTGTTTTCACAGGCAGACTAAGTTCAATCTTACCCCCGCACCCTATTTCCACTAGTGCCTTCCACTCCCACCTAGTACTGACTGTGTCTCTATCTCTATGTCTCTATCTCTTTTACACACACAGACACACACACAGAGACACACAGACAGACAGACAGATAGACACACACACACACACACACACACACCATAGAGAAGGGAAACACATTGAAGCCAGAAACCCCTTGCCTGCCCCTAGTCACTGCTTTGAATTGAATGTTTTTTAAAAATTAATACCTTTTGTTTTTATATCAAATTCATTTCCAAATATATCCCTCCTTCCTTCTCTACCTAGTAACAAATATTTTAAAAAGCAGGAAAAAAAGCATTTCAGCAAAACCAATCAACAAACAGATTGTCTGATGTTCACAGCTCCCAACTCTACAGTAACGCAGTGAGTGGAGAGAAGTTAATGCTTTCAGCCCTTCTTCAGGGTCAAGTTGGAGGGTAGGGGTGGAGAGAGTAACTTTTATGATGATCATGATGGCGAAAATGAGTTGCTTTTATTGTATTCTTACTGCCCAACTCACAGGTCAAATGGGACCCCTAACTAGCTATAAGACTTTTGACAAATAATAGCCCATCTTTGGGCCTTGATTTGCCCATAAGTAAAAGGTAAAGTTTGGACAAGGTGGATTCTAAGGTTCTTTTAAACTAGAACATCCCATGGTTCTCTGATTCTAAGTCATTGTGACTCTATTCTAAAAGAGTATTAAAGAATGAAATAATGAAGCAAACCTCATTGAGGAAGGAAGGTGTGTCCACATGAAGTTAAAATTTTCAGATAACTAGAGCACCCAAGTTAAAACAATTTTTAAAACCATTTTGTATGGAAATTTTTCTAAATTG
Source organism: Trichosurus vulpecula (assembly GCF_011100635.1). Classification (NCBI taxonomy): domain Eukaryota; kingdom Metazoa; phylum Chordata; class Mammalia; order Diprotodontia; family Phalangeridae; genus Trichosurus; species Trichosurus vulpecula. The sequence goes on along the minus strand of NC_050574.1, from coordinate 116,038,263 downwards.
GTCACACATTTCTTCCTTAGCTTATTAAAGAGACTACGGAACACAATTTAACCTTTTCTTGATGACTCACAATCATGAACGTATAATCATAGGATGTTCCATTTGGAAATAAAATTGCAACCAAGAATGTTAAAACTCAGACCAGAGAATGTCAGAGGAGTGTGAAGAAAAATATTGGGTGCTTCCCTCCCCCCACGCCTGCCCTTAGGGGGTAGTGAATGCCATAGTTAAAAGGAAACTTTCAAAACATACAGCATAACTCCTACTTCTCCATACTCGGTTACTAATTTGCTGCTTCTAATCTGCTGTGGTCTGGGAAATCAGACAACTAAGCTTGTTAGCACTGTTTATAAAATGAGAGTAAATAGATTCTGAGTGAGAGCCTAAGGGTCTCCTCAGGATAAAGTATGTGAGCTGTAAAGCAAGGTCTTTATATCTTGTGCTTTGCTGGCTTACAGAACTTGGTAGTTTTTTTCTGGGTTCCAGATTATGACCTCCAGATAGGCGGGAAAGTTCTGAATATAGTAACAATCCCATTTTATAGCCAAATGTCCTGTTTCAAGGACTGGGAATGAGTAGGTAGCTAACAAACAATACAGGTCATCACATTTTTGTGTTGCTAACCCTGGTGTTCTAACAAAAAAAAAGCCATGAAAACAGGTCCAGGCATGGTTCAAACACTATGATGCTACCTAAATGTTAGGCTACCTTCCTCTTCAGTGGCTGAGATAATTGGAATAATGAAATAACGTGCAGTTAATTCTAGTATGGTGGTCACACTTCTGATCCAGGGTCAGCAGCAGTTGGGAAGGGCTCCCATTTCTATAGAACCTCCAAGTTTACAAAGCAGTCTCTGCACAATGCTACCATGAGGAGAGCCAGAGAGACTGCCTTTGGGAAATTGCAAGGTCTTTTTAATGACCCCATGCTTCTCCCTGAAACAAAAGCCTGTCTTCTTAATATTCTTCCAGTGAACCCTATGGCTGAGAGGGGAGTCAGGGAACACTCTAGTCTCTGAAGAACTGAAGTTGAGGATCACCCAAAGGGCAAGGGAAAGGCACATGGAGGGCAAGAAGCAGGCTGCGGCACATTACAATCAAGAAATTACCAGGAAGAAGCAGGATTAAGGATAGAATCAAAGAGAGGTAGGGCCACAAAGAAACTGAGCAGCTCACAAGGCAAGAGCAAGGGATGAATGAATTAATGGACAGCCTGCTTATGCCATTGATATCCTTGTGGCATTAAGAGAACCTAAGAAAGGACCCCTTAAACTCAGGTGAACCCCCAGTTGCAAATTTAGGGGGCAGGACAGAGACAAGAAGGTGGGACAGGCATGAAAATGGGATGTGATACGCTTCAGAAGGAACAGTCACAACAGTGATCTCACATATCCCCCAGAGCACTATGGTAAAATACCAAGGGGCAGTCAGTACAGATATCAATGCCTCCATTTTTCAGATAGGGAAACTGAGGCCCAGAGAGGCAAAGTGGACTTGCCCAAAGTCATAGAGATGGTCAGTGGTGAAAGACCAAAGTCAGAGAGACACACAAGATAACAGAACTGGGGAATAGGTAGGAAGGCACACTCTGAATAGGTAGTGATGGATCCTAAACTGGGGAGTGAGGGTGAGGGCAGAGTGGAAGCTCAAATATATCTAGGTAAGGAAAATAACATGAAAGAATGAACAACTGACTTTGAATTAGAAGAACCTGCTGCATACAAAGATTCCACTGCCTCCAGTCCCACAGATAGAAAGTGAGAGAAATAATTATTTCACTCCTATATTAATAACTAGTTATTGAATCAGGACCAAGGTTTTCCCCCCTTTTCTACTTCCTCATGCAGAAATTAACCATTGTAGGAAATCTTTCTCAAAGACTTACCCAGACTAAAGATCTAATCAAAAACAGTAAAAAGAAATTCTAAGTTTAGGCTGATGGATGGATTGTGTTTACTCAGACAGGTCTGGGAAAACATGGATTCTCCCTTTTCTCAGACAGGTGATAAGGAAATTGTTAAGTCTCTTTGACCAAGACACGTGATCTTGGTGATCCAAGTCACGTACGCCAAAGTCCCTCATTGTAATATAGCCCACCTTCTATTATAATATTCATTCTCTCTTATTACTCGTTGACCAATTAGAGTTCATTTTCACCCTCAGGTGCACCCCTTTCCCTTTTTCAAGACTTTATAAATAACAAAGGTTCGTCAGGTTCCCTCTCTTGGCTACCAAGGGGATAAGCCTGTTTTTCTTAACTGCTTTCTAGATGTTGTCAATAAAACTGATTTTAATTTACCCAGAAACTCTGTCTCTCAGAAATTTTCATTCATCACAGAAGATAGCTAACAATATTTGTGTATGTATAGATATGTGCATATATGTACATATCCATATATGCATAAATGTATACATATATTTACATACACCTACACGTGAACACATACATAGAGAGAGAAAGGAGTTCTCAACTTTTTTGTGGACCCCTTTGGCAATCAGGTGAGACCTACAGACACTTTCTCTGAATAAAATTTTCAAATACATAACATAAAACACATAGGATTACAAAGGAAACCAATTATGCTGAAAAATATTAAAATAACTTTAAAAGATATGTTCACAGCCTCTAGGTTAAGAACTTTGCATTAAGTGCTTACTACAAAGGAGGCACTGCACTAAGCACTGTGTATTTTGACCTCAATGAGCTTACATTCTAATGAAAGGAAGACAACACAGAAAGGGGAAATGAAAACTTTTTAGCAGGCAATTTTATTTTGGGGGAGGGACAGGACGCTAAGAGGGTTGGACCTACAATTTTAGCTTCATAGGTGTGGAAGATTTCTCCACTTATGCAAATCCACAATTCTCCAGTAATTTTAGTCTTTAAGGGTTTCCTGGGAAGACAGAGGCTGGTTGGACCAATGTTATAAAGCTTCACAGCAGTAACAATCCCTGTTTCTTTGCAGTTTAAGTTTTACAAAGTGCTTGCTTCATAACAATCTTGTAAAGTAGGTATTATATCATTATTTTTTTAATAATCTAAATCTCAGAGAAATAAAGAGACTTGCCCATGGTTACACAGCTCATAACTATCCCTTGTAGAGGCCTGTGTAGACAAGATACACCATTAAGGTAGGAGTTGGATTAGAATTCAGGGGTGGGGAACCTGCAGCCTCGAGGCTACATGTGGCCCTCTAGGTTCACAAGTGCAGCCTTTTGACTGAGTCCAAGTTTTACAAATCCTTTTATTAAGGGTGAAGGGGCTGCAGGTTCCCCACGCCTGGATCCCATGATCTCTAAGGCTCCTCCCAATGCTAGGTCTATGCAACACACTTGCCCCACTTAAAAAAAAAAAGGCAGAACAAACACATTTCACATCGAACTTTCTGTTGCAACCACAAAGTAGCTTAATTTCAGCAGTTCTGAATCATCAAACCTTGTATTTCTCATTAACTATCCCTTATATGCAGAGTTTTCCATTAAGTTGGGAGCATAGTTGCGCTAATTATGTGAGAATATTAGTCCCTGCAGATTAATACAGCGCTAACAAATTGTGAACTACCAGCTGGGCTGTATTACATTGTCTGTCTGATCACCAGGGCCCTAACTGCCCACCACTCCTGCCTTCACCTTAAGGACTCAGAATCATCACCCCTGTAGGGTATCAGAGCTTCAGTTCTGCTCCTAATTGCGGAGACAGTAAATCACTTCCCCTCCTCCCCTCATCCCTCTTCAAGTCATAGGAACACATGCGTTATCGAATATATGCTCCCTGAGGGCAGAGATTCTCTCTTTATGTCTTCTATCTCCAGCACCTAGCAGAGCACTTGGCATACAGTAAGTACTTAATAAATGCTTTTCATCGATTAATTGATGCCCACAGGAAATTCCTATCTACTGAAAGTCAACCCTTTGGTCAGCTTAAGTTGGAAAAAGTCTTAGTGGAAAGAACTTGCTAGAAGAATTGAGTTTGTGATCAGTATGTGATTGGATGAATCATTTTACCTTAGGAAGTCCCGAGTTCGAGCTTGGCTTCAGACACTAGCTGTGTAACCCTGGGCAAGGCACAAAATCACCATCTGCCTCAGTTTTATCCTCTGTTATTGTTGCTTGTCCTTCGTTCTTGAAGAGGACCAGTGATATCAGGAGGGTAATGTCTTGGCTCGCAAGTGAACCGGATTTAAGTGAGGCAGGGCTGTTCAAAGTCACCAGCCTCACTCTCTTCTCCAGAGTCATCTGGGTCCAGTGGCAACACACAGGTTAGGACTACTGGAGATGTCCCCAGATGCAGTGAGAGACCTTGGCCCTTCACAAGCTCAGGTCTTTCCCAGGTCTCAGTTTGTCTGTGGCTGTGGTGACAGATGTGTAGCTTCCTTCAAATCACCAATGTATCTAGGATCTCCTCAATGTAGATATTCCCTTCAACAGTAAAATCTCAACCTATCCCTTGATTCCTGTTGTGCATAACACTCCTCCCGTGTCATTTCATAAATTACCTATGGGGAGTCCATTTGACACTCTGGAGGCCCTCCTGGATGCCATTTACTTGGGCATCAATGCAAAATGAGCATAGTAACAGCTCCTACCTTCCAGGGTTGTTATAAGGATCAAATGAGATAATATTTGTAATTTGTAAGTTGTTTAGTCATTTCTGACTCTATGTGACCCCATAAACTTTGTCCATTGGGTTTTCTTGACAGAGATACTGCAGTGGTTTGCCATTTCCTTCTCTAGATAATTTTATGGATGAGGAAACTGAAGCAAACAGGGTAAAGTGACTTGCCCAGGGTCACCCAGCTACTAAGTGTCTAAGGCCACATTTGAACTCAGGTCCTCCTAACTTCAGGCTGGGCACTCTATCTATTATGTCACCTAGCCATTTCCAGGGTCTCTTCCGACTCTAAAGCCTGAGTATTGTTCACCAGTGCCCTGGGATCTTTGTTAAGAGCCCTTATGATCCACCTTTTTTTGTGTGTAAAACCAAGGCCACACTTTTCACAGAACTCCACCAGCTACCTATAAATTTTCTCTATTTGTCCCCCCACATAGCAAGAGGGACTAGAATTGCGATTTCATTGATAGAGGAAACCTCCCGGTGAAGAAACTCCCTCTACCAATTCAGTTCACCACTTAGTTTGCCTTTTGTAGTCTTAGAGAGCTGCTTAGAACACTGAGCCATTGAATGATTGGCCCAGTGCGACACAAGCCAATATGTGTCACAGACAGAATTCAAACTGAAGTCTGCTTGCTCTCAGGGTCAGCTCTCCACTCTTGCTGCTGCAATGAAATTGTGTGTGTGTGTGTGTGTGTGTGTGTGTGTGTGTGTGTGTGTGTTTGTAACACTGAGTGTTACAGAAATTACATTTTTATTAATATTACAATTATGATGTCCTTATATTGTTGGGGATACTGAAGAAGGGATTGTGCTAAACAGCCTCCACTATTCCTCCCAATCCTGAGAGGCTGAGATTCAGGTGGCTGGGGCTATGAACAGTCACTACTGTGCACATGCCTACCTGTGGCAAGGCCGCCTGGGATGTTAGAGAACAGCTTTATCCAGGCCCATAGAGAGAGGCAGCTCTCCCTTCATCAGGTGCTCATCAGCCAGAGTGGCGGGCATCCCAAATTCCATTTCTGATATTTTCGTTTGGGCCCCATCTCAATTAAAATCAGTTAGAAGTCAATTTCACAGTTGTTGGTTTTTAAGATCTCTGAAAAATGATAACCCAGAGCCAGGCAATCATTTCATTCAGCGTGGTCCCTTCCCAGCAGGGGCTTGGATGCATTTTTAAAACTGGCACTCCATAGGACACATGTGGGGAAGGGAAAAGAAGCAGCTGGAAACAGGGATGACAGAGCTGGCCTTGGGAATCCAGAGAGCTAGATATGAATGGAGGTTCTGACAATTATTGGTGATCTGACTGCAGCCAAGAAACTTAGCCTCAGTTTCTCTATCTGTAAAATGAGAGGGTTGGGCTATATGATCATTAAGGTTCTTACCAGTTCTAAACACTGATTCTATGACCCCATAAATCACAAGTTCTCAGCCTGTTTCATCATTGTTCTCATCTTTAAAATTAGAAACATCTCTACATCACAGGGTTGTAATGAAGGTGCTTTGTAAATTCTAAAACATGATACAAATATGGGTTATAATTCCAATGAAAAGAACCATTAGTACAGAAAGTAGCCAGAAAAAGCCATTAGTACAGAAAATTAGTAGCCAGAAAAAGAACTAAATTTTCTCCTAACCTGCACCCCTGCTCAGTAAGCCTCTTCCACTATCTCAGCTTCTCAATTCGTTCAGCCTTAAGAACAGAGGACTTAGGACTCAGGCGACCTGAGTGCTAGTCCCAGATCTGGGCAAATCCTTTCTTTTTTCTGAGACTTATTCAATCCCTTCATTTGTTAATTACAAATATTGTTCCTACCCCTGCCTAGCTCAAAGAGCTGGTCATAGGATACCTCTTTGAGATCTGTGCCTGACTCAGGACTTCTTTCTCCAAAATGCCACAGCAGCCTTCTAAACCCTAGTAGCTCACTCCACACCTGTGGTCTCCTCCTCTGATTGGTTGTCGCCTTGTTCAATTTTCATTATAAGGAACTGGGTGTCAGAACCAGCTAGGTTCACTCCTTCATTCCTTCACTTAAAGTGCAGCCCAGTGACACCATTAAGAATGCCAAGGCAAAGATCCAGGACAAAGAAGGCATCCCCCCACACCAGCAGAGATTGGTCTTTGCCGGGAAGCAGCTAGAGCACGGTTGCACGCTGTCTGACTAAAACATCCAGAAAGAATCCACCCTTCACTTGGTCCTGCGCTTGAGCAGAGATGTCTGAATTCCCTCAAGTTTCTTTCAAGCTTTTGAGTAATTTCATTGCACTTTTCTTTCCTTTTATGTGTTGTCTACCTCCAGTAAACTCCATGTAAACTCCTTTAGGGCAGGAGATCTTTTGGTTGTATCCCCAGACCTTACCACAATGCCTGGCACATAGCAAACCCTTAATAAATGCTTGTTGACTTGAAATGATATAATGGATGCAAAGGGCTTTGTGACTGTAAGATCCTATATGAATGCAAGTTATTATAACTTTTTTCTCCCTATGGCTAGTGGCTTCTTTGTCCTGTTAGTTACCATGCTGACTTGGGTTTCCATGAGATAGCAGGCTCCCTCTTCAAGTGGAGTCCGGGTCATCACTTGACCCAGAGGTTATAGTTGATTTCTCCACAGATACAAGATGAACTAGATGGCCTTTTGAGCCCCCCTGCAAATACAACATCCTGTGAAGCAGTCATTTGCCATCTCTGACAAATTAGTCAATTTAATCACTCTATTCAGTTCAACAGACATTTATTAAGCCTGATGTTCAGCTGAGAGAGAGGCAACATTTGGAAAAAACAGAACTCCCACCCTCAGGGAGTTTACAATCTTTTAAAAAATTTAATTAATTTATTTTTAGTTTTCAAAATTCACTTCCATAAGCTTTTGAGTTTTAAATTTTCCCTGCCTCCCTCCTCTTCCCCCTTCCCAGGATGGCATGCAATCCGATATAGGCTCTACGTATACATTCACATTAAATGTATTTTCACATTAGTCGTGTTGTATAGAAGAATTAGAATGAATGGGAGGAACCACAAGAAAGAAAAAAACAAAACAAAAAAGAGAGCAAATAGTTTGCTTCAATCTGCATTCAGGCTGCATGGTTCTTTCTCTGAATGTGGAGAGCACTTTCCATTATGCATCTTTTGGAGTTGTCTTAGATCCTTGCATTGCTGAGGAGAGCTAAGTCTATCAAAGCTGGTCATCGCACAATGTCTCTGTTACTGTGTACAATGTTCTCCTGGTTCTGCTCACTTCACTCAGCATCACTTCAGGAGCTTCCAATCTTCTGAGGGATAACGGGTAAGATACCAACATTCACATGCCTGGAATGCCCTCTCCCCTAGCTCTTCCACAGAATTCTCTTCCTTTATGAGTCCGCTCAATCATCATTTCTGTATGAAGCTTTTCCTGATCCCCCCCACTTGCTAGTTCCCTCCTCCTAAATAACCTTCTAATTACTTTGTATGTATTTTTATACATTAACTTTGTATTTATGCTGTATATATTTTAATATGCACTTGTCTTTCCCATTACAATGTAGGCTTCTTTTGAGTAGGCATGGTTTGATTCTTAATGCATTCCCATTGCTTAGCATATAGCCTAGCACACAGTAGGTATTTAATGAATACCTGCTGGATAATTGATAACTATGACAGGTCCACTACAGGCTGGGACCTGGTCTCTGCAACTTGGACTTGGAGAGATGTCTAGAGTCCTAAGAGATTAAATAACTTGCCCAGGGTCTCACAGCCAGCATGTATTAGAGGCCCAACTTGAAGCAAGGTTTTCTGGGTAGTGAGGTAGGTTCTATATCTAATATACCATGCTATCCTATACACAATTACATGAAAAGTGAATTAGAGAGCCACAAACATCATTCTGCATGAAGGCCAGGGAGAAGATTGGAATGGAGAAGAAAAGGAATGATTAGAGGCTTCTTGGAGAAAATATCTCTTGGACTATAAAGAATGGGTAAAAATATAATGGGTAGAGAACAGGAGCAGGGCATTCCAGAGATTGGGAAACACTTGTGAGCAAAGACACGGGGATGGGAATGTCCAGGGCATACAAAGCAGAATAGAGTGAGGGAGAAGTCTAGGTAAAATGTTCTCAGAACATCTGAGACAGGAGAAATGACTGTCAGCTGGGGAAATCTGGGAAGGTTACAAGGAGGAGGTGGCACCCAATGTGGAGCTGGAAGACAGATGTTTTCTAGAGGCAGAGACGAAGTATGAGTTAACTGTAGGAATGAAAGACCACTTATGATAATACACAGAAGTGGAGGAAGGCTCAAGGTATTTGGAGCTAGGTGTGACTCAGTATATAGAGTGTGGGAAACGTAGTAATGTGAAAAATTCCGGGAAAAGGAGGGTAGAGCAAAACTGTGGAGGTTCTTAAATACCTGATTAAGCACCTCCTGGCAGAAGGAGACACATTTTTGGTCATAGTTGATGTGGAAATTTGTTTAGCCTGACCATCCATATCTGTTACAAAGTTGATTTTTCCCCCTTTTCTTCCTCTCTGTTCTCTGCCTGATGTGCCCCCCCCAGTCTGAGGTGGGGGGAGATGAGAGGGTGAGAAAATAAAGATTAATTGATAAAAACTACAATTTGAAATATCTTATAAAGGGGCTTGTATTTAGACAATAGGGAGATTCTGACAGTTTCTGCGCAGGGGAGTAATTTGATTGGTCCTATGTCTCAGGAATGTCTCAGCATGCTCAGGAAGAACATTAAGGAGAGAGATGAGTGACAGAGGCAAATTAGAGGTAAGTATAGTAGTCATGAGGTCATAGGAATGTATATTTACATCTAAAAGGGACTTTAGAGGCCATCAAGTCCATTTGACAGATGAGGAAACTGAGGTTCAGTGATGTTAAGTGACTTGCACAGGGTCACATAGCTAGCAAGTGGGTGAGGCCAAGTTTGAACTCAGGTCTGCCTTCGGTCCAAGCCCACTGCACCATCTACTCTGCTGAACAGTACAGATGGTGTGAAGGGGAAGGACGTGAGGGACGTAGAAGAAGAATGAATAGGACTTGATGACTGATTTAACGTGGGAGTGAGAGATTTGGAGGAGTACAGGATGACACCAGAGTTTTTGAGACTGGGAGGATAGTGATGGCCTTTATAGATATATGAGAGTTTGGGGAAGGGGCCCTTTAAGTAAACAAATAATCCTATGACTATTTCTTGACTGGGAGGCTGGGTGAGGGTGTGTGAAAAATTCAGAGGATGTTCCTCTAGCAAATGCTGCTAAAGCACTTTTTCTTGTTAATGCCTAGTATTATGGGAATTGGGCTATGTTTTGATTTAAATGATTAGTTGCAGACAATCCATGATTGTGCGGCATTCTGGAGTGGTTCGTTTTAAATGGCCCTAGTGAAACACACTTTCTCATGTGAGCGGGATGGGGATGAGCAAGCCATGATGAGAGACCAAAAAACAAATTCCCAGATGGGGATCTTCCAAAGAGTAATATATCAGCTGGTGTGTAGCTGACCCAAGCTGAGGGCTTAAGCATAAACAATGTTAATCAAGGGGTGGGAGGTCAAAGGAATAGACATGGCAAAAAGGATCTTGGGAAAGCATCCTTCTGACTATCTCCTTTATTTGGGAACAAAAGGAAGGGATCCGAAAGGTCAATGAGTCATCAGTACCAGGGAAACCTGAAGATCTGAGTTCTAGGTCAAGCTCTGCTATGTGACCTTGGACAAGACAAATCTTCTTTAGAACTTACTTTCCTTATGTGTAACATGAGGGGGGTTGCTTAGGTTATCCTTTAGATCCCTTCCTCTTTCAATATTCTATGCTCTCAGGTTCTTTCTAGCATTGACAATTTATGTCTTAAGAGCCTTTTAGTTTCTAACACCCTATATTCTGTTTTCTAACATTGTATTCTCATATTTTTCTAAAATTATAAAAATCTATGAATTTATGACACCCCCTCCTCTCACCCCAAGAGAATTCTCAACATTCTCCCATTGGGTATTAGAACACATTTTGGTATGGGTTAACAACTTTTCCTTCTCTTTCCAGTCCTTCCTGCTGGTTGTGTTAATGTTGAAAAATCAGGGGGAAAATACGTGGCTTCAAAGTCCAAGGAAGTCCTCACTGCACTCTCTACCTAATCTCTAAAGGAAACTGGGGTTGATTTAGAAAATATACTAGCTGCTTTAAAAAACCAAGCAAGGTTTCATCAGTGGCATTCACTGTACTCAAATCCATTAATCCATTCACTGTCATATATTAAGTCAACCTTGAGTAAACATCTACTGCATACACTACAAGACCCTGTCCTGGACCATGGGGCTGTGTCTGTATCTCTCTCTATAAATAAGCACTGAGGTCCCTAACTCATTAATAGGTTAATATACAACTTATAAACAAATAATAATATAAAACAGATCTTGATAAGTACATGAGAGAAGTATGAATCAGACACTATGACAGTTCATAGAAAGAAAGATACTTTCAGAAGGAGAAATCCAGGAAGGCTACATGAAGGTGGAGGCAGAATTTCAGCCTAGAAGAATAAGTAGGATTTCAATAGGTGGGAATGAAAAGGGTGGGGCTGGACATTCCCATATAGAGGACTAGATTGTCTTTTATCACCCCCTCCTCCAGTAAACCTAAGGTCAATTTATAAGTTTGAAGTGGAGGGAGATAAGGAGAGACAGAGATAGGCATACAGAAACAGAAAGAAAAAGGGTGGAAGCAGGAATGAGAAGACAAACAGGCACTAAAGCATTTATTAAATCATTACTATGTGCCAAGCATTGTGCTAAAATAAGCACTGAGCATACAAAGACAGTTCTTGCCCTCAAAGAGCTTATATTTCAATGGGAGAAGAAAACATATAAAATGAAACAGAGAGGGCTTAATTGGGAGAGTAAGAAGCACAGCTCTGAGGTCTCTCTTGAGAACTTTGGGATTGACTGTGTGACATGGGAGATGCTGGCACAGGACCGCTCAGCATGGTGTGCCCTCATCAGAGAAGGTGCTGTGCCCTATGAGCAAAGCAGAATTGAAGTAGCTCAAAAGAAATGCAAGATGTGCAAATTTAGAGAATCCCTCCCCAAATGTTCACATGGACTATTTGTGCCCAACTTATGGTAGAGCATTCTGACCTCACATTGGCCTGGTCAGTCATGGTTGGATGCATTGTAACTTGACTCTAACATAGAGATGTCACTTTGATCCTCTTAGAGAATGAAGGACAACAACCTAGGTGATTAGCCTGGGGTCAGACTGTAGAGGGCCATGAATAGCATGATAAGGAATTTGGATTCGTCATACAAAGATTTCGAATCAGAAGGGTCCTCAGAGACAATCTAGACCCATATCCTCATTTTACAGAGGGAGGGCTCTGCTTCTCTAAAATCACTTCTAAAATCTAGAAACTAGATTACAGAGGAAGAATTTGAACCCAGGTCCTCTGACTCAGTATCTGGCATTGTTCCTCCAGTGAGAAGACAAGTCTATGATTGCAAAGTTTCTCTTTGGTGGTGAGACAGAGGGGCAAGGTTGCAGAGTCCTCTGTCTGTAGGGGGAGGGGGAACATGTGTGTATATGTCTAAGGACTCTATAAAGTTCTTTATAATCTCCCAACAGGAATATACAAGGCAAAAAGAAACAGGAGGGTTTTCGAGAGTCGGGCGAGGAGCCTAAAATAAAAAGCTTGCCATATAGTATATCAGTTAAACTACCTTGTCAACCAATTTCAAGTTTTTTGTTGGGCCTCACAATTTAATAAAAAATATACATTACAGCTCAGTCCAAACATTCCCTTGGTCTGTGGGGAATTGGAAATGAGTCAAGTTAAGCTCCCATCATAAAACAAACAGGAATCTTGTTCACAGGCCAGTATCCACAGCAGAGCAGTTTTTGAGTGATGAGTGTAGCAGATTATAAAAAAAAAAAACTTTATAGCCCGTATGTCTTCAAGAGCAAGCAACACAACTCAGTTTCCTCATCTGTAAAATGGGGGTGGGTGGGAGGAGAGAAATTAAATGATCTCTCTAAGGTCCCTTCTACCTCTACAATTTATGACTTCCATCTTGAGGGATAGTAACACATAGAGGCTGCTCTGGGTGAATAATTCTGTGCTCGGGGCTACTCCACAACATATGGAAACTTCTACGTTGAGCACATATTTTCCAGCTCTATCTGGTTCTCTAGCTTCCTTTCTTCTCTTCCCTGGGGCTGCCATTCTTGCAAAAAGCCAGAGATTTAGGTTCACAGAATCATAGGATTTAGAATTGGAAGGGACATGAGAAATTGCCTAGTCCCCTCCCCTCATCTTATGGATGGGGAAACTGAGTCTCATTGCCCTTTAAGGCATTCAGGCTACAATTAAAGAAAAATGATTTTCTAGGTTCCTCCATCCCAAATAACTCTACCATGGAGATGGGCTCATGAAGGAGAGTCCTGTTTGTTTTATGATGGGAGCTTAGCTTGATTCATTTCCAATTTCCCTAAAACCTACCTGAGGCCTAGAGAAACTGAGCCATTGGCCAATGGTCACGGAGACAGCAAGGGGGAGATGCTGGCTAGGACTTTCTGACTCCAAATTCAATGCCTTTGTACCACACCACTCTTTCCACTATACGGTACTTCCTGACTCCATTATTTTCTACCTTTGTGACTCATGGACATTACTTCAACTCTCAAAACTTCAGTTTCCCCATCAGTAAGATGGGGATAATGATCACTTTTCTGTCTCTATCATGAGGATCAAATGTGATGATGAATGTAATAGTGCTTTGAAAATTGAAAATCTATGGGAATACAGTGATGACGTGAATAATTAATAACAAAAGACATTCCTAGAAAGCAGAGGGATCCTGAAACATTACTACTTTTGGTACTGCTCCCTTGTTCCTGTTCAGGGATAGGGATGGTCCAGAAGCAGGCCTCTGAAGGAACCCACCAGTGGGGACACCTGTGTTGCATGATGTTGTCTGTCCAGTCTACATTCAGACGGTTCCTAACGTCAAGAAATTTCTTCTTGCTCTTTATTAGCACCTCTCACCAAGTAACTCCCTGAGAGTCCCAATTCTTTTCTTTCTTAACAATTCATTCTCTATTTTGGGTTAGAAACAGTTAAATCTCCTACTTTCAGCTGGAAATATTTGAGTAGGAAATTGCCAAGTAGAAATTTGAAATCCAAAAGGAGGAAGATAACAGTCTTGCTGTCTAGGACAGTCAGCTCTGAGGGCCACATTTTGAGGACGGCATTCACAAGGTGGAATGTGTACAGTACACAGGAAAGAGCACTGACTTTGAAGTCAGAGGGCCTTGGTACAAATCCCATACTGGTGAGAGGGCTTAAAACCCTGTCATGAAAACTGTAGCATAGAGAAGAGAAGACGCAGGGTAGATGTGATCACCAACTATAAGACATGAAGTGATGTCACACACAAGACTAGGATTAGGCCTGGCCTCAGCATGAAGACCTAGAAGCTACAGGAGAAAATGACAGGAAGGTAGGGAGATCTATTAGATATAGAGAATGGACTTAAAGGGTAATGAGTCCTCCACTGACTGTTGTCAAGGGTGTAGGGAACATTGTACACAGTAACAGCAACATGGTGCAATGATCAACATTGATACATTTAGCTCCTCTCAGCAGTACAATGATCTAAGACAATTCCAAGACTCATGATGGAAAATGCCATCCACATCCAGACAAAGAACTATGGAGTCCAAATGCAGATTGAAGCATAATATTTTCTCTTTCTTGTGGTTTTTCCCTTTTGTTCTGATTCTACTGTGGAAATATGGCTAATAGGAATGTATATGTGTAGCCTACATCAGACTGCATGCTGTCTTGGAGAGGGCGGAGGGGAGGGAGGGAGAAAAACATTGGAACTAAACAATCTTATAAAAGTGAATGCTAAAACTATCTTTACATGTAATTTTAAAAAATAAAACAATATTAAGTGAAAAAATATGGTTGCCCCCTTTCAACTTTATTTTAAGCATTGTCTTCACTCATTAGAATCGGAGTCCCTCCAGGTCACTTGGGTCTGTCTTTGGTTTTCCTTGTATTTGTATCTCCAGTGCTTAGCACAGTGTCTAAAACACAGTGAGGGTTTAATAAATGCTTATTGCCCACCTTGACTAGATGAACCATTCTTTAATTCTAATTATTCCAAACTGTACTGGGGAATTCCATTTCTCTGAAGAATGATGATTTCTTGGTTCAAGCTGAAGGAAATTCCTGAGGATCTGAGAAGATGCCTATCATCTTAAAGGGGGAAGAGAAGGAGAAAGAATAAGCATTTATTTATCACCTCCAATGTGCCAGATGTTGTGCTGACTGCTTTGATACTCACAACCCTTCAAGGTAGATGTACTGTTATTATCCCCACTTTACAGTCGAGGAAATGAGGAAGATAGAGGTTAAGTGACCTTCCCAGGGTCACACAGCCATTAAGTGTCTAAAGCCAGATTTGAACTCAGGTTTTCCTGATTCCAAGCCCAGTGTTCTATGCACTGTTCCACCTAGCTTAAAGACAAATCTCTTTTGAGCTCACAGCACGGTAATCATTATTCCACCCCTGATGACATTTCGTACTTCACAGGGTCATAGATTTAGAGCTGGAAGGGAATATAGAGGCAATCGAGTACAAATAAGGAAACTGAGGCCCACAGCGGTGAAGCAAGTTGCCCAAGGTCACATAGGAAAGAAGTAGCAGATGTCCTGTGACTCAAGGTTGACCACTTGTTTTACTGCTTTCCCAAGTATTTAAAAAATGACCCTTGGGGAGCTAGACCAGGACTTTCAGAAAGAGCAAAGTCTGAATACTATTTAAAAAAACCAACAGCAACAACAATAAATACAAACAGTTCTTTCATTTCTTTTTCTCTTTTCACTTGAGGCCTCCTGAATTAGGAACAGCACTTAATACCATTAATTGTCATGGAAACTACTGAATCTTCCGCTGAACATGGTCTGCTCCTTGGCGTATGATTTTCCTTGGAGCAGCCTTTAAATAATGTGTGGTACTATTGTTCCTTTAGTGGAAAGAAAAGAGCCTCTCTTACCCCCTCACTCTCCCTTTGAGCTTATTGGCCAGTTCTCTGTGACAGCAGGGTCTGGCCAAATGATTCCGAAAAGTAACAACACTTGATCCGCATCCAGGACATGGGCCCCCCTGGCTGGCACTTCGCACAGTCATTAGTACCTGACATCAATGCCTAATTTCTTTTTTTTTTTCTGGACTAATTCAAATTCATCCCAATCCTGCTTTTAATAATCATTACATGCTATAATGAACAGCTATCAGGAACTCAGGATGCCCAGCACATTTAGCTATCCAGATGTGGCTAAGAACTCCTTTGCGTACTCAAAGCAAATGTTACAGTGTCCACACACTTAAGGTTCATGTACTTTACTCAGAGCAGAACCTCCTGGGCTTTCCTACTCAGAGCCTTCTAACTTTTAATTTGCACACAGTTTGAACAAACTCCATGATATGGTTCCCAAGGCCACATATTCTTGCTGATTGCAGCAAAAAGTAATAACTAACAATCTGGTAGCAGAGAATTATAGAATCTCCAACCTGGAAGGGATATTGAAAGGATATCATCTAGTCCATTGGTGTCAAATGAAAATACATCCTGGGGGCACTAATCCCTATGTAAGGATCCCAGGGGGCTGCATATTCACTTAATTTTAAAACGTAATTTTATCTATGTTTTCTTTTATTTTAATCTAGTTAAATATTTCCCAATTATATCTTAATCTGGTTCTGTTGCAGCTGCAAATGCTGCGTTTTACTCCCCTGGTCGAAACCACCCTGTACCTAAACAGGTATTCCCTCTACCAGTGTTGTCAAATGCAATTAGAAAGGGATCCCTGTAAACTACATACATACACAGGAAACCACAAATTAACATTTATCAATATTATGTTGTGGTTTTATTTCCTTAAACATTCCCCCACTCCCTTTTAATCTGGTTGGACCACTCCCAAGTGAAGCTTTTACTTCTCAGGCATGGAGTGTGACATCTCTACTCTACAGTATTCCCATCTCCAACACGTAGTAGATATGTACCTCGAGACAAGTTACTTAAGTCTAAGAGCGTCAATATTCACAATCATAAAATAGGATTAATAATACCCATACTACCTAACTCCCAGCTGTTGTGAGGAAAGCCCTTGTCATTCAGTTGTTTAAGTTGTGTCTTTGTGACCCCATCTGGGGATTTCTTGGCTAACATACTAGAATGGTTTGCCATTTCCTTCTCCAGTTCATTTATAGATGGGGAAACTGAGGCAAAGAGGGTTAAGTGACTTGCCCAGGGTCACTAAGTGTCTGAGGTCAGGTTTGAACTCAGGAAGATGAGTCTGCCTGACTCCAGGCCCAGTGCTAGGTGTGTAACAGTGATAGCTTTGACTTCTGGAGCACATTAGAGAAGCACCTCGTAGTGCAAGAGAGCTAGGCCTAGAGAAAGGAAAATCTGAGTTCAAAACCTGCCTTACACACTTACTAGGTGTGTGGGACTCTGGGCACTTAAGGGCCATCTATCTCAGTTTCTTCAAGTAGAAAATGGGAAGAGTAAAAGCACCCAGTTCTCAAGGGTTGTTGTGAAGATCAAATGAAATAATATTTGTAAAATATGTATCTGGCACATAGAAGGCACTTAATAAATGCTTCCTCCCTCCCTCCTTGCCTCTTTTTCTCCCTTCCTCCTCATTCTCTCCCTCCCTTTTTCCCTTCCTTCCTCCCTCCCTCCCTCTCTCCCTCCTTTGCTTCTTTCCTTCCTTGGTTCTTTCCTCCCTCTTTTCCTTCCTTCCTTCCTTCCTTCCATTTTCCACATAACAACTCCGAAAGGGCATCAGTGCAAGTGAGACTGTACTGACACTCCCCTTACCTATTGATACTGTTTCAGAACAGAAATTGTTTTGTTCTTTGTAGCTGTAATATAATAACAAGTAACATTTATAAAGCACTTTAAAAGCAGCTGGCTGGCACAGCGGATACAGTGCTAGTACAAGAGTCAGGAAGACTCATCATCATGAGTTCAAATCTGTCCTTAGACACTTACTAGCTGTATGATCCTGATCACATCACTTAACCCTGCTTGCCTCAGTTTCCTCATCTGTAAAATGAGCTGGAGAAGGAAATGGCAACCACTGCAGTGTCTTTGCCAAGAAACCCCCAAATGGTGTCACAAAGAGTCAGACACAACTGAACGATAATCGCAGCACTTTAAGATTTGCAAATCACTTACAATTATTAAAGGGGGAGGAGGATATTTAGGTTTTTCCTGGCTCTGACACTTTCTAACTGCGTGACCCTGGGCAAGAAATTTCTCCCTCTCTGGGTCTCAGTTTCCTTATGAAGATGATGAGGGTAGAATGGGGTCGACCTCTTAGATAAAAATCCTAAGATCTTATTTTTAAAGAAATGGGTCAGTATCAATATGGAGGAAGTCTCTAATGGTGTGTCCCAGGACTCCATCACTGGCCCTCTATTGTTTAGCATTTTTATCAGTGACTGGCACAAAAACAAAGATGATGATGACACAAAAATGGGACAGCTAGCTACTATGTTAGATGAGAGAGTCAGGATCCAAAAGAATTTCAACAGGCTAAAATGTTGAGCTGAATCTACCGAGATGAAATATAACAGGGATAAATATAAAGTCTTATTCTTGGGTTCAAAAAAGGAACTTTGAAAGTACAACACGGAGGGTTTAGCTACTGTGGATAGGAGGTGTTTTTTGTAGTCTGTAAACCAGCAAGCTGTAACAGCTGAAAAAAAATCAAATGGAATATTGAAGCTGTACCTAGATTACTGTGTTTAGATCTAGGGGCCTTCCTAGATTTTAGGAAGGACACTGATAAGCTGCAGAACGTCCAAAGAAGACAAATGGGATGGTGAAAGCCTCAAGTTCTTGACAGATGAGGACTGATAAAAGAACTTAGAGCTGTTTAGTCGGGAGAAGAAAAGACTGAATGTGTGTATGGGGGAGGGAGAGAGGGGATGATAGCTGGCTTGAAGTATTTGAAGGGTTGTCATATATAGAAGAAGAATTAGACTTACATTACTCAGTACCAGAAGACAGAACTAGAACCAGGCTCTAGAGAGAGTTGGGCATAGAATCAGGAAGACGAGTTTGAATCTGACCTCGGACACTCACTAATTATGTGACCCTGAGTAGGTCACTTAACCTCTCAATTATAAATTGGGGATTATAAGAGCATTCATTACATCCCAGGGTCATTGTAAGGATCAAATGAGATTATATTTCTAAAGCAATTAGCACAGTTCCTGGCACACAACAGGTGCTTAATAAATGCTTGTTTCTTTCCTTCCTTCCAATGAGTGGAAATGGAGGCATTTTATACTTGATGTCAGGAAAAACTCCCTAAATATTAGTGATGAATTAGAATGTAAAACAATACATAGGATAAAGCTATGATTAAAAAAAACCTTCATATTTCTACAGCACACAAAGGTTGAAAGGGTACAAGGGTACCCATTTTGCAGGTGAGAAGATCCAGGCTCAGCAAGAGGGAGTAAATGACCCAGTCACACAGCTGGAATGCCTGAGTCAGCAGCCAAAGCCATGTCTTCTAATTTTGAGAGCTATTCTTCTTCCACTAAACCATATCCGGCAAAACAGATTTTCCCGAGGGGTCATGGATGTGAAAGGCACAAAATATTGCTCCTGGAGTCTGGAAGAACATCTTATGAATGGGGGCAGACCTCAGTAAGTGACAGGCCTTGCAGATGGCCAACAGTAGAGCCAATGCATTACCTTATATCTGATTTTGCATCTTTTAGAGGGTCTTCCACTAAAACAAAACAGAAGGCTGAATTACGGGCATTAACAAGAGAAATGATCCAAGGAAGTATCCCTCTATCAATCCATCATTAGAT
Organism: Trichosurus vulpecula; assembly: GCF_011100635.1. NCBI lineage: Eukaryota > Metazoa > Chordata > Mammalia > Diprotodontia > Phalangeridae > Trichosurus > Trichosurus vulpecula. The sequence continues at coordinate 116,018,763 of NC_050574.1, read as the reverse complement.
ATAATTTAATACTTAATGACATTTGTGATCATCGGGCTATGCATGTAATTGAAAATGAATAATTGAAATTCCAATTACCACAAGGGTCAATATGAGGGGACTCTGGCTAGGAACTTGTTATACAATAGCTTACATTAGCAATCGGTTTTTAAATCAAACAACATGTTTCGCTATTCAATTATTGAATGATTGTGGGCTCTGAATTTCTCTTGGCTGCTTCCTGGAAAGTAGTGCAAAATCACAGTGGTTTGGGTGGGGTTTTCTAGGAGACCCTTGTGAGAAAAAGCTTCTGACTGGGCCCAAAAAATCAAAGATTCTAGGAGCTGAAAGGGTTCCCAGAAGGCATCTCCTCTTCACTTATCTAGTGCAGTCATACTGGCTCATTCTCACCATTATATCTTCCATCTCTTTGCCTTTCCAATTAGCTGCTCCTCATGCCTAGAATCATTCATGCCTTTTCTACCTTAGTGTTTTAGATACCTTCCTAAGCTGCTTCCCATATCACCTTAAATTTGTTTCATTATTTTAACCGCTTATTTATTTTATTTGTAAATATTATTTCTTTATATCACTCTGGCCAGAGGACATCAGAAGCATTGTATTCTGAAGCCTCATTTTAGGATGGATCAGAGGATTTATTTTGCACACATGAAAGCACAGAAACTCACATGTACACACATGTTGTCTCCCTATTAAGCAAACATCCTGAGGGCAGAGACTTTACTTTTGTCTCTCTGTCACCAACTTGTCTTTATAGCACAGTTGTTGCATTGTGACCAACTCTTCGTGACCCTGTGGACCAAAGCACGCCAATGCTGCCCTTTATAGCACAGTGCATGGTACATATTAAGTGATTAACAAATTCTCATTGATTAGTTGATAGATCAATCTTCTCTAACCCATTTGATCCAAACTCTGCAACCATTAATGCCAGAGTAAGATGTGTGTACACTCTGGAAGAAGTTTAAGAACTAGGTATCCTGTGCGTTGGGCAGCTGGGTGGCTCAGGGCATAGAGGACTGGGGTTAAAAGTCAGAAAGACTCATCTCTGGGAATACAAATCTGGCCTCAGACACTTATTAGCTGCATGACCCTGGGCAAGTCACTTAACCCTGTTTTCCTCAGTTTCTTCTCCTGCAAAATAAGCTGAAGAAGATGGCAAACCACTCCACTATCTTTGACAAGAAATCCCCAAATGGGTTCACAAAGAATCAGACATGACTGAAAACTGAATAACAACATCCTGTGTGTTAGCATCTGCCAGAGATTTCAGCCTTTCTTCAAAAACTTACAGTTTAACTTCTTCTATGTCAATATGCAATCTGGCAATAAAATAGTTAATGTAGTATTGGATTCCACTGAGAGGCCTAGTTTTCAAGGCAAAAAAAGAAAAAGGAGTCCCTCTTTACACTGCTCTGGCCAGATGACAATTACAGCATTATATTCTAAAGTCACATTTTAGGATGGATCAGTCATATTTGGAGACACAGTTGGAAGGGAGGGAGCAAGGATGTCTTCTAGTCTAACTTACTTATTTCATGGGTGAAGAAATTGAGGCCCATAGAGTTTTAAGGACTCCCACAAAATCATATAGTTGGAGGCAGAGCCTGCATTTTAACCCAAGACTCTAATTCCTATCTAGTTCTTTCTCCAATGTACCACATCAGCTGGAGGGCATCTGGAGAGGGGCAACCAGTGTGGTGAAGGGTCTCAAGCTCACCTCATATGAAGAGCTGCTAAAGAGATTAGAGATGTTTAGTCTCCAGTAGAAGACTCAGTGGGAGTTGGAGGGGATGGGGAAAGACACCACAGCTGTCTTCAAGTATTTGAAGGATTATCATAGCAAAGATTAAACTTGCCCTGTTTTATCTCATAAGGCAGAACAGGTGGAAGGTGGAAAGAGGCAGACTTAAGATCAAGGTAAAGGGGAAATTTCCTGACAAAAAGAGCCACCCTAAAAGGGAATGGTCTGTCTTGGGAGGTACGTTTTTCCCCTCAGTTGAGGTCTTCAAAAAGCAGTCCACTTGTCAACTATTTTGAGGGGGATTTGATATTTGAACATCAATATTGATATTTGATATTTTGAAAGGGGATTCTTATTAGGGCAGGGGTTGGATTGCATGGCTGGGTTGAATTGGGTGGCTGATGATATCACTTCCAAGTTGGGCATGTTGCAGTTAGTGATAATATTACCCCAATTCCATGGCTCTGCAGGAATAGGACACATTGACCTCTCTGTGCCTCAGATGACACACACAAAAAATGATCCTCACCTGGAAGCCCACTGCTCTGGTGAGAAGCCTCTCCCTGCCTGCCATTCACTAGGCTGGTCCTCAGATGATAGCTGGTACAGGCTCTAGGCTTAACGCTTTTTCTTCTTGACAGGGCGTGCCAGAGCTCCTCTGTTCTGCTGGCAGAGCCTTTGAGAGCCCAGGCCCACTATCGAGCCACAGCCAGGCATCCCAGTAGGAACTTAATGAAGTGACTTATTACAAAATTAAATACCCATGTGATGTGGACTACTGCTACAAGGGCTTTCCCCTCCTCTAATGACCTTCCATTTACTTTCTATGTATTTTTGTGTGTCTATTGATTTACATTGTATCTCCTGCACTAGAATGTATGCTTCTTGACAGCTAAGCCCCATTTTATGCTTTAGCAGTCAGTACCCTGACTTACAGTGAACACTTAATATATGCGTGTTGATTGATCAGACCAATGGGAGCAGGGCTAAAAGCCCCTTGGACAGGATTAGCCAATCAAATGAAAGAGACATCTCATGATCCTCAGATGGTGTGAACTCCAGCTCCTTCGCCATTCTGGTTGCCTTCCTTTGGCTGCTCTCCTGTTTTTAAGTGTCCTTAAAATATGATTCTCAGAAGTGAACACAATACTCTAGATGTCATCTGACCAGGGCAGAATAGAGGGAACAATTATATCCTCATTCCTGGAAGTTGTGCTTTGCCCTACTTACATACTGAATTCAATTTTACAATATGCTCTAAATCTGGGATCCTCAGAACAACCTTGTGAGGTAGTTACTGCTGGTATTACTCCTGCACAGTTGAGGCAGAAACTCAGCCTCAGAGAAGGAGACTGCCCAAGGTCATTCTGCTCACAAAGAGGAGTTGTGATTGGAACCCAGGTCTCAGGACTCCAAATCAGATACCCCTGTAATCTTTCCCTCTCTAAATATTTCTCCAAATGTTACAAGTGTGGGAGAGTGGAGAGATCACCGAACTGATCCTGCCTCTATCACTCATAGACAGTGTGATGATGTGCTTATCTGAGGTTGCTAAAAAGAAACAAGGGGCTAATGGCCCACGGTCTAGACTTGAGTAACATGGGACCTCTGTGAAAAGTGACCCTTACAGAAAGCATCAGTGGGGAGTAGGAATGATGATAACAACGACAACAATCCTGACTCAATTTATGAACGACTACTGTCTTCACAAGAACTGTAAGAGCAAACATACACAAGTATTATCTCTCCCATTTATAGACTGGAAAAATGAGGCTCAGACAAGTTGTGAATTACAGTCACCTAGCTAGTAAGAGACCAGTGGTTCAAACACCGGTATCTTTATATGAAGTCCAGCATTCTTTCAGTAGGCCATGTGAGGAGCTGGGACAAAAAACAAAACCATAAAGTTTAAGGGAGTTGGAAATATGAACCTGAGTCTGCTAGGTGGCTCAGTAGATAGAGTGTCAGGCCTGCAGTCAAGAAGACTCATCTTCGTGAGTTCAAATCTGGCCTCAGACACTTACTGACCCTGGGCAAGTCACTTAACCTTGTTTACCTCAGTTTTCTCATCTGTAAAATGAGCTGGAGAAGGAAATGGCAAATCTTTGCTGAGAAAACTCCAAAGAGTTGAATATGACTGAAATTATGGAACAACAACAGATTGAGAAAGTGTACTAAAGGGAGCAGAGTAAGAAGAATAAAGCAAGAAACCAGAGGCCCAAACCATGGAGAAGCCAGGGGCAAATATAAGGAGCTAAGTCATTTCAAAGACAGATTGTTCAGTGACAAGGAATAATGGTACAACATAGGCTGCTGTGGTTTATCCAGTATCTCTGAAAAACAAAAAACAAAACCATCATCGTATGTGAAGCTAGATTGCCTGTCTCTTCCACTCTAGGCTCAGTGATTGATGTTCAAGACACCAGGAACCCCAAATGACAGAACATGTCCAGATACCTAAAAGGATTCATTTTCATCTCATCAGCTGTTTGCCACACAAAGAACTTTCCTAGAAATAGGAATCTCTAATGACAGGCTAAACAGCACCAGGATGGAAAATAATGATAGCCTATTAGACAGTTTGGCTCTTACTCTGGCTTCGTGGTCCAGCAGATGGTGTCAAGGATATGACCTCTGTCTGCACAATTCTCAACTAAATGGATGCCAGGGAGTCTTACAGCTGATCGATAGCTAAAGTGAGCAATACTGGGATATGGTTTGATTAGTATATCTCACCTCCATTGATCTTCTAAATAATTACTTGCACTTTGGAAGCTATAGAGGGCTCTAAGTCTGGATGAAGATATGAATTCCTTTGTGCTGTCTGCTTCTTTGAGACTTTGCTCCCAAAGAAAAATCCATCCACCCATTCATTCAAAGACACCTACTACGCTGTATACAAGGTTCTATATGCTTAGTGCTATGGGAAGGAGGAGGGACTTTTTTTAAGGATTATTAGGCTCCAGGAAAGAAGCTGAGAGATGAAGATAAATAAAGACAATACAGTAGACCCTCAATCAATAGGTGCACAATAAATTTATGCTTTCACACAAATGTGTTTATCACAGCTGGTTTGCTTTCACATCACTGTCCAGTTAATCTTTCTGTACAAGAATCAGATGATGTTCTGTGACTACTCACAAACTTGCAATGGTTTCCAATGGCCCACTGAGTAAATTTCAAGTTTGGCCTGGCATTCACGGCCATCACACCACCTTAGCTTGTCCAGCCTTACCCATATATTACTGTTGTTGTTGAGTCATTTCAGTCATATCTAACTCTTCACGACCCCATTTGGAGTTTTCTTGGCAAAGACACTGGAGTGGTTTGTCATTTTCTCCTCCAGCTCATTTAACAGATGAGAAACTGAGGCAAACAGGGTTAAGTGGTTTGTCCAGGGTAAGTGTCTGAGGCCAGATCTGAACTCATGAAATGAGTCTTCCTGGTTCCAAGTTCAGTGCTCTATCCACTGTGTCACCTAACTGCCTGTCACATACATTACTACCTTCCAAAGCTACCTCCTCCATGAAGCTTTCCTAGATTTGCCTCAAGCCCCTCCGAGCAGAAACGATCCTTTGTCCCCCAAATCTTATATATCACCTTATTTGTACTTCCCTTATACACTTAACATTCTCCTGCTCAGCTTCAGAAGGGAGAACACAGAGAAATGGGTAGAAATTTCTGAGAGGCATCTGCATATGTTGGAAAGGCTCATACATTTGATGAGGTTCCACGGACTAATGGATGCATTTAGAGCACCCATAATATAAATAAACACTATAAATAGTATGCCCTAGTCATAGGCCTAGAGTGTTGCCTGGTACTGAGAAGTTAAATAGCAATACTTCTCAGGTTCTAGGGGCTAAGATCAAGTATTGTCATAATCATAATTGAGAAGGAGAAGGAAGAGGAAGAGAAGGAGAAGAAAGAAAGAAAAAGAAAGAAAGGAAGGAAGGAAGGAAGGAAAGAAGGAAGGAAGGAAGGAAGGAAGAGAAAAGAAAAGAAGAAAGGAAAGGAAAGGGAAGAAAGAGAAAGGAATGAAAAAAAGAGGAAAGGAAGAAGGGAAGGGAAGAAAGAACAAGAAAAATCTTTCATGGAACATCAGGTTCTCCAGATGCTTCTGTTTATGGATGATACTTTGTTCTTACTGACTCAAGTCCCAGGATACTACAGGGCCTTCTTAATAAGATCCAAGGTAACTCAAAAGACACTGGTTCTAAGGAAAGTAACTAAACTGTTGAGACTCTGATCTCAGAATGGAGAGCAAAACTCCAAGGAAGTCAATGACCAATAAGCAAAAAGTCCTATATATGACAAAATGTTTATAATAGCAATCTTTGAGGTTGAATAAAAAGGAAACAAACAGAGTGTCCGTTGGCTGGGGAATATGCGAACAAATTTCTGGTATATAAATATAGTGGAATATTGCTGTATCATAAGAAATATGGGAAATTCAAGGAAAATGGGAAGACTGGCTCAAATATATAGAACAGAGTAGGATCAATACAACAATATGTATAATTATAACAGTAATATAAATTAAAACAATATTAAATTACTGTAAAACTTAGGTTAATTATAATGATCATCCTTGACCCTAGAGTAAAGAGAAGGAAATCAACCTCTTTCCTCTCAGCAGAGCGGTGGGGGACTACAAGTGCAGAATGTTGCATATACCATAAAATATAGTCATTTTGCCCATTGGGTTTTGCTCAATTTTTTTTCTCTATTACAAGAGAACATCCAATGGGGTAAAGTATTTTGGAAAATTATATTGATATTAAAAGAGCAAAAAAAAACTTGTTAAATGAAGGAAAAGATTTGGCCAAGCAACTCATATAGGAAAGAGAAAACAAGTGGATGAAAAATGCACAATGATTCATAATGTATCGATCATATCACGCTTGGATGGGCAGATGACTGGCTTACATTGTCATCAAACAGCTTTGGACAAGCATTGCAGATGGACAATGTTCAGTTTAGTGAACTCCATCTTTATCGGAGTTTAGCACCGATGATGCAGGGAGAGTGAGGGGTAAGAGATGGACAGCTCAATTGCTGTACTCCTAAGAACAATGACAAGGATGAGATCTAGACCTTCCTGATCCTAGTGCCTCTCCTCAAAATTACCCTGTATTACACACACACACCCGCACACGTATATATGTACACATCATCTCCTCTGACAGAACGCAATGTCCTGGAGGGCAGAGACTGCTCGGCCTTTGTCTTTACACTTAGCATGGTGCCTAGTAGTCTTTTTTTTTTAAACACAATGCAAGCACTCACATGGTGATCAGAAGAAGCGATACCAGGACACTCTCAAAGTCTCTCTGAAGAACTTTGGAAATTGACTGCGTGATATGGGAGACACTGGCACAGGACTGCCTGGCATGGCATGCCCACATCAGAGAAGGTGCTATGCTCCATGAGCAAACCAGGATTGAAATAGCTCAAAAGAAATGCTAGATGTGCAAATTTAGAGAATCCACCCCAAATGCTCACATGTACTATTTGTGCCCAACCTATAGAAGAGCTTTCTGAGTTCATATTGGTCTGATTACCCGCAGTTGGACACACTATGCTTTGCCTCCAACATAGTGATGTCATTTTGGTCTTCTGAGCACGAAGGACAACAACCACCAACAAACCAGTGCCTAGAACATGGTCATTGTTTAATAAAGGCTTTTTATTGGATTTATCATATTCTACTTCCTAATAAATTTCATGATAGCACAGGCAGACAGGGGCTCTGTGACGACAAGGAGGTTATAGTATCATTTTATCTCCTTACAACCAGTTAGCTTTAGTGCTATGTCGAGATTCAAGTTTGATGGATGGCCAGATTATCTTTAGATGCACCAAGTTTAGTAGCTATTACGAAGGGTTGCCTATAAACAAGCCAACAAATAAATAAATGAATAAAAATACATATACACACACATGCACGCACATATATACATATATACACATACATCTTAGGCATGCTGACCAATTTCATATCTGAGGGTGGAAGATATGCTGTCTTACAAGTATGAGATCAAATATAAAAACTTAAATTGGCATTCATTAGAAACTATAGCAGACAACTCCTTTGAAACATATCTTTGATGTAAGGAAACTAACTGTAAAAAGAGAACTGTAGTAGCGAAGCAACCAGGTCTCAATTATCCGGGTTACTGGGAGAAAGAGATAACATGAACCAAAGAAATCTATAGGTTTCTTAAATATCTCTTATTCCATCCTTATGTTTTATCTTTTTCCTAAAACACACTTTTACAAGCACTAATAAGCAGTATTTAGATATGAATTTTGACACCTCTTTCCCCATTCTGGTGGGGATTTCACAGTCTCCCTTTGACTATTTTCAAACTTGTTTGTAATTGAATGAATGGTAGAATTGATGCTGATGTGTGATAGGATGTCAAAATGAAGGCTAAAAAGAAGTCAGATAATTACAGTGGCTCAGAGGCTGAAAGGATCTTACAGGTCCATTCTCATAACTCCTCCCTGAGGCAGGAACATACTAACAGCCCTGACAAATGGTCATCATGCTGGAACCTCAGGTGATGATGGGACGCTCACTGCCTGGGGCCCAGTTTCCTCACCTATAAGATTCCTGGGTTGGATTGGACTGTATGTAACCTCCCTTCCAGGGAAACATATTATGATTCTATGACCACACAGGAGAACCCATGCCACTTGGGGGTAATTCTAACTGTTAGGAAGTGTCTCCTTATATTGAACCAAAATCTGCCTCCCTGTAATTTCCACTTAGTTCTCCTCTCTGGGGCCAAGCATAATAAGTTTCTTAAAACTGTTAATAGACTCAGAAAACATGGCATTAGGTGAAACAGTGACACGGGGGGCACTTAGAAACAAAGGAACAATATTATAAATGAGAACTGTAGCCCTGGGTGGCTTAAGGCCATACTATAAAAGCTTAAATTAGATCCATAAATCTTAAGATTATATATCTAGGACTCAAGCTATATAATTTTTATAATCATAATATCTGCACCGCCCATGCCACAACTTCCCCTTTTGCTGCCCCAGAGACCAGGGTTTCTTCCTTGGCAGTGAAGTGGGGCTGATGAGAGCTGTTTCCATACATCCCCCTCTACATCTACGGGAGGGGCCCAGGTAAGGGGAGAGAAGAGGCAGGTGAAGGAGGGGATGCTGTCAACACCTCAACCATCCCAATCCCTCACTGATAGCATGCCTACTACTAGGGTGGGAGAAGAGAGCTGAACTGCACCCCCCTCCCCAGGCCTTCTTCTCGGTCTTGGTGTTTTAGGATATTGAAAGGTTGGGTAGGCACTAGGCAAGAGCCTGCCTGAGTAGGAGGGTACACCTTGCTTTGACGGTGCTGTCCTGGGCCTGTGTATTGGCAATCAAAATGAGGTCTCAGCACTTAGTTCAACCAAGTGCCCTTGAAGAGTTTGGCCTTTATCTCCTTGATTAAATTAGGAGTCCTTGACAACCCCCTTGCCTCAAGGGAAAGCCTAGTTTTACATGGGTTTGAGTGACATGTTTGTGACATCAGAGGCTTTTAGACCACGTGGGTTTAAGTTGCATCTTTCTGACGATTTTAGGTCATGTGGGTGAGTCACATGTGTGACTCACCCTTGACCCTGAAAAAGATATAAAAACAGGGATTGGCTTTCTCTTCTTTGGAGCTCTGACCCACAAGCAGTGGTGGCATGCATGATTCTGGGCCAGCCCTTGTTAGGAGCTGCTGGGCTGAACTTGGATGTTAGTAACTATGAATTATATTTTGTCTGTCTGTCAATGTTTGTAATTTGCTTGTATTTGCTCTGAAGTTCAGGGTGCTGGCTTTTTCCCCTGAACTAAGTGAATGGTATTTGTATGCTGAGTTAAAGTAAGCCTGTTAACCCCTCAACATTGCTCTCCTTAGTAAAGCAGATCAAAAGAACCTGGGCTTTTGCAGTGTTCTATGAGCTGGTTGTTGTTGATTTTACACCCCCCAAAGCAGCTGCTAGACGGATTGTTGAAACAGCCTGCCCAGAAAAACCATTTCTCATTGGCTCAAGTATCCAGAGGGTGAAGGGAATGTCTTTGAGGAACTAGGGACTAGCTGCTATCGAAAGAGGTTTTTACTATATTACTGCTTGTTTTGTTTATAATGTAGTAATAGCATGATTGGTAAAAAAAAAAAATTTCTGAGCAGGGAAATTTTAAGTTGCTGCCTGCCTATATGGTGAAAGGCAGTGTGGAACAGTGGCTAGAGAGGACTTGGAGTCAGGAAAAAACCAAAATCGAGTAGTTTGGCAGAGCTCATACTCTGCTAGTATAACTTGAGAAAGCTCAATATGTATTACTGTGTGAAGAGCGTCAAATGAAGAATCTGAGAACCTGGATTCAAATCTTGTCTCTGTTACTACCTGTGTGACCTTGCGCAAGTCATTTAACCTGAGTTTCCTCGAGGGGTTGGCCTAGCTGGCCTTGCAGCTCTACATCTATGACCTCCATGCTATGAGAATGGAATATAATTGCTCTTTATCTCATATATAGTTGTGATAAATCGATCTTTATCTTTAGAGAAATTGTAGCATTCTAATTAACACACCTATTGCACAAGCATTTAATAAGTGTTTACTGTGTGCAAGGTGGGGCAGCTAGGTGGCACAGTGCATAGAGCACTGGGCTTGGAATTGGAAGACTCATCTTCCTGAGTTCAAATCCAGCCTCAGAGACCAGCTGTGTGACCCTGGGAAAGTCACTTAATGGTGTTTGCCTCAGTTTCCTCATCTGTAAAATGAGATGAAGAAGGAAATGGCAAACCATTCCAATATCTTTGCCAAATGGGGTCACAAAGTGTCTGACACAACTGAACAACGAAAAAAAACGTGCAAGGACTCTGTGGAAAAGTATTCATGGTAGACAGAGCACTGGACTTGAAGACACAAAGACCTGAGTTCAATTCTGCTTCAGACATAAATAGGATCTAGTTTGAATCCTGACTCAGACTCACTAGCTGAGTGACCAAGCGCAGGTTATTTAACCTCTCTCAGACTCAGTTTCCTTACCTGTAATATGAGGCTGATAATAGCACCTGCCTCACCAGTATATAATAATATAGGTAATACATGTAAAGCGGACCTTAAAGTGTGACATAAATGTTAGTTGTGGTAATTATGATTATGATGATAATGGAGGATGAAGAGGATGGAGGATTTGAAGTGTGCCTTGGAAAATGAATATACCATCAAGCAATGCATATGATTTATGATTACATAGGAGCTGGAAGAGGTCTGAGGAGATATCAAGCCTTTTGATTATCCACGGGTTTTTAAGTCCCCCCAGGATCTGATGAATTGATCACACAGCTAATCTCCTCTACCACATGGAAAATGACCTTTGAGAAAGGTGAACAAAAATGCTCGACTTGAAGATCACACGTGTCTCTATCTCTTTTTAATATTCTGCCTTCCCTGGAAATAAACCCCTTCAGTTCTGTCTCCCAGGAATGGAAACTTGACTTGAGATATTGTCCTTGAATCAACCAAAGAAACCCATGACGTTAATTTGTGTTATAGACAAGATTTTTAGAACTGGATGTTAGAACATAGGCTGTTTGAACACAAAATTTAAGAGCTGGGAGAAACCTTAGGAAGTAGAATTTTGGAGCTGGAAGAGATCTTAGAACACGGAATGTTAGAAAACAAAAACTCTATAACAACTGGAAAGAACTTTTGAACACAGAATATTAGTACATAGAAGGGAATATGTGGGAAGGAGAAAGAGATAACCACTTATATGTGCCTACTATGTCTCAGGCACTGGGCTAAGTGCTTTACATTTGATATATTAGGTCTGGAAGGGCTTCTAGAGTTCATTTATTTGTTTAAAATTGGATAGATCACTGAGCCTGGAGTCAGGAAGATCCAAGCTCAAATCTGACCTCAGACATTTATTAGCTCTATGATATTGGGCAAGTCACTTAATCCCTGTTTGCCTCAATTTCCTCATGTGTTAAAATACAGATAAAAATAGCATCTACCTCCCAGGGCCATTGTGAGGCTAAAGTGAGATACTAATTGTAAAGTGCTTAGCGCAGTGCCTGGTATATAGTAAACATTATGTAAATGTTAGCTATTAGTATTATCATTAGCAGTGTGACCCTAGGTAAGTCACTTAACCTTTATTTGCCTCACCTCATCTATAAAATGGGGATGATAATAGCACCCACCTCTCAGGGTTGATGTGAGGATCATGAAATACTAATTGTAAGCTGCTTAGCACAGTGACTGGCACATGATAAGCACCATATAAATATTAGCTATAATGGTAATATAATTACATAACATATAATTATATTATATATAATTATTATTATTTCAATATAATTAGTTTCTTTTGCATCCTATGTGTTTTACTATATGCATTATATTGACAAGGGGTCCACAGGTTTCACCATGACACAGAAAAGCTAAGGGCCTCTGATCTAATTCAACTTCCTCATTTTACAGATAAGGAAACAGAGACCCAGAGAGAAAATCGTTCTGTCCAAAGTGACTCAGGTGGTCACAGAGCTCAGGTCAGGATCCAGGCCTCCTGCTTCTCATTCCACCTCCTTCACCTGTACCCCGCTGCCTCTTCTTGTCATGCGTCTATCAGAAGCAAACAGCCTGTAGGATTGGGCTAGTTATCAGATGTCCATGTCCCAGTCTGTTCCGGAATAGCCACGGTTGAACCTCCAAAGCTGATTTTTCTGAAAGGGGAGGATAAGGATGATTCTCTTTTTTTCATCTCTGGTTCTTATGTATGATACCCTAAATGGCATGATATTATACAGGTAGAAATGACATTTTAAACTCTGCTGTCTCCAGAAACCTTATCCGCATTCTACAAGTGTCCAACATGCACTCCTGGGAAGCCAATCTTAAAAGCCAACCATGGCCCTAGCTATTTTTGAAAAAATACCAATTGAGAACTACCCAGCCGACAGCTCTGAATTCTACCGGCCTACTGCACATAGGAACCTTTAGAGTCCATGAATACATTAAACACCTATAGATCATTTGGCTTCTGGGAATATTACCATAATCCTTGTCCGATAATGTATCCAAGGAATTATGCGAATTCAATTTTTTCAACCAGTGAAGCTCACAGAAAGCTGCTTCTCTACTTTTTAAGTCTTTCCCTCAAGCCCCAAGATAGAATATATTCCTCCTTTACATGCATGGCCTAATTTCTCTATATAATACCACACAGTTCTATACAGGCTATTCCCAGATAGAGAATGCACCCCTAAAATGAGAAAAGAAAAAAAATATTATATATAGGCATAGACATAAAAAGAAAATTAGCATTTTATAAAAGCCCATTGAGACTTGTGAGAAGTGGGGTGGAAATGTCACTTCCATTAAGACCATTGCATTTCATTCATTCATTCACTGAATTAACCTAGGTTTCTTAATTTTGAGTCCTATGCTCTTTCTGCTCACCAAGTTGTGTCTGCACTGGGACCTGAAGCATCCTTTATCTGCTTTCCTTCCTTGAACTAAAAAGAATGTTTAGGAAATAAATGTAGTCATGAGATACGTATCTATCCAAAAGCCATTTCTTGAGAAAAAAGCACTGGATTTGGAGTAAGGAGACTTGAATTCAAATCCCAGTTCTGCTACTTATCAACAAATGAGGATGATGATAATGATGATGCAAGTCAATCAAAGAACATATTTATTAAGTGTCTACTCTATTCCAGACACTGGATCAGGTTTTGGGGAAAACAAAAGGTGAAAAAGTCCCAGTCATCAAGGAGTCTACATTTCTATGACACCGACTTCCTTATCTATGGTCATTTTCTCTATAGTTTCCTATCTATAAACTCCCTGCCTACATTGTAGACCATTCCTGGAAAGAACTTTCTTCCAGTAGCATAAGCATTGGTGATTAGTAACAGTCATTCCTAGACTAGCCCCATCCATGCCTTTCTTTACTATATCCTCTTTGGCCATTTCCTCTATAGCCACCTCTTTAGCTGCCACCTCCAATTCCCTTCAGTTGCATAACCATGAATCATGAACAAATCAACTCTGACATTGTTCCTGGATGGAATGTGTCAATAGACTCCCCAGTGGGCCCACTGACCCTCCCTATAACTTTCAGAGTACCCCATCCCTGGCCATAAGTCTTTGATTTATATTGGGTCCCTCACCAGAATGTAAACACCTTTAGGGCAGGGACTATCCTGATTCCCCAGCTAGCACAGTGGTTGGCACAAAATAGGCACTTAATAAATGCTTTTTTTTATTCCTTCATCCAGTCTAAGGTTTATAAATCTCTTTGCTCACAACAATTCTGTGGGTAATATAAGTGTTATTATTTTGCAGATAAGAGAACTGAGGTTCAAAGAGATGAACTGTTTACCCAGGGTCACATGTATTAGAGTTGGGCTTTCAACCTAGGTCTCTTGATGCAGAAACCAGGGCTCTTTCCATGACACGGCTCCCTCTCTGGTGACTAGACTGTTGCAATAGCCTCATGGTTGGTTTCCCTGCCTCGAGTCACTCCTTACTCCAATCCAATCTATCCTCCACTCAGTTCTCAAATTGATCTTTTCAAAACAGAGATCTATCCATATCAACCCCCTTTGCAATAAACTCTGGTGGTTCCTTATCACCTGCAGGATCAAATATAAAATCCTCTGCTCATTAATGACCTTCAGAACTTCCCCCCCTACCCACATCCTGCTTCTTTCCCAGTCTTCTTACACTTTATACCCTCACTCCCTCCCAGGTACTCCAAGATTCAGGAACACTGGCCCCCTTGAGACAAAGACATTCCTCACACAGGACATTCCATCCCCCAACTCCAGGCATTTTCACTGCCTGTCTCTCCCACCCCACCCCCAAACCTGGGATACTCTTCTTCCTTATTTCTGCCTCCTGGGGGTTCCCAGGCTTCTTTCAATTCCCAGATAAAGTACCACATTCTGCAAGAAGCCTTTCCCCATCCGCCTTAATTCTGCTGCCTTCCCTCTGTTGATTATCTGCAATTTATTCTGTAGGTATCTTTTTTACACATGATTGTTTGCATGTTGAGAATCTGCGCACCTCGACAGCAGGTACTGCCTGTTTTTTGTTGTATCCCCAGCACTTTGCACACTGCCTGGCACACAGTGGGCACTTAATAAATGCTTGTTGACCGCTTCCTCTCTGGTGAACATTTCTCTTGCTAACAATATGTCCAACAATCACGTGGATTGAATAGAATTTTATAAATACTTTGTTAGTAAAGTATGCCACACTTTTTAAAAGGACTTTCCCATCCTTTAATTAGTTTATATTCACAATAGTTTGGAGAGGAACTTAAAACAGGTGCTATTATCTAGCCCCACCTGGCAGAGGAGGAAATTGACTGCTGAAGAAGGAAATTGACATGTGAGTAGCAGAGGGTTAAAGGGCCAGGGCTAGGGTATAGGTCTCCAGCCTCCCAGGTCTTTTACTTCAAACCTGACAGAGTTTTATAAAACCAGGCTCCCTCTTTTGCCCAGAGCTGGCTTGAGCTGCTCTGTCTACATCAGACCTATTAGGATGCTCTTTGGGTCCTCAGATCTCTTGGCAGTGCTGCTAGGGTTTCTTTGTTTTTGTTGTTACATTTGCAAGTCCAGCTACTTTGGAAATGTCACTAAATTCTATTATGACACAATGATTTTTGTTTGCCAGGTCAGCTTGTTCCAAACCACAGCCTCTCCAGACTATTTGTCAAATTAAAGTCAAGCCTTTCAATGCTTCCATTAGCAGTAATGTCGTGGGATAGGAAAGAAACAGTAGACACTCAATGGATCACTAATAGGGTATCTGAAGGGGTGTGTGTGGCACAGGGGCATGCTGGTAAATGTTTAACAACTGGCTCTCTCCTCCTAAAATGTACACAGAGCACACTTTCAGGTTTGCATTATTAATATTTTACCTATCACCTTCTTAAGTCTAGAGCAGACAATCAACAAAACAACAGATCAAGCCTTGGTTTGTAGGCGTTGCCAATTTCCAAGGTTAAAATGCTTACACTGAAAATTTAATAACTGGCTGCTGGAAGCCAGTAGGAAATGGCTCTGGGGATATAGACTAGAGGAAGTGAAGGGAATAAGCATTTATATAGCACCTACTACATACCAGGCACTGTACTAAATATTTTACAAATATTATCTCATTTAATCTTCACAACAACCATGGAAGGTAAGTCATTATCCCCATTTTATAGCTGAGAAAACTGAGGCAAACAAAGGTTAAGTGACTTGCCCAAGGTCACACAGCTAGTAGTGTATGGGGCCTGATTTGAATTCAAGTCTTTCTGATTCAAAGCTTATTGATACTATGACATATTGCTACTTCACAGATGATAGCTGGATCGTAGACTTAGAGCTAGGGACTACCGGACTCTTAGGCTCCAGAACTGAGCTGGAAGTTATTTCAGAGGTTATAGAGCCCTGAACCCTATTGGCTTTACAGATGAAGAAACTGAAACCCATGGAAATGAAGAGATTTGCTCCAGGTGACTAAAGAAATAAGTGGCAAAGTCAGAATTTGAACCCAGGTCCTCTGACTCTAAATTCAACATCCTTTCCTTTGCATCAAGCTGCTTAAAATCATGGTATTTCGAGCTAGAAAACACTTTCATCTATACCAAGAAAGTGAGGAGAGGGGAAGCACGTGCTTCTAGTCAATGCAGCATTGAAGGATAGTCTCTGCCTCAATCTACATTATTAGACTTTCTTCAAATCATGACCGGCACATTTCCCAGTTCATTGACCTTGGACAAATCACTTTACATCCCTGACCTTGAGCTTCTTCATCTTTAACATGCAGGTATTCATACCTATATTATCTGCTTTACAAGGTTTTTGTGAAAAAAGTACCATGGAAATGCAGGTTATTAGTATTAGTAGGAGCAGGAGTAGGGGTAGTGGTAGTAATGGTAGTGGTGGTGGTGGTAGTGGTAGTAGTAGTAGTAACCTGGTCTCAGAGCCTCTGGTCACTCATAGGTAGAATGAGAGTAAGAACTCTTGAACTACCTACTTTTTAGAGTTTCTGTAATGAAAAAAAATCTTTGGAAACCTCAAAACTCTATAGGAATGTGAGTGGTCAACCTGAGTCTATTGGGAGACTGAGCCTTTGAGACCAGAGGAGCGTGAGGGTTGGAGAGCTCTTCAGAAATGCCCCAAGCCCAGTCAAATCCTGCCTTTATATGTGGGGCTTTAGCTCATGAGTGTTGGGATCCACAGAAAGCAGAGGCAGCAGATGTGACTGAGGGTCAGCCAAGTGAGCAGGGAACCGAATATTCAAAAACATATTGGTTCTGATCCAAAAAGAAGATGTTTATCAATGAGAAACTGCAGCTATATAGAACA
The DNA here is from genome assembly GCF_011100635.1 of Trichosurus vulpecula. Lineage (NCBI taxonomy): Eukaryota > Metazoa > Chordata > Mammalia > Diprotodontia > Phalangeridae > Trichosurus > Trichosurus vulpecula. Next base: position 116,001,640 of record NC_050574.1, on the reverse strand, counting down.
TTCTATTTCTAACTAGTGATTGTGCATTTTCTGCTCTAGAATTTGGGGGTCAATTGGACTCTCCATACCACAACTGGTATTTCTTATATTTAACAATAATAATAATGATAGCTAATATTTACATTATACTATATGCTAGGAACCGTGCTAAGTACTTTACAAATATTATCTTATTTGAACCTCACAATAACCCTGAAAGGTAGGTGCTGTTACTATCCCCATTTTACAAATGAGAAAACCGAGGCAGATGGAGGCTAAGTGACTTGCCCAGGGTCACAGACCTAGTAAATGTCTCAGGCCAGATTTGAATACAAGTCTTTCTGACTCCATGCCCAGTGTCTATCCACTTCGCTACAAATGACAATTTGTATTGAGGCTATCAAGATTGTAGAGAAGATTTAGAATTGGAAAGGGAGAAAAACTAGGACTAGGTGACAAAATAGTAAGAATTTTGCCCAAGAACCCAACATTCCAAGCATGAGATTCTTTTCTACTCAGCCCATTCCATGAGGTCCTCTGCCTCTCCTATGCCTCAATGCATCAATCAAATCAGTCAATATGGTAGCATGAGGGCTCTGCCACTCTCCTAAGGCTTGCCTTCTACCAGAAAGCCTGTGCCTTTCTCTTGCCCTTCCAATGAGCATCTGTATCTTCATCCTCTTCCCTTCCATCTCCCTCCCTTCCAGTATCCAAATGAGACATCCAGTCCTCTGTACGTCCAAGAACAACCCTTCAATTCAATTTGTCCTGGGGATAGGATTTGTAATATAGCTCCTCTTAAAGAGAACTTTGAGATCACCTCTTGGGCAGTCTCGTGAAGTCTAGATGATGGCCCCTTTTTCAGAACCATATTTTAAAATGCATAAATCAAAATACACAGGATTATAAAGGAGATGAATTATAATGAAATAGCTATGAGGACAGGTAGATAGATACATAACCAGACGGGTAGATCATTGTATAGATAGGTGAATAGATGGATGTGTGTGTGTGTGTGTGTGTGTATACATATAGATTATTGGATAGAAAGATGGATGGATAGATAGATGGAAAGATAGGTCATTGGACAGATAGGTGGATAGATGGATATATATATATGTATATATATATATATATGTATATATCTCATTGGTAGAAAGGTAGATGAATAGATAGATGGAAAGCTAGATCATGAGAGAGATAAGTGGATGGATATGTATATATATATACATATATATGCACATATATATCATTGGATAGAAAGATGGATGGATAGATAGATGGAAAGATAGGTCATTGGATAGATAAATAGATATATGTGTGTGTATATATGTATATATGTATATATCATTGGATAGAAAGATGGATGGATAGATAGATGGAAAGATAGATCATTAGATAGATGGATATATATACACATATATATCTATCATTGGATAGAAAGATGGATGGATAGATAGATAGAAAGATAGAACATTGGATAGATAAACAGATGGAATGATGGACAGATGGAGGGATAATTAGATGGAAAGATAGATGATTAGACATATAGATAAGTAGATAGATGGATAGATATTAAAAATACACAGATATGGACCTGAGGTTCAGGATCCTTGATCTGGTTCAATTTCCTTACTTCTGAGATGAAGAGATTGGGTTCCAGAGAGCAGAAATAATTTTCCTAAGGTTAAAAAGCTAATATTTAACAAAGCAGGGATTTGAACGCAGGTCTTCTGATTCTGAATCGCAATTAGAAGGCTATGATTTTTTATCTTAAAATTGGTAATAGGGAAGAAGGAAAAGGGGAGGAGGCCTAGAAAGAGGACCAAGACAGATCACACTGCATTCGCTTGGGTTCTAAAACAGCCGTAATTGAATGATAATTGCCATGAGGTGCTGAGGTCAGTTTCCATATTGGCCTCGTGACCTGACAGGACTCACTAGTGGAAATCTGTGCTGGATAATTGCTGTTGGAATAAGGGCAGGCTTGATTATGATGCACAGGTCAATCACAGAAAGGTAATTCCAGGGACAATGCCTCAGAGCTCCCTCCCTGCTCCCCCATCAGGACACATCTGTGACTCATTGCTCTGAGAGGCTTACTTTCAAATTCCTTCACCTAGAGTATCCCCACTGAGCTGTCAGACTGTGGATGGGGAGGTGGGGAGGAATAAGGGAGTAAGAAAAGGAATAGCTGGCAGAATGCTGCCTTCGAAGCATCTGCGCAAGAGACCCCCCTTCTCTCCCCCTATGCCTCAGATGCATTTTAAATCAATTCAGCAAATCAGAAAAACATGATTAAAGCTTCTACAGGGTGCAAGACACTGTACTAGATCCCAGGGATATAAAATCCCAAATGAAACAGGCTCTACCCTCAAGGAACTTACCATCAGGGGGGAAGGAGGAATACAATATATGCACAAAGATAAGTAAATGTATCATACATATGATAATAATTTGAAAAATGAGAGAATGCTACAAACTGTGGGGAACAGGTATAGGAGAGATAGCACCTGAGCTGGGCTTTGGCAGTATTTGAGGAGACAGAGGTTTGGATGGAATCTATTGGAGATGTGGGGGACCACCTGTACAAAGGGACAGGAGTGGAGATGATAGTGCCTCACGTAGGGGACAGCTACTGGGCCATTTACAGGAATACAGTGTTCTCAGGGTTGTAATATACAGTAAAACTAGAAAGATAGGCAGGAGGCAGATTATTCAGGCCTTTAAATGCATTGGTCCAGGATTTCACCTAGAGGCAGAAGATTGCTCATCTCTGCCTGGCAGAATCCTTTTCTTTGTTGGTCTTAGAGTCTGGAAGAACTGCCTTCAAATCCTCCCTCAGATACCAGCTGTATGACCCTGACTAAGTCCTTTAACTTTTCTGGGCCTCAGTGTCCTAATCTATAAAATCGGGATAATAGCAGCACCTATTTGACAGGATTGTCGGGAGGATCAAATGAGACAGCAAGTGTAATGTACTTGGCAAACCTTAAAACTGCGGTAATGATGATCTTCTGTTAAAGCACAGCTTAGGAGCCACTTCCTCCATGAAACGCTTCTTTGCCTTCTCAGATTTTCCTTTGCCCCATCACACCTTCTACAGGCCTTTCCTGGTTCCCCCAGCTGCTAGTGCCTTCCACTTTCAGATGACCTTCTGTCTACTCTGAGTAATACATTTATCTGTGCACATATCAAATTCCTTGCTCCTAGTAGAATACAAATTCCTAGAGCAGAGACTGTAATGTTATTATATTATATATATATTTTATCTGTAAAATATATGATTTATAATATATGATTTATGATATATATAATATATATATACACATATATTCGTATACATACACCTACATACATACACACACACTAGGGGACAGAGATGGAGACACAGAGGGCAAGACAGAGAGAGAGAGAGAGAGAGAGAGAGAGAGAGAGAGAGAGAGAAATGGGGAAGAGACTGAGATAGAGACAGAGAGAGAAAGAGGGAGGGAGAGACAGACAGACATTAATATTGGCCTTTGGTGTACTTTTACTAATACGACAAACTTGGGCAATCATGGAGGTGTCTTCTCTCTCCATTCAGAAACCATCCACACTAGTTCAGGCCTAAATATCCTCCCACTTGGATTTCAGCATGTTTCCTTCTTGTTCTCCTTCCTCAGGTTACTTCTATAGCATGGGTAAGGGCAAAGGGAAAACTGGTAGCCAAGGAGGGCCAGGTCACAATCCCAGAGAGGTAGAAGGGACCTTTGTCATTGCTTTGAGGAGTGGTTGAGTGGAATGGTCAAACAGATTCCAAGATCCTTTTGAGGGGAGGCATCCCCATCTACTCCAACCTCCATCCTGTGTCCAAGGTCCTATGAGCTTTCCAGAATCCTAACACTGGCACATAGAAAGTACCATTTACACAGGCTGACAAAGTCCTTTCCTCAAAGTCCTCCTTGAGAGGCAGGTAGTGCAAGTTAGCACTCTTCCCATTAGCATTTATACTCTGATTTCAACTGTGTAGGGAATTCCTGTTATGCAAACTCTTTCCACCAACGCAGATCCACAACTAGTCTGTAACTACCCAGAACTGCCCGGGATGAGGAGAGGTTAATGGCTGGCCTAGGGTTCCACAGCTGGGATGTGCCAGCTGGAGGGTCTGAACTCAGGTCTTTTAGACTCCTAGACCAGACTTTTTCTCTACTATGCCATACTGGTTCCCAAGCTAGTTATTCTTTAAGGCTTTTATGGCTGGGATCCGGAGTTGGAAGGCCCAGAGGTAAATAAAGCTCACTAACTCCAACCTTTCTGCATTATATTGTCATCAATACCCTAGAAAAAGGCAGGTGACCAAGAGGAGGAACTTAGAGAGGCTTACAAAGATGAAGGGTCCAACTTGTGTGGCTAGCAAATGAAGGTGCCACATCTGAACTCAGATCTTTGGATTTCCAGGTCAGGGCCATTGTCATCAATCCTACTGCCTGGTAATCCTTGACTATCTGTGGAACAAATTGAGTAGAATTTCCTTGCCTACAAAGAAAAAAGACATGTTCGGGTTATATTGTCTCTTTTCCATGAACAACTAACATCTTCTCATTCCCAGGATCAGACAGTGGTGGTGCAGACTTGACTGGATGGGCTAGTACCTAATCATCAATGATTTAATTGGAATCTTCTAATTGAGCCCTCTCAGTTCAGCAGGCACTCTTCAAAGGAATCGACCTGCTGATCTTGCACAGAGGTACAGGGCGGTAGCAAACCAGCCTCACAGCCTTGTCTCTGAATGTTACCGAGGTAAATGAAAAACATCTGGAGTTGAAACAGGAGCCTCCAGGGTGCAGGATGCCAGCTCTTACTATTAAATTACCATGGCTACTTGCTGTAACTGGAAACAACTTTTATAAGTATCTTCTGCTCATTCCATTTATGACTCCCAATACTTTGAAGATGAGAGTTCCTTCACCTTTCCTACTGCTGTCCCCTTTGTCTCCCCAAAGCTTTAAGGAGCCCTGGCATCAAGAGCCATGATTCAGAAGCATGATGCCAAGATGGGACTCAAAAAATGAATGTTCAAAAGGGAATAAAGGAAAATGTACTAGGTAATGGATGCCAAAACATGGTATTTGTAGCTCTTTCACTGACACACCAGGACAGCATTCTTTCTGAATGGGATCAGGAGCTGGAAGATGATGGAAAACGTGTGGCCAGGAGGTAAAACTCATTAACTGCAACATCTCTCCATCTGTTAGTTATCAGTAACCCATTGGAAGGAGGCAGGTGACCAATAAAATGTGTGTGCATGTGTGTGTGTGTGTGTGTGTGTGTGTGTGTGTGTGTACAAGCATGTGTGTACATTGGTTTCCTTTTCTTGTGGCCAGAGTTTGACATGGAAAAGCTGTCAAGAAATGTGGGTTTCAGATCACAGTTTTGCTTGAGGAATCTTGTAATGGTTAATAAAAACTGGGATTTCTCTGGGCTGAAATGCTGAGGCAGACAGCCTAGAGCCACCCCATGTGGTTCACAGAATCAAAGACTCATAGACTGTCAGTGCTGGAAGGTGGACCATGTTGTCGTGGAAGTAGAAATGATGCTGACTTTGGAATCAGAGGATCTCTATTTGCATCCTGGCTTTGCCACTGTACCTGGGGCAAGTCATTCAAACTCTGGCTTCATTGCCTTATTTGTAAAATGGGGAATTTGGACTAGATTAGCGCTGAACTTCCTTTCAGCAATAAATCCACAGTTCTATGGTCCTTCTGCTAATTCTGGTCACTTCAAAACAGTGAATGTCAAAGCTGGAAGAGACATTAGAGTCAACTTAACACGTCAGACGCAGGAGGGACCAGTCAGTACAGAATGTTAGAGCTGGAAGGAACCTCATATATCAGTTGGTTCAACTACCTAAGAATGGAAAATTGAAGCTTGGGTAGACTAGTTAATGGGAGAGCCAGGTCTGGAACACAGGTCTGGCTCCTTCTTCCCACTGTAAGTCTAAGAGACAAAAATTAGACAATTTCCCAGTTATAGTAAGAATAGCTCCCCTTTACATAGTCCTTAACAGTTTAAAAAGCCCTTTTCTTAAAACAACCCCAGACATTTGATAGCACAAGTATTTTTATTCCCATTTGGTAGATAGGCGTACTGAGGATCAGAGAGTTGAAGGGACTTGGTTAAAGTCATGGGGCCAAGAAGTGTCAAGGCCACAGCTCAAAATTGGGTTTTTTTCCTCTTAAACACCCACAATCTCTGTCTTACGGAGTGGCCTCCTGTTGACTTAACTGCCAGATAGCCTCCCTCTAAGCTGCTCTGGCTTGTTGATTGCTTCTTGCGATGTCATATTCAGAGCCTGACACAGCACTCCCAGTGTGCTTTAGAGGGAATAACACCTCTGTCAAGCGGGAGAGAATGCCACAGTTACCAAATCCTAACTTGTACCAGTTTGGGGGACTGCCTGGTCACAGTGACTTCTCTAGACATAACTCCTCCATCCTACACATCTGAAGCTGGCATTTTGCCCCTTCCCTGTCTTGAATGCTGTCTTCCCTAAGCACAGAGAGCGTCAGAGAGTCATCTTCTTCTGCCTTCAGTGTTGTGTCAGTTTCAGAATTACACTATTATTAATTAACCAATCAATCAAATAATGCTCATTACCATTAATGAAGAAAAAAGTAAGCTTTATTTATGTAATTATAAGTGATTTAAAAACAATGGGATGTTTATTAGCACTTGAGACTGGCAACCTTCCCAGAGTGGGAAACTTAATTCTCATTCTGATCTTCACAAAGCAACATCCTTCTTGTTTCCTCAACCCTCCTAGAGACTCCTATCAGTGTGATAGAGCGCAGGGCAAGAGCCCTGACCTGGGAGTGACAACCTAGGTTCCAATTCTAGCTAGGCGGCATAACAACTATGAAATGTTGAACAAGTCACTTAATTCCCCTGAGCCTTTGCTACCACGTCTGTAAAATGGCGACAAAAATACTGGGACTACACATCTCATAGAGTTGTTGGAAAGAAGTACTTTATAGACCTTCAAGTACTATCCAATTCAATTAAGCAAACACCAAATGACAACCTACTGTGTGCAAGACATTGTGCCAGGTACTAGGGATACAACCACAATACAACCACTCTACTGGGAGGGGTGCTACATACACACAAATACAACACAGAGTGTAATGGAGGCAAAGGAGAGATCTATTTTTTAGGGAATTTTGGGGAGGGAAGGAATAGTTTTGACCAGGTAGAGGTGGATATCAAGAGGGGCTTCATGGAGGAGGCAGCACCTGACCTGACCTGAGGCCTGAAGGAAGGTGAGGATTGTGAAAGGTAGACAGAAGCAGTTGCACAGAAGCACAGAATTTCAGAATTGGTGGCACCTGAGGGTCCATGACGTCTAAACTACACCTGGAAATAGATCCGTTTCACAGCATCCAGGCTTAAGTTAGTCAATAAACATTTTACTACTATTACATAACAGTGACTACCATCAATAATAATAATTATAGCTAACGTTTACATAGCACTAATCATGTAGTGGCATTACGCTAAATGCTTTACAATCGTTGTCTCATTTGGTCCTCACAACCTTGCAAGGTAGGTTCTATTATTATCCCTACTTTACAGTTAAGGAAACTGAGGCAAGCAGAGGTTAAGCGACTTGCCCAGGGTCACCTCTCTAGTCAGCGTCTGAGGTCAGACTTGAACTTGGGTCTTCCTGACTTCAGACCCAGAGCTCTATCCATTGGGTGACCTATGTGTCAGGCACTGTGCTGAGTTACTGGGCATACAAAGAAAAGTGTAAGATGGTCTTTACCCTCACAGAATGATGGGGCAGGAGTGCAGGCAAACTACTGTCTGCAAATAGAAGAGACAGCAGAAACCACTACCTTTCAAGGCAGCACATTCTATGTTAGAATGGTTCTAATAGTCAGGGGTGAATTCAAGGATTCAATCAAAGGGCCGCACTCGAGGACCTAGAGGGCCACATGTAGCCTCAAGGCTACAGGTTCTCCCCACCCCTTGCTCTAATTGTTAGCTGTCTTTTCCATATATATATATATATCTCAAGTTTAAATCTGCCTCTCTTCAACTTCCACTCCTTGAGCCTAATTCTTCCTTCTGGGATCAAACATATCTCATCTCTATTCCACATGACAGGCCTTCAAATATTAGAAGGTAACTATCGTGCTCCTTCTTGGCCTTCTCAGGAGTAAACTTTCCCAGGTACTTCAGTGAATCCTCATATGGAATGACCTAAAGGCCTGTCCCCATCCTGGTTGCACAACTCTGGATATTTTCCAGTTTATGTTTCCTCCTAATTCAATTTCAATTCGATAAACCTTTATTAAGTGCCTATTTTGTTCCAGGCATTGTGCTAAATGCTAGGGATACAAAAAGAGGCAAAAGACAGTCCCTGCCCTCAAGGAGCTTCCAATCTAACAGAGAGACAACCTACAAACAAATATATACAAAGCCAGCTATATACAAGATAAATAGGAAATAATTAACAGAGGCAAGGCACTGGAATTTAATTGTGTACAATATTCTAGATATCATCTGCAGTCCAACAATGGGAGAAGGCCTGAAGGAATTCCTAGAGGCGGAAGATGGCATGTGAGTTCAGGGAATAAATGCACGTTTAGTCTGTCTGAAGCACAAAGTGTAGCAAAAAGAATAGTATAAAAATAAAACTGAAAGGAAAGGTGGAGCCAGATTGTGGATAGCCTTGAATGCCAGGCTAAGGAGTTAGCAATTGAGGAACCAGTTTTGGAGTAAGGATATGACAGGGTCAGACCTAAAATTTAGGAGGATAATTTCGACAACTGTGTGCACTGCAATAGAGAAGGGAAACAGAGAGACCAGTTAGAAGAAGATTACAATTGTCCATAGGAAAGGTGATGAGGGCCCCAGTTGGGCCAGTGACTGCGTGAGTTGAGAGGAAAGGCCTGATGAAATTGTATTTTTGATGTTATGAAGAAATTTTTTTTAGTTTTACAGAAATCTGACATGAACAAGAAATTGGAAACACATCAAGGAACAAACAGCCGTGGCTTTGCTGCTAAGCCAAACACATTTTGTTGATCTGACTTCAAAAAACAGGCAAAGTTATAACAATTTAAAAAGAGAGTGAACCTACTTTTAGGAATGCAAAACATACAATCTCAGGTCATTTCCAGTACAAGAAAAGTGAAACCTGCTCGTTTTAAGCTCTTAGAGCTACAGAGACAAAGCACTGTAATTCATGCTGCACTGCACGCAGTGTCAGTGTGGGGACTCTCTCCATCAACACAGAAGAAATTTGTTTATAATTTAATAGGTGATTCTTAGAGTATTGCCTGAGGCTCAGAAAGATCAGCATGACTTGAGCAGGGTCACATGGCTAACACATAGCAAAGGCCAGATTTGAACCTAATCCTTCCCAATTCAGTGTCTGGTACCCAAAGTTCTATGCCACACCTTCCCCTCTCTCCTATGTATTCTATCCTAACACACCTCCCTCCCCCCCGCCCAGTTTCACTGTCAAAAAAAGCACATTTTCTGCCAAATTTAAGATTAAAAGGATGCCTATTCTATGTTTAAACTGCCAAATGAAGATAAACTTGTAATCTTTAGCATAAGGGAATTCTGTAAGCCCAATAATGTCCAAGAACATTTATTTATGCAATGAGGAAAAAGAAAAGATGAGGACTATGAGAATGTGATCTATCACTAATTTACTAAAGGGGAAACCGAGACAGGTATTGTGCATTGGATTTGAAGTCATATTGCATGAATTTGAAACACTTGTGGACAACTACTACTTTGGACAACTCATCTTGACCTCAGTTTCCTCATTTGTGACATGAAAGGGCCTGAACTAGGTAATCTCTTTTAGAGTTCCTACTAGCTCCAAATCATAGGATCCTCTGACGCCCAGAGGGCTAAATATTCAAAGAGGCAGAAGAATTCAGAGTTTCTGATTCTAGGGTAGGCTCAATCAACTGTACGAGGCTACCTCAATGAGCTATCTAGACTTCTCGGGAGTAAACATTCTCTGCCAAGGCCAAGACCATTGCTCAGAGAGAGGTACGCAATCTACAGCTAGTGAACAAGGCGCTGAATGATCCTCTCTTTAGCTTCCAAAGCCCTCCATCATCTGGCCTCTTCCTACCTTTCCAGTCTTCAAACAGCCTGTACTCCCCTGACCCTTCCAAGTATTCTGTGATTCTGGCTTCCTTGCTGATCCTTACACAAGACATTCCATCTCTCATTTTTGCTGGGCATTTTTGCTGGCTGTCTGCTATGCCTGGAAGACTCTCCTTCCTCCTCTCTGCCTCCTTGCCCCTCTGACCCACTTTCTAAAGGAAGCCTTTCCATGCCCCCCTTAATGCTAGTGCCACCCCTCTGTTGATTATTTCAAGTATATCCTGTTTATATCTTGTCTGTGCAGAGCTGTTTGCATGTTGCCTCTCCCATGTGATAGTGAGCTCCATGAGAGCAGGGAATGTCTTTTGTCTTTCTTTGTATCTCTAGAATCTAGATCAGTGCCTGGCACATTATATCAATGAATACTAGCTGACTGACTGCCATCTACTCCATAGAAAGCACTATGTTAGACCCTGGGAGAGACAAGATTAACATATAATTAACAAGATACGCCCTCCTGCCCTCACAAAGCGTCCAATCTAGTAATATATTCTTTCGGCATTCACAAGTACAAATAGGATAAACATTTATCACACACCTGCTGCGTGCTGAGTACTGGCTTTGTGTGGGGGTGATAAAGAATAAGCCCCATTTCCTGTAGACCTAGTGGCCCTTATTTTCAGAGTTTCCTACTCTACTGAGCCATCCAGTTACAGGCTCTAAGTGGGCTGTGTTGGTGTGCTAGGGTTTAAGTGAAGTCAGCAGATATTTAGTGTGTGAGGACTAGACCCTGAGCAGCAACAAGATCCCAATGGCTTAGTCATTACTGTATTGAGCAAACATCCCCCAGCCTATCAGGTAAGGTGGCATCCAGTCTGTACAAAGCTTAGGGGGCCATTCAGCCCAAGAACATGGCGCCACATGAAGACTGCAGGAAGGAAGAGGAGTTAAATGTAAAGAGGAAGTTAGAGGAAGAAGAGTTGTTAGAGTAATGGATTCCACAGGACTTTCTCCAAGATACTGGTTTTCCATACATTTTTTAAGAAGGACCCTTAAAGGTCATAAAAAGCTAGGTAGGGAACCTGGTGGAATGTCTACTATTCCATTCGCTGATGCTTACACAAGACACTCCATCTCTCAATTCTGGGCATTTTTTGCTGACTGTTTCCCATGGCTGGAACACTCTCCCTCCTCTTACCTGCCTCCTGGTTACTCTGGCTTCCTTCAAGTAAAGTTGTACCATCTATAGGAAGCCTTTCCACATCTCCCTCGTGCCATCCCTCATAGGGGGTGACGTTACATCACTACTGATCAACATTCATATCCTAGCCACTTGGAAAGGGGAGGTGGGATACAGTTTTATCCCCTACCCCCTATCCTACCAGAGTAATAGGATTCAGAGAAGCAGCAGTGATGGGCCATGGGCCATGAGAACAACTGAGGAAATGGTTTCATGTTATTAACATGGCTGGTCCTTCCAACTCCCTAAACTGGTCTGTCCTATAGAAAGGGCAAGCACCCCTAAATAACCCTCACATCTGGCCTAATTAAAAATTATTGATGACTCTGGAGAGTTTTTGTTTATGTAGGGTACATCTATAAATATTTACCATATGAGAAATTAAAATGGATAAATTTTAAAAAATATATGTACTTATTAATTCATTAAAACAGTAATAATAAATTTAAATAACATGTTTTTATGAAGAATAACTATATTTTCCAAAACAAAAAAATAGTGAGAAAAATGAAATTGTTTCACATATTTTTGTAAATCTCTTAAATGTCTGGCTTAATAGAAGACATATGGATTTTCATATCTGCTTCTGCATTCAATATGCTATTTTCGTTAAAGTATATGAAGAAAATTTGGCCTCATACAGACACGTTGTTGGAAAAGGGAAGAGTATTTTAATAGGCAAATAAAGTCTTAGTATTATTATGAAAAGAACTTTGACTTCACAGATGCCATACAAAGGTTTCTGGTTGGACCACACTTTGAGAACTGCTGTGGCTGAGCTCAAGGAACAATCTTGTCTTCAATAAGGGTGAATTTAATTCACCAATATTTACTTAACTTTTATAACGAACAGGGTAGGTGTGAAGTATTAAAGATGTACAGCCAGAAATAGTCCCTGCCCTTAGGGAGCTTACTTTCTAAAGGCAGAGACAATGATTCTTTACAGAGAAGAAAATGAAATGTAACTTCTTGGACAAGAGAACAATAACATCGTTCAAATAACATTGGTGGAGATCAGGTGAAGGGGGTGGGGAAGAGGAGGAGAAGGTATCTTTTAGGTTGAAAGAGAGAGTGCTTGATGAGAAGAAAAGTGAAAAAAGCTAGGGGAAAAGAAAGCCGGGTTGGAGCAATTGTGTAAGGTCTTTCAATGCCAATTAAGAAGTCTATATTTTATCTTCTAGGACAGAGCTGTCCAAAATGCAGCCGCATGCAGCTGGCAGTGCCATTTCTGCCGCCCACCTACAAGCATAGAAATTCATAGAAATTTACATAAATGCTTTAGTAAAGGAAGCTGAGCTACCGCAGAGCTATAACTAAAATGGCAAATCAAATATATTGTCTATTGTTTCAATTAAAACCCAAGGTTGGACAGCCCTGTTCTAGGACATAGGGAGCCACTGAAGTGTATTGAGCTGGGGAATGACTATATGGAAGTTAACATTTGACAAGGGGAGAATAGAAAGGAAATTTTCAAGGGATTCTATCAATCATATGTGATTCAGAAGATGTACAAAGAATATAGGGAAAAGCCTTAGAAGACCTGTACTCTCTCGGGGTGCTTCCCTACTCTAGTCCCAACTAGACTAAGCCTAACCTCTTTCTGTTCTCCCCTCTCTCTTTTCTTTCTCCTTGTATTTGGGATTTGAGGTTGCATGAACCTGTGCTATATCCTACATGTCCCCTAGGATAGGTATTGATCAAAGTGTCTCTGCAGGACTGAGTACACAGTTTATTGTTTTTTTTTTATTAAATAGTATTTTATTTTTTTCCAATTACATGTAAAGATAGTTTTCAACACTCATTTTTATAAGATTGTGAGTTCCAATTTTTTCTCCTTCTCTCCCATCCCCCGTCTCCAAGACAGCAAGCAATCTGATACAGGTTATACATGAATGCATGGCTTATTGCAACATGTATATTTTCAATTTATGTAAGTCATTTTGATAGATTTACACATTTGTGCTTGACGTATAAATGTCCCTCACAGTTCATGGGTTTACTTTTCCTCCTGAAACACCCTTATCCCTCTCTCTCTAGAGGGAGATCAACTCAGCTCAGGGCCAACTGACCAAGTGAAAAAAATCTCATTGGCTATTAGGGAGAAGCAAATTGGACACCAAATCTCTACCCAGACTATTGTTTGTAACAAACAATTAGGCTCACAGGATCTCAGAGCTGGAAGAAAGCTCATCCATAATTTTTTCCAGGAGATATTACTCAGTAATTTTTTGGTGTAATGGATGCCTTTGACAATCACCCTTCTAGTTCTCATGAGGAAACCGAAACAAACAGAAGTTAAATGATTTGCCGAGAGTCACACGGTAAATAAACGTCTAAGGTCATATGTGAACTGAGGACTTCTTGACTTCAGACTTCTATCTACTGTGCCACCTAGCCCCCCCAAACCAATTATATTGAAAGACAACTATCAAATTTTTTTATACATGTATGTTCATGGACCGCAAACTAAGAACCACTGTAGTTATGGGATATTGCTTAAAAATGATTACAATTCATAATGTGTAATTTTTCAATGACCACATAATCTAAACATATATGCATAAATATTCTCTACTAAATTGGAAAGGAGATTTCTGGGAGACACGAAATCTTTCTTTGAAAGGCTGTCATGGGGGTGAGGGATTAGACTTATTTTATTTGGTTCCAGAGGAGCCCTAGGAGCCCCAGGTAAAAGTTGTAGAGAGGCAGGTTTAGTCTTCCTTTAGGCAAAGAAAATTTTCCTTATAATTAGAGCTGCTAGAAAGCACAATATGCTGCCTCATTAAGTGCCATATTTCCCTTCAGTGGATATCTTCAAGACCAGGCTAGATGACCATTTATCAGGGACCTTGTAAAGGTCCTTCCTTTAAAGGTAAGGTCAGATTAGACAAGTTATCTGCTCCCTTCCCACTGAGAGATTCTGTGATTTTTAAGACTCACTGTAGCAGGAATTGGGCTCTCCAAAGCTATGCCAACAGAACCCAAGCTCCCAGCCCTGGTCCAAAAAAATGTGAGCCTAAGACCCATGCAGTTGCTTAAAACACACACATACACACATATATTTCAAAAATATATACTATACATAATATATTTTGAAAATATATTATATTTTAAATATACATTATATATGACATATTTTGAAAATATAGATTATAATATATAATCTATTTTTAAAATATGCATTATATATTTTAAAACTATATATTATATAAAATAAAATGTATTTTACATATATATTACAATATATGTTGGAAACATAATATATAATGCATTTTAACATATATAACCTTTCAAAAAGTTAAAAGTATACATATATATAGACATAGATAAGTAAATATAGATAACTCTATTGTTCAGTCATTTCAGTCATGTCTAACTCTTTATGGCCCCATTCGGGGTTTTCTTGGTAGTGGTTTGCAAATTCCTCCTCCAGCTCATTTTAAAGCTAAGGAAACAGATAGACAAGATTAAGTGACCTGCCCAGGGTCACACAGATAGTAAGTATCTGAGGCTGGATCTGAACTCAGGGAGATGAGTCCTGAGTCCAGGCCCAGTGCTCTATCCACTGCACCACCCAGCTGCCCTATAGATAACTATACTTTAACATAATTCGGTTTCCTTTGTAATCCTATATATTTTATTTTTTGCATTTAAAAACATGATTCTGAGAAGGGGTCCATAGGCTTCACCAGACTGCCAAAGGGGTCTGGGACACATAAGAAGTCCTATTCTAGTCTCAGAAACTTATACAGAAATGCTAGGAATCCTGGGCAGGTGATGGATGGTATGTCTGCTGTCCAAAGATCAGTTTAGCTAACCAGTATCAGAAGTGGCCACCAGGGCATAAGGTTAGCTTTGTTGTTGTTGTTGTTTTTTTTTTTTTTCCCCCTTGGCCAAGCCAGCTCGTGTGGTCTATTAAGGTAAGGAGGGACTTAGTACTGTGATGGCAGAAAATTCACACTAATAAAATCCATATAATTGGTTTGCTTTATAGTATATTTATTCTATCCTTATCTTTTCTTTCTTAGGAATCCTGAAAACAAAATAGGAAAGCTGTAAGGAGTTTCTGTCTGGTGAACTTGAAACATCTGAAGGGCCTTTGCAAGAAAGAGGAATCAGCCCTGTTTTGCTAGACCCCAAAGAACAGGATGGACAGGCGGCAGTAGCAAAGGAGCAGATTTAGGCTGGATGTCAGGAAAAGTTTTCCAAGAAGAACAGTTACCCAAAGTGGGATGGGCTGCCTTAGATAGCAGCAAACTCACCATTAATGCAAGTCTTAAAGATGAGGCTGGCAGAGTCCTTGTTACGGATGCTGTTAGACAGGGATTTTTCTACTGGGTAGGGGATTGGGCCAAATTACACGTCAGATTCTTTCTACCTCAGAGAGTCTATAAATCTATGAACTGCATTATTATGATAATAACTATGATATTTTTATCCCAATGGCTTCTGCAGAAATAGTGGAAATAAAAACTCTTCAGAGAAGCAGCTTTGCTGAGGACACTAAGAGAGGAACCTTCCTGGACCCCTCACCAGAAACACTAAAAGCAGAATTCATACTTCATTGTACCTTTCACAATACACTCTACAGATATTTTCATCTTTGATTTTCATTTCAACCCTGTGAAGTAGTTAGCCTAGGTAATTCCACACCTATTTTTTCAGATTTGGTAACTGAAAATCATGGAGATGAATGACTTAACTTAGGATGCCCACTACACAGAAGGGACAGTTGACCTTCAGAGAGATGAAAAGAATTGATCAACATCCTCTTCCTCCAGGGGCATCTAGGTGGCATGGTGGATGGATTACTGGGTGTAGAGTCAGGAAGACATGAGTTTCTGAGTTCAAATCCAGCCTCAGAAACGTACTAGTTGAATGACCCTAGGCAAGTCACTTAACCCTGTTTGCCTCAGTTTCTTCACCTATAAAATGAGCCGGAGAAGGAAATGGCAAAGCACTGCAGTATCTTTGCCAAGAAAATCCTAAATAGGGTCATGAAAAGTCAGACACGATTGAAAAACGATTGACCTCTCTCCCCACCACAGCTTCTCAGTAGGAGAGCTGGGATTCAAAACTCTGTTGTCTGACATTAGGTCCAATGCTCCTTCCACTAAACCATATGCCCATCTTACCCCCTTTCCAGGGCCTGGGAAGAAAGTTTCTTCAAACAAATCTCATTTTTCCCCTTCTTTGTCTCTTTCATTCTGTACTGTCTGAAGGAGTTCAGAGGTGGGAATCAGCACCATTCAGCGTTGCCCTCCTTAAAATGCTAGCTTGGTGTTTGTTTGTTTTTCCCCAGACAGATGCCAATTAAGAGGGGGAAAAAGGGAACAATAGCCCAGCTCTGACTGACAGCTCTTATCCAACCAGAGCCCTTTGTTGAATATTTAATGAAAGGCTAGTGCTATTTCATTAGATGTATTTGATTTCAAAGACCGTCTCCTTTAAAGCAATTCAGCTAGTGGAATTAACTGCTGCGGGGCAGCAGAACTCATACCAAGACTACTTAAAGCATTCTCTGGTCTCTCTCTTGGCCCTTTCCCGAGTCTTTTTTTCCTTATCTGAAGCAGGAAAAGTAAAAAAATGAGAACCTCCGCTTCAAAATAGAGCCATAAAATCGTTTGAGCTGGCAGGGACCTTAGAGAGCATCCCAATGGCTAACCTATTCATTTTACAGATGGGGAAACTGAGGCCCAAGGAGGTCAAGAAGTGATTGATTTTCTCGTTAAGTCAAGTGGCATGTGGCATGTTTTTCAGAGAAGACACGAAACACTTGGCAAGATGCTGGGAGTGCACTTTTCAAGCCTCTCCCAGGATACACCTGGCCTTGTCCTGGCTCTAAGTGACCATGGAGACTATTTGACCGGGACAAGGTTAGAGAGCAGGATAATGAAGGAGCCAGGTCTAGAATCCATGTCTTCTGACTCTCGGGCCAGTGTATTTTCTTATACTCAAATTGCTTTAAATTCCAATAACATTTAATTGGGCTCATACCAAATTTCCCACCTTTATTTGAAGTGTCACAGAATTTTACACCTCGAAAGGACATCAGACAATGTCTAATCTATTTTATACTGGAAGAGAAGTCTCTTCCATGGCTAATAATTAGTTAGACTTTGCTAGAAGCCCTTCAAACCCAGAGATCCCACTGCTGGGCATTCAGTGTAATGAGGCTAAAGAGAGAAAGTTCCCACAAGAGACCAAACTATCCACAGAAGCATTTTTTGTGGTAGCTGAAAATTAGGAACAAGATGGGCACCCTGTGATTGGGGGAATAGTTGCAAAAACTAAGGGAGATAAATGTCATGGATTTATGTTTTGTGTATAGTAGGAAATAAGAAATTCAGGGAAGACTTTTATGAACTGATGCAGAGAAAAATGAGCAGAACCAGAAAAATATGCACAATGACCAAGATAATAGGGATAAAAAAAAGACTAAAAAGAAGCAGTACTCTGAGTAACTGTGATGGCTAATCTCTGTGTCAAAGAACAGATGATGAAACATCTTCCTTCTTTAGGAAGAGAGATGGTAGATTATGGATATGTAATAATTCATACCCTTCTAGGCATAGACATAAGGGTCTATTGGTTTTGCATCACTGATTTTCTTGTTGCATTAGAGATTCCATGCAGAGAGTAGAGCGGGATGGGAGGATAATATATAAAAATGGGGTAGGGTGGCAAACCAAAAAGGCATCAATAAAACTTATGGTGGCAGCTAGATGGTATAGTAGATAAAACACTGGATCTGGAGTTAGGAAAACCTGAGTTCAATTCCAGCCTTAGACACATCCTAGTTGTGTGGTCCTGAGCCTCAGTTCCCTCAACTATAAAATGTCCTATATTAATAGCACCTCCCACCTCCCAGGGCTGTTGTGAGGATTGAATGAGATAATATTTGTAAAGTACTTAGCACAGTGCCTGGGACATAGTAAGTGCTTAATAAATACGAGTTTTCTTCCTTCCTTCTTTCCTAAATAGGGCCAGAAAACCTGTGTTCTGGCTCCAAGTGACCTTGGCAATTATAAAATCATAGAATGTTTAAGCCAAAAGGGACTTTAGAGATCACTGAATCGAACCCCCTCAATATATAGTTAAGGGAACTGGGGTCCTGACTGACAAAGGGACTTGCCTGAGGTGACATGGTAGCAGATCCCAGAATAGAAGCTGTCCCCTCACTCCCTGATCAAGTGTGATTTCCTTGGCATTTCCAGTGCCAAGCACTGTGCCCCAATTACAGCAAGCATTTAAGAAATACCTCCTAATGATGATGCTATGGAGGAATAAAGGCAAGATTTCATCTTTTTAATCTAAACAGTATCTGACAAGCTTGGAGGCTTTAAAAAGCCCCTCTGCTTACCCCTATCCATCCTAGCTAGCAGCAGGGATTACGCTATTAACCCATCGAGCTGGGCCATTGAAAGGCCTAAATTAGAGTTATGATTTCCTCGATGCTATCCAAAGAACGATGATGAACTAATGATAGTGAAGCATTTTAAAATGAAAAGTCCACGTCCGACACCAACACTAAATAATAATTATTTCCAAAGAGGCCGTTTTCTGAAAAGGCCTGTCTCTTTCTGGTGGGGAGGGAGAGCAGTGCTTAGAGATGTATGTCTGGGGGGGGAAGAAGCATTACTCACCTCAAATACAGCTGTCTCTCTCTGTCTTCCTCCCTCCCTTCCTTTCTCTCTCTCTCTCTCTCTCTCTCTCTCTCTCTCTCTCTCTCTCTCTCTCGCTCTCGCTCTCTCTCGCTCTCTCCTTCCCTCCCTCCCTCCCCCCATCTCTCTCTCCCTCCTCTCTCTCTCTCTCTCTCTCTCTACACCTCCCTCCCTCCCTCTCCTTTTCCCTCTTCCTCGCCCTCTCTCCTTTCCCTGTAACCACCCCCCCCTCACAAGTCATCTGTGCACTTGGCATTTTGTATCTTCTGAATAGGCCACCACTCATGTTTGCCAACCAGGGGCTGGGGAGCTGAGGCAGGGCTAAAGGGCCCCACTTTACTAGTTTTATCCCAAAGTGTGTGTGGCGGGTGGGGAGGACAGAGGTTGGGAGAGGGAGACACAATCTCTGCAGAAGTGGTGGTGATCCTTCAAGAGGATTCCTTGTCCTTGCAGTTAGAACATTTTCTGGAAACAATAATGATCTAAACAAATTGTAATTAAGCTTCAGAAATGGCCGTGTAGTGGAAATACATTTATAGGAGGAATAATTGCTATGTAGCACATCTTCACTAATTACTTAGGATAAGAGACCAAAAAAAAATTCTTCAGTGAAAGATTCACAAGCACTTTTAATCTTAGGTTTGGTCTGAAAAGTACAGATCCAGATCCTTTGAGGCAATAGCATGGGGTAGTGGGTAGCAGGTAAGATTTCAAGTCAGCAAGATCCATGTTCAAGTCTCCCCTTTGGCCCCTTCTGGCTATGTGATCAAGGGTAATAAATCATAGGATCATAGATTTAGAACCAAAAGGGACCTCAGGCCTTGTCCAAACCCTTCTTTGTAGAGATAAGTTATCTAAAGCCAGGTTACTTTGCTGGGTGGCTGGGTGCCACTGGGTATAGACCTGGAGTCAGGAAGATCTGAGATCAAGATCCAGCTCCAGATACTCAGGAGCTGCATGATCCTGGACAAGTCACTAACTCCAGCTTGCTTCTGTTTCTTCCACCATTAAATGAAGATAGTAATAGCTTCTACTGCACAGGGTTATTGTGAGGATCAAATAAGGGCATATTCGTAAACTACTTTGCCAATCTAAAAAGCCCTATATAAATTTTTCTTTCTCCTCTTCCTTCTCCTCTTTCTCTTCCTTTTCTTCTTCCTCTTTTTTCTCCTTCTCCTTCTTAGAGGCCCAGAGAAGCTAAGTATGTCTTGCCTAAGATAACTAGTAAATGTCAAAAGCAAGGCAGCTTTTGGCACAGAGAAACTAGGTGGCCAGGTGGATAGAGCACTGGGCCAGGAGTCAGGAGGACCTGAGTTCAAATCCAGCCTCAGACACTTATCAATTGTGTGACCCTGGGCAAGTCATTTAACCCTGTTTGCCTCAGTTTCCTCATCTGTAAAATGAGCTGGAGAAGGAAATGGCAAACAACTTTAGTATCTTTGCCAAGAAAGCCCCAAATAGAGTCAGAAGTATTGGATACAACTGAACGAGAAGTGTCAAAAGCAACATTTGAACTCAGGTCTTTCTGACTCGAAGCAGTACAATTAATCCATTGTGCTACTCTCAGCCTCAATTTCCTCATGCACAGAATGGAAATAAAAATGCCAGCAGTACCTCTTGCACGAGACTGAGATAATCAAATCGCAAGAATAAGAAGATCAAAGGGGGAAGGGAAGAGTGCTACAGGGATGTGCCATTGTTATTATTATTAAAGGAAAATAAGAGATTTTTAAAAATCAAGTTGGCCTATGTAACTTTGGGCAAGTCCCTTCATATCTCTGTGACTCAGTTACCTCATACTGAAAACAAAGAGACAGAATTATATGTTCTTTAGATTCCCTTCTATCTCCAAAGCCTGAGAGCTGATGCTACCCCCAGGCGGTGGCCCAGGAGTGCTGGGAGGTGGGGACTTGATTTGCAAATATGTTGTGCTCTTAATAGGGTAGGTAGGTGGTCCAGTGGATAGAGCACAAGGCCTGGGGTCAGGAAGACCTGAGTTCAAATCCGCAGATACTTACTAACCATGTAAGTCACCTAACTTCTGTTTGCCTTAATCTACTGGAGAAGGAAATGGCAAACTGCTCCAGTATCTTTGCCAAGAAAACCCCATGGACAGTATGGTTCACAGGGTCAGAAGAATTGGACATGACTGAACAACAGCAAATTTTTGGAGGCGTGTGCTACAGATGGCGGCCAAGCCCTTACCGGAGAATCTCCACTGGGGTAACTCTCAGACCCAGAACACCAGGATATAATGGGATGCCTACTGGCCCCAAGGCCAGGACGCCTGGGTTCTAGTCTTCTCTGCCACAATGAAGACGTGCAATCTTACACAAAACATGTATTTGTGGACCAGACATGTGACTTAATCCGTATTAAACTCCCTCTACTAATAAAGATCTTTGACTATTCAACAATTTATTCTCTTAGTTTCAAGTCATGGATTGCTCAGAGTCACACAGGCCTTTCTGACTCTGAGGTTGATCCTCTATCCATTCCAACATCCTGCTCCCTAACAGTAAGAGCTGACATTTATTTATATGGTAGGGAAAATTATTGAAATAGACTATCTCACTTAGCGATAGACTGTTTTCTCTTCTTTTAGTCTCAATTCTCTCCCAGGTCTTGTCTGCACTAGTCACTTTCTCTTTTTCTCCCCATCTTGACTCCTTGGTGAAAGAATTCAACTCTTCATTATCCTCCCCTCTTGAATCCTCAGATCACTTATGGTCCTCCTGATTACGCCCAGCCAAGCCTCAGCCTTGGAACCCTCCTTCCATCTGTTATCTTTGGTCCTACACGTGTACTGCTGAATGAAAGTGGAGAAAATCATACAACTGTTCTGACTGGGTCTACTACAAATTTATGTTAAATAACCTCGACTGGCCCCTCACTTTGGTTGTTCAGCCAACTCTTCATGACCCCCTTTGGGGTTTTCTTGGCAAAGATAATGGAGTGGCTTGCCATTTCCTTCTCCAGGTCAGTTTACAGATGAGGAAACTGAGGCAAACAGGATTAAATGATTTGCCCAGGGTCACACAGCTAATAAGCGTCTGAGGCTGAACTCAAGTCATCCTGCGTCTAGGCCTGGCACTCTATCCACTGCACCACCTAGCTGCCCCTTTACTAATACTAGCTAGGAAAAACAAAGGTCTCTTCCAGGATATTACTTCTTCCTTGATGACAACAGAGAGCCGGAATATATGAAGTTCACAGAGATTCTTACATTTGAAACAACTTTGTGAGTTAGGTAGATTTGTTTTTTGTATTAATACTCTCATTTTACACATAGGGCCACGGAAGCCAAAGAGTGCCTTTCTGCCCAAGGTGAGGGGTAGAGAGATCTGAACCCAGATTTTCTGATTCCAATTCCAGTGTATTTTCTATTACACAGCTGTTATTATCTCCTCCCACACCTTTTTTTTTTTTTTAAATAAAATCATTATGGAAACTAACGGATGGAGTGCTGAACTAGTGAGGAAGTCCTGAACCTCTATCTGGCTCAGATACTTCCTAATTGTGTGACTCAGGGCACATCATTTATACTTTCTCCAGCCTTGGGTTCCTCGTCAGACTGTGAGCTCTTGAGATCAGGGACCGTTTTTTGCCTTTCTTGGTATCCCCAGTCCTTAGCACAGTGCCTGGTACATCATAGGCAAAAATAAAATCAGGTTGATTAATTAATTAAAATGGGGATGATCACAGCACCTAGGACAGAGAGGTGGCACAGGCCTGGAGTCAGGAAGATATGAGTTCAAATCTGGCCTCAGACACCTACTAGCGGGGTGACCCTGGGCAAGACACTTTGCCCTGTTTGCCTTGCTTCGTCGTCATCTGTAAAACGAGCCAAACTACTCCAGTATCTTTGCCAAGAAAACCCAAATGGGGTCACGGAGAGTCAGATATGACTGAAATGACTGGACAACAAAAGCCATAGGACCTACCTCACAAGGAACGTTATGGGATCAAATGAAATAATACATGTAAAATGCTTTGCAAATCGTAAAATGCTCTATAAATGTTAGCTAGTCTTACTAGCAAATAGTAAACATTAAACAAACATTCCTCAAACATCCCCCAGTATGCAAGGCCAAGTCCTCACTATGCAAAGTAAAAAATGAGTAAAACACAGTCCCTCTCGATTCCTATAGTGCTCTGGATCTCCCCTTTGGGCATGTGGTACCTTTTAGCTTTTATTTTAGTAATTTGTATATCTGCCTTATCTTCCCTACTACACTATAAGCTCTTCAGGGGTTATTCCCCTGGGGTTTAGCACAGCAATCTGACACAGTAAGTAGCCAAGAAATGCCTTGGGAATAACAATATGAAGTCATCTCTTTAGTTTTTTAGGGTTTCAAAGGACTTTTATCACCAAAACTCCCTGGAGTAAGCAGTGAGCATATTATGCCTATTCTGCATATGAAGAAACCAAGGCCCCAAAGTTATATATGACTTGCTCAAGATCACACAATTTATAAATGTCAGAGGCAGGATTTAAAGCTTGGAGGGTCTTCTGAAGAAATAAATCTGAGGCTCCTTTATCCACACCACTAGAAAATGCTCACAGTCCAGAAGGAGAGAAAGAAAACATGTGGGCAGATACAGCACACCTATGTTAACATCAGCCTTAGAAGCCACGGCTCTGTCCAGGAGGGCTCTTTCAGCAGCTCATTTATTAAGCCTGATCAAAGGACCCCTAGTTTCACATTTCCCACAACAGGAGGTGAGCACCTGGGCTAAAGATAGCAGCAGATAGAGGGTCTCCAGACCCATCACACCACCCTTGTTTAGCAGGCACTCCCTAGTATCGTGTACGCCTCAGACTAATGCTTGGAAAAATCCAAGCTACCCAAACACAAAAATGATCACCCCTGAGAACAATCCCCTTTGGCCAGAACTTCTAGCCTCTAGCTGCGTACCAGATGCTGGTGTGGATTAGAAATTAAAATAGATGTATCATATTACATGTCTATTGGAAGAGAATCAAGATCAGAGAGAATCAAGAACTGGGAGACATCTCAGAGAGCATCCTACCCAGCCCTCCAACCAACGGTATTGTCTCCCCTGCAGCATCCCTGACAAAAGATCATCCATTGTGTACTTGAAGACCTCCACTGGTGGGATATCACTGTGCATCTGGAGCCATCTCCAGTCCTCCTGATGTGTATCTGGCCACTGGACCCAGGTGGCTCCGGAGAAGAAAGTGAGGCTGGTGACTTTGTACAGCACTCCCTCACTTAAATCCAATTCACTTGCATGTCATGGCATCACCCTCCTGATGTCATGGTCCTCTTAGAGAATGAAGGACCACCACCACCACCAACAACAACAACTTACTTATTCATTCATTCAACACTACATTCTACTTGTGAACAGCTCTACTGGTTAACCAATTTTAAATACACTTCCCTCTGACCCACTGGCCTACATTATACCTTCTAAAGCTAAGTAGAATAAGCCAGATTCCTCCTCTGCAGGACAGTGCTTCAAAGACTTAGAGACAGCTCTCATGTTTCTCCGAAATCTTCTCCTCATTAGGTTGAACATCTCTGGTTGCTCGATGGCAGAGTTTCCAGTCCACTCATTGGCTTATTTACCCTCCTTTGGACGTGATACAAATTATCAGTGTTCCTCCTAAATATGGTGCCAGGAACTGACCCCAAGACTTCAAGGATGCAAAAGAAAATCTCTTTCAAAGCACTCCAGAAGGGGAATGGGCTATGTCTGGAGAGGGGATTCTTGTCCAGGTACAGATTGGACCACGTGACTCAGAGACCCCTTCCAACTCTCCAGTTCTCACTCTGATGCTTACCAATTGTGTGACTCCAGGCAAATCACGTCCACCTTTTGAGCCTCAATTTCTTGGGTCAGATGACCCCCAAATTCTAAATTCCTGGTATTATAACTTTTACAGATGGAAAGGACTCCAAGAGGTCATCTAGTTAAGCCATCTACCTTCAAGTAGGTAATATATTACCATTCTAATAAGAATTTTTACAGATCTAGAAACTTGGACCCAGGGGGGTAAATTTCCCTATGGTCACATAGTTTTCCTCCTTGAGACTTAACCTAAGATTCCTCCTCGGATCTCAACCTAAACCTAAAGGAGTTTTCCTCCTTGAGACGTAACCTAAGATTCCTCCTTGGATCTTAACCTAAACTGATTTTACCTAAAAATGTTACTAGGGTAAAGAAGAGCATGCTACCCTAGTGACCCCCATCCCTACACCTTCTACTGATGGCTATATGTAGTTATTTCAGCCTGACCATTTTATGGAAGAAAGCCATGTTTTCTTTTCATCTTTCCTGAGTGTCCCTGGTAGAAGCTGATCAGGAAATCTGATCAATGTTGGTTTGGATGGTTTCCCCAATATTACGAAAACAACTTTCTCAGACAAAGGTCTCTAGACTCCAAGCTGGAGGGAACTTTAGAATACAGAGTGTCAGAGCTACAAGGGCTTCCTTAGAACACAGAATGTTAGAACTCAGAAGCGCTTTAAAATATGGAATATTGGATCTTAGAAGAACCTTAGGCTATATAACGTTAGAGCTAAGAGGGCCTTAGAACACACTCAGCACTTAGAAGGACCTTAGAATATGGAATGTTAGAGCTGGGAGGGATCACGGGAACCATCTATCCAGTCTAATCTTATTTTACAGAGGAGGCAACTTGAGGTCTGAAGGAGGGAAATGACCACTCCAAGATCACACCATTAACTAGTGATGGAGTCAGGGCTTGAACTCAGTTCTCTTATCTCAAGGATCCAGGTCACTACACCGAATGCCTACTGGGGTTAAGCACATTTTCTGGTTAATCAAGGGTTAACCATGAAAGTCTTTTTGCCTTTGTTTTTTGCTGTAGAAAGTCTTTCTAAAGTGTATTGGCACAACTGTCTAGTAAGTACAAAGTCCTGTGACCTAATAAATATGGTATTTTTCAGTGGTTAAGCCTCTTGGCCTTATTATAAAGGCTTAGATGGAAGTAGTAAGCTGTAGAGCTGGGACTCAAAGCCAGGGCTTCTGGGCCCTTCCAGTACTCCCCCACCAGTGGGCCTTGCCTGGTCAGAGCCCTCCAAGCAATGGGAAGTAAGCTCTGCTGACGGACTCCAACAGCCCCAAATGCCTGAAACAAACGTCGGATCAGGCGATCAGAAGCGGATTTGCCAGACTTAATGCCAGGAATAAGCCATGAAAACAACAGGTTAAGAAGACACATTTGAGGATCTGCTAGAAGAGAGGAGCCGATCTCTCCAGGGGCAATGAGCTGGTGGAGAGAGGGATTTGTGCAAGTCTGTTCTCTCTGATACTGAGTCAAAGGAGGGGCGGGGGAAGGGAGGGGAGGGGCGGGGAGGGAAGGAGGCAGCTATCCTGTCTGCATCAGCTCACAGGTCCCCACCTTAGCCCAGCATTTATTCACTCAGCAACACATCCAATCAGAGACGAAGGTGGGGAAAAGGAAGCTATGGAGCGGTTTGGAGTGAAAAAAGTAAGGGAATCAGCTGGTGGTGGTGGAGACATTGAAATGAGTGCACAAATGGATAAGAAGGCATCTGGCAGGTGGAAATTAAAAAAAGATCTAACTAGGGAAAACATAAAAGCTTAGTTCTGTAGCAGTTGCAATTTACTGATTGGGCATGCATGCCTGTCTCCCATAATCCCATGTTTTCTAGGGGAAGGAAAAAAAGGGAGCATTGTTATTTCAGTACTGAGCGAGGTATCTTTGCTGGGAGAATATGAACTTTTCCCCTTGCAGACTTGCATAGGCTGGGATGAAGAGCTTCACTGATGCAATGTAATAAAATAAAGGGCTTCCTCTAGCTGCCTGCTCATCTCTTCCACCCCTAGTCTCCCCCCCCTTCCATTTGTCTATTCCATTTCCCAAGAAACTTTGGCCAACAACCTACTAAATCAAGGAAATGACCTTTACAAAGCTCCAAGGATGCCATAGTGAGAGCTGCTGGGTGGAGAGGGATGAGATCTGACCTGGAGGTGTCAGGAGGTACCAGGGCTGCTCCTGGCTTTGCCACCCAATTTTTTGGTGATCTTGGGCATTCAACTTCTCTGGGCTTCAACCTCCAACTATAAAATGAGAGGTGGACTTTATGGTGACCTCTTGCTTCATCTTCCAGGTCTATGATTCTATGTTGATTCATGCTGCGTTCTAAAGTCCCTTTCAGCTCTCAGTCTCTTTTGTTCTAACATTCTAAGGTCCTTTCCAGGTCTAACATCCATGTACCTTAGAGAAGGAAATAACCTTAGAGATCATCTAGTCCAGCTCCCTTCATTTTATATATAAGGAAACTAAGAACCACAAAGGTTAACACACAGCTATTACCCGGCAGAGCCAAAATCTGAACTTAGGATAGTCCATCAACAAGCATTACTTAAATACCTACTGTGTGCCAAGCATAGTATTAGTCCTTGGAGGTACAAATGCAACACATACACGCACACACACACACACACACGTGCGCACACATGCACACGTATATATGTATGACCTTGGGATACCCTGTATGTGTGTGTATATACAGAATAAATATAATGAGTTAACTCTACAGAAGTCTCAGAACATTTGGGAAAGGCATTATGGAGAAGATGCATCATGAAGGAAGAGAGGAACTACATGAGGTGGAGGTGAGGATGGAATACATTCCAGGTATGGAGGCTATCCAATAAGAAGACACAGAGATGGGCGACTGAATGTTGTTTGGGAGAGGGGCAATGATGTGTAATGAGATTGGCAAGATAGGCTGAGGCCTGATGAGGAAGAGCTTTAGAAGATAAACAGAGAAGTTTATTTTTTATCCTAGAAGTCATAATGAGTCACTAGAGTTCACAGATATGGTCAGATCTGCTGGAAGGGATAATCATTATGGTAGCAGTGTGTAGGATAGACTGGAGTGGGGAGAAGCTTGAAGTATGAGACCAATTGGAGGCCATTTCAATAATTCAGGTAAGAAGGCTGAACTGTGTGAGTAAGCAGAAGTGTTGAATGTGAGAAATGTTGGGAGGGAGAAATGGCAGCTAGGTGACATCGTGGATACAGGGCTCGGCTTGGAACCAGGAAGACTCATTTTTATGAGTCCAAATCTGGTCCAAGACACTTATACTAGATGTGTGACCCTGGACAAGTCACTTAATGCTGTTTGCCTCAGTTTTCTCATCTGTAAAATGAGCTGGAGAAGGAAATGGCAAAGCACTCCAGTATCTTTGCCAAGAAAAAAACCCCAAATGGGGTCATGAAGAGTCAGACCCAACTCAAAAACAACAACAAAAGAAAAAGCAAGATCTACCAACTGATTGACTATGTGGGGTGAGGCAGAGTGAAGAATTGAGAATGATGCTAAGTTTACACTTCTGGGAGAGTGGAAGAATGGTGTTTTTTTCAACAGAAATAGGAAGTTTGGAAGAGTAAAGAAATTAGAAGGACGAGGGGGAGAGAAGGAGTAAGGAGAAGATAATGGATTCAGTCTTGGACATATTGACTTCTGGGAATCTACTCTGAAAAATCTGATAGGAAACCAGTTATGTGGGACTGAGGCTCAGGAGAGAGAATGGGGCCAGATATATAGATCTGTGAGTCACCTACATAGAGATGATCATTAAACTCATGGGAGCTGTTGAGGGAACCAGAAAGGATATTACATAGAGAGAAAATGGCCCAAGGTTAAATCCTGGGGAATATTCACAGGCGAGGGGACAGGCTATCGATGTAACCCATGTAAAGGAGACAGAGAAGAAACAATCAGACAGGAAAGAGGAGAATCAGAGAGTTTAGCATCATGTAATTCAGAGAGGAAAGAGTATCCAGGAGGAAACACTAGTCCATAGAGTCAAATGAAACTGAGAGTCTATGAGAATAAGGCCTGAGGAAAAAAAGCCATTATTTGGTCATAGAGTCATAGATTTAGAAGTGGTAAAGTACCCAAAGGCCATCTAGCTCACTTCCCTTACTTTTTCATACATTTCCAAAGTGGGTGATACCATACCCTGGGGGGGCACTAGAATGACCCAGAAGGGCAATAGTAGCCTTGGGTGCAATTGGGGGGCATTGAATAAAAATAAGGGGGTGGTGGAAGCATAAGGAAAGAAGAGAATTATGAAAAAAATTCGTGCATGTTTCAACTGTTGTGTAATGTAGTGATTGTATTATTTTTCAAACAAACACACAAAATGCAAGTTATAACCAATCAGTGGTCAAGTCTGCCAACAAGTCTTAACAAGCAAGTGTTGGCAGGGCAGCATATCGTGCATTGTCAGGAAGACCAGCATGCATTGGCAGGAATATGTGCATGTAACAACTTGTTTATACTATGATATTATACAATTATACGATGCAATATTGTGTCATCAAAATTTCAATGCAGGAAAAAAACCACAAACTTACAATAAATTATTAAATTTAAAATGAATCATTTTTAAAAAAAATATTTTTTATTTCTTTGAAATGATGCAAATTTAAAAAAAAAACCATTAAAAGGTTAAAGAAAGTACATTTCCAGGAGGGTGTTGAGTAATTTCTTTTTGAAAAGTAGGAGCTAGGCCAAATAAGTTTGGGAACCTCTGCTTTAGACGAAGAAGAAATGAGGTTAAAAAAAGTTATAAGAGACTCACCCAAGGTCACACAGATTATAAGTAGCAGAGGGAGAATTTAAACTGAGTCCTCTTTACTCCTCAGTTCTCCACCCTGGCATCAGTAAGTCGGTCATCACTCCTTCCAGTGTAACACAACTCACAGCTCCGCATCTAAGCCTGTATCCCTACATTCTACACACCAAGCTCCTGCCTACCCAGCATTCTGTGCTCCTAAGAATAATAAGATACAAAGCCCATTCACCATTTATTATGGGATGCGAACCTAACACAGGGAAGTATTGCTCTGACCCCACCCCCAACCCCCCATCCCCAACCCTCCCATTAACCTTCAGAATGATTAGATGCCCTGGCTTCTAGGATATGAACCACACACGCAAATGCAGCTGGAGAGTTCGGCTGCTCTCAAGTTACATACAAAACTGCCTTGGGGAAAAGTAGGGAGAGCATTATTATTTGCTGAACACTAGTAATGTACTTCACACTCTACAGACATTCAAGACAACCATGGCTGCCTCGGGGGCTACAAATAAGTAAACTTGTTCTGCTCTCGACAGCTCAGGGAGGCAGGTACCTGTGTAAACCAAACTTGGCATCCCCTGGATAACACCTCCAAAGTCTTTTGAAAGAATGGTATCAATGTCATTACCAGGTACCAGGGGGGATTCAGTGGATACTTTTTTAAAGGACATACATGGTTCAGAATTTCTACCTGTACCTGTTGAATTCTAGCCTTTAAGGCCCAACCCAGGGACCACTTCCTCCAGGATGTCTTCCCTAATTCTGGTGTCTTCTCTCCTTTCTTCTTAACTCTCAGAGCACTGGGTACCTCTCTAGTGGTGCATTCTGGTTGGGATTACACTTTTTTCTATATATGTCTGATTTCCCTTATTTGGAAGCCTAATATTCCCCTTACCCCATCTTTTTCTTCCTGGAGTAGCGAGGCACTGTTGCCATTAGCCTGGGAGTTTCTGGTTATTTCGGACAGAGAACATGTTTTCCCAGACAACTGAGACATCAGGATGGGTATTAACTCCCCAGGTCATGGGTCCCTTTGGTAGTTCTAGGTCCCAGCTGGGATAGCCCCTCTGGAAGAAGGAGTAGATGATCCCCTGCTATTTTACCCCACCCACAACTGTCTATATCCCAAATGGCCAGTGGTTCCCCAGCCAAAGGAACAGCTGAAAGGACTGTATGGGGGAACTTTCACTCCCCTCCATAGATTGCCCACCATCAACCAGATCCCCAGAAACTCCCAAGTGCCAAACAGGAACAGGCCGGGGAGAGCCCTTCCCTTCCTCCCAACATAATACCCATTGCCCAGTTTCCAAATGGTGCTAGATAAGGGATTGACTCCTCCATCCCCATTTCCACTGGAGCTTATCTAGAAACCTGCTCCACTATGACCCTGGGACCTACTACTCACTTCCTAACAAATGTTGGTCAGGAGCACAGCTGCTCACATTGCTTGGATGATAAAACACTCCCAATGTGTAATCCTTCTGGCAAGATTATGGACCACTACCCTGGCATTACTCTCTAAGGTCCAGCAGACTTTACCACCTCCAGGCATTGCCATTTAATCTGTCATTCATTATTATCTTGGACTTTGCCACTGAAACTCAGGCCCACCGGATCTTTCCACCTGTTCTGCATCTGAACTTTCAAGTATATGCTCTCCATTCTAATGCAAAATCCTTCAAGGTATGGGCTGTCTTACTTTTCTATCTTCTTTTCATCCCCACCCCTGCCTTCCTCCATAGTTAGCATAATGTTTGGCACATAGTAAGGTCTTAATAAACACTTTTAATTCAATTCCATAGGACTGGGAAAAAAATAATCTTCTTTTACTTTTTGTCTCTACATATATTTGCATGACTAGTTAGGATTGTTCTTTTCTTTTCTGCTAATATTTTACCTTACAAGTGGCTATCTGGTAAACTGGAATATTGGGAGCTTTTAAGGTAAAACTGTTCTGAAATAATTAGTGAATATTTTAAACGTGTGCCCTCATCTGTCCCAGGATTAGATCATATACTCCTTGAGGGCAGGGAGTGTCATCACTGAATCCCACATGCCTGAGTACATGTAGGTATTTAGAGAGAGTAGGAAGATGGGGATTTTTGATTGACTTTTTTTTAAACAAACAGACATCCTCATTTTCAAGGGGAAATGAGCATGTGATTTATGAGTACAATGTACATTATGTACAAGAACAAAATAGTAACAACTCGCTGGGTGTAATGGCGCACGCTTGATTCTAGCTACTGGGGAGGCTCAGACTGATGGATCTCTTGAGCCCAGGAGTTCAGAGCTACAGCAGGCTACGCCAATCTGGTGTCTGCACTAAGTATGGCTTGATGTGGTGAACTCCTGCAAGGGGCGGGGGGCACCAGGTGTAACAACAATGTTACTTACACCCCCGTAGCAGTTGCAGTTAGGCCCAGGTCAGAAACAGAGGAATTCAAAGTTCCTGTGCCAATCAGAGAGTGAAATTGGGCTGTGAGTAGCCCTGATACTTTCAGCTTAGGTTAGATGGAGAGACCCAGTCCTGAGAAAATAAAAATTAAAAAAAAAATAACAACTCACATTTATATAGTCCTTAATAGTTTACAAAGTGCTTTCTTTACAACCACCAAGTCACGTAGTCAGGGCAAGTGCTATCATCTCCATTTTATATATGAGAAACAGGAGACAAAGAGAAGGGAAAGGACACCAGCTCAAGGTCAAACAGATAGGAAGGCAGAGTCAGAATCTGAACCCAGGTCCTAGGACTTCAAGTACATAGATCTCTCTATAGCATCATAATATCTGTCTCTCCATTTAAACAAAACAAAACCATACGGTTTATAACAGGCTATTTCTCATAGAGAATTCCAGGGGAGCAGTCTTCATAACAGAAGGGGAAGAAGAGGAACATAATAGATAAAGATAATCTGTTAGATAGAGGAAATATAGGAAGCAGAAAATGAAATCTTTAAAGATAGTTAATGTTACTAAAAAGTTAGAAATCTATGTTTAAATGACTATAGATTTTAGAAAAAGAAAAAGTACATAGGATAAAACTTCCAATATGTGCTTTTTTATTTTATTTTATTTTCTTCCCAATTACACATTAAAATAATTTTTTTAAACTTTTAAAAAAGTTTTGAATTACAAAATATCAGTACCCTCCTTGAAACCTTGTGTAAGAAGCAATACCTGGACAGATGGAAAATGAAGATTGAGACTGATTAAAATCGGACAATGGGGTTTTAAGTCAGAATTATACCTGGACAGTCTTGCTGCACAGATCTAAGGATTTCAGAGATGGTTGACTCTCCAAGGGACTGCATCCAGACGCAGGCTACTCTATCAGGGATCTCTTTCTGGAGCAGAAAACTAGGGATTCTTTACCATAACCTGGGTGGGGCAGATCGGAGCTAGAACATTCAGGTCCTTTTTGACACAAAATATCATCTCACTGAAGTCCAGTCCCAGCCCAGTGCTTTCTGAGCTTGACCTTTCGAATGTTTTGACTTTAAGCTAAGGATGTTCAGAAGATGTACAGTACAGAGAGCCCCAGTTACCCCCATACAAACCTGGGTTCATACTAGAAGGGGGCTAATCATGCCCATTCTTCAGTGTCAAGCCCAGAAGACCCCAAAGGCTTCCTAACAGAGCTCCCTCTCTGTGGCTGGCAGCTAGATGGCCAGTCCATCGCCTGGATTTCCTGATGAATTATCAGAATGGTCCCCACCCAGCTTGCTGTTCTTCCTCCCTCCTCACAGCCCAGTTTCCCTGGCACAGAAAGGGGAGGTGTGTTCATGCGTAGCAGCCTGGGCCCCTGCCTGAGGAGTGCCTTGGGATTCCCCCAAAGGGAAACTCAGCCAGGTAAGAAGACCAAAAATGGTGCAGATGCCGTGCTCACGCCCCAGCACTTAGCACTGCACAACTTCTGTTGTTTCACTAAAGGGCTGAAGTTAACAGTTTCTAAATATAGGAACGCAGCCTGCCCTGTGAGAGCCCGGGCCAGCTAAAATTAGACATTCCGTGGAATCCTCTCCTCAGCAGGATTATTTTCTTCTTCTGGCCATGTTACCTAGAAGAATGTTGCATACAATAAAGCAGACTAAGCCTGTGATGATGGAGGAATACACTCCAAGCAGAGTATAGTGAAGCCTTGTTTAAGTGGGATCCTCAGGGGATGGGCTGTTTTTTAGAATCACAGAATGTCAGAGCTGGGAGGGACCTCAAGACATAGAATGTCACAGTTGAGACAAACAACAAATATGTCACAGCTTGAGGTGACCTTAGAACCTAGGATGTTAGAGCTAGAAGAATAGAGAATGTTGGTCCTGGGAGGGACTTAGGACACACTTTGAGGGAGCTTAGAATATAGAATACCAGAGCTGGAAGAGACCTCATAACAGATTGTCAGTGCTAGGAGGGGCCTGTATGGTATAGAAATGTCAAGAGCTGGAAAGGGCCTTAGAATGTAGAATATCAGGGGAGGAATTTTAGGACATAGACTATCCCAGCTTGGAAGGGGACCTCAGAACATGGGAGGTCAGAGCTTGGGGAGAACGTAGAACATGGGAGGTCAGAGCTGGGAGAGAACATAGAACATGGGAGGTCAGGGCTGGGGGAGAACTTAGAACACGGGAGGTCAGAGCTGGGGGAGAACGTAGAACATGGGAGGTCAGAGTTGGGGGAGAACTTAGAACGTGGGAGGTTAGAGCTGGGAGAGGACTTAGAACATGAGGCGTTAGAGCTGGGAGAGGACTTAGAACATGAGGCGTTAGAGCTGGGGGAGAACTTAGAACATGGGACATTAGAGCTGGGGGAGAATTTAGAATATAGGATGATAGAGCTGGGGAAGAACTTAGAATATAGAATGTTAGAACTAGAAAGGATGCTAGACCATAGAATTTTAGGACAGAAAATATTAGAT
This sequence comes from Trichosurus vulpecula, assembly GCF_011100635.1. Taxonomy (NCBI): domain Eukaryota; kingdom Metazoa; phylum Chordata; class Mammalia; order Diprotodontia; family Phalangeridae; genus Trichosurus; species Trichosurus vulpecula. The sequence goes on along the minus strand of NC_050574.1, from coordinate 115,967,112 downwards.
CTGGGAAGAACCTCAGAACATAGGATGGAAGAGCACAGGACACAGACTCATAGATTTGGAAGCAACCTTTGAGTTTATCCAATCTAAATAACTGACTTTATGGAGGAAAAAAATGAGGCCTTGGAAGTAAAAGAGATTTGTTTTAGATCACATTGGGATGACTTAGCCACAGAGCAAAGCTCTGAACCCAGATCTTGGTTCCCAGTCTAGTTTATATCAATGTTTTTGAAAATCTCCTGAAAATTCGTCAACATTTTTTCAACAAATTTTCAACAAAATTTTCTATAGCAGGCAGAAAATTCTGGCCATTGCTGAATCTTTTTTTTTAATGAACAAACACTTTAGGTCTCATAACGACAACAGTAATAAAGATAATGGCTTAATCAGCTTAGTGATTTATGGGGACGAAGTGCTTTATTTCTATTATCTCATCTTATACTCAAAACTGTTGGGTCAGGTAGTGCATGGTCCCTCTTCTACATGTGAGTAGACAGAGGTAAATTGAGTTGCCCAGCGACACAGGGCTAGTAAGTTGTAGCTCAGTTCTTAGGGGCTTTAGTGGACTGAAAGTTACAGAGTTAACAATATAGCGTAGCAGCCCCTGAAAAAAAGTGAGTATGATTGAAGGCTGCCTGAAATGATGCCCAAGAGCCAGGGTCAGAGCAGAGGTTGTCCTCACTGCACTCTTCTCTGGCCAGGCCACACTTGGAGCATTGTGCTCATTCGTAAGTAGGGCACTGATAGTTGGGAATATGGCAAGAGAGGGGTGACCATGCCAGATGAGGGCCGGCTGAAGGAGCTGCAAATGTCTAGTCCAGAGATCAGAGGAATTACTGAAGAGTGAATAGCCATCATCAAGGATATCAAAGGCTATTAAGAGACTAGCCTGCTTGGCCTCAGAAATTAAAATGAGTTATAAAGAGGTGGATTTGGGTTCAAAATAAGGAAAAAATGCCAGACAATTTTACCACTCCAAAGTAAAATGGGAAGCTTTGGGAATGAGTGTTCTCTCTTTCTATAAGTCTTTAAACAATGTGTCAGTGATCACTTGTTGAGGGCATCACAGAGGCGATGCTGCTTCAAGTAGGGGCCAGACCAGCTTCATGAGGATGTTAAACCATCTGGCTGAAAGTTATCACAAAAGCCTTCAAAATGAGGTCAGAATATATTATAATAATAAAATCACAGGACCTACAAGACTCTCTGGATCCCTGTTCTATACTAAGAACCAAGAATCCCTTCAATCAATGAGTCAACAAGCACTTATTAAGCACCTACTGTATGCTAGGCTCTGTGCTAGGTGCTGAGAAACAAAGACAAAAATGGAACAGATCTTGCTTTCAAGGGTATAATTCTATGAAGAGAGACAACATATTCCAATATGTGCATCTATAGAATAAAGGTCATGGGGGGTCACTAACAACTGGGGGAATAGGAAAGGCTTCATGTAGAAAGTGGTGACTGAACTGAGCTTTGAAGGAAACTAGGGATTTTAAGGGGCAGAGGGAAGGAGGGGAGGAGGTGTATTTTAGGCTTTGGGATTGGAGCAGCCAGTGCAAAATCATTCAGAAAGGAGATGGAGCATTGGGCGTAAAAAAAGTAAGAAGAGTATGGAAAGGGCAGTGATGTAGAATGAAGCTGGAAAGTTGGTTGGGGCCACACCTAGGAAGTGGTCATCCACCTTTGCCAGAAGACCCCCCCCCATCATAGAAAGAGAGCCCATCCCACTTCTGGATAGCGCTCCTTATCAGAAACATTTTCCTTATTCCTAGAATGTTACTCAGCTCAAAGACTAGACTGGGTATAACAAGCTATGTGACAATCTAGAGCTGATTTCATATCCAGAACCACCAGATCCAAACACTGCCATGTCAATGAACTGCCGTATCTGAAATAGCACTGGCTTCCAGTTTCCAGGCAGCCAGTAAAAACACGAAGACTCCGTAAGGCTTCAATATAGTGACAGTTATATAAGCTCCCCAGAATTGCTATTGAAAATATGTTAGCCATTTAGTCATTCAACAAACATTTATTAAGCACCTACCACAGTAATCAGTCACTACAGAATACAGTCCTGGATCAAAGCAGGTAACATGGTGGGGGCAGTGGGGTGGGGTGGGGAGACAGCTTGACCAAGGTCCTGTGTACACTTTAGGCATTTAATCAATATGTGTGTAAGGAAGCGAGGAAAGGAGGGAGAAAGGGAATGTAGAAAAGAAGAAGAGAGGAAAGAAGGGGGAGGAAAAGGGGGAGGGATAAGGGAAGGGGAAGGGCAGGAAGGGGGAGAAGGGCAAGGGAAAGAGAAGGGGAAGAGGAATGAGAATAGGAGGGGGAAAGGGAAGGGAAAAAAGGAAAAAGGGAAGGGGGAAGGGAAGAGAAGGAAAGAGAAGGGAGGGAAGGAAGAAAGGAGGGAGGAAAGGAAGGAAGGAAGGAAGGAAGGAAGGAAGGAAGGAAGGAAGGAAGGAAAGAAGGAAAGAAGGAAGGAAGGAAAGGAAAGAAAATGTTGAATGAACAACGTGGTGTAATGGAAAGAGTACTGGACCTGGAATCAGGAGATCTGAATTTGAAGCTCTGCCACTTAAAGTGATCTCAGGCAAATTACTTTTCCTCTGTGAGCCTTAGTTTCTTCTTCTGTCAAATGGACATAAAAACATTCATACTTGATAGGGTGGCTGTGAGGAAAGTAGTACAGAAATGTGAGATATTATTTCAGAATTCTTTAAGAGATTTGCCATTGAATAACAGCGATATGTCCTGGATTTGGAGTCAGAGGACCTGGTTTAAATCTCGGCTATCTATGTGACTTTGAAAATTCATTTAACCTCTCTGAGCCTCAGTTTTGTCATCTGTAAAATGAGGGGGCTGGGCGAGATAACCCTTCCTGCTCTAAATCTATAATGCTAGGTTTGGAAGCTGGCTGGGGAAAATGTCGCCTTAGATTTTGGGCAGAGTTCTACCCCCAAACCTTACGAAAGTGAACAGTCATTGCTCATCAAACTCCCATTTATTTTTAATCATATTTAAAATAATATTGGAGTCTATTTCCTCCTAATATGGCATTTAAATACTTACTAAGAGGTGACTTTACAAAGTGGATAAAGAGCTGGCCTCTGAATCAGAAACCCAGGTTCAAAACCGACCTCTGTCATAATTGACAGAGTGATTCTGGGCAAGTTTCTGACTGCCCCAGGAAATTCTCCCAAACCAGCAGTTTAGCAGTGCAGCTGACAGGCATTGGTGAACTGAGCTCCTCACCTGGAGATCCTTACACTGATGAAATCACACTTACCATTAAAAGAAAAAAACTCCTTATGACCTCTTATATGTATGATACTATACAATTCACCAGCTTTTTTTTATACCCATCACTTCTTCCGATCTTAGAATCAGTGTGGTACAGTGGAACAGATGTCTAAATTTGGAGTTAGAAGGGCTGGGTTCTAATTCTGATTCTGGCATTTACTACCTATGGAATCTTGGACAATTCATTTTACTTCTCTGGGCCTCAGTTTCCTCAGTTGTAAAATGAAAGGGTTGGACTAAATGACTTCTAAGATCTTGTCTCACTGTAAATGTAGGGTCCTGGGAATTCCAGAGTTGAAGGGGAATACAAAGATTTACCTCTTACTAACCTCGTTTGATGGATGCTTGTCTGGACCCTAGGAGTCCCCTTCTAGGCAACTTGGACGGCAACAAGAATTCACCTTTAGAAATTGCTTACAAAGGGTTTTTGACTTCCATTGCCCACTGCAGCCAGCTCCATCTGGATGATCCATTCTGCAAAACCTGGTCAGGCTAGGGCAGGTATCATCCTTCCCATTTCAGACAAGGAAATGAGCTAGGAGCAGGCAAAGTGGCTTTCCCATAGTCCCACATTAGGTAGAGAGACTCAAACCTCACTCTCCTTGTCTGTCCTGTTCTCTCCCTAGCACATTAAGCTTGCTTCCTGCATTCATGTTCACAAAAGATACAAAGAATCCATTAGCAAACCAGAAGGGACAGAGTTTGCTCGGACCCACTGGCTTTGGAAGAGCAAAGGGGGTCTGGGTGATAGGGAGTCTAACACAGCGACATTGCTGTCTCTAGGAGGTATCAGTGGAAGCTAGGATTGTTGTGAAGGTGATAAATGGGATTTGCGCGTGCACAGAAACAAACAGACATTAAGAATAAATCCAGAGGAATAATTGTTTCTGTTATTCAGTTTTGTCCAACCCCATTTGGGGCTTTCTTGGCAGAGATACTGAAGTGGTTTGCCATTTTCTTCTCCAGCTCATTTTACAAATGAGGAAACTGAGGCCAACAGGGTTAAGTGACTTGCCCAGGGTCACAGAGCTACTAAGTATCAGAGACCAGATTTGAACTCAGGAAGATGAGTCTTCCTGACTCCAGGCCTGGCGCTCTATTCACTCTACCACCTAGTTACTTATAATGGGTACACACAAAAACACAAAACTATTTCCTCTAAACATGAAACTTAGTTGTAGCACAAAAGGGAGAGTGGTTTGGGGAGTGTCACTTCAGGAGGCCTCTAATCAAGGAAATCTATCTGTTAGGATAGATATATACAAATTCATAAAGCATCCACTAAAGGCTTAACAGGTGGGGTGCAGAGTACAGAATACTGGACTTGGAGTTAGGAAGACTTGAATTCAAATTCTGTCAGACATCTATAAGCTATGTGACCCTAGGGAAGTCACCTAACCTTTCTGTGCCTCCATTTCTTCATATGTAAAATGAGGGAGTTGTACTCAATGGCTTTTAAGGTCCCTCCCTGCTCTCAATCTGTGAGGCTATGATCCTCTGCCCCATGTTCACTGATGGACATTCAAAGGTGGAGATGACATAAACCCTGCCCTTAAGAAAGATCCCAGTCTAATGAGGAGAGCAAGTACACAAATAGTGAGCTAAAGCAGGGCTGTCTGTCCAAAATACTGCCCACGGGCGCATGCTGCCTGCAGTGTGATTTATGCAGCCAGCCCACAAGCATAGATAGCTACATAAAAGCTTTAGTAAAGGAAGCCGAGCTACAGCAGAGCTCTCACTAAAATGGCAAATCAAAATATATTGTCTATTGTTTCGATAAAAACCTAAAGTTGGACAGCCCTGAACTAAAGGATGAGTGAAAGCAAGTAGTCTAGGAGAAGTTGCCTTCAATCTAGTATGTATAGTAAGCACCTGATAAGTGCTTCTAGATCAACATACTGACTTTCATCTGGAAGTCAAGGAATGTTTTCAGGAGGAAGAAGAGGGCAGAACTGGGCTTTGAAGGAACAGACTGAAGTTAGGTTGTACAAGTTTTAATGGGCAGTTTGGCTTAGTAGATTACATATTAACTCAGAATCATCAGTGTCCATTCATATTCTTTAAGAGAAAAACTATAGACATTATGTATCAGAACTGGATAAAACTAGACAGTCTGATGAGACAAGAAAGCAAAAGGAGTATAATTAAATCAAGATTCTGCCAATAAAGCAAACACCTGCAGCTAATCTGAGGGCTAAATCCTAAATAAAAAAGTGAGACTGACCTGACACTACTTCTCTCCAATGTGTGTTTTCCTTTCAGCTCTAGATACACATCTGAAGGGTGGTTAGGTAAACAGCTTTTCAACTCTGTATACACTTTGACCCAGTGAGACCTCTATTAGACCTTTAAGCCAAAGAGATCAAAGAAGAAGTAAAAGGGCTCATCTGTACCAAAATATTGATAGCGACAAAGAACTCAAAACAAAAGGGATGCCTGTTATTTGGGGAATGGCTGGACAAATGATGGTATATGAAAATGTATCCATGTTACAAAATGGAATAGTATTGTGCTCTAAGTAATAAAAAAAGGAGAGGTTCAAAAGAAACCCGGGAAGGCTTGTATGAATTGATAAAGAATGAAGGGAGCAGAACCAAGAGAACAATTTATACAATAACACTGTAAAGACAGCCAACTTTAAAAGACTCTAGAACTCTGATCAGTGCAATAACCCATCACTATTTCAGATGATGAAGAATGCTACCCACCCACCTCTTGACAAAGACGTGATGCAGAATGAAACATACATACATTTTTGGACATGGCTAACATGGGATTTGTTTGGCTTCAATATGCTTATTTGTTGCAAAAGTTTTGTTTTTCTTTTATTCTTTTAAATTGGAGATGAGTAGGAAGGTGAGAAAAAATTGCTTATTAACTGAAAAATAAAATAAAAATGGCCACAAAGGAATATAGAAACAAGACACAGAGAAATGAAAAACAAAGTTCTTTAATTTTTTAAAAAGTGAATATGGAATGAACAAAAAAATTCCTGTTCCCCCTCCCATCATAAAACAAAACAAAACCTAAAACAAGCAATCATGGTTTCAGTGAGTGATATGGAAAGTAAACATTTTTGCAAAGCAACTTACAAGGTGAGCAGTCCCCAATATTGTTCTGAAGTACATATATGTGTGTGTGTGTGTGTCTTTACTGATGAACATACTCACACATATACATATACATATATATATATATATTCCTTATTGATGGCAGCTAACTATATCTTTATCACAAATGGTTTATAATATCATCAGAATAAAAATGATTTAGAAATATAAGATTAAAGAAATCAACGTGATATTCAAGTAGAGAAGTTCATGACCCATACTGAGTTTCTGGACAAAGAAGAGTGAGCAAGGCACAAAGACTTAACCAACACAGTCTTTACCAAATACCGCTCTATCACCTTCTGCATTAGGTTTCCCTATTATGCTTTTTGCTCCCTGTCATTGTATTTGGGTCTCAGACCCATTCATGCAATATGGTTTGTAATAAATATGTTCATATTTTTCAAAAAAGATCCATCGGATAGCATAAAGTGTTTTACTTGGTACTGATAGGTGAGATTTAAGAATTTTAGTACAAAGATTCCACTAGAAAATGAAGACTTCTGAAATGATCAATCTTGGCCCCAAGAGAAGTTGAATAAGAAACTCCCCTCTTTCCCCAGAGAGGAAATAACGTAAGGGGGATGCTGTATACGCTTTCAAATGTGGTCACTGTGTCAGCTGGTTTTGCATCATTGTTTCTCTTTTTTACATGGGAGATTTGCAGGAGGTGGTTATCATATCCAGAAATGGCTATGATGCAGAAACAGGTGAAATCAATACAATTTTATAACAAACAAACAAATAGACTCCCATTATCACAAGGAATTTGAGAACCACTGATTTTACCCTCATGGATGAGGAATCCCTAAACTCAGGGTGAAGCTATAGGAGAGTGGGCTTATTAGCCCAAATATCTGAGTGACCCTGGGTCACCAGTGACCCCAGATGTGACTCAAAAATCGGTCCTATTATGGATGAGTTCCCCGCTCCACCCTAACCTGAGGGGATTCATCATTTGATATCTCATACTTTCAGCAGATGGGACTCCTTCTGTCTGCAACTAGCACTCTTCACCATAGGCTCCTCTCCATAAGCCTCATTGTGACACATCTCTGCATCATCAACTTCTAAGTAAGGCTTCTTGATTATCTTTTGATGTATAAGCAACAGCCTTAAGTCTTTCATGCAGAAAGAAACTGAGCTAGTCATGCCAGGCTAATGGTGGTATGAGATTGCTATAAGAAATGATGAACGAGACAGTTTCAGAGAGAATCAGGAAGCCTTGTATGAACTGATGCAGTATGATTTAGACATAAAGGGTGATTACCATAAGCAAACTAGGGGAGCATGGAATAGTTTACCTGTCAGTTCTATGGAGAATTTAGGACCAAATAATAGAGAGCATTACAAAATGTAAAACGGGTAAATACTAAACTAACAAGTTTTTGCACAAACAAAATCAATGCAACTAAAATTAGAAGAAAAACAGACAACTGGGGGAAAAATTTACAGCAAATTTCTCTGATAAAGACCTCATTTCTCAAATATATAGAGAACTGAGTCAAATTGATAAGAACTGAAGCAGTGAATTAAGCAGAACCAGAGGAGAGGAGATTATAATTTTACTTCATATATCCCAAGTCAAGTTAGCTCTGGATGTCTCACTCAGAGGGAAAAAAACAACAAAATTATAGTAGCATCAGGAGACCTGGGTTCAAGTTCTAGCTATGATACTTAGTGTATGACCTTGGACAAGCTACTTCCTTTTTTCCATTAGTTTTATCTTTGGGAAATGAGATGGTGGAACTTAATGGCATTTAATAAGGGCCCCTTAGATCTAACATTCAACTTTCCCTGTTGTAACATTCAACATTTTAAGCTCTCTTTTAGCTCAAACATTCTGGACTGCTTTGTGGTTTTTTTTTTTTCTTGCAGGCTCATTTCCATCCATCATAAGGTCATAATCAAAGCTGTTCAGCAAAATTGGAATCAATGGCACAAGAGTAGTGTCAAGGACTTTCTTAATCAGGATTAAGGCATACTGGGCGGTTAAGCTGCTTTCTAGTATCCAGACAAAATACTGCTTTCTTGAATCTCCAGAGGACACTGACCCTCATCAAAGTGCTAAAATGCTTTGGGGTTAAATGCCTTTCCACCAGCTAGCCACACCATGCCAGCCTAAACTGCTTACAGAACTCATCACATCATGGCTAAGATTGGAACAGAAAAGGCTAAAGCGCAGATCAGCATGTGAGAGCTGGACTGGGTATAGAATAGGGAATGTTAGAACGTTGGAATCAAGCATGGAGCACTGGAAAATGTGCTGAACCCCTGGAAGTCAGGGATACCTGGATTTCTAGCTCTGCTTTTATCACCAAAGAGTTTCATGCCATTGGGGGAGTCATGTAACTTCTCCGGGCCTTAGTTCCCTCACCTGTGAAATTGAGTTGGATTAGAAGATTTCTAGGCTCTCTTCTAACTCAAACATTCCTTATCACTACCTCTGTGTTTGTATATAGAAAAGAAAATAACATAGACTTAAGAAGTCCTAGCTTGAGTTCTGGCTTTACTACTTACTAGCCATATGACAATGGCAAAGAACTTAAGTATTCTGTGCCTCAGCATCCTCATTTGTGAAACTTAGATAGTATCACTTGACCTGTCTACTTCATATGGTTGTTACAAGGAAAACACTTAGTAAAGTGTAAAGCAACATACACATGCCAGCTCCGATTATAATTGCCAAAATTTACACGTACACACAGCAAGTTAGTGTTGAATTATAATTGACTCTTAGCTAACCTCAGGACTGACCTTCACCATAATCACAAGTTTTCTAGTCTCAAATATGTCATGGACACTCCTATAACTATGATGATGATGATGATGATGATGATAACAGTTAATATGTACCTAGCTCTACAAGCTAGGTACATATTAAATATCTCATTATTATTATATTAGATATCTCATTGTTATTATATTAGATATCTCATTTCAACCTCAGAAACAAGTCTGTGAGGAAGGTACTATTATCATCACCCCCACTTTACAGATGAAGAAACTAAGGTTCACAGATGCTGGACTCTTAGACAGCATCATTATTCCTATCTCAAGCTGGCCATATTTTAGGATGTAGATGGGACACTGTTTCCCCTACGGCCCAAGAATCTTCTGTGTAGAATGAGTGTTCTTCATCATTACATGAGTGAAAAAATTAATCCTGAAATAATGACTCTGAGTTGTGTTCACCTTGCTGCCAGTTTGTTAATATGGGGAGCTCTGTGAATTGTTAACAGGACAAGGATGGAGTCCACCAGAGAGAACATCATAAACACTGGCCTCACTTGCTTGGTGGTAGGGAGGCCAATCTATTATCTGCTATGGAATACAAAGTTTTCATTGGGAGGAACAATCTATCTGTATATCATTCCCTTGGAGGCGGCTGAAACCTGAACCATGGGAGCAAACACATTGGGATTTGTTGGCCCAGAATTCGGGATCTCTGGACTCAGCACACTGTTACAGTCATTCCATCCAGCCCACAGGAGCTGATGTTTCAATAACTCTTTCAGGCTTACAAAATACTTTTTTTTCCACAACTCTGTGAAGCAGATAGCACAAGGATCATTTCTCCCCATCTTCCAGATTAGGAAACTGAGGTTCAGAGAAGTTTAAGTGACCTAGCCAAGGCTGCAAGGACAGTAAGTGTAAATGATGGGATTTTGACTTAGGCTTTTGACTCAGGATCCTGCCCCTTTCCCACTCTTGCAGGATAGCTTCTTATTCAACAATGAAAACCTCATGCTAGGGATCATAGGATCATAGATTCTGAGATGGAAGAGACCTTTGAGGTCACCCAGTCTAATACCCTCACCCTAGAGAAAAGGGGTATCTGCAGTCCCAGAGAGTTAAGGGACTTTGCCAAAGTCATACAGGGACAAAGTGAAGGAGCCAGAATTTGAACCCAGTCCCTCTGTCTCCACACCCAGAGCTCTATTCACCGTAACAAAATGAAAGACAGCATTTTAATCCTCAAGAAGTTTACAGTCTTGAAAGGGACATAAAAAGCAAACGCAAACAACTGAATAATATTCACTAGGGTCCACAGGATCACAGACTTGAAAGTGTGAGGGACCTCAGAAACCATCTAGTCTAACCCTCTAATTTTATAGATGAGGAAACCCCTTACCCGCACCCCTGGTGCCACTCTATTTCCCTATAACTTCATTCTTATTTGTATAGTGAATGAAAATTGAATACAAAAAGTATGTGAGCGGTATCAGCTAAATACTATGATAGAGCACATTTCCATCAGGGGAAATAGGGGAAGGCTTCCAGGAGGAGGCCTTTGAACTGGGGCCTTGGAAAATGGATATGATTTTCACAGTCAGAAATAGAAGGAAGCATTCTAGATCCAGGGGACCTCATGAATTATGGCCAAGGAGACAGGCTACTGTGGGAGAAGCAGGACAGACCCAAGTTGTCTGGCTGAGCTGGAGCAGGGCTTCAGGAACAGAGTTTTTGCACCCTCAGTATCACTTGACTGAACATCATTAGTGTTTACAGAAATATAACCAAAGAGCCCTTCACTCCTTTTCTTCCAAAGGAAACGTACAGTGAGGGGGCCTGCTTTGGAACACTTCACATAGATATTAAAGTGTCATTAAAAGCTTTCTATATATTTCATCTCTCCACATGCTGTTATTCCAAATAGAGCAGCAGTGACAGCTTAAAGCCTACTCTTCCCCCACCTCGCCCACAGGTCTACGGATGCAAAGCAATTCAGTCACACTTATTAAGTGCCAACTGTGTGTACAGCCCCACGATCAGTGCTAAGGATGCAAAGGTGAAATGGGATATAGTCCCACCCTTTAAGAAGCTCATTGTCTAATGGAGAGAAAGGTACACACAAATGACCTGGTTGTGAGACATCAGCAAGAAACTGTGTTTGGAATCAGAAGACTTCTAACTTTGACACTTACTAGGAGGCAGTGTGGTAGTATGGGGAAAGCATGGGTGCTGGAACCCAAAACCCCGGGTTCAAATCCTAGCTCTGATGCTCAATGACCATGTGACTTTGGGCAAATCACTCAAACCCCCTTGGGCTTCAGCTTCCTCATTTTCCTCCTATGAGAAGGACGGAAGAGGCTTCCCCAGTTCCCTGCATACCTGAATCTAAATCCTGAAACTGTAAACAGAAAGGAGAGGGCCAACGAAAGTGATATAAGTAAGAGTTGTACAGAGAACTTTCAGCTGTGAAGAGAGAATGAGATATTCCTTAATTCTATAAAAGTTGAGACGTGTTCAGACAGAATAGAAGGTGGTCATGAGATTTGTGCCTACAGAGACTATTTCCAGCTCTGTCTCCAAATAGAAGAGCTTCTCAGATAAGCTTGGTGAGCTAATGCCACATAGGCCTATCAAGTTTTAGGAGGGACATTGGTAACCTGGAGGGATTCTTAGAGAAGACCAAATAAGATGTTGAAACGGACTGAGCAAGAGAAGACTTAAGAGATACACAATAGTCTTCTTCAAATATCAGCAAGGCCCTTCTCTGGGCCTTATACATACAGTCAGTGTGTAATAAATGTTTATTAACTGAGTGAATAAAGAATGATTAGTCTTGTTCTGCTTGGCTCTGGATATAAGACCTAGGATCAATGGAAGGAGGTTACGTAGAAGGAGATTTTATCCCTATATTAGGAAGACATTTTCACTTAGAATTGTCCAGTGATAGAATGGGCCATAATGTGGGATGGTGACTTGCTGATCCCTTGAAGTATTCCTATTGAAGCTAGATGCCACTTAGCAATACCACTTCCCCCTTAGAAAACAGCCCCGTGACCTACTCATAGTAGGTCTTTGTCAGGAATGTCGTGGCAAGAGATTGCTTTTATTGTACAGCAAGACGCTATAATAGATGATTTCTAAGATCCCTCCCAAATCTGAGATTCTAAGTTTGGGAGCCTGGCTGGGAGATTGGGAGATCAGGCCAAGAAATGCAGGCTTATATTTGTGAAAAAGCATGCAGTCAGTTCTGGGAAATGGAGAGAGGATTCTATAATAGTGTATCAATGGATTCTATAGAACCTTGTAGGGAGAGGGAGGGAGGAAAGGAAAGCAGGAGAAGGTCTGCTAAAGCAGGGATGCCAGGTGTGGAATGTCAAACCCTGGGAACAAATTAGGATATCTCAGTTGGAATATAGGATGCATGAGGTGGAATGCTGTGAAATAAGTCTGGAGAGACTGGCTGGGGCCAGATAGGAAAGGGCTTGAAACACAAGGCCAGGAAGTTTGAACTTTAATTACTACATGTTTTTGAGAAGGTGAAGGAATATCATCAGATTTAGGATCATAGATTTAGAGATGAAAGGGGGATCTTGGAGGCCATCCATTCTAACCCTCCCATTTTACAGATGAGGAAATAAAGGGATGAGGTAGAAAGGGACTGACTGATATGCCCAGAGTCACACAGCTAGTAAGTGAAACAGGCCTGATTAGAATCCTGACTCTAAGACCAGCATTCCATCCATTGCCCTACCCAGATGCATATATGCTTTAAGAAGATTAGTTTGGCCCCTGAGGAGAGGATAGATTAAATACCAAGAAGCAACGAGATCCTGAATCATCAAAGATTAAATGATGCTAACTAGAGTAGATGATTTCAGACTCATCTTCTAGACTGTGGTGTTCTTGAGGGCAGGAACCTTGTGTCAATCACCAGCATCTTCATCAAAATAGCTAGCATGTATACAGTACCTACTATGTGCCAGGCACTTGCTAAGCATTTTCAAATATTATCTCATTTGATTCTCACAACAACCCAGAGAGACAGATTGTGCTATTATTAGCCCCATTTTACAAGAGGATGAGTCTCCAATGGAGAGAAAGGTCACCAACTGAGACAGAGGTTAGGCGACTTGACCAAGATCACACAGCTAATAAGTGTTTGAGGCTGGATTTGAGCTCCTGTTTTCCTGACTCCAGACACAGCACTTTATCCACTGCACCACATTATCTCTCTTTCCTTTCTTCTTGGAATAAAAGGAATATCGTTTCTTGAAGAAAAAAAGAGGCATGTTTAACCACTGCAAATACCATAGAGCCCCGCACAGATGAGGTAGGTACAAAACAAGAGGTTTTCGAATGAATGCTGAACAAGGGCCAAAGTCTTAACAGAGTATTTACATCACCTACCCCTTCAGTTAGGCCTATATTTCCATTAATCAGAACACATTCCCCAAAGCATCAGTTAACAGAGGTTTTCCCATCTGCAGGCAGTATTTCTGTTGCAAAAAGGGCATTATATTATTTTCAAAGAATAGCATCACTCGACAGCCTGGAAAAAAAAAACACCACATAGCATAGTGGCGTGTCATCCTGAGTGACAAAGAAGAATGAAAGAGAGGCAGGAGGATGGTGGGAGGGAAGAGAGCTGCAGACTCTTCTAAGTTGATATCCACTGTCTGACTCTTCCCACCAATGTCGCTGAGTTCTAAATGGATAATTTGGAGTCAGATGGCCTGGTTTTGTGTCCTGCTCTACTCTTTGCCCACTTACTAGCTGTGTGACCCTGGGGAAGTCATTTAACTTTCCTTGCCTCAGTTTCCTCATCTGTAAAATGAGCTGGAAAAGGAAATGGTAAAGCACTCTGCCAAGAAAACCCCAAATGGGGTCACTAAGAGTCATATATGATTGAACGACAACAACCACTCCCAGCTCCCTTCAGCACCACCCTCATGTGGACAGTTACCATGGCTTCCTTCCTAGTCTGCCTCTAATTTTTCCCCTCTTTACACAGGTGTGGTCCTTAGATACAAGTCTGATCATGGAGCCCTCTGCTCAAGATAACTTCAGTTGCTCCTCATTGCCTCTATGTTAAAATATATACTCCTTTATTTGTCATTTAAAACCCTTCACAATCTGTCTCTAGACTCCCTTTTCGGGCCAATTACAAGTACTCCTACCCCTTCCTGCAGTCAAGCTGGTCTACTTTCTATCCTTTGCACATAACTTTCCATCTCCTACCTTCATGCCATTGCATAAGCTGTCTTCCAGGCCTGGAATGCTCTCCATCCTCATCTCTGCCTCTTAGAATGCCCAGTTTCCTTCAAATGTCAGTTCAAGCTCCAAGGACATGTGTCCATTAATAATCAAAGCTCATGATTACAATCTGTGTGACCCTGGGCAAATCACTTAACTTCCCTAATGTTTTCTAATAGGCAAAAAGAGAGGATTATACTGGATGGACTCTGAGGTCCTTTCAAGCTAGAGATACATGATTGATCCTCTTCCCATCCCCCACATTACCTTGCATTTAATTTTTTTTTTATTTTTTATCTCTGTTTATATGTGTACATGTTATATCCCCAGATATAATGTAAGCTCCTTGGTGGGCAGGGGTGTTTTAACACCCTATCTACAAGTGTTTTAATATTTATCTCTTTTCCTAGAACAGTGCCTAGAACATAGGAAGTGAATGAATAAAACATTTATTAACTGCTCACTATGTGCAAAGCACAATGTTAAGTGCTGGGATACAAATAGGAAAGGACAGTCTCCGCTCCTAAGCAACTCACATTCTAAGGTGGGGGGAAGGAGACAATACAACTATAGGTCAGGTGGGAACTGTCCCATGGTCCTTAGGGTGAAGCAGCAACGCAGATGCTAATGGTGCTGCTTCTTTAAAATTCTCAGAGTTCTTGGATTCAGGGCTGTGAGCTGCCCCATCAGGGTCTGAGGGAGATAGATGGCAGTCAAGGCTGTGGTGGTGGTTTGACATGCCTGGCCCCTTGATCTCTCCCTCCAGATACTCTGCTGCATCAGTCTAGGTTGGCTTGCCTGCCCTGTGTGTGGAGGTTGGTTGGCAGTTGGTGAGGATGGCAGGTCTTGTTTCATAGGAACTCCTTCCCTGGATGACAGTTGTAAGGGCTGGGATGAAACTGGAATGGTAGTTCTGGGCTTGGGGCAGGGGATACTGCCACTCCCAGGGCTTCTTTGTCTACCTGCCTCTTAGTGGCAGTGGGTTACCAGTTGTTGCTGGTGGTGATGAGGAAGGCAAGCCCCTTATCCATGATTATTTCTTCCATCGATGATGGCTATGGGGGCTAGAAGCAGGTCTGGTGGTTAGTGGGACACTGCTATTTCCAAGGCTCTTAGGTTCAGGGTCCTGGGGTGTCCCCATCAGGGTCTAAAGGGAGAAGATGTTTATGGTAGTAGTGGTTATTTGACTTGCAGGACATATACTTTGCTGAGGACCCAGAAGTGATCAGTAAGTGCTTTCTGGTTGATTGGTTGATTAGACCAGTCACTCAACCTTTGTGAGCTCCAGACAAAGAAACTTCTATAAAACGAGAAGGGGCTAGGTGATCTTCATAGTCTCTTTCAGCTCCAAACCCTCTGATGCTATAATAGAGAAGGGAGCTGACAATCTGGCAAGAGTCTCCATGACATTTTAGTCATCTGCACGGTGTTAGTGCGGCATATGGCTTAGCTCAAGGTTTAGTGGAAACCATCTTGGAGGGAAGGTTTTCATACCTTTGCCCACACAGGAAGCCCATGTATTCAATTCAATTCCATAAATGCCTACTATATTCAAGGTATTATATTTGATGCAGGGTATATGAATATAAACAACAACATAGTGGCTGCCTTCCAGGAGATTATAATCTAACAACAGGGATATGGCATACATATAGAAAAAAATTGGGTGGTGAAATCATACCCACTGATTACAAAGCACTAGGACTAGGAGAGGCAAACTGAAAACTATGACCCTAATATACGAGTAGGTGTATGTGCTTCACATTCAGTTGGCTAGCACTTAGGAGAGAATTTTAACTGCCTTTTGACCCCCAAAAAGGCTTTCCTCCACTAAAGTCCTCCTCTGATGCCTCTTTTTGATTAGGAAAAGCCTGGGCACTGAAAGTTTATCCCAAAATGCAAAGAGTTTGAAAGATCCCCATCTTTGAACCCAAGCCCAGTGACAGACTATGTGTCTGTCATCCCAAGACCAGTCCATCTAAAAGAGACTTTTTTTTGGAGGGATGGTGATAGGTGGCTTAGAGCAATTCATGGAGCCTATCTACAGAGAAATTAAGATTAACATGTGTGGGGAAATACAAGGAGAGTCAACTAAGTGGTGCGGTGAGTAGATCACCTGCCCTGGAGTCAGGAGGACCTGAGTTCCAATCCGGCCTCAGATGCTTGTCACACTTACTAGCTGTATGACCTTGGGCAAGTCATTTAACCCCAATTACCCTGCCTTCCCCCCTCCAAAAAAAACCCAAACAAAACAAAAAACAAACAAACAAAAAAAACAAGGAGAGTCAGAATAGAGGACTAGAAAGAGCCCTAGAGTTGGTTTCACAATCCTTGGGTTCTAATCCCACCTCTGCTAACTGTGCGACCTTAGTCAAGTCACTTCTTTCTCTGAGCCTCAGTTTCCTCACCTGTAAAATGACAAGTTTATACAAAAAGATCTAAGGCCCCTTCCTACTGGAAAACCTGTAAATTCATGGACCTTTAAGAGATTTGAAGAAAGGAACTGTCAAAACTGATCGTTTATCTTTAAGTATTAAAAGTGTTAACTGGCATTTATATAATCAAAGTTTTCAAAATAATTTATATTCATTTTCTCCTTTAAGCCTCAACCAATCACTGTGAGGTAGGGACTATGGGTATTATCACCATTTCACATCACAATGATCACATTCCTCTCTCTGAGGCTCAGAGAGGGAAAACCACTTGCCGATATTCACAGAGCTAGTTAAGTATCAGGGATGAGATTTGAACCTAACTCTACATCTCACGTTCTCTCTAGTAGGTGTAACTGGCATTCTCCAAATTGCCACAGTTTGCCAAATGTAACTTCCTTGAAGGATGAAGATGACAGATAATAACTTGGATGCTCAGCACCGAGACTTAGGTTGGTACCCAAATGATTATGCAAAGCTGTAGGCAATGAGCCAGCTGGACAGACAACGGGCTCATTCATCACGAGCTGTAACAAGGCCATTATTTGGCTACAGTATCAGTACCATCCTCCAGCCCTGATAAAATGCTGGTTGATTCTGAAGGGTCCTGCACAAGCAAAGCATCTTTAAAAAAAAGCTATTATTAAATGAGATGGATAACAGGAAGGGCAAAGGGCTCTAGTGCAGTCAGTTGGGAGAGAACTAAATTATTTATAGATATCCCGCTCATTAAAGACACCACTATTGGGAGTTGCTCAGACTGAGATGGAGATCTTCAGCCCACCAGACAGAGCATAAGTCCCCTGTGTGTATGTGTCAATACTTAGCCTCACCTCGGAGCAATCCTCAGACTTTGACAGCAAAAACTCTGAAGTCTTCTATCAACTAAGCCAGTGTGGTACAGTCCTGGCCTAGGAGGGAGGAGATCTGGGTTTACACTGTCTCGGACAGTTCTCAGCTACGTGATCATGAAGCAAGTCACTGCTTCTCTCTAAGTTATTGTTTCCTCAACATAAAATGGGTCTGATAATATGCACATTGTCTGCCTCATGTAATGGTTGTAATTTATAAATTTTAAAGAATTATAGGAAAGCCTTAAGATGCTACAGATAAATTATTGTTATGCTGCTCAATGATTTGAACACCTGTTCTTTGACTTTTTTTGAGAGAGAGAGAGCAGAGAGATCCATTTTGAGAAAAGGAAATATATGACCCATTGATCCTTTAGAATAGATTTATTTTAGAGGTAGCTAAGTGGTGAAGTAGACCAGAGAGCTAGTCTTGGACTCAAGAAGACCTAAATTTGAATACTGAGTACTTTCAGTCTCAGTTTTCCCATCTCTAAAATATGTATGCTGCTAGCCCCTTACTTGAAGGGTTGTTATGAGGGTCAAATGACATAATGTATGTCAAGAGCTTTGAAAACCTTATAACACTCTATAAAAGCTAGCTCTTTATTGTTATTGGCATTATATTCCTGTTGGCGGCTTCCATTCCTAG
The DNA here is from genome assembly GCF_011100635.1 of Trichosurus vulpecula. Taxonomy (NCBI): domain Eukaryota; kingdom Metazoa; phylum Chordata; class Mammalia; order Diprotodontia; family Phalangeridae; genus Trichosurus; species Trichosurus vulpecula. The sequence goes on along the minus strand of NC_050574.1, from coordinate 115,948,778 downwards.
TGCATCTTCCTCCCCAGTCCATCACTCCATTTCTATAGACACCTAATTACTTGCATACAAAAGTACATAGGATCATGGATCAAGAGCTGCAGGGGACTTTACAAGTCAGAGGTAGAATTTGAACTCGGGTCCTCTAACTCTTGACCCTTTCCTTGTTTTATAGTACCACATCATCATGCTCACATAATACTCATACACACATACACACACACACACACACACACATACACCTCAACTTTTAGCAGCTTTGCAGAAAAAGAGGGAAAAGATTATTTGACTGCTCATAAAGAAACCTGAAATAGCTGGCAACAGGAGCCCGTATGACAAAGCAGCTTGTTCTTATAAGTCCCTGTGGTTTACTATGGGAGACAACCTTACAGAGTCAGTAAAGCTCGTAACAAAAAGTAGCAGCTGCTATGAGGCTGAAAGAAACTCTTAGGTCTCAAAACTATTCCCCAAACCTGGATAAACATTCGTCAAGAAAGACGATGATGGTGATGATGGTGATGATGGTGGTGGTGATGATGGTGGTGGTGATGATGATGATGGTGGTGGTGATGATGGTGATGATGGTGATGATGGCGATGATGAGGATGATGGTGATAGTGGTGGCGATGGTGATAGTGCTGGTGATGATGATAAGAATAATAACTTACACTGCAAAATCCTTTACACACGCCATCTCATTCATAGATGTGTATCAAATGTGTGCCAGTATACCTTTGGGCAAGCATTACCATTGACTCTTCCCTTTCCCATCCGAAGTTCTATGATTCATGACTCAAGATGAATTTTTGGGGACTATGCAATTTCTATCCCTATGTACCTTTTAGGGCTAGTGTGAAGATCACATAGGATGAGTCTGGAGAGAGAGGCAAGAGACCTGAGTTCAAGTACTAATGGACTAGCTGAACGACCTTAGGTGAATCACTTCCCTTGCCTGGGTCTCCAACCTTCCATGTGTAAAATGAGGGTGCTGGGTGAGATCTTTAAGGTCTCATTCAGCTTGGCTTCCCACCCCTCCTCTAAGTTCCCAAGACATTTCCTGTCTAGCTCTCATTCTGTACTTAGCACTGATTACTTTGTGACAGCTTTTGTCCCACAGTTACACTGCTATTTATCCTATACCATAATAAACCCCAACCCAAAAGCTTTTCTGTGTGCTCTGTCTTCTTTCTCCCTGAGGGTAGCTGTTAGGCTGCCTGCTTCTTTCTAAGCTCTGTGCCAATGGTAATTTGCCCAGGGTAATCACTCATTGAAAATTTCAAATCTCTGAGGTGGAAGGGACCCCTTATGGGTCACCAATTCCATGCTCCTACTACCTGAGAGACTGAATGACTTTAGAAGTGGGCATCTAGTCTCTACAGAGGCTCTGAAAAAGAGCAAATCCCAGAGAGTCAAAGAAGCCCTAAGGCAGATTAAAAACAGATTAGGTCTTTTGGCCCCATCCCTCTCTTAGAAGGTGTTGTTATAATGCAATTTGTAATGTAAAATCGAGACCCTCAGGCACCTTGGGAAAAGGAAATTGTTCCTTTTGCCTGGAGGTTAACAAACCTAGGTTTAGTCTTATGGCCTGAGACCTGGAATGGGATGTTTGTGATGAAGAGGGCTGAGGCTGACTTATGACCTTCCCCTCAGTCCCTACTCTGACAGGTTTGGATTAGAGGAACTTTGAGGTGTCCTCCAACTTGGAGATTCTAAGAATCTAGGATTCCATAACATGGACATGACACTCAAGGGTCTATATAACCTGAGGGCAAATAAGTCCTGAAAAGACTGCACAATCAGTAAAATGTCCACGCACCAACGCCCCACCACTGACAATACCTGGCCCAGGTACCAGTGATTTATTGGCAGAGGATTTCGCTGTATCACAAAGGCACTATGGATGCATCTGGCAAGCAAAGCTCTTGAGTCTGACCAAATAAAAGTTAGGGAACAGTCTCTAGCCATTTATTTTTTCAAGCTGTTAACTTTGCCTTTGTGGTAACTTGGTGACTCCAAGGGAGGATTTGCATGTTATCATTATCATAATAACTTCCATTTCGACATCTGTTTAAGAATTTCACAGTGCTAACCTGACAAAAATCCAGTGGGGAGGGGGTGGTGCAAATATTATTATCCCCATTTTAAAGATGAGGAAAGTGAGGCTCAGAACCTTGCTTCAGGGTTACACAGCTAGAATGAATGGTATTCTCTTTCCCTTCACCTCAGTGCTTAATTTCTATTTCTCCTTACTAAATGTCACTGGCAGACTCAGATCACGACTCCTCTCAGTCATCAGGGGAAGATAATAGCCAGGCTTGCTGAACCCATTCCTATCCTGGAGCTGGGAGCAGAAATCCAACACAAATCCAGAAATGAAATGGAGAGCATCCGAGAGGCCTGTACATTTCCAGTTAAAAACACATATGTACATGTGTGCACAGACACGCACACATGCGCAGATAGAATAAGAAAAGGGAGAAAAAAGCCAGCTTTCTGTTCACCAACCTTTCACATAAAACGAATGAATTTGCTGCCTGTAGGTTGAACTCACAAGGGGTCAATTATTCTACCATGAAGAGAATCACGTGTTGTTTCATTGTCTTGCATAAGATTAAGCTCCACATGATGAAACAAGTAGTTGGTCAATGAGGTCTTAAAGGAAGACAATCAGAAATTACTATCTTCACTGGCATCCAGGACCTTCCACTGATGCATTCCCCATTTGAGATCAGGCAGGCAGTTCTCTTCTATAGGTTGAGGTGGCTATGTTGGACCCAGAGTCAGAACTGAGTTTTAATCTTATCCAGGTACTTACTAACTATGTGAACCTGCGTAAGTCATTTAACTTCTTTCTGACTCATTTTCCCCATCTATAAAATAGTTATGCTAATAATACCTACATCCCAGGGCTGCTGTGAGGACCAAATAAGATAATATGGGGAAAGTGTTTTGTAAACCTTAAAACACTGTATAAATGTTATCTATGATAGACTTGGCCCTTCTCAGCAGTACAAGGCTCAAAGACAGCTCCAAAGGACTCATGATGGAAAAGGCTATCTACATCCAGAGAAAGAACTGTGGAGTCTGAATGCAGATTGAGGCAAACTATTTGCAAACTATTTGCTCTCTCTTTTTTTCTCTTCTTTTTTTGGTTTTGTTTCTTCTCTCTCATGATTCATTCTATTGGTCATAATCCTTTACAACTTGACTATTGTGTAAATAAGTTTAATGTGAAGGTTTATATAGAATCGATATCAGACTACATGCCATCTTGGGGGGGAGGGGAGAGAGGAGGGAAGGGAAGAAAATTTGAAACTCAAGAACATGTAGAACTGAGTGTTGTAAACTAAAAATAAAAAATCTAATTTAAAAAAAATAGAAATCAGCAAATCCTCAAAAATCATGTATTCCCAGGACAAACATTTTTCCTATAAAATGTTAAAATAAATTTCTAGTGTAACAATAAAGAAAGAAATAACCAATGTAAAAAAAATATAAATGCTAGCTATTATTATGATGGGGCAGCTAGGTGGCGCAGCAGAGGATAGAGCAGTGGGCTTGGAGTCAGGCAGACTCATCTTCCTGAATTCAAATCTGACCTCAGATGCTTATTAGCTGTGTGGCCCTGAGCAAGTCCTTTAACCCTGTTCGCCTCGGTTTCCTCATCTGTAAAATGAGCTGGATAAGGAAATGGCAAACCACTCCAGTATCTTTGCCAAGAAAACCCCAAATGGGGTCATGAAGAGTTGGACACAACTGAACAACATTATTATGATGCAATCTGGTTTAACACTCTAGGTTACTTTAAGGAAACTGATGAGAAATGATCACTGAATATCTTGAATAATTTCTCCTGTCATAAGGGGAATTGAGTTATGCTCTATGAGTTGGCCATTGGGATAAAGAAAGCGGCTACATGGGTAAAGCCAATCTATACAAGTACATCTGTTCAGATTAATTTTATTAGCATAATTGAAGCCATCTACATTTCTAAATTTCCTCATCACCAAGTGACACACTCTTCTTCCATCCTTTCTCCTCTTTCTTTCTCTTTCTTTTTCTTTATTTCTTTCTCTCTTTCTTTTTTTCCTTCTTCCTTCCTTCCCTCCTTCCTTCCTTTCTTTCCTTCCCTCTCTCCCTTCCTTCATTCTTTAAGCACCTACTAGATGCAAAACCTTTACTAAATCCTCCCTTCCATCCTTATCACATGCCCCGTTCTGCTGTGGAGGTGACCTTGGATTTCAGGAGCTGTGTCAATTGGTTCGAAATATTCTACCAATCTGGGAATCACAGATCAGGCCATCTTATGTCTTTCTTTTAAGGACTGTTTAAGCACAAAGGGGCTCATCAAGAAAGAGCTGGCCACTAGAAGATGAAATTTTTTTATGCCATATCAACTACAATCCTCAGCAGTCTAAGCTGTATAGACACAGAGGAAATCATGAATGTTTGAAAAATGCTTTGCCTAGCAATACACTAGGCCCTGGGGTAGAAAGGAATAACAATCCTCCTCAGAGTCCTGGAGGCAAGAACTAGGTCACTCTTAGAAGCTATACTGCAAACTGTCAATATTCAAGCTATTCCATCCTCTTTCTGTCTTGATTTTCCTATCTATGAAATGGGGATAATAGAAATCTAGAATCATGTGATTCTCTAGTTTGAAAATACCTAAGAGAACATCTATTCTACCCCTATATCCACCTTACCCACCACTGAAGAATTCCACAGAGCAGAAAATCAAAACCGGGAGAGGAAGAGGAAACTGAGGCTGAGAGGCAAAGTTACCTGTCCAGGGTCATACGGCTAATAAGTGTTTGAGGCAGGATCTGAACTCAGGTCTCCCTGATTCCAAGTCTAGGTCCCCATTCACCATGCTAGCTAGCTGCCATACATAAGCATTAGCTGTGACTTGTTTACATGTATATTCTTGTAATGTGGACTGATAACTTGCTTAATTCACTCACAAGAACAATTCTGTCTTCCCTCCCCGAAAGATAATAGCCCTGGGAACCCAAACTCCCCAGGAGCCCCAAAGGACAGCATTCCATTTGCTCTAAGAATTAGCTTTCACCAGAGGTACACCTCCTTCAGTGTCAAACATTTTGAAGAACTGATCTTGAATGTTGAGAACTTAAGAAGCGCGCGCGCGCGCGCACACACACACACACACACACACAGTCTCCATCCAGACCCTTGGAGCTCTCACTGACCCTTATAGAAAGCGACTAGCCAAGTATTAGTTTCCTCAGAATTCCATCCAAACAAAGATCCTTCCTCATGTTACCTGCTGGGATAATGTAAGAAACAGGATCGTCTGGTTTGGGGACCACCTGAAACTAGAGTTTGTGACTCTTGAAAGGGTTTGAGGCCAAGGCAGGAGATTGGATCAAGGCCCGGAGAACTGCTAGGAGGAATAGAGAAAGAGACAGAGCAAGGCTGGGGAGGAGAGTCTTTCAAGATCAGAATGAATAGTGGCAGCTTTCATCTACTAACAAGGAGAAGGGCAAGGAAAAACTCTTGGAATACAAGCCAGGATGAAAAGGTGGCCGGCCTTCCATCGCACTTGCATAGTTCAGTGATGTTGATTAAAAGCTCTTTTGGGTCCAGATGGAGAATGATGCCCTTAAATACCATTTTCCTCCCTTCCATGTATGAAGGACCTCACAGGGACTAGTATACACATGTTTATACATGGATTCACGAACCAATATTTTGGCCTGAATATCGGCCACACTTCCCCCCCCCTCCCCGGGGTCTGTATGGTATAATATGAGCTCTTAGCATACACATGGTAATTTTGCATATTTACTTTTTTACAGTGAGTTCATATATATTTATTTATCCCCTCCGCCCAAGAATCCTCATTTTAGATATTTAATCTATATTCAAGAAACATCTATATCTTGGTTAACACGGTATAGGTTACTACACTATATGTATATGTATATGTACATATGTAAATAGGATATATATTCTATACACATAGAATATGTAACATAATATATGGGCTATAGATAATTATTAATATATAATATTGATTATTATGTAATATACTATAGAATTATTAATGTATAGATATATTAATATATGATTATCAATACAATATAAACTAATATATAATGTATTATAGAATTATTAATATATACAGATATATTATGTAATTAGTAATATATAATATCAACAAATGTATGATGTATTAATTCTTAATATAGAAAGAATACGTTGTATAATTATTAATATATAACATCTAATGCATACTAGCATGTTACATGATCATTAATCTAAAACAATACCTCATAGACTTATTAATATGTAATATTATCTACTATATGCAAATATGTTATATATTAATTCATGAGATTATATTATATATTTATGAATATATAATGTTATCTAATATATAATAATATTTTATAGGGATGTATATGTATGTATGTATAGATATATACATGTATGTATGTATATGTATGTACGTATAGATATATAGATATGTGTGTGTTTATACACACACACACATACAGATTAACAATTAATGACTGTGGGTGTCAGCTGAGTAACAGAAGAAGTATAGGATATACTAGATAGAGTGCTTGACTTGGAGTCAGGGAAGCCCACATTCTAATCCTACCTCACATGTTTACTAGCTGTGTGACTCTGGGGAAGACACCTCATCTCTCTGGGCCTTTGTTTCCCTTTCTGTAAAATGAGAGGCCTGGATCTGATGGCCTCTAAGATCTTTTCCCTCTCTAACCCTCTGAGTAGCATTGGATTTCGAGTCAGATAGCTTGGGTTTAGATCAGGCTCTTTATAATGACTACCTGTGTGATTGTGGGCAAGTTATTTGGTCTCTCTTGGATTCAGTTTCCTCATTTATATAGTAAAGGTGTTGGACTAGATAATATCCATTGTTCTTTCCAATTCTCAATCTCTCTCTCTCTCTCTCTCTCTCTCTCTCTCTCTCTCTCTCTCTCTCTCTCTCTCTCTCTCTCTCCACCTCTCTCTCCACCTCTCTCTCTCTCTCTCGCTCTCTTTCTTTCTCTCTTTCTCTCTCTCTCTCTCCCCCTCCCTCCTTCCCTCCCTCCCTCTTCCTCTCCCTCTCTCCATATGTACATACATACATATACACACACACATACGTAGAAATGAGGCCTTGAAAAATTAGGCAAAAACTCTTGGTTATTCCTATCCTTGGAAATCTTTAGTAAAAGGCAAAAGATTTATTTGATCTGAAGATAAACTAAGGTCTCTCTTCTTTGGGATTGACCGTGTGACATGGGAGATGCTGGCACAGGACCGCTCAGCATGGTGTGCCCTCATCAGAGCAGGTATTGTGCTCTATGAGCAAAGCAGAATTGAAGTAGCTCAAAAGAAACCCAAGATATGCAAATTTAGAGAATCCACCCCAAATGTTCACATGGACTATTTGTGCCCAACCTGTGGTAAGAACATTCCAAGCTCATATTGGTCTCATCAGTCATAGTCAGACACCCTGTAACTTGACTCTAGCATAGTGACGTTCATTTGGTCCTCTTCAAGAACAAAGGAGAACAACCAGACAACCAACATATGTATGTTTATATTTGTGTGTGTGTATCATCATTGAACCCCTTAGAATTGGAGAAGACCTTAGATCATCTTGTTCAACCCATAGCTACACTGGAATTCACTCTACAACATTTCTAGCAGATGGCCCTCTGTCTTCTACTTAAGACCTTCAGCAAAATGAGAATTCACTACATACTGAGATCATGCTTTCTAGGTTTTTTATTACATTAAGACAAAATATGTTTTCATGAAACATCTACCCATTACTTCTAGTTCTGACCTCTGGGGCCAAGCAGGACAAATCCAAACCCTTTTCTACATGACAGCTTTTCAAATGGTATAAGCCGATGATTTCATACTGAGTCCCAAGATAGAGTTACAGGAGCACTGGATTATCAACCAGGAGATTGGTATTCCATTTCCCTTGCTGCTACTGAATCACCATGTCACTCCTCCTCTGAACCTTGGTTTCTTTATCTATAAAACAGAGATAGTACTACTTACAGAGTACATTGTGAAGAAAGTGCTTTGTGAAGCTTAAGACCCCATAGGATGTGAAAAATCAAAAGGACAATTTCATCGCTCTATTTCATAAGCCTAACGGCAGCCACTTAGAAAAATTCAGAAATAGGAGACATTGGACCACTAGAGGCTTAGTCTGAGAGAAAAATGGACTTACTGTTTGTTGAACAGATCACTTCTCCAATCCAATGTTCAGTTTTGCCATCTGAGAAAAGAAAGATAACCACACTTAGTTCTTGAGATTCTCACAATGAAGTACAACAGAGAAATAACAAAAAACAGTGAATGAACAAAGTATTGTAACTAGTGCCAGGGGGTAGATACAAACTTGATATTGGGCATGATAGATGCCCTCGAGGAGCATACTGTCTATATATCCAATGTAACATCCAAGCACATGAAAAGAACCAATATAACTAATGGATTGTACTCTTTAACACTCAAAATCACATAATTTCATTTCATTTGAATAAAAATCTTTTCTTCAATTGTCCCTGAGAAATGATCATTCAACTTCAATGAAAGGATCCATTGATCAGAAACCCATTACTTCTAGAAGCAGTCCATTCATCTTTTGGAGAGCTCTAATTATTAGGGAGTTTTTTTTCCTCATTTCAAGTCTAAATCTGATTCTTAGTGACCTTCATCCATTGGTCCTGGTCTTGCTCCCCTAGGGTCAAGCAGAACAGAGCTAATCCCTCTTCTACAAAACAATCCTTTTGAAAACAGCTATCATGCTCATTCAAAGTTTTGTCTTCTCCAGGCTAAAGACTCCCAATTCTTTTGACCATCATATGGTATAGTCTTTAGTCTTCACCCCATCATTTCCACCCCATCTCCTCCACCATGCTGGTTGCCTTCTGCTATACATGCTCTATTTTATTAGCATCCTTCCTAAAATAAGGTACCCTGAATTTAGCACTTAATGGAGTACTACAGATGTGCTTTGACCAGGGAAAAGAGTGGAACTCCCTATCCTGGGTACAACATCTCTCCTAATGGAATTCATGTCAGTATTCATGGCTGCTGTGTTCCACTCTTGACTCAGCTGCCAATGTGACTTGACTAAGGTAGAGCTATGAAACACCCCATACCAGTCTGAGTGCCAGATTAAAATGTAGTTGTTGTGAAATGTTTAACAAAATACATAAAAATACAATATCATACAGATAATGTTAACTTGTGGTTTTCTAAGTTACTATATGGACCTAAGAATCTATTTCTATTTGAGTTTGACACTACTAGAAAGCATAGGTATGTCCAGATACTCAGGTCCAGGGGCTCTCTATTACCTACAGAATCATATGATAAAGTTCTCTGGGAATTCAATCTCTACAACCTGCCCCCTTTCTATACTTTCACTCTTGTTAAAATTTATTGCCCTCCATGCATTCTACAATCCAGCCCTATTGGACCACTTGCTCTTCTTCACATATCATACTCCATCCCCAACTCTGTGCTTTCCCCTAGCCTCACAACCATGCCTGGAATGCTCTTTCTTCTCATTTCTGCCTTAGTATCCCTGGCTTCCCTCAAGACTCGATGCCACTGCCCACCTTCTTCAGAAAGATTCACCTCCAAGTCCTTAGTAAGTTTCCCACTCAGAGAAACTTCAAGCTACTCTCTATATATCTCATAAGCACTCAGTCATTTTCATGTTTGCCTTCCTCATCAGAATGTAAGTTCCTTGAGGTCAGGAACTATTTTTGACTTTCATATCCCTAGAGCTTACCACAGTGCCTGGCACAGAATAAGCAAATAGTTGGCTGACTGACTGATTCATCCCCAATTACTAGTATACTAAAATTCATGGTTCTTTTTTATAAACATAACCTCTTGTTTATCCATGGAATGTCCACCTATAAATATTAACACAGATCTATCAATTCAACCAATGTGTGGGGAAGAGGAGGGAGGCAATAGGGAGAAAATCATATAAGGCACTGAGAGAGAGACTTTCTTATAATTTTGTTCTAATTATACTAGGCTTCCATTTTCTGTCATTTAGCCTTCAATTAATTGCGATGTATTTTTTATAGTGATATTACAAACTAGCTGAAATTCCCACAGAAATAGCTCATGTTGTGTGTCTGTTTAAAGGCTCCTGTGTATAGTCTAAACCTGAGGCCATATACCTCTCCAAAATTGGAAGGCCCCACTCACTGCTTTCCTCCTTTCCTCCTCCCTTTCTCTGACAATGCAGGGTGGCTCTGAATGAAGTAAATGAATTGGTATAGTAGTTGGTTGGCAAGGTGTTTAAGCTATTATCAACCATCTGTTTTAACAGGTTTGCTCAGGGGCCTAGATTTCTGTTAAAATCACAGGGAGTACAGTATTTTTACAAGTTCATTCATTCATTCATTCATTCACAGGATCATAGGATTTCGAGATGGTAGACATCTCCAGATTTACTTTAACCCTTTCATTTTACAGTTTTAATTTAACCTCTTCTCTAAAGCCTAACTGATCTTCCCCTTTACTTCCCTCACCTTAAGAAAGTATCTTTCCTTACCCAAACTTCACAGAGCACTTTACTTATACTTACACAGTTATCACGTTTTATTCTGTAGAATATTTTAGTATATTTCACCTTCTCTTCCCCTTCTCCCTCCCTAAGTTGTGAGCTCAAGGAGGAGAGATACTATGTTTTTATTTGCCCACCTAACACCCATCATAGTGCATTGTGCCTAATAGGCACTTAACACATATTTCTTTATTTATTTATTTGTTTGTTTGTTTTCAAGGAAATCCCACCCTTTGTGACACTTGTTTTCACAAGCGGGTCAGATTCAATCTACTGAGCTAGATTGAATCTGAGCCTTAACACATATTTATTAACACATATTGGGGAAAAAAACTTTAGGAGAAACCTTAAGTCGGGTTATGAAGGTAAAGATAGATGGTTGTCTAGAAAGGGGCAAGAAGGTTACTAAATGTTGACAGAAGGACAGATCCATTGGCTCAGAGCAAGGGACAAAAATAATAATGTAGATATGGGGAAGTCAGAGAAGCATAGGAAGAATTGCACCAACTGATGCAGAATACTGCACGGGCTATCAGTTGTGGGTTGGGTTTGTTTAACTGCTTTTCTTTGTTACAAGGGAGAATTCTGTGAGGTTGGAGAAGAGTATACTAGAAAATGTCTGGAGTGTAAAAAGTAAAATACTTCATTAAAACTTTAAAAAAAGCATACCTCTGGTGCTTCACAATTTATAAAAGTATTTCCTAGGAGCAACCTTGCATTTTCACCCCCTTTCACAGATGAAAAACTGAGGCTTAGAGAGGCAAACACACTTACCCAAAGTCACACAGCATCTAAGAGCTACTTGCCTAACAATTAGGGAGGACAGCCTATTAGTGGTAGGAGCTATCTCTCAGTCAGAGTGGTCACCTCTGAGGCTATGATGCTTCTGCCTCTGTCCTCCTACACACATTTTTTCACTCCACTTTCATGCAACAATCAGAGGAAAGACAGGAACAGCTAATGCTGAAGGAGTGAAGCCCAAATCCCCTCCTTACTGAAGATATATTAAACAAACCAAATAGCCAGTGTTCCAATAATTAAAAGTTTACTGTCGATTTAGTGTTTCTGCCAAGATACTCCTGCCTTTATTAACTCCACAAAATCTTATTTCATTTCATTTTGTTTTGCTTTACTAAAACTCTTTCCAGCCAGGGGGACCCTAACACAGATCTTAGAGATGGAAAACACTTAAAATCATCTGGTTCAACCCCCTCATTTTACCAGTGACATAATGGAGGACCAGTAAGTGGAGCATAAAGTCACAGGTAGAAAATGGCCGACCTCATATTTAAAAAACACTGACTTATTCATTCATTCATTTCACAAACTTTTATAAAACAATGACAATATGTGAGACCCTGAGCTGGGTTCTAGGGATATAATGGGAAAAACATGGTCCCTGCGTCCAGGACATGATGTTTTGTTGGTCTATATGCTTTTTTGATTCCTGGGACAACGGATTAGTTTGGCTTATCAATTTGTTCAGTGAGACTTGGTCAGTGGTTGCAAATGTGTCCTTCTAAGATTAAAAAAGACTTGTGCCAGCAAGGAAGATTTCAGCAGAAATACAGCTATTTTCTTGATACCTCAGTAATTGTATCCCAGATGCTATGAGGACCTTGAAATCTCTACCCTGGCCTTTGGTTTTGCCATTTCCACTTCAGGCCTTTGGATTTTGGCATTCATGAGAAATGTAGGCTGCTAAACCAGCCTGGCATCTGGTTTACATTCATCTGGCTTTGGAGGTGAACCCCACCCCCCATCTTGTAGGAGAAGGGGGACTTTACTCAGCTCCTCCTTTCTACCCCATCTGATAATTGGCATATGTCATCTCTTCCGTGGGGATATGATTTTTCAAACTTCTAGACTGTAAACTCTTTGAGGGCAAGGCCTGGGCCTTAAGCTAATCTTAGTACTTTTACAGGGCCTAGCAGAGTGCTCTGGACACAGAAGGCTTTTGATAAATATTTGTAGAATGAATGAATGTGGAATTGGGGATCTTCCTCTTAATACATACTAAGCCTCCTGCACTCTCTGCCAGATGTCTGAGCAGCTAACATTTTTCTCCTGGGAATAGCATTCAGTGGTTTCTAGCATCATCAGAATTGGTTCTGAATTTTTTTCCCCCAGGCTGGCCTCCTGCTGCCTATGAAGGTGCCTAGCAGATGCTCACTTTTCTTTCCTTTTTCATATTCCATGGACAAAGTATAGAAGAATGGAAAGATGTATAGATGGATGAATGGATGGACAGAGAGAGAGAGAGAGAGGAGAGAGTCTAGATCTTTGGCTTCGTAAATACAGGAAAATACTTCAGTAGGAAACTCCCTCTACTAAGATGGCAGCCTTATCACTTAGTCCTGGAGTTGCCTAGGGCACTGAGACGTTACGTGATTTGTCTAGTCACCTCAATAGGATATATCATACTTAACCTCAATCCTTCTAACTTCAAGGTAGGCTCTCTAACTCTCTAACCACTATATTAACTTGCCTTTCTATATGTGTATGCACATGTGTATGAATACACTTGTTTGGACTCCATCACGGAACAGTATAAACAGGAAAGGACCGGGCTTTTGGTTCCAGCTCTGTAATAAAAAAACTACTCATGTGACTTCAGGCAAATTATGTTACTTCTGTGGACCACAGCCCTATCCTCTATTAAATGAGGTAATTAGATAACCCTTCCAGATCTAACATTCTAGGTTGTGAGATCTGTCATAATTTGAAAATGTCATGGTCAAGGCAGCTAGTTGGCACAGTGGATAGAGCACCTGACCTAGAGTCAGGAGACCCTGAGTTCAAATTTAGACTCAGATACTTACTAGCTGTGTGACCCTGGGCAAGTCATTTAATACCAATTGCCTCCAAAAAAAGAAAGGAAAAGAAAATGTTATTGTCTGGATTCTGATATTCTATGATTTAAGATCTTATATTCTTCCATTTGAGATTAGAGCATCAATCAAGCAGTAGGAATCCAAAAAACTAGAGTTCCAACCATAAGCCCATGGGCTTATTTTGAACTCTGTACATTTAACCATTATTAGGCCAAGTTGAAGGTGAAATCCCCAACAGTTGACTAGCCCTCTGTCAACTCAGGTGACCTTAATCTCTGAACCCTCTGTTAAAGCCTCTCCTACCAGCAGGTGGGTAACTTGCCAACCACAGGACACTCTACATTAAGTTTATTTCATGGCAAGAAGTGTCTCTCTGTGTTTCATGACAGAGGTAACTGTGATTTTTATTGTTTGTTTAACAACACGGAACCTCCCATAAAGAGCTGGGACTCATTGACTAATACGGTCACTCCTGTGTCGTGAATCCTACAAGTATCAGGAGAGGACACTGGAAGAACATGGAATCTTGGGTCACCACTTACTGAGGAGGGACCCTTAGCCAAATCCCTTTCCTCTCTGAGTCTCAGGGTTTTTTTTAACCTGTAAAATTAGGATAATAACATTCACTACTTTGCAGGCTCTTGCCAAAAAACTGCTTTATCAGCTGTACAATGTTACATAAAAGGGAGCAATTATTATCTCAGAGAAGGATTTCTCCTTTTTCCTAAAGTGCCAACCTCCCCTAAAGTCCAGCTCTGATTTATCACCATGTCTTGGCAGAGGCCTGAATTTTCAAAGCCTGGGCCTTCCAAGCTAGAAAAGTTTCAAGTAAGGGTCTAATAATGGAGAAGTATCTGCTGCCTACAGCCCATTGAGTTTCATCACCAGAGTGGCTTAGGCACTAGAAAAAAAAAAGGATTTTTCCTGGCATGGTATCTCAAGAACACCAATCAGTTAATGAACCTACTATGTGCCAGGCACTGAGCTAAGTCCTAAGGATACCAAGAAAGAGTATAATGGGAGAGACAACATGAAAACAGCTATATACAAACAAGACACATGCAGGATTAATTGGGGATGTTTAAGAGTGGGAAGGCACTAGTATTAAGAGGGAATGGGAAAGGCTTCGTGTAGAAGGGATTATAGCTGGGATGTAGGGAAGCCTAAGCCATGCAGAAAACCATGGTCTGTGAAGGGCTATCCATACTGATGAAATCATGAGTTAGAGGCAGATTAAAAGAAGCATGAAGTTAAAAGGGATGCTGGATTTTTAATCCAGGGACCTGGGTTCACATAACCACTTCTGCCAACTACTGCCCATGTGTCATTTGGCAGATCATGGTGGGCCTCAGTCTTTGCATCTAGAAAAGGAGACGGTTACACCAGATGACTTTTAAGGTAGCTTCTGACTCTAAATTCAAGATCTTACACAATTAGGACATGACTTCATGTTTATGTAACCCTGGAAGGTTTACACAGCAGTTTCTACTAATAACTCTTTTTTGAGTTAGGCAGTACTAATGGTGATGATATCACTCTTGCTCCTACTACTTCTATTCCTACTACTTCTTCTCCTCCTCCTGCTGCTGCTGCCGCTGCTGCTACTGAAACTACTACTACTACTACTACTACTACTACTACTACTACTACTACTACTACGGCCAGCTAGCTAGCATTCGTATAGCTCTTTAAAGATTTGCAAAGTCCTTTACATAGGTTATCTCAGTTGATCTTTTGTAATGACCCTGTCAGGCAGATGTTCTTATTATCCCCATTTTACAGATGATCTAACTGAGGCTAAGAAAGGTTAAATGACTTGGCTAGGGAGGTATTTCTGTTCCCATTTTACAGCTGAAGAAACTGAGGCTTAGAATCATTAAGCGACTTGACCAGAATCATATACTTAGCAAGCGTCAAGGCTAGGATTAAAATAAAGTTCTCCCATCGATTACTTTAGAGTTCTTTCTACCACATCCTAGTGGCCTTTCTCAAAAGAAAATACTTTTCTTCCTCAGACTTGAAACCAACATCTCTCCTCTCTCTCTCTCTCTCCTTCCTTCTCCCTCTCCCTCCCTCCCTCTCCCTCCCCCTCCTCCTCTCAGCTCTCTCTTTCTCTTTTTCCTTCTCCTTTCCTCCCCTCTTCTTTTCTTCTCTTCTCTCCCTTCCTCCATCCTTTTTCTCTCTCAAATCTCCTTCCAATCTAAACAGCCAGGCTCCAGAGAACGACACCAACTCCATTCAATGGGCTGCTATTCATGGCCTGCCAGACACCCCACAGTACACTGGCGGCCGATGTGTTCATTTACAAAATAGGCCATGCCTTTTTGCCACATCCCAGCCCACATTTGAAGAGGTTCCTCTCTGGACTTGAGAGCAAGTACATGAGCCAGGTTTGTTTCTTTAGGACCCAGTCAGACAGGGGCTGGCCTCCAAGCTGACGAAGCAGTGCCAGGCAGTCTCCTCTGAGAACCTCTCTGTCCTTATGCCCCTGCAAAGCAGATTCCATGACAAGTAAGCCTCTTGACCTGAATCAGTAATGGACCTTTCTGACTGCTCCTCCACAAAGCCTCCTTCATAGTATCTAATGATGGTACAAGAGAAAAGCCCTTGATTGGAACATCAGCAGACTTTGGTTTCAGGCTCAGATCTGCCACTTACTCCCTCTATGACTTTGGGAAGATCACTTAATAATTCCTCTCTGGGCCTTAGCTTCCTCAAATCTGTGAAAACGGGACAAAATGATACAACACATGTGACTTGAGTGCTTTAAGGTTTATTAAATACTTTCCTCCAAACAACCGTCCCATTGTAGTCCTGTGACTTGCCTGTGATCATAGCTGGCAAGTAGAAGGGTGAGGATTTGAAGCAAGATACAAGTCTAGTACCCTCTCTTCTACATTGTAGCGCCCAATACAACCGCACAGGGCTGTGGAGAAGTATACACTGAGTGCGAAAAGTGCTTGCAAACTATAAAAGAATACACACATGCTGGCTTACTGTTCTTATTATTCACAAGTTAGGCCTAACCTTAGGCATTATATCCTTTAAACAACCATACAATTTTGGAGTTGGAAGGAGCCACAGCCTGATACAGTAGAAAAAAGAGTCAACAAGAATTTAATGAGTACCTACTATGGGCCAGGAACTATGCTAAATGCTAGGGGAAAAGACAAAAACACAGTCTCTACCTTCGAGGAGCTCTCAGTCTACTGGAGATGACATGTAAATAGTCATGTGCATACATGATATATACAGGGTAGAAGGAAGGTAATCTCAGGGAAGGCACTGTGGATTGGGGGAGGGAGGTACTGGGAAAGCTCTCTTGCTTAAGATGGGATATGAAATGAGTCTAAAGGAAGCCAGGCAAAGCCAGGATGCGAAAGTGAGGAGAGAGAATATTCTAGCCATGGGGGATAGCCAGTAAAAAGGCATGGAGCCAGGAGATAGAGTGGATGTGTGAGGAATAGCAAAAAGGCCAGTGTTGGTGTCAGAGGAGCCTTCAGTGTAAGAAGACCAAAATGCTGGGGTTTGGGGGGTTTTTGATCTGTGTTTTCTTTCACAGAATAACTTACAGGGAAATGTGTCTTGCATGACTACACATGTATAACGTATGTCAAATGGTTTGCCTTCTCAATGAGGAGGGAGGGGAAGGAGGGAGAGAATTTGGAATTCAAAATTTGAAAAAAAAAGAATGTTAAAATTGTTTGTGCATGTAATTGGGAAAGATAAAGTATTAAATAAGATTTTTAAAACCAGAAAGAAGAAATAAGAGCAGAATGGTACAGAAGAATGGCAGCTTATGAAAGGCTTCAAAACATGAGTTTGTATTTAATTCTAGATACAACAGGAAGCCACCAGAGTTTGTTGGGGAGGGGCTGTCATGGTCCAACTTGGGCTTTAGTAAGAATGCTGGACCTATAGTCAGGAGACCTGGGTTTGAATGATGAATTTGATATTTACTGCCCATGGACAGCTCACTTAACCTTTCTGAGCCTCAGATGTCTCAGCCATCAAATGATGAAAGATTTAGTCAAGATGATCTTTAATCAATGAACAAACATTTATCAAAGCATCTACTATAGATAAGACACAGTTCTAGGCACTGGGGAAAGAAGACAAAAATTAGACACTTCCTGCCTTTAAGAAACTTACATTATACTGAGTGTAATGTCACTTACAACTCTAAACCCTACAAGTAATATAAAGATGATGATGGTTATAACATCCCAGAAATTAGTTTTCTCTCTTTCATTTAATTAAGATGGGAAATTCAGAAGCAAGGTCTAGATTTCCATGCGTTCCAAATTCCCCACAGGACTCTGTTGCAAGTTTTCTTAACATCATCCTTGACTTGCCAAAGAACACAAAAGAAATTCAGGATTGGAACCAAGTCGAAGTGGGGGCAGGTTGGAGGGGAGTAATTTAGAATTTCCAGTTCACAGGAAACTATGGTTCCCTTCTTGACTCTGAGAACTAGGTCAAACCATCCCTGGTGAAAGGAGGACAGAGGGAGAGGGAACAAAGCAGAGAAGCTGGAGTGGCTTTACGGCGCCACATGTCTGAGCTTTGGAAGGTAGGAGGCTTCCGTGGAGTTATAGGGGTGAGACCATTGTCCTGTGGAAGGACAAGGCTAAAGTAAATCAGTCCTTTCTAACGCCCTCCTGGCTACACCCCCAGGCTGCTCCAAAGCTCTAGCTCCCCTAACCTTCAGCAGAGAAGTGGGTATGATGCACCAGAATGTCAGTAAGTTAGCAGGTAGATGAGGGAATTGGTACTGAAGCTTCTCTAACTCCATGGTGGGGCAAATGCCAGGCTCTTGACACCTTTGGTTCATTCTAATGATTCACTGACCAGGTGAGCAGGGGACTGGGATGCTGAGGGAGCCAGACTCCCCGCTCCTGGAAACTCACATCCAGGGAACAAGAAACCTCCTCTTGAATAATATTTGCCTTGGGTATCAATCACCAAATCAGAGAAAATTTAACACTCAGTAGTTGCTTTAGTGAAGAAGTAGGTGTGTATAGCAAGAATGCTACACTGCTCTTAAAATGAGAATAATTAAATAGACTAATGTGCTTGTGTTCCTTTATTTAAGTGGCAGGACATGGGCTCATTATTGGTGACATGCTGCTTAAAAAATAATTAAGCACTGGGCACATTTCCCCCACCCCAATCCTAGGGAAATCTGACTGCTGCAGTGCATGGTGGGCATGTTCCCTATGGCAACCCAGTCTCCCAGAAAGGAAACACCTGCCTAGAAAAACGGGCAAAGCAACATTTTGTTGTTGGGAAGCTGCCTGGTTTTATTAATAAACTCCTATCATGTACATGGCACATTGAGGTAAACAGAGACTTTTCCAGGGTGTAGAAAGCTGGCAACTCTAGCAGATGAACAAAATAACCTTCTAAATATAAATTCCAAGATAAACAGTGACATATATACCTCTGCAAACTGATTCATAGGGACATTATGGAATTGAATGACAGAATGGAAAAGGGTCAAAGTTGGAAGGTCCTGGAATTAAAAAGATGGTTGGGAACTAAGAACATAAACGTTGGAAATGCAAGGAACTTTCATATATGGAATGTTATTATAGAACATAAAATGCTAGAGAAAGAAAGAGTTCTTAGAATATGGATTATAAGGAATATGAGGGACTTAATACAGAACACAGAATGAAAGACCAAGAAGAGCCTTTAGGACATCAATGACAAGACCTGGAAAGAACCTTAGAACAGAGAATGTCAGAGAGAGCCTAGAACTTAGAACGCAGAATTTCAAATCCAAAAGAATCTTAGAATACAGAATGGCAGAGATAAGTGGGACCTTAAGATAGAATTTGACAACACAGAATGTCAGAGTTTAAAGGCATCTTCCTATGTAGAATATTGTGACACAAAACACAAAGTATTTTGGAATATGGACAGGAAGAGCTAGGGGATCTTAGAACACAGAATATAGACTGAAAGCTAGACATTGAATATTGGAAGACAAAATGGTAGAGAACAGAGAATGTCAGAGCTGGAAGGGACCTTTATTCACTCTCTAGTGAGTTTCACTGCCACGTTTCACAGATGGAGAAACTTAGACCCATTGAGGATAAGTGACTTTCCCCAAGATCAGATGGTCTAACTTGTTGGATAACCTTGATAAAAATCTCTCACTTTCTTGTGGCTTCAGTTTCCTCATTTGAAAATGATCATAATTCATGGCAGTGACAGAAAGTTTGAAGGGTAGTATGTATTGTGAAGAAGTGGCTGAAGGATTATCTGTCTGCTCAAGACACAGCATGGTATGGAGGCCAGAAGCCAGAGGTCAGGCCTTGGGTCTGGAACAGTTGAGTTCATAACCCATATTAGCTGTGTGACTGACTGTAGGCAAACCACTTAACCTATAAGTGGCTCAGGCAACGGTGTTAAGTTACAGATAACATTAATATGCAGCTAATATATTATAATTATTTATATCTAATATAGTATATGTATTAGATATTATCTATATCTGATACTTGTTAGTAGAGGAAGTTTTCACACCTGGAGTATCTCATCCTGATGATGTCACAAGTCCAAACACAAAAGGAGAGCTGTGAGTATGAAGGTCAGTCTGCTCTTCCTAATGGTGCAATCATAGTGGGTCATGGGATCGTCGGAAGGAAACACATTTATTAAGTGCCCACCATGTGTCTGGCACTCTGTTAAGGACTTATATAATAAACAAAATATAAATATTATCTTATTTTATCTTCATAACAGCCCTAGGTCCTCTTGGTATTGGAGGTTGGTAGAAGGTAGGTACTATTATTATTGCCACTCCACAGTTGAGGAAACTGAGGCAAACAGAAGTTCTGTGACTTGCCCAGAGTCACACAGCTAGTAACTCTTTGAAGCTGGATATGAACTCAGACCCTCCTCATTCGGGGCCTGGGGGCTCTATCCTCTGTACCACCAAGCTTATTAGATCAAAGATTCATAGCTGGAAAGGACCTCAGAGGTACAGACTCAAAAAGAAAAGAAAAATCAATGCCAGCTCCTTCTCAGGATAATGCACTAAGTAGGTTCACAAGTCAAAGATTAAATGACCCAAGATCCACTGGCAGAGGGAGAGATGAGATCGATGACAGCAACATCCTGCCCAAACATGAGAGGAGGAAATTACATTTTTTTCTTCTCTAATTCCCTCTTATGGCTTTGATTGGAAGTGATGTTCAGGTTTTCTGTGTTTCCCAAATCCTTCCAGAGCACAGAATCACAAGCTTGCTTTCCCATTGGTCAGATAGGATTTCCTGTCCTTCACATTCTCTTGGGTTTCATGCACTTCCCATGTGCTCTTCTGTATCATAGCTTTAGGCTTCCTTTTTGTCTTCCCATCCAGACCATCAGCTCATCGTGGGGACCAGGTCTTGTCCATCAGGCTCTCTGCCCTCAGCATGCTACCCAGAGACTAGGTGTTTAGTGAACGTTTATGGGATGGGGTCGCATACCACAATAGGAAGCATACATGGCTTGGAGTCAAAAGGTAGGAGTTTGAGACCCAGGCTTGCTGCATACTAACTGTACTGAACAACCTCTCCTAACTTCAGTTATCTAGTCTGTAAAATGGGGATAATAATACTTGAGCTATTTCTCAGCAATACAATGATCCAAGACAATTCCAAAAGATTCATGATGGAAAGTGCTATCTATATCCAGAGAAAGAACTGAGTCTGAATGCAGACCAAAGCACACTGGATTCACTTTGCTTTTTTTCATGTTTTTCCCTTTTGTTCTGTTTCTTCTTTCACAACATGACTAATGTGGAAATGTGTTTAATGATTATACATGTTTAACCTATATTAGATTGCCTGCCATCTTAGGGAGGGAGGGAAAGGAGAGGAGGGAGGGAGGGAAGGAGTAAATTGGAAACTCAAAATCTTATAAAAATGAATGTTGAAAACTATCCTTACATGTAATTGGAAAAAATAAAATACTATTTACATCCAAAAAATACTACTTGAGTTACCTGCTTCACAGGATTGTTGTGAAATAAAGCATATTAAGTACTTTATAACCATAAAGGATCATAAGAGGCAATGACTGCAATCAAAAGGGCATTTGCCCAGGGGAAAATCAAACAGACTAAGAAGTCACCTCAAATGGGAAAAGTTCAGAAGTAGGTGCCAATAGGCAAGAAGGGTTCAAGCTATGAAGAAGTGGCATATTCTGGAAAGAGTACTGGATTTGGAGTTTGAAGACACGGGCTCAAAGACAAGCACTGTCACCTACGTACATTCTACCTCCATGATCTTGAGTAACCTCTATGGTTCTCAGCTTCCTCATTGGTAAAAATTAATGGGGTGACCAAGTTTTCTTTCAGTTTTATGTCTATAAGTTCAAATACTGGCTCTACTACTACTATTTTTATGCCTTTAGGTAAGTCATTTAACCTCTATGGATCTTGGTTTCATCAACCCAATTTCCATAAGAGAGGAGGTTGACTTAGATGAGCCCTAAGTCTTCTTCTAGGTCTGTAATCCTATGAGGTAACCAAAGAGGAGAGGCAAGCTCTAAGGAGAAGTCATTTCCAGAGATAGGCAGACTAGAGAGGGAAGGGAAAGGGAAGATGGATCTAGGGAAGAGCAGCCTGAAAAGTGATAATGTGACTCACCAGGCACCTTCTCCACGGGTAGACAATAGGCAGAGTGAGTATCAGAACTAGATATTGGATGGAACCTTAGGACACAGAATGTTTGGAGCCAGAAGGAACCATAATATGGAGAACAGAATGCTAGGGCAAGAGGGAAACAAAACTGACCATCTTCACCCCTGCCATGGAACAGCTAGGTGGCACAGTAGATAGAACACTGGACCTCCAGTAAAGAAGACCCAAGTTCAAATCCAGCCTCAGACACTTGCTAGTTGCATGACCCTGGGCAAGTCACTTTCCTCAACTGTAAAATGGGGTTAATAATAGCACCTACATCTCAGGATTGTTGTGAGGCTCAAATGAGATAATAATTGTGAAAGCACTTAGCACAGTGTCTAGCACACAGTAGGGACCTTAAAATACTTATTTCCTCCATTACTTCCTTCTACCCCTTGACCCCATCCCTAGCCCTGTTCTTGATATTTGCTATAAACCTGAGAGGTAGGCATAGGTTAAGGTTTGTATAAAAAACAACCAGGTTCCTGAGGGGGAAAATAAAGCAGGGTCATTCTCCTCAGTTATGACTTCTAGATTAAATCATCTCAAACCTGCTTAACATATTAGTTAAAAATGTTATGAGCCTAATAGTATTCCTTTACTGGCCCATAAAAACTCATAAAAACTGGTACATTTAAAGAACTAAAATTCTGCTCAAGATGTATCTATGGGCCCCCATAGCTTCAAGGGTAAAGGCATCTTCCGGCCCAAACCAACCTTATCTCCTACTGCTCTCCAGCAGAACCCGCCCCCCTCGCCCCAGCTGAGTCAGTCTAGTACAGTCATTGTCTCTTAAACACCCACAAGCCTTAGGGACATACTAAGATGTCATACATAACATGCCATACTAAGAGCCCTGTTCTTGGTGTCACGAGACCCAGATTTGAGTTCTGGTGCCACCACGTACTTTGTGACCCTGGGCGAATCAATTCACCTCTCTGTTCTTCATTTTCTTCATCTGTAAAATGGGAACGAGAAGGACTTAACACCAGCGATCTCAGAGGCTTGTTGTAAGGACCAAAATAGAAAACAGTTTTAAAGCACTATACAGGGTGTTCTTCCCACCTCTCCCCCCAAAATAAAAACAACCCCCCCAAAAAAACTTCACTTAGACTTTTGGGACACCTTGGATAAATGTGAATTGTTGTAATCATGCTGCCTGTCCTTGGACTCTTATCGTGCTGTTCACCCAGGCAGGAATAGCTTCCTCCATCCTCCTCATCTTTCCAAATCTTACTCAGCCTTCTGGGAATCATCTTAGTCCAACCTCTTCCATGAAACCATCTCTGAGCATTTAGAAATCACAAATTGTTATAGATGAAATGGATCTTAGAGATGACCTTGTCTAAGTTACTCACTTTACAGATTAGTAAACTGAGGCAGAGAGAAGGGCAGTGACTGCTCCAAGGTTACACGGGGCATAAGAGGAAGAACCAGAATGTGAAATCAGGTTCCCTGACTTGTAAGTCCAATGCCATTCCAGTCTATGTTATTGTTTCCCTCTTCTTACTGCCTACCATTCATTTTTAAATTAATGTAGTTTTAGTTTCCAACATTCATTTTTATAAGATTTTGAGTTCTAAAATCTTCCCCCTTCCTCCCCTCCCCCCCCAAGACAGCATGCAAGTTGATATAGACTATACGTGTATAATCATATTAAACCATTTCCACATTAGTCATGTTCTGAAAGAAGAATGAGAACAAAAGGGAAAACCCATGAGAAAGAAAAAGAGAGAAAACAGTGTGCTTCAATCTGCATCCTGACTCCATAGTTCTTTCTCTGGATGTGGATGGCATTTTCCATCATGAGTCTATTGGAAGTGTCTTAGAGCCTTGCATTGCTGAGAAGAGCTAAGTCTATCAAAGTTGGTCATTGCACCATGTGGCTGTTACTGTGTACAGTGTTCTCCTGGTTCTGCTCACTTCTCTCAGCATCAGTTCATGTAAGTCTTTCCAGGTTTTTCTGAAGTCGGTCTGCTTATCATTTCTTATGGAACAATAACATATCATTACATTCATAAACCACGACTTGTTCAGCCACTCCCCAATTAATGGGCGTCCCCTCAACTTCCAGTGCTTGGCCACCACAAAAAGAGCTGCTACAAATATTTTTGTACAAGTGAGTCCTTTCCCCCCTACCACTCATTTTTGATCTGCATTATATCAGATTTTTTTTGTTCCATAAGTCTTCTTAATTAGGCCACAAATTCCTTCCACTGGTATGTCCTTCCTAAAACTTCATTAACCAGAATTGAATATGATTCTTCAAATAGGGTCTGCCCAGGTCAAACTAGAGTAGTACTTTATACCTCCTTACCCTGAAAGCTAAACCCTATTTGACTAATCCTAAGATTACATTAGGTTTTTTTTTTCTTTTTTACCTCTTATTTCTCAATGACTCATACTAAGCTAGAATTATACTAAAATCCAAGATCTGTAAAGAAGAATAAAAAACAATGAACCCAATAACGAGTGTAAAATAAATCCCTAAACACCAATTATTTGGGGAAGAATTCTGTATTTGAAAAGAAATTCTGGGAAAACTAGAAAGCAGTTTGGCCAAAATCAGGTTTAGAGAGACATAGGCCACACGTCAAATTATGCTACCTGAATATAAAAGGTCATACCAGGAAAAAAAACTAGTAAAGGCTCAAATCAGATCTCTTTCTTTTTTTTTTTTTTGGCAGGGCAATTGGGGTTAAGGAACTTGTCCAAGGTCACCCAGCTAGTACATGTGTGAAGTGTCAGAGGTCATATTTGAACTCAGGTCCTCTTGTCTCCAAGGCCGGTGCTCTACTCACTGTGCCACCTAGTTGCCCCTCAAGATCAGATCTCTTTCACAGATCCAAAGAGCAGGGGAGGGAAGATTTCTTAATCTAACTGGGGAATAGGAACAATCAGAACGAAATAGATAATTCTGATTAAATGAGATAAAAAGATTTTATTTTGTTTTGTTTACAAGCAAAATCAATGAAAGTAGGCTAAAAAGGGAAATTAATGATTGGGAAAAATCTTTATATCAAATATATCTGATAAAAATCTAATAGCAAATGTATGTATGGAATGAAAACAAATATGTAACACCCAAAGCTACTCTTTGATGGATGTGTTAAAATAATAGGAATAAACAGATTCTCAAAAGAATCACAAACTATTAACAATTTTATGAAAGCTGGTTCCAAATCCTTGTTAAAAGAAATTCAAATAAAAGCAATTCTAGGGTTTCATTTCATACCCAATAAATTTGCAAATATGATAAAGGATATAAATAGTCAATGCTGGAGGGGCCATGGGAAGATAGTCAGAGTAATACATTATTTGTTGATGGGGATATGAATTTATCCAAACATTTAGGAAAACAATTTGGAATCATGCTAAACTAGAGACTAAGAAGTCCATATTGTTCGCTCCAAATATCTCACTGCGAGGCGTATTAATACTAGCCATCTCAGAGGCAGCCACAGGAAGAAAGCAAAATGTCTCACGTATTCCAAAATATTTATGGTTGTACTTTTTTGTCCTCACCAAGAAATGGAAACAAAGATGATATCCATGAAACAGTGATGATGGCAAAACAAATTGTGGTACATGAAGGAAACTGAATATTAACTGAACCTCAGAAATGCTGACTATGAAGAAATCAGAAAAAGTATGAGACTCCTAAGAACTAATGCATAGGGAAGTAAGCCATGTCAGGAAAATAATATACATGATGATTTCACTCATGTAAAGGGAAAGAAGAAAAAACCAAAACTAAACTCTGTCAGTATGTCAAATCCTTGACCTGGGGAAGAAATGAGGACATACAGCTCCCTCCCCTCTTTGCAGATGTGGGAGACCATAGATGCATAATAGTGCATACACTGTTAGACATGTCAGTTCTTTTTGCTGTACTGATTTTCTTCCTTTCCTTTTTTCCTTTTTGATACAAGGGATGGATTTCTGGGTAAGGGATAGAGGAGGCATAGATATGGTGATGAAGGTAATATGACAACATAGGTATCTAAGTCAATAATCATTTATTAAATGTCTGCTTCTTACCAGGTACTGCGTTAAGGGATAGGATGTGCTGGATACGGACTGGATTGGGAGTCAGGAAGATCTGAATTCAAATTCTACTTCATATATTTATTAGCTGTATGACCCTGGACAAGTCACTTAACTTCTATCTCAGTTTCCTCATCTATAAAATATTTTTTATAATAATAGCATATCTTACGGTGTTTTGTGAGGATCAAATTAAACAATATCTGTAAAGTACTTTGCCAAAACCTTATAAATCCAACCTATTATTGTGTGATATTGTGAATATTACTGTGTAAATCCTATATATTTACATTCACTGCGTAAAAACCAGGACATCCATAAAAATAAGACCAAACATAACTTAGATCCCTCCCCACCCTCCATATGAACTGCTTTCTATTCAATGGAGGAACAAGTACCAGAAGGCTATTTGAGATACAAAATCCCATGAGAATCTGGCCCAGTGGAGTGACATCCACATTCCTTCTCTACTCTCTTGGGGAGTTTTTGCCAGGCAGGCTCTGAACTAAACAGTCAGAAGGTATCTACAGAGCCTGCCTATACACGAAGGGCTGGGGTGGGGGTGAGGGTGGGGTGTCCTTTTGCCAGCAGAGCATCTCCCGCCCTGGGGCACAATAATTCCCTAATGCTTCCCTTGGTCTTAGTTTGCATGTGGTTTCTCAATAAAGCCTAACATTAGGCAGCGACTTCATGAAAAGCACGATTCTTGCATTTAATTAAGACCCTAAAACGCCAACCTCACCTTCTCTGAGATTCCAGCTAAGCAATGTCAAAAAAGCAGACATTGGCCTAATTGATACAGCACTTGTTTTTTTCCTCCCTTCCCCTAACCCAAGCGTCCTCAGAAGTGCCCAACAGCAGAATGGAATGCTCTGTAAAGTACAGAATTCTCCATCCCTAGAAGATTTCAAGCTGGCTCTTGGTCCACGTACTAGTGATATCTTTAAAAGAATATAAGCATTAGGGAGTTAGATTAGATGACACCCAGTCCCTTCAGGCTGTAAGATCCTGATTCTGAACTAGACATATACATGTTAACCAATGAAAGATCAAGTTAAGGGCAAATTGTGTGTACAAAATAATACGGGAAAGGCCATTATGGAGACAGGTTAGGACAGCCTGAGCTACCTAAGCTTATGACTTCTAGTTTTACTAACTTGCTGATAACTGCAGCCTTGATTGATATCACCTCTCCTACCTGGTGTTCTCCTCCCCTGCTTTCTTACTTCCTTGTGTGTGTTGTTTTCCCCTGCCCCCACTCCCATTATATCATGAGCTCCTTGAGGTCAGAGATTTTCTTTTTCATCATTTGTATTCCCAGAGCTTAACGTAGTACCTGGCACACAGTAGGTGCTTAATAAATGTTGGTTCCATTGGATCTGATTGGCTTATTCTGGGAAGTCTTCATGGAAAATGTGGGTCTTCAAGTATATTTTTATCACTACATTGACAAGTTTTACTTTTATTAATAATAAATTAACATGAAATCATAATAAATTGGCAAAGATGACAAAAGATAGGTATAGTCAATGTTGGAGGGGCTGTAGAAAGATGGGCACACTAATGCACTGCTTGATAAAGTTGATAATTGGTCCAACCATTTTAGAAATCAATCTAGAATTTTCTAAAAAGAGCAAGTAAGTCATCTTTACCTTTAGAACCAGAGATTCCCCTGCTAAAACATACCCCAAGGAAGTAAAATACATAAAGAAAAGTCTCATAGACACTAAAGTATTGATAGCAGTACTTTTCGAAGGAGGAGGGAATGGCTACCTGGGGCTCCTTGGAGTTGAGTGATTTATCCATGGTTTGTTTGCCCAGTCAGCATGTTTTAGAATCAGGACTTTAATCCAGATCTTCTTGACTTCGCAGCTAGCTCTCTATCTACTAAGTCAGAGGTGTCAAACCTGAGGCTCATCGCTGCTTACAACACTCTAAGTAGGCTGACCCGGATTAAAATGAGATTGGAAAATATTTAACAAAATAAAAAAACAAAAAAAAATGTGAATCTGTGGTTTCCTAAGTCACTATGCGGCCTGCAGGGATCCTGATGTATGATTTAGTGGCACCCTTCCACTTGAGTTTGACACCAGTGGCCCAGGCTAGCCCATGGCCTAGTTTAGGAGATTGGCCCATCACAAGAAATGCTATGCATACTCAGCAAGGCTTCAGGCTCAGTTCAAGGCCTCCCACTGATTTGCTAAGGGATATTGCTTTACTCATAGAACGTTAGAACTAGAAGGGATATGGGAGATATTTAAGGGGAACTCATTCATTTTACAGAAGAGGAGAGTAAAGTCCCAGAGAGGAAGCAACCAGTTGAAGGGCACTGGGTGAATAAGTAGCACCACTGTCATTTAAACCCAGGCCTCTGATCTCCCAACTGAGGTCTCCTTCTGCTGCATCTATGTTACCTCTTTGGCCTGCGACATTTTGATCCCATGAGCTTGAGACTGCACACAGATGGTCTCATTTAATGTCTTTCTCCCTTTTCAAAGGTTGAAGCTGTTTCCAACAGGCCTCTCTGGCCCTCAACAAATGGTCACTTGACAGACAGCTCACCTGAAGCCTGGAGCTCAGGGATAATTTTGTTCAATGCACCAAATGCCCTGGCTGCAGGAAATTGCTGCTCCTCCTTTGATGCTAAGTGATTGGTTTTCTATCTTCATTAAATGTGTGCCAGTTGATGCCTCGAAGACATTTTACCTTGTTCTAAAATGTGAACCTTGGTGGCTCCTCAAAATGCCCTCGAGGATGCCGTGAGATGAGGAAAAGTCAGCTGGCTCTCTTACCAGCCCCCTGCCCCGATTAAATCAATTAGTGGCACCAAATCAGCTGTTGTCTTACTAGCTTTTTTGAGTGAAACTTAAACTGGCTTGCTGAATTCAACAAGGGCTTTGGAATTTGGGGAGGGAAGTTGTTGCTTAGGCATTACTGTGTGCTTCTGGGTACCAGGAACAGGGTGGTAAAGGCAGGAGGAAATAGAGGCAGGGATCAGGGGAGGGAGGGAGCACAAGAGGCTGGAACAGAAAAGAGCCTGTGACATGGAGTAGGCCAAATCCTGGGTTTAAATTTTACCTTTCACTTACTAGATTGTAATCATGAACTCATGATTAAAAATATCTTCAACATAGGGAGAAAAAACAGTAACACATGCCTCATAGACTTAGCCACCCAGAGCTGGAAGGGAAACCAAGAGGTAAACTGGTTCAAATTCCTCCTTTTAGAAATCAGCAAACTGAGATCCATCGAGGTTAAATGATTTACCCAAGGCCACAAAACGAGGGAAGGGCAGAACAAGGATTTGTATTCAGGTCTGTGACTCTGAGTTCAACCTTCGTCCCACTGTACCAAAACTATCTCCCAAGATTGTTGACAAGCTCAGACGAACACGCACAGTGCTCATTTTTAAGCCTTAAAACTATCATGATTATTACTGTATTATCTATAAACTATTATAAACTACAGATGTGAATATAATAAGATATTCCTGTTTGCATTTAAGAGCAAGGAAACAACCCAGAGGCAAACACCAGCCCTTCTCAGTCTGATGTTTTAATTTGTAAATTTGGTTTTGTTTGCCACGGTCTTGGATACTTCTCAGCAGCTGAAAGGCCCAGATATTACTATTACTGTACTATTACTGTACTATTCTAATACTATACCATACCATACCATACCATACTATCACTATCACTATTATTCGTCACCTCTTCATGCCTCAGTTTCTTCATCTGCAAAATGAGGGAGATGGATTGTTGCATTTAGACCTCAAGAAGATCTCTCTGGTCTTTTGTTCCAACCTCCTAATTATATAGATGAGGAATACGAGAACCAAGAATGGGAATGATCTGTCTAAGGCCACGAAGAAAGTAATGAAACCAGGATTCAAACCAAGTATTCTAAATCCAGACACAGACTGACGTCCAGACACAACACTAATGTGATTTTAAAGTCACTTACAAGCTCTCCTGATTCCATATTTCAAGATCCCTTCCAACTCTTCTATTATATGTTGTAATGTCTCTCCTGCTCTGGCATTCTACCATCTAAAGTCCCTCCCTGCTCTGACATTCTATGTTCTAAGGTCCCTCCCTACTCTGACATCCTGTGTTCTAAGGTCCCTCCCTGCTCTGACATTCTATGTTCTAAAGTCCCTCCCTGCTCTGACATTTTATGTTCTAAGGTCCCCCCCTGCTCTGACATTCTATATTTTAAAGTCCCTCCCTGCTCTGACATTCAGTGTTTTCAAGTTGCTCCTTGCTCTGACATTCTACGTTCTAAAGTCCTTTTCAGCTCTGATTTTCTACCTTTTAAGGTTTCTTCCAAATCTATCATACGTTCTAAGGCCTGTCACCAAATTTCCATGTGCTAGGGTCTCTTCTTGTTTTCATTTTCAATGTTCTTCCTGACTTCTAACATTCTATGTTCTTAAGTCCCTTCCACCTCTAATGTTTTATGTACTAAGGTCTCTTTAAGCTCCATCACACGCCCTAAGGTCCTTCCCCCACCACTTACATACTATGGTCCCTTCCGATTCTAAGCACCAATGTTTTTGGGTCCTAGCCCTCTATATTTTAAAGGCTCTCTCAGCTCTGACATACATTCTCTGATTCTCTGACTGTGTAAGCGAGAAATTAACAGCAACAAAACTCAGTTGGGATCCCTTTGCCAGTTGTTACTGAGGAACAGTATTTGGCTTTTAAAGAAACATCCTTGTCTCACCTTAATAAAACCCTTCCATAATGAGGGACTGCTGTGGATCTCCGGCCCTAGGAGCACCACTGAGCTACAGGAGAGAGGATGGAAAGAGCTCTCTGTTTGCGGAACAGATGTGAATATAATAAGATATTCCTGTTTGCATTTAAGAGCAAGGAAACAACCCAGAGGCAAACACCAGCCCTTCTCAGCCTGACATGTTTTAATTTGTAAATTTGGTTTTGTCTGCCACTGTCTTGAATGCTTCTCACCGGCTGAAAGGCCCAGATATTGCTATTATTAACACTAAGCTCTTTCCCCTCTAGCCCTCAGTTTACTTTTCTGTTAAATGAGAGGATTAGAGTGGATGGCCTGGAAGCTTGACTGTTCTAACCAGCCTGCAGTCCCTGGTGTAGACACGGGCTGCTGGCTTGGCCCCAGTGCTCTGCTGTGTCTATCAGATGTCTGAGAAAAGGTGGCCAAACCTAGTGGCAGTGGTTCTCTTCTGGGCCACAGAAATCAAGACGAATCAGAGCACCAGAGGTGCGAGCTGCCCATCAAAGAGCCAATGCTGGAAGGGACCAGGGAGATCACTTAGCGTGGGAAGTCTTGATTTTGGAGGGGTGGGGTTATGGACCCCTATGGAAGTCTAGGAACACTAGAGAGCCCTCTGAATCATGTTTCTAAACACATAAAATACAAAGGATTGCAAAGGAAATCAATCATACTGAAATATACTGAAATCAATTATGCTGAAATAGCTATTATTTTAACACCATAGAGCCCAGATTACTATCTCCAGCTCCTTCTAGTCTATCTCCTTCACATTGCAGAGGAAGAAAAGCAGAAATGGGAAAAGAATTGCCAAGACAAACGGGTAGTAAAATAAGCAGTACCTAGGCCTTTGGATTTTAATTCAGTGCTCTTTGGAGTAATTGGTAAAGATGAATACTTTGGTATAGCATAAAAAACAGCTAGACCGGAAAGGTCTGGGTTCCAATATTGCTCCTGACACTTAAGCTATGGGATCCTGGGCATGTCTCTGCATCTCCCTGAGCTCCAACGGACTCATTTGTAAAATGAAGGAAAAAAAAATACCTGCTGTATCTATCCCATGGAGATGCATAGTGGAGAGAAAGCTGGAGCTGGACTGTAGTTGGGAAGAACTGAGTCCCAGTATTCCCTCTGACACATACACAGAGCTTTGTGACCACAGGCAAGTCAATATCTCTCTGCCACCAGCACCTCCCAAAAGACTGTAGGTTATGGACCGATGACATCAAGGTTGTTGTGAGGCTCGAATGAGATCATGGATGGAAAGGGCTTTGCAAACCTGAGCCAATTACATCAATGTTGGCTAGTATTCAAGCTCTCTTGACTTCCAGTAGGGTAGCCTTGTTAATGCACCAAGCTTCCCCTGTCTAATGCTTGGGGAGCACTGATTACTTTTGGAAAGCCCCCTCTGAGAAGTTCTGTAGGGAAAAATGTTCTCACTCCATTCATTTAGCAATTCAGCAAAAATGCCCTCAGGATAAAATGAACTCAATCTAATATTCAAGGGCCCCATGTCCTTCAAGGAAGCACTGATCTGTAGGATACAGAAAGGAGGATAGCATTTTTTTCAAGAGCAAAACCATTGGGTTCCCTCCCCTCCCCACACTTTTGAATCAAGAACCCTGAAAGAGAGCCTAGACTTCAAAAAGCTAATATTTAATCAACATTTTTTCTTCCCTACCCTAGTGAGAAGATAGGCTCAGTTTCTATCTCTGTGAAGTGGGGGCGCTAATACCCTCAATTATTTCGCAGGGTTGTTATATGGAGAGCATTATAAACCTTTAAGTTCGAATGTCTTAGAACTTAGAACTGCTGAGATGATGATAATGACGACGCTGCTTTAAATGCAATAGTTTAGTATGTTAGTGGTTTGCAAAATGATCAGAAGCCTTTCTAATGAATAAAGAACTATTTTGTTCAGAGGGATGAGGAAAAGCATTACGATCTACCTTCGGAACACAATGCAAGGAACATGTAGGTTGTTCTCGAAGTCTTACTGCAGTTTTAAGCCTGGTGATGATGATGGCTAATATGCAGGCAGCACTTACAGTGCTTTGCACAGTAAATAACTGTTTTGCAACTATTGCGCCATCGTGTTTTATAATTATTATGCAAACAGAGGTTAAGTGACTTGACTAAGGTTACATAGCTAGTCAGTGCCTGAGGCCAATATAAACTCAGGTTTTGGGTTGCCTTTATACTCATTTAGAGGAAAAATACATCTATTCATTGCAAAGTACTGAATCACAGAATCATGAGGCCATGAATCTAGGCCAGGAAGGGACCCCCAGAAACCATTTAGTCCAATCTCCTTATTTTACAGATGGGGACACTGCCACCTGGGGAGGTTAAGCAATCTCTGTAAGAATGACAGCTGCATCCTCAACTCTTTGATTCAATCCAATCGATTCAGTGCCACAAGCATATATTAAACACCTACTGTGTGTGCAGTACTACGCTAGGCTCTGGAAATATAAAAGCAAAAACAAAACTGTCCTTACCCTCAAGAGGCTTATATTCTACTGGGGAGCAGGAGGGAGGTTGCACAGAGACTTATTATAATGTCACAGGTACTCAATAACTTTGCTGAATAAATTAATGAATAGAGCAAACAATTTTTAGAGACAATTCAACATGCCATTCTGTTGTATCTATAATTG
The DNA here is from genome assembly GCF_011100635.1 of Trichosurus vulpecula. Lineage (NCBI taxonomy): Eukaryota > Metazoa > Chordata > Mammalia > Diprotodontia > Phalangeridae > Trichosurus > Trichosurus vulpecula. The sequence goes on along the minus strand of NC_050574.1, from coordinate 115,915,226 downwards.
CTTATAACCCATTTTCATATCGTATATCCTGGATGAAACTTGGCTTTGTTAGTAGATAAGATGTTCTCCTCAAGCCAGAATGGGTACACTGCCCTTATAATCATTGAATAAATAGAATAAAATCACAAAACATAATCATAACTCACATGTACATAGAACCTCAAAGAGTAGAAAACACTTTCCTTGCAATAAGCCACAAAACAAATATTATCCCTCATTTACAGGAGAACAACGGGCCTCAGGGAAGGAGAATGACTTGCTACAGTCATATAGCTTCTAAGGTTCCCAGTCAGGATTCAAACCTGGGCCTTGTCTCATGCTCTTTCTACTCTGCTATGCTGCTTCCATTAAGGTCAGCGCTAGGCTGGATCACAGGGAATATCTACTCCTGGGGTCCTTAACCTTTTTTGGACTATGAACCTCTTTGGCTGTCTGAGGAGTTTTTAAGTGAACAAAATAAAATACACAGAGTTACAAAAGAAACTAATTATGTTAAAATAAAGATATATTTTTCCCATCGATAATCATGGAACCTCCTGAAGTCTATCTCTTTCTTGGGCGTCATGAACCCTGATTAAGAATCCTGAATCTAATCCAATCACATCACTTTAAAGGTTGTAAAATTGGGACCCAGAGGAGAAATGACTTTGCCAAAATCATAGGAATGCAAGGGGGTCATAGATTTAGAGCTGGAAAAGACTTTAGAGGCCAACCTTCTCATTTTGCTGATCAGGAAACTCAGACTAAGTGACTTGCCCAAGTTTGCATACGTTGTAAGAGACGGAGGCAGGATGTGATCTTAGGTCCTTCCATGTTCTTTCTGTTGTGTCACAACAGACCACAGTCACTTGCCTAAGGCAGTTAGTGGCAGACCTAACTTCAAGGTCAAGGTCAATTTTGATTGATAGACCTCTGGCATCTACCTTTCCATCTACCAACCTCCAATTCAGTCTCTATCAGTACAGTTTGAACATACCTGGTTAGATGCTCCTCACAGTCCACTTGAAGAGACAATTCCAACTCCTAGGGGTTAAAATTTACCCTGTGCTATCCAGTAAAAAAAACAAAACCAAAACAAAAAGGATTTTGGTTCTGTCCTTCAGTTTGCCAGGACTCTGCGCCATTTACTTCACAATCACATTCAGCAAACCTATGAGCCTTTCTTTCCATCAGCATAACTCAACATCACATGGGCACGGTTACCATTGCATGATGCAACTCACATAAAACACCAGGCTAGCGCTGTTCATTGCTAGGGAGAGGCCAGTGGGTAGTGCAGCAGAAGTCAGAATCGTTGGTGAGTCTAAGACTGGGCTGGTATGGCCTCTGGAATGCTATGGACAAGAGGGGATAATGCAAATGTCTGTGTGGGGTAACACAAAGAGTTCTGTCCTTGGTAGCCAGATGATCTGTATGCCTACAGGGTGGTAAGTCATTTCAACTTCTGGGTCTCAGTTTTCTCATCTGGAAAATGAATGGGTTGGATGGAGATGATTTCTAAAGGTTTGGGCTTTTGTTATTCTCTGGTTCTAACCTTCTATGTTGTAAGGTTCCTTCCACCTCTAATACCATGTATTCTAAGTTGCCTTCTAGCTCTGACATTCTGTGTTCTAAGGGCCCTCCTAGCTTGAACATTCTATGTTTTAGGGTCCCTTCCAGCTCTGACATCTTATGTTTTGAGGTCTCTTCCAGCCCTATCATTCTACCTTCTGAGGTCCCTCCTAATCCTGACACTCTCCATCATTAAGGTCCCTTTCAACCCATAACATCTGTTCTACACTCTCATACCCTGCTCTCCAAATCTAATATTCTTTGATTTTGAATGAACTTACCTTTTCATCCAGAGGGCAAAAAGGAAGAAGGTCTGTTATTTGGAGCCCCTCAAAAAATGCATATCTGCACAGCTCTCCCTTTACATTTTAATGCAAATAAACAGCCCACTGCAAGTAGAACAGCTTAATGATTTTCCCCACAATGTAATCTAGTTTATAGATCTGTATAAAGGTTTTATGGCAACGCTGTTGATTATGCCGTGTCCCAAATGATTTATCAGAGAAGCTGATGTAAAAGACCAGCAAGAAAATGCTGGGGGAGTTAACTACCTAATTCTTCCTTGGAAATAACTAAACAGACATAGCCCTGAGGAAACTTGAAATCCGTCTGGAACCGCAAACAACTTGTAATTTCTTTGCCTTTGATGACTTTCCCCACGCTCAGGTAGCAGCAATAAATTCAGCATTTGTGACAGGCAGAAGACAGACGGAAATTCACTGTTCCCATTATGGTCCCTTTAATCACTTGCAGGCAGCGTGTACAGTGTGTACAAGCGGGCTTCCCCAGGATCCCTGGTTGCTGCAGGTGGCCGAGCAGGGGCTGGGATGTGGCCTTCTGCAGGGGTTTCTTTCTAGTTTTTTTTTTTTTTCTGGGAGTATCAAGCTGTACTTTGGATTTATCAGACTGGTTAACTCAAGGGAAGAGGAGAATTCTAAAGAAGCCCCTATCCTGGAGTCTTGCCATAAGAGGACCAGTCAGGGAGGGGAGTTTAGCATAAAGGGCATATCCTGGGCCCTCCTTAAAGGTGTTTACTGCCTGGAATTGACAGGGGGCTCATTGAAGCCCAAGCTCCCTCTGAGATGATTCCATAGCACAGATTCCCAAAGACAAGGCACAGTCAGGAGAAAACCAATCTCCAAGACCTCTCTTACCTCTACTACTAGATGTTCCGTGTTCTACCTGAAGCTCCTTCCAATTCTAACATTTGGTGTTCTGAGGACCCTTCTAGCATGCTGATATTCTGTTTTTCCATAATCTATGTTCTAAAGTCACTTCCAGAAAAATCAAAGATTCTGAGGATTGGAATGGACCTCACCAGACACATAGCCTAACTCATATCTAAAGAGAAATCCCCTTTCCAACATTTCTAACAGGTGGCTATTCAGCATTTACTTAAACACCCCTTAAGGCAGCTCACTGATTAGAAATGTTAACTAGGACTAGGTAAAGAACAGACCTGAGAGATACTCCACTAGTGACTTTCCCTTTGGTTCGCACGTGATCCATTGATGAAAACTCTGGATACGGTGATTCAGTCACCCTTGAATCTACCCAACCAGCTCATTATTTATCTCCCGCCATCTTGTTCACAAGCACAGCAGAAGAGCATTTGTCTCTACGTTCTAGAACTCCCATATCCCACTATTTAGAAATCTCACCCTTTCCTCACTGCCATCTCCAGTCAAAAGCCATTTGTCCTTCCTTTGGACTCGCCTAACAATAGGTTTGAATCTTTCAGAAACTTTCACATGCTCTCCTTTTTATTCTAGTTATTCGTGCACATGTCTTAACTTCCTTGCCCCCAATAAGACCAGCTGTAGGCTCCTTGAGAACAGTAACTATGTCTTATTCCCTGTTGTATCCCTCACAGTCTAAGATAAACCTTTGCACACAGTAGGCATTCAATCGATGTTGGTGGAATTGAATTGAAAAGCTCATAATCCTGTAATGACAGAGGGAGAATAAATAATCTTATTTTTCCTCTCCACTTTCTATCAAACAATAGCCAAATATCTACGAAGCAAAAGTGATAATAATAAGAATTTCTCACATCTCTTTAGTGCCATAAAGTTTACACCATACTAGATCCAATACTATATCACTGTACTAATTCAATAAAGTAGAATGTGCAAATATTATTGTCCCCAGTTAGAAGCACCTATGTGGCCCAGTGAATAAAGAGCTGGGCCTGTAGTTACCGAGACCTGAATTCAAATCTGATCTCAGACACTTACTAGATCTGTGACCCTGGGAAAGTCACTTAACCTCTGTCAGCCTCAGTTTCTCCAACTGTAAAATAGGGATTGCAAGAGTCCCTACCCCTCAGGGTGGTTATGAAGATCAAATAAGGTAATATTCATAAGGTGCTCAGCACAGTGGCTGGCATATAGTAGGCACATAAGAAATGTTTGTTCCCTTCTGCATAGCCTTCCCAATCTGTGGAGGAGGTAAGAAGCTCTAAATGGCTCTGCTTTGCCTATGATCATCTAGCTAGCAGGGTTCAGGAATGGTGCTCCTGGCTGTTATACTGTACCATGCTGCATCGATATAGAAGACAAGAAGGTAACTGATAGGAAGATGATAAAGCACTATGAGAAATTGTATCTGATTGCCGTGAGGGGGGGATGGTCAGCAGAGATGTCAAAGAAACTGAGGAAAAGGCCAATGCAGATCGTTATTTAGTAAGTTCTGACCTTTAAGGGTACATTTTCAGTAACTATGAGGGGAAGGAGATAGATAGAGCGACAGATAGATAAGATAGATAGATGAGACAGATTGAGATAGATGAGATAGGTAGATAGATAAAGAGATAGAGAGATAGATGAGATAGATAGATGAGACAGACAGACAGACAGACAGATAGATAGGTGGAAGGAAGGAAGTTATGGAGTGGGGAGAAAGTAGGTATTTTAGGCAGGACAGGTAAGCCATTTCTTTGAGAAGTTTGGTGGTGAAAAGGAAATAGAACGATAGGTAGAAAAGATAGCAAGGGCCTCAGTTACAGTTGACCATAGTAGACATAAATTGTTAGCGCTTTGGTCACAGTGGGGCAAGTACGTGGCGCAGCGGGTAGAGCAATGGGCCAGGAGTCAGGAAGATTCATCTTCCTGACTTCAAATCCAGCCTCAGACACTTACTAGTTGTGTGACCCTAGGCAAGTCACTTAATCCTGTTTGCCTCAGTTTCCTCATCTGTCAAATGAGCTGGAGAAGGAAATGGCAAACCATTCCAGTATCTTTGCCAAGAAAACCCCAAATGGGGTCACTGAGAGTTGGTCGTGACTGAAAAAGCAGCTGAACTGAACTTGGTTACATCAGGGGAATCGTAGAGAATGACTCAGTCTCAATGCTGGAAGGATCTTGGGGATCATCTAGGCCAATCCTTAAATGAAAGCAGGAATTTCTTCTGCCACATCCTTGAAAAGTTGCCAACCATTTTCTGCTCTGAGACCCAAACCAATGAGACCTCCCTCCCTCCCGAGGAAGCCCATTCCATTCTGGGAGAGCTCTGATGGATACATTTCTCCCATAAGGATCTAAAATTTACCTCCCCATAATTTCCCCTACTTCTCCAAGTTCTGCACTTTGGGCTGAAGAAGAATATGTCTAATAATTCATCCAAATGACAGCCTTTTAAATTCTTGAAGGTAGCAATCATTTCCCCTCAGAGCTTTTTCTTTTGCAGGCTCAACATCCGCATTTCCTTTGACTACTCTTCATAAGTCACAGGTTCCAGGCCAGCCTGCTTACCTCCCTTCAGATATATTCTAGCTTATCAATACCCCTACTTGCATATGATGCTCAGAACTCAACACAGTACAATAGTGCACTGAGATTTGGGGGAAATATACTTTAGATGGTACCTGACTAATAGAGGGTACAGAAAGACCATCACCTTTCTTTCTCTAAATAATCCTTTTTTATACAAAGATATCATTAGTTTTTTGTTTGCCACATCATGATAATGACCACTATTAAGCTTGCAATTCACTAAAATCCCCAAATTCACTCTGGCTCTGCCCACAGTAGGTGCTTAATAAAGGTTTATTTCATGATACACTTCTTGTTGTTTGATAGTTTAAAATTCTACATTCTAAGATCTTTTCTAGCCTTTAACATACGATGGTTATGCAATCATCTCGTCCTCCCTTCTGAGTGTCAGCTCTTCTCCCTTTTAATTTAAACCCTTCGGGTCCTGCTGAAGATGCCTTCCTAAGACTATAACATTCAAGGGTATAATCCTCGGTAGATTGGCCTCTTCTACTTGGGCTGCTGTCTATGATTCTTCGGCCTCAAGAAACCAACAAACTAGTGAGCTGCCATCATCCTTAGTTTCTGATGCCAGTTCTAAACTCACCCACCAATCTAGATCTTCTCTGGCTCAGAAAAAGGTAGATCAATTTTGCTGTTCTCAGAACATAATGGTGAAAGGTGAAAGCCCATGTGCTTGGTCTATAAGGTCATGGTGACACCCTAACTCTCCTCCTTCTGGCCCAAATGTGGCACCAGTCTCCTTTAGGAGACAAGATTAAATACAATAAAATTGTATTCAAGATTGAATACAATAAAAAACTTAGCAAGAGCTCGAACTGGAATCTTTTCTTTTCCTTGCTCTGGGGAAAATGAAACAGAGACACCTGGGAAGGCACAGCCTTAAAGAACGTGGGTTTACTTGCACAGCTGACAATAAATATGTTTTTCAGGAAAAGAAAATTCGCTGGAACAAGAATGCCTGCCTGCCCATCACCAGAGAAAAGCCTGTTTGTGTGGGTAGCACAATGGGGAATGTGTTCCTCCCATGCAGAGACTGAGAAATGGAATTTGTTTTTCTGACCCCTGGTAGCTTGGTTAACGTATTCGTTTCCCAACTGATGGAAACTTATCTCTCTTGGTAGAGGGCCTCCAGTGAGTCCATTAGTGTGAAGGGGGCCTGTTTAGGAGATGTTGTCATCCTACGGGAGCAGATCCAAAGCAGGCTGCCAGAGGCGTCTACACAACAACAACAACAAAGACAACAACAACAAAGACAACAACAACGTAAAGATTTCTAGCATTCATATGGCGTGTTAACACTTACAAGATGCATTACAAAAACTGTCTCATTTTGTCCTCACAACAACCCTGGGATGTGGGTGCTATTATGATCCCACTTTACAGATGACTAAACTGAGACTGGGGGAGTTGAAGTGACTTGCCCAGGATTGTACTGCATGTCTGAGGGTGGAGTTGAACTCAGGTCTTCTGAGCTCCAGGAATTCAGTTGAAGGAGCTGGACTCCAGGTCCTGTACTCTACTGACTTACCACCTGGTTACCACGTCCTGTTCCTGTTTGTTTCAGGCAGGTTATTATTCTTTCTCTGGGCTAACTCTACCCTGATGGGGTTTCTTTTTAGTCCTGTGCTACTTGTTCCAGACCTCAGGTTGGCTCACTCCCCACTTGACTTTCCTGCCTCTTCCCTAGAAGGACACCAACAAGGCAGGACACAGGGACAGGGCCTCTAACCTGCAACCCTGCCAGCTACTAGCTGTGATTAGCCCACAGGGCTCCCACCTTCTCTGCAGAATCCATCTCTCGGTTTTCCTAAAGTTGTTACAGCACAAATATTTCCTATTCGATGGCCAGCCCTCTTCCCCATACCCTGTGAACATCATTTACCCCCGCAGGACTCTAGCCAACTTTATGTGACTATAAGTCACAGAGAAAGTGCCAACTTTTCTTACTAGTGTTGGTATCCCCCTAGGCCAAACTTCCTTATCTCTACTGGAGTCCCAACAACCTCCCAGGCATTCACACCCACAACCTTGGTGTTAATCTCTACTCCTCACTTTCATTTACCTGATGTATTCAACTTATTTCCATATCTTTTCCTTTCTGCCTTCACAACATCTCTCAAATATGTACTCTTCTCTCCACCCACATTGTCTTAACCCTAATTCAAGCCCTCATCACCTTGCACCTGAGTTATTGCAAGAGCCTTCTAACTAGTCTCCTTTCCTCAAATCTTTCCGTACTCCAATCTATCCCCCACTCAGCTGCCAAGGTGATGTTTCTAAAGGATAGGTCTAATCACAGCACCACCCACCCATCCCCTTGCTCAATAAACTCTAGTGACTTTATTGTCTCCAGGATCAGATAGGAATTTTTTAGTTTGGCATTTAAAGTTCTTCATAACCTGACCCTTTCCCACATTTCCAATCTTTTTACACCTTACCTCCCTAAAAGACTATTTTACAGAGAAATCACCCAAGGCTGATACACAGCGGTCAGAAGAAGTGATATGAGGACTGTCTCAAGGTCTCTTGAACTGTGGAATCAATTAAATGACACGGGAGACACTCCAGCATGGCACGCCCACATCACGGAAGGCGCTGTGTTTTATGAGCAAAGCAGAATTGCAGTAGCTCAAAAGAAATGTGAGATGTGCAAGTTTCATGATATCTCCACTCCAAATGTGAATTTAGACTATTTGTGCCTGATCTGTGGTAGAGCCTTCCAAGCTCACGTTGGTCTGATCATCCACAGTCAGACACTCTGTACCTTGATTCCAATATAGTGATATCATTTCGGTCCTCTTCGAGAATGAAGGACAACAACCAACCAGCCAAACAATTATATACTCTAGGTTCCTGATGCAATGGTCTGCTTGCATTTCATTGAACACTCCCGTCCCTTGTCTTAGCATTTCTAGAATGCTCTTCCTCCTCACTTCCATCTCTTGGTGCCCTTGGCTTCCTTCAAGGCTCAGCTAAGTCCTTGAGAACACTTTCTCAGTCCCCTCAGCTGAGATAAGCTTCCAACAACTCTGTACATAACTTGACTATACCTAGTTACTACACGCTGTCTGTCCCATTAGAATGTGAGATCCTTCATGAATGGAGACTGACCTCGCCTTTATTTGTATCCTCCGCAATTAGTGCAGTGTCTCAGCACATAGCAGGTATTTAAGAGAAGCTTACTGACTGGCTGGATACAGGGAGTTTCCTTACTCAAGAGCTCCATGTATCACTGAAATCACAGGTCCAGTTCCCATCCCTTCTTCAGTCCATCTTTCGGTTAAAGTAAAAATTGGTCTTCCTAAAGTCCAAGACTGACCATCTGTTGTTGTTCTTGTTGAGTTGTTTCTGCCTCTTTGTGATCCCATTTCATATTTTCTTGGCAGAGATACTGGAGTCGTTCGCACTTCCTTCTCTAGCTCATTTTACAGATGAGGAAACTGAGGTACACAGGATTAAGTGACTTGCCCCGAGTCATAGCTAATAAGTGTCTGAAGCTGGATTTGAACTCAGGAAGATGAGTCTTCCTGATTCTAGGCCTGCTAATCTATCCACTGTGTCACCTAGCTTCCCAAGTCTGACCATGTCACTTCCCTATTCAATGGTTCCCTATTACCTCCAGGATAAAATATAAAATCCTCTGTGTGGTTATGAATGCCATTCATAATCTGGTCCTTCCTGCCTTTCCATTTTCTTATGCCTTACTTATGCCTCATCCATTGCCCCACTCTGGGCATTTTCTCTGACTGTCATCCATGTGTGGAACTCTCTCCCTCCTCAACTCCACCTTCTCGGTTCCCTGGATGCCTTCATTCAATTGTCTTCACTTTCTTTGTACATAGTAGTTTGCGTGTGGTTTCCTCCTTAAGACCAAGAGTTCCTCAAGAGTAAGGCTCCTCTTTGCCTTTCTTTGTACCCCAGTGTTTGGCACAGTGCCTGGCACAGAGTCAGAACTAAATAGAAACTTACTGACTGCCTGGCTGCTTTCACCCTATGGGCATGTATTCACAATACAGTGTTAACACAATACAGTCAACTCCTTTTTTTTCATTCTATTTACTTTAGGAGGAGGGAAAGGGATATGGTTTTCCCTGTGATTTTTTTCTCCCTTTCTCCTCTTATTTTATTGTTCATTTACTCTCTGTGGCACATTTCTTGCTTTCTTAAACAGAGCTGAGCTAGGATCACTTACTCAGCCACCTTCAGAAGAGCCTCAACAATCATGGGGATGTGCTATGATAAGCAATTATTAAATAGAATAAAATCCTATTAAAAAGGACATCGATAAACCAAGGATTCTGTTGCAGGCAACATCCTCTGTATCGTAGGTCTAGCACTTGGCATTCAATACTCTCTAAATTCTGATGCCATCCTACTCTAATCTAATTCTTAGCATAGTGTCTGGCACATAGTAGGCACTTAATAAATATTTATTGATTGAATCTTTGTGGCTTTAGGAAGCTTGGACTAGATAATCTCTAAGGTCTAAATCTCTAAGGTCCAAAGAGCTCAAAGTCCTCTGAATCTTCAAATTCTGTCCGATGACCAAAAGCAAAAGAAGAGAATTTCAGGTATCATTGGGATAAAACAACATCAAAAATGGGTTATGTAATATTAAGAGTTTTTGCACAAATAATTATCAATGCAGCTAAAAACAGAAGAGAAACTGTCAAGTGAGAAAATATCTTTTCATCAAATATTTCTGCTAAAAACCTGCTATCCATGATATGTAGGAAATCAACACAAATAAACATCATCAAGAACCATTCTCCAACACGTAAAATGGTCAAAGGATATGAACGAAAACTTTTCAAAGCAAATGCAAATTACTGATAACTATATGAAAAATGCTCTTAATCATTAATGATAAGAAAACTACAGTTAAAGCAATTCTCAAGTGTGACCACAAGCTCATCAGGTTTGACAAAGATGATAAATGATGGAGAGAGTCAAAGTTAGAGCGGTTGAAGACAAGCACTCTGATGCATTGTTAGTAGATCTACAATTTGGTCCAACTATTTTGGAAACAATATGGCATTTTTCAAGAAGGCCACTCAACTGTTGATACCCTTTGAGCCAGCAATCCCACTATTAGGCATATATCCCAAGAAGGTCAAAGACAGAAAGAGGAAAAAAACCTATAAATGTATCATTACTGTGTTTCTGTGCTACAAAAAAATGGAAATGAAACAGGTGCTCATCAAATGGGGGATGGTGAAACAAACTGTGGTGTGTAAATTAATAATACTGTAACATAAGAATTGGTAAATTAATGGAAACGTGAGGAATTATTTGAATAAACACAGAACAAAGTCAACCAAGCTAGGAAAACAATATAGATGATACAATAAAAATATAAACAAATATAATACAGTAATGTAAACAAAAACAACATTAAAAGGTAGACAGACTGAATAACAGAAAGACCAATCTTAGTTCCAAAGAAGAGATGATGAAATTTAGTTCCCAGCACTTAGCACAGTGCCTGGTACACAGAAGGCACTTGATGAATGCTGGTTGACCAAATGATTAATAACTCTTGGATGAGGGGAGGGGCACTGCCCTAGTGGAAAGCTGCATATGCTGCCAGAAATGGGTACTTTGTATTTTGTTAGTTGGTTTTGCTTACCCATTTTTCTTTGTTATAGGAAATAGTTCAAAGCAGAAGGTATAGTGGAAGATGTCTGTGGCATTGAAATAATAAATAAAAAGCAGGGAAGAATACAGTGGGACTATTACTTCCTTACTCCTCAAAGTTCTGATTTTCTTAACGCAGTCCACAACTGCATTAACCTTTTGGCTGCCATATCAAACTACGAAGTCATGTTGACCTTGCATTTTGCTAAAAAGCCTCTGATCTACCTTTTAGACCATCTGCTGCCTAACCTGCCTCTGCCATCTTGTTCTCATGAAGTTCACTACTGAACTGAAATGCCAGGCTTTACAGTTATCCCTACCAAATTTCATTTTAAATCCCAATGTTCTGTCATGGTGAGATCATAGCAGACAATACCTCTTTCAGCTATTGCTCCCAGCTTATTTTTGGCCATTTATGACAGTATCGAAGTCAATGATAAATTTTTTAACTGGCATAGATCTCTGGGAATTCTATTAGAGTCTTCTTTCCAAGATGACATCAAACCATTAATGATCACTCTCTGTACTCATACTCCAAATCTACCCAACTCTTCTAACAGTTTAAATGACATTTTCAGTTCTCCATATTTTCCGCAAAAATAGCAAAAAACCCACTTCATAAAATCTTTGTTATTATGGAATGAAAGGTTCAGGGAACCCAAAATTCATCAACACTTAAAAAATATTTTATTTTTTCCCAATTACATGTAAAAACAATTAACATTCAATTTTTAAAATTTTGAGTTCCACATTCTCTTCCTTCCTCCTTACCCTCCCCCCTCAATGGGAAGGAAGCAATTTGATATGCTTATACATGTGAAGTCATGCAAAATTTATTTCCATATTAGTCATGTTGCATCAACAATTTTTTTTAAATAGGCCAATTCCAAAACAGCTACCCCAACAACCTTTTGCATCCTCCTTAACTTCTTTACATTAGATACCACTACCTCCTGAGTTTCCAATGGCAGCATCACTGGGAACCCCAATGCTATTGACAGAACTGTGGAGTGTAATAAGATGTACACTGAATCTAGAGTCAGAAGCCTGGGTCTTTGTATACCAGCTTTGGCCTCTACCTGCTGAGTGACCTTACACGAATCCTCTCCCTATTTCAAGCATATATTTCCTCACTGTCGAAGAGCAAAGATCATGTTTATGCTGCCACTCTCATGCTGTGATTGTAAAGAAAGTGCTCTGTAAAAGTGAAAACACTGTGGCAAGGAGGGTTGCCATTATTAACGTCATTGATCTGTGGCACCACTACCATCAGCACATGAGTTCTAACCTTCTCTTGTTGGAGAAAAAAAAAAATTAAAAAAAGATGGGTGGGAGGGAATACCCCTCAGCCCTTCTCTAAACGTTATACAAATTGAAGTGACACATTAGGTCCTTCTCACATTGAGAATAATAAATTGTTTCCTGCCTTATCAAGCCTAATGGCATTTTGTAAATCATATTGCCGCCTGAAGCTTGTTGAGCTCAATCAATCACTGGAATGACAGGTCTTGGTCCCTACCAACAACATAGCAGTATAAGGATGGATCCATCTGGCCTCCAGTAGCTCTATTTCTTAATGCCATCTATTGAGGAGAGGGGAGTATGCTGGTGCCAGGTTGAAAGGAGGTAAGAAGACTGGAAATCGTCATAGATGGGACTAAAAATATATCATCTGAGTTTCAGGAGTGTCATATATGTTACCGGGGATTGGCATTACTTTGCCAATGAGAATCCAAGAATAATATCTAGCAGGCTCACAAAGTGCTTTACAAATATCTCATTTTCTCATTATCTCATTTTAACTTCAAAACAATCCCAGGAGGTCCTTGCTATTATTATCCCCATTTTACAGATAAGGAAATCTCAGATGAGAAATATAAGAATATCAAACTTGAAAGGGACCTTCCTGCAACATCCCTAACAAGTTTATCCTCTACAAAAGGTGTCCACTGATAGGTAGTGGCAGTAACATTCCTCAGTATAGCAGAACCAGATTAAAATGTAATGGGGAAATATTTAACAAAATAAATAAAATACAACCAAACATAGATAATGTTAATGTGTCATTTTCTAAGTTAATATGCAACTCCCAGAATCCTTTTATAAGGTTCGTTGTTCAGAGTTTTCAGTTGTGTCCAAGTCTTTGTGATCCCATTTGGGGTTTTCTTGGCAAAGATACTGGAGTGGTTTGCCATTTCCTTCTCCAGCTCATTTTACAGATGAAGAAACTGAGGCAAACAGGGTTAAGTGACTTGCCCAGAGTCACACAACTAGTAAGTGTCTGAGGCCAGATTTGAATTCAGGAAGATGAGTCTTCCTGATTCCAAGCCCAGTGCTCTATGCACTGTGTCACCTAGCTGCCCAGGTGTTTTCTATACTCACTCACAATTGCTTTTTATTCACTTTGTATATTTTTAGTGTTTACTCATTTGTGTATGTATATGTCTACCAGTAGACTATGTGCTCCTTGAAGGGATGGTGTCCTTTGTCTTTGTTTTTGTACATAGTAGATGTTTAACTAATACTTGTAGAATTGAAATGAAATATTGTCACAAATAGCTGAAGAGAGATTGAATCTGTAGGGTTAAACTAGGACCAATAGAGAAAATTAAAGGAAGTTAGATTTGAGCTCTATAAAAAGAAGAAATTCCTAATCTGTTCAGAGCTGTCCAAGAATGGAATGGGCTGATTTGGGAATAACAATCACAACAGGTGTTTTCTGTTAAGGCAGGGAAGTGCTAACATAGATGGAGGATTGGATGAGGACCCAGAAAGCACCTGTATTTAAATCTTATCTGAGATGCTTAATAACCATGTTTTCCCCTGGGCAAGTAATTTAAGCTCCCTTTGCCTCAGTTTCCTCATCTGTAAATTGGGAGTAAAAATAGCACCTACCTCACAGGCTTGGTATGAGGATCAAATGAGATTAAAAAAGTTTACAAATCTAAAAGCTCTATATAAATGTGAGCTATTATTATTGTATGAGGCCTTTCCCAATCCCCCCAGCTGCTTGTGCTTCCCTCCCAAATTAACTTGTATTTAATATATATATTTATATGAACATGTTGTATATTTATAAACACATGATAATACTCTACATATTATATATAATGTGTGATACATAACATATATAAAATATGATATATGATTATATAACAGATTAAAATGTAATGGGGAAATATTTAACAGAATAGAATAGAATATAGATAACATTAATATGCAGCTAATATATTATAATTATTTATATCTAATATAGTATATGTATTAGATATTATCTATATCTGATATATTGCATCTCTATATTATATAATGTTAGATATTACATAATAATTTATGAGAATATTATATACTATATGACATACAATAATATATGTATTTGTATGCATATACAGGGTTTCTTCCAATAGAATATAAGGTTCTTGGGAGCAGGGGATGCTTCATTGCTGTCTCTGAAGCCCCAGCATTTGTCTGACATATAGCAGGTCCTTATTAAATGTTCACAAATTAATTGCTTGATAGAGCTTTTAAGTTTGCAAAATTCTTTGATCCTAACTTCCAGGTGAAGTCAATATTATAAATACTACTATAACTTATATATAAAGAAAGTGAGGTTCAGGGAAGCTAAATGGTTTGCTCCTTTTCAAACAGCTGGTGCCAGAGGTAGGATTTGAACCCACATCTTGCATAATGAGAAGATCAACACTCTTTACACTACACTATTCTAAGAGGTCTCCTTGTTAGTGGAGAGAAAGCCCCTCTTCCAGCAGAGGATTCAACCCATATTTGTTAATCACTTACCACATGTCACACTTGATGCTAGTCAGTAGGGATAAAGGTACAAAAATGAAGCAATTCCTACCTTCAAGAAGCCTACATTCATTCCTCTAGTGGGAAGGAAAGACATGTTTGCAGATAATTGAAAATTAATATATCCACATTAATTTTGTGGAAGGACATTCAGGAAGTAGGAAATCACAGAGGTTTCTTGAGCAGAAAAAGTGACATTATGAGTACTAGGTATTAGGAGTATTAATTTGATAGCTAAGTAAAGAGATAGGAAAAGGAAAAGGGGGTCAATGGGGAGACCAAGTGTGTTGGTAAGCAAAATGGCCTTTGTTTTCTTTGAGTAACTTGGTGTATTTCATTAAGCCTTACTAGGTGCTAAGGCCCAGGCCCAAACCCCTATTAGGTGTGAAACCTATGTGGGTGTGGATTGGTGACTGGGGTGGGGCCCAAGGTGGGGCTGGCTAAGGGGAGGTGTTAACTCCAGAGCCACGCCCTATTAGGTGTTAACCTAATCTATGTGGATGTGAGCCTCCCAGGGTCCTAAAGGGAGGGGCCAACTCAAGAACCAATCACCAGAGCCTAAGCTCTGGTCATCCAGATGACGTTTGATGACGTCTGAAGCCCAACAAAAAGGGAGGACAGAGCCATTGGTACAGGGCTCTCGAGATGGTATTGATGAGGAGACTCCAGGCAGCTGTAGCTAAGGGGCCCTCCAGCTTGTAAACCCAGATGCCGAGACTTTGTTGAACTCTGGTAATTATGTATTGGGATTTGAATCAGACAAGGTCTGTCTGTTGATGTTTGTAATTTTTTTGTATTTTATTCTGAAGTTCAGAGTGCTGGCTTTTTCCTCTGAACTAAGTGAATGGTATTTGTATGCTGAATTAAAGTAAGCTTGTCAACCCCTTCACCTTGCTTTCCTTAGTTAAGCAGATCAAAAGAACCTGTGCTGTTGGCAGCTTTCTGGGTGCTGGCTGTGGGTGGATCTTACACCCCCACAGAAGCTGTTAGCCGAATTGTTGAAACACCAAGGAGAAGTCCAGGGGAGAGGAGACAAGTGTCTTAACTAACATGGTGGCTATGGAAGTGGAAATGAGAGAATGATGGCAGGATGCATTAGATAGTGACTAATTTGAATATGGAGGCTGATGAAGAGGAAGATGCTGAGAATGACATCTGTGTGATTGACAGAAAGAGAGAGGTTAGGAAGATAGATGGGTTGACCTTATCTTCCCCCACTCAGACTTAGAGAATCATAGCATTTGAAGGCATTCGACACAGGAGCAGAGATCCAACAAGTAGCCACCTAGTTTCTACTTAAAACAGCAACAATGATAGGCAATTCACTGGAGGGTCCTGGGGGAAAGGGAAATCCATTCCACCTTTGAACCTTCCAATGTTGAGGAAGTTTTCCTGAATATTGAGTGGAGATAGATCTACCCTCCAGCACTCAGCAGAACAAGCCTAATGCCTTTTCCACAGGATAGTCCTTTAAATATTTAAAGAGTTGTTCAGCCCTTTCTAACTCTTCCCTTTTCCTTGCTAAGTATCCTCATTTTTCCCCCACGGATCTTTATGTGGTATGCCTTCCTAATCCAATCACAGTGGTCTTGCTCACCATTCTCTCTATATGCTTCATTTTGTCAGTGTTTCCCCCTAAAATGTGGAACTGGATAAAATACCCTATATGTTGTCTGACAAGGACAGCATATGTCCTTCTCTGCATAGTATTCATCTCTTAGCTCAGTGGGACCACAGACAGACCTAGAAGGCATGACTGAACTAAGACGAAGTACAACAATTTTATTTTGTATCTAGGAGCCCACCTCTATAAGTTAAGCACAGATAAATATTTCATCTTTCTTGCCTTCCCCTTTCACCCCTTCATATTATCTTCATATCCTCTCTCTCCTCTCTCTCTCTCTCTCTCTCTCTCTCTCTCTCTCTCTCTCTCTCTCTCTCTCTCTCTCTCTCTCTCCCCACCTCCCTCTCTTTCATACATATTTGTATACAAATACACACACAGAAAATGCTGCTTATACCAAGTGAGATTGTGCCTGGGACTTCTTTTGAAACCAAGGGTTATGGTATGCCACAATGGGAGTGGTTAGCAGACCACTTACTTACCACTTACCACTGCCACTTACCAGTTACCAGTGCCACTTACTGCTTGTGTCACCTTGGGTAGATCAGTGATACTCTTTGGGCCTCGGTTTCCTCATCTATAGTTTGAGTGGGTTGCGCTTGATGACCTCTAAGTTCCCTTTACACTCTCTAAATAATAAGCTATCCTGATCATACACCACAAATACAAATAAAGAAGACTGAAGTACACCGCTCCCCCCCAAACAGAGCGCAAGCTCACTGAGGGCGGGAATAGTTTCATCTTTGTCTTAGCATCCCCAGTTCCTGGGTAGAGGGCACACAGTAGGTGGGATAAATGCTCGATTATGAATTGGTTGGTTCTCTAGTTTGAGATGAGGTTATACCAAAACTACTAGACATCTTGATGAATTCACTATGTGCTATGACAAGATGGAACAAGGTATTTGAATACACTTGAACTGAGGGAAGAAAAGGCATGTTGAGCTCAAATAGAATAAAGACACTGTCTCCTGGACCTCTCACGGAGGCAGCCCTCAAAGCCGCTGTGGCTCTGGGCTCAGGGACCCTCTCCTTCCTAATAGAAAGCTACTTGGTATTTGAAATCTAGAGACTTTACAGCTCCACTAACAAGGAAATGTCTTTCCTACCTTAGAGTTCCATCAATACCTTTTCACTTTTCGACCTCCAACTGCCTACCAAGATGGAAGAATTTGGAAACTGACACATAGATCAGGGACTGTTCTCTCCAGGCAGCAGGATCATGGCGAGTCAAGAAATTCAGCTGCTCCTACTGCTGGGGATGGAATTATATAGACCAGGGCTGCCCAACCTTAGGTTTTTATTGAAACAATAGACAATATATTGTGATTTGCCATTTTAGTGAGAGCTCTACTGTAGTTTGGCTTCATTTACTAAAGCATTTATGTAAATTTCTATGCTTGTAGCAGGTCGCATAAATCTCACTGCGGGCCGCATTTTGGACAGCCCTGATATAGACTCTTGAAATGATTGCCTTTTACCGCTTTCAAAAAGTGAGAGGCAAGATCCTACCCACTCAATCACAGGCTACAATAATAGACTTGGACCAGGATTCTAGGTGACATGACACAGGTAGATTCTATCCTAAGAAACCTCAGCAAAAGAAAATAAAATATTAACTCACAAAACAAACTGGGGGAGGGAGGGACATGACTACTCAGATTACAAAAGCATATTTTGCTTTACCAAAAGATTCATCCCTGGAATCTTTTCATTCATCGCTGCTCTGTGCCCATGTTTTCATTTAAAGGGCACCACTATATAAACAGTCAGGATGGCAGGTTCAGAGGAACTAGAATTAGGATCAGTGGCAATAGAAATTTATTTGGAAATGAAAAAATAAAAAAAAAATCTCAGAAAGGGGAACAGGAAGAAGAAATTAATGGGGTAGAAAAAGAGGAGAAGGAAGAAGACAGTATCTTTCCTCCCTTAATTGTTGTGTTGTTCAATTGTTTCTCTTATGTCTGATTCTTCATTTGGGGTTTTCTTAGCAAAGATACTAGAGTGGTTTGCCATTTCCTTCTCCAGCTAATTTTACATTTGAGGAAACTGAGGTAAATAGGGTTAAGTGACTTGCCCAGGGTCACACAGCTAGTACGTATCTGAGGCTGGATTTAAACTCAGGTCTTCCTGACTCCAGGCCTGGCGCTCTATCCACTGTGCCACCTAGCTGCCCCTACCATCTAGTTGCTCCCTTAATTAAATTTCCTTTCTATCCTGTATGCAGGTTCTTTGTTCTTTGTTTGCCTATTGTCCATGCCATTAGATCATGAGCTCCTTGTGGGCAGGGATCCCCAGTGCTTAACACAGTGCCTGGCTCATAGTAGGTGCTTAATATTGACTGATTGAAGAATGAAGGATCATAGGGCAATGGAGCAAGAGCTAGAAGGGACCTCAGAGGCCATCTGGGCAGCTAGCCAGCACAACGAACCCTGACCATGAGTCAGGAAGATCTGAGTTCAAATCTTGTCTCACATACTTACCAGTTGTGTGATCCTAGACAAGTCACCTAAACTCGATCTCAATCTCCTTAGCTGTAAAATGTAATAATACTCACCTTCTAGGGTTGTTGTGAAGATACCATGAGATAATATTTGCAGAGCATTTTGCAAGACTTAAACAGCTATATAAAATGCTTGCTATAATTATCCTTATTTGGTCTGTAGACAACCTTGTAAGGAAAACAGTGCAAGCATCATTAACCCTCTGTCAGATAAGAAAGCTGAGCGACAAAATCGGACAGAAGAAGTTGTCTGCCAAAAGTCATATTGCCCGTTATGTGGTGATACTGAAGTTTGAGACTAAATCTTCTGATCTAACTTTGGTTCTTATGCCACTATATCTGGTTTTATTTAAGCCAAATCAATTGATAACCATTTATGAAGCTCCTACTAAGTGCCAAGCACCGTACTAAGCTAGGGATTTGAATCAGGAAAATAATGTAACTTGCCCAAAGTCTTTGTAAGTAATCTGGGAGGGGGGAAGGGAGGGATGGAGGTGTATTTTTAGAAATGAATGTAATGTAAAAACAAAAGGCATCAATTAATAAAAAGAAGCAGGGCAGGGTTGAAAGAGGAGTGGCTGCCCATTTCCCTGAGGTCTCTGCTGATGTCCAGTAATAAAAATAAAATGCTACCATAAAAGTCTGCCCAACAACACATGTATAGGTCAGTGAGGGGAAAAAATAAAATATTAACCATCAATTATAAAGGTTATAGAAAGGAAAGCCGGAGGTGCTCACTCCTCCCAAGGAGAGGCTAGTAGATAGCATGACAGAAAAGCACACTGGATGTGTACAGCAGAAAGCTTAGACAGACTCAATCCTTCAGAACCCAGGTCTGTTAATCTTTGAAATACAGGATGTCCCAAAAGGCTTGGTGCAATTTTAAGCTCAATAGCTTAAAACTACACTAAGAGTTTTGGGACATCCTGTATAAAGAAGTCACAACTGGGCAACATTCAGTCTGAGGATTGCATGTTGATGGCAGAGGGAACTTTAGAATCATGACAATCTACAATGTCTGAGGCACAGGAGACGTTAGAACAGAGAATGTCAGATCTGGGAATACATTAAAATATAAAATTAATTCTGGAAGGGGTCTTAGGACATCACCATCATCATCACATTACTAATAGCATTTATATAATTCTTTAAAGTTTACAAAATACTTTCTTACAAATATTATCTCATTTTATCTTCACAAGTCTGGATAGTGGGTATAATTATTATCCCCTTTTTACGGATGAGGAAACTGAGGCAGGCAGAGATTAAGTGACCTGGCCAAGGTCACAAAAGCTAGGAAGCTTCTGAAGTCACATTAAAACTCAGGTCTTCTTGCCTCAAGGGACCTTAAAACATTGAGTATTACTGCTAGAACGCTAGCACATAGTAAGTGCATTGGAGAGGCAATATAGTCTTGTTCATAGAATTAGGAGACCTGGATTCAAATTCCAACTTTGACACTATCTATCTATATGAGTTTGAACATAACACTAACCCTTTTCCTATGTAAGACGGTAATGGCATGGGGGCAGCTAAGTGGCACAGTGAGTCACACCAGCCCTGGAGTCAGGAGGACCTGAGTTCAAATCCGGGCTCAGACACTTGACACATGTACTAGTTGCGTGACCTTGGGCAAGTCACTTAACCCCAATTGCTCTGCCTTCCCCTCAAAAAAAAAAAAAAGATGGTAACTGCATGACGTATTTTGCACGCTTGGAAGGAAAGCATCATAGAAAATGGCATTTTCGTGAATACGGCCTTGAAAAACAGAGTGTTAGAGCTGAACCCTTAATTCATCTCCTATAGTCCTTTCATTTTATGGAGAAGAAAATTAAGGCCATATAGCAAATCTGAGGCCAAAACCCAAGTTCCCAGCTACCTTGTCTACAGTCTTTCTACTACATCTTCACGGTGCCTCAGTTTCCCTAGTTTCACTGTAAATGACAGGCCTGCTTCATCCCCTCCTCAGTCATCCTGGGGATGCCACTTTTCTCGGGTGGGTAACGTGATCACAGAGCAATAGCTGGCGTACTAGTAGGAAGTCAATGGGTCATTCTGAGAAGCTTCAAAATAGATCCGAACCAGATACATCACTTGGGGTTGCTAGGAAACAGCTAGTTTCTTACAAGGAAGGTTGATTAGCAGGGTAGGGAAAAGATGAAATAAAGATAACTGGACCTAGCTAGGCCCCTTCCCAATCAGTCAGGCTATCAGAGCTATTGAAGGAATTTCTTATTCAGCTTGGTTTGAAGAGCAGAGTTTAAAGCAAGGGCTAATGACCTGCTATTGCTTCTAAGGGTGCTCTCAAACACACAGGGAGTGCCCTGAGTTGTGTCTACACCTCTGGAAAATGAGGGATTTTCCTTCAATCCATTCAAACTGGAGGCTTTCTAGGCTTTTCCTTTGGGGTTTACAAGGTGTCTTGGGACCAATTCAAAGAGGGCCCATGGGCCAGCAAGTCAGAAGACTTGGGTAAGGCCACTGACTCCTCTTGTGATCCTGGGCAATCTATTTCTCTTCATAAGCCTGGTTTCTCATCTGTAAAATGACAGCTTTGGGTAACCTCGGGATCATATTAGGCCATGGTTTTTGTATTCTGAACTAGAAATACCTGTCTCTTCCCACTGGTGGAATTATTAAAATGTAATATTAATAAAAGAAAATAAATGACAGGTTTCTGAGAAAGACATTGCATGTTAGATTCTAGAACTAAATAAGTAATAAGACTGACCTCACATATCCTAATTTAACCGATCATGTTTCTCTCTTCTCTATTGGTGATTAGGTAAAGTAGAAATACTGCGCTAGATTTAGGGTCAGAAGACTGGGTCTAAACCCCAGCTCTACCATTGACTGGGTACGTGTCTTTAACAAAGTCACTTCTGTTCTCTGGGCCTCAGGTTTCTCTCCTGTCAAGTCAAATGTGGATATTACTACTCACATGCCCTACTTCCCAGGGTTGTTAGAAGCAACAATATCTAATACTTTAAAAGATCCCCAGTGTAGGGAATCCATCTACTGCTTTAGTTTGTATCCCCTTTCTGTCTTTGTAGATAAAATGCTAAGCTGCTATGCCCAAAAACAAATAAACAAATGAAAAAAAAACCCACAAACAAAACAAAAATAAAAACCTCCTCTTCTGGTGGCCAGCCTTCAGGTGAGGAATGTCTCTGAACTTAGTTAGACTGGTTATTTAAAGACAGTTATACAGATTTTTTTTTTTGCCAGGCTCCATATTGAAAATGATAGCTACAGTCAAAGTCATTACACCTGGATAAGGGGAAAGGGAAGGGAACAAGCATTTATTAAGCACCTACTATGTGCCAAAGGGTTGCATAGGGAGCAGCTAGGTGGCACAGTGGGTAGAGCGCTGGAGCTGTAGTCAGGAAGTCCTGGTTTCAAATGTGGTCTGAAACAGTACCTCTGTGACTTTGGGCAAGTCACTTAACCCTGCTTGCCTCAGTTTCCTCTTCTTTAAAATGAGCTGGAGAAGGAAATGGCAAAACCATAACAGTATCTTTGTCGAGAAAATCCCAAATGGGGTCATGAAGAGTCAGACACAGCTGAAAATGGCTGAACCACAACAACAATGTGTACCAAGTACTCTGCTAAGCGTTTTGCAAATATCATCTTATTTGACTAGAGCAGTCAGAAGTCTCCCTCTGCTCTTGAGAGCTGAGTCACATCTATTCTACTTGGAGGCATTGGGGGGAAGACTTTACTAGAGGCGATGATCAAATGAGTGATAATAAATGCAGACTCTCTTGATTATTGATTATCCTAATATGTACATATCCACATGGGGAACATCAAGTGGATGAAAAATTCTGGCTTATTTTGCCCTCATCTGTAGTATAGTGTTCAGGTCTGGGCACCATGGTTGAAGAAGGATGGAGATAAGCTGGGGAGTCCAAAGGAAGGCAACCCCAAAGGAAAGGCTTTGAATACAAGTCATATGATGTTTGGTTGAAGAAACTGGCCATGATAGCCTGGAAAAGACAAGATTCAGGGGTACCTGATAACTGTCTTCAAATACGAATGGTTGTCATGTGCAGAGGGGTTACACTTGTTCATGATGACCCCAGGAGCAAAACGTAGGAGCAATGGATGGCAAATTTAGGCTTGATGCCAGGGGAAAAGTAAAAACTAGATACAAGGGTGCTGAACCTGAGGCCTCGAGACCACATGTGGCCCCTCTAGGTAATGAAGTGATTGGATTCAAGCAAAGGGCCGCACTTGAGGACCTAGAGGGCCACATGTGTCCTCAAGGCCTTAGAACAACACCACCAACAACAAAGCTCCCTAACAATCTGAGCTATCCCAAAGTGTGGTGAGCTATACTCAGAAGTAGAGGCTTCCCCCTCCTTGGAGGTCTTCAAGTAGAAGATGCACAAACATTTATTTGGGCATACTGGAGTAGGGATTCTTTTTGGGATACAGGGCAGATTTGATGTCTGCTGAGGATCCTACTAAACTTCCAATTCTATAATTCTTTGATTCACTCGAACAGCTACACCTTCAATGACAAACAAAATCCCCACCTAGGAGCTACCTGCACCAGTGAAATAACAGGTGCAGCCCACTTAGTAACTATGTGGTCAACCTCAGTTTTCTCATCTGTAAAACAGGCATAATAACAGTATGTATCCCTCCCATGGTTTTGTGAGAATCAAAAAAATAGTTTGCAAATTTTTGCAAATCTTAAAGTAAGTTCTATATACAAGTTAGCTATGATGATAACAATTATTATAGTAATACGGGGCTGTCCAACCTTAGGTTTTTATTGAAACAATAGACAATATATTTTGATTTGCCATTTTAGTGAGAGCTCTGAGGTAGCTCGGCTTCATTTACTAAAGCATTTATGTAAATTTCTATGCTTGCAGGCGAGCTGCATAAATTGCACTCTAGCATGCACCCCGTGGGCCACATTTTGGACCACCCTACATTAATATATTATATTATAATGATGATGATATAACAGCAAATTGTAATATCATTATAATAGATTATATAACATAGAATATTTATTATTATCATAGCTACTTTTATATAGATATCTGATATATTTGTTGCTGTTCAGTTGTGTCTGACTCTTCATGACTCTATTTGGGGTTTTCTTGGCAGAGATACTGGCTTTGCCATTTTTTTCTTCAGTTCATTTTACAGATGAGGAAACTGAGGCAAACAGGGCTAGATGACTTGCTCAAGATCACACAGCTAGTAAGCGTCTGAACTCAGGAAGATGAGGCTTGGAATGGTGTGTCCCCTAGCTGCCCCCCATCTGATACATACCTGATATCTATCTGTCTGTCTGCCTCGCTATCTATCACATATAGTAATAATATTAATATTAATAATAGCTAACATTTATATAGGGCTTACTGTGTTCCAGGCACTGTGCTAAGCACTTTACAATAATTACCTAATTGGAGGTAGGTGCCATTATTAACCTCATCTTACAGATGAAGAAACAGAGACAAACAGAGGTTAAGTGACTTGTCCAGGGTCACACAGCTAGTAAGGATGTGAGGCCAACTTCGAATTCTAGTCTTCCGGACTCTAAGCCATAATGTCACTCTATCCACCATGCCACCTAGCTGCTTAATATAACATATTATAAAATTATTATCAGAGCTAGCTTTTATACTGAACTTTAAGGTTTTATATTGTTGTCATTATTAATATTATCCAGTCCCTATCACCATCTCATTGTTATTATTATGGCTAGTCCCTTTCACAATATTTTACACCAAGTAAATACTTAATAACTGTTGAGTTGAAGTTAATTAAATACTTAGTATAATCAACAATGTCCTACCAGGGGTGGGGAACCTATGGCCTTCTAGGTCCTAGAGTGCAGCTCTTTGATTGAATATTTGTTCCTTGAAGTCTGGATTCAGTCAAAGGGCCATACCTGAGGACTTGGAAGGCCACATGTGGCCTTGAGGCCACAGGTTCCTCACCCCTGCTAATCCATTCACTGGATAGTTATTTATTAAGCTACTTCTGTGTACAGGGAAAGGGTAATAGGTGCTTGCAGAGATACAAAGTTTAGGAAACACATGGCACTTACCCTCAGAGAGCCTCTAGTCTAGAAGGGGAATATGGAACATACACTGATAGCTAGAATACCATTACCTGATAAGTGAATTTGGGAGGAGAAAGAGAAAGTACTAGTTAGGATGAAGGAGGAAAGTCATCACTGAGTCAGTCAAAAAGCCATTCCACTGTCACTGTTCTCAGGCTGGAAAGGGGACAGTCTGGGGCCTGTCACTCCAGCTCAACTCGCCTGGCCACCAGTATTCACTGAAGATCCACCAGCGTGCAGGGGATCACTTACTCAATTAGGCCCAGCAGGATGAGGCCACCTGTAGTTTGTGAAGGCTCCCTCAGGCACATAGCCTCCCAGGTTCCCTCAGAGACACAGCATGGAGCCACATTAAGGCATCCTGCCCAGACCTCAGGAAAATGGTGTCACTGACGGACCATGGAGGCAATAAAGCTCAAGGTTCTCCCGTTAAAAGCAACTGTATGGCAACTCTGCTTAAAAGGCACATGGACGCGCGCGCACGCAAGCACACACACACACAATGACAAATGAATGTTCAGATTAAATTCATTTTGATCTAATAAGCATTTATTATGTACCTACTGTATATGCCAGATTCTGTGTTGGGAAAAAGCAATAATAGAAAGCTAAAAATGAAACAGTCCCTACCCTCAAGGAGTTCACGTTGGTAGAGACAACATATATACAGATGAGTACATACAGAAAATCTAAAGAAGGAAATTCAAAGTGATTTGCGGGGAGGAGTGAAGGCCTGGTGAAAAGGCTTGTAGAAGAAACTGGGGGGTGGGGAGGGCCATGAAAGATTGGGAGAGGAAATGGTATCCAAATTGTACTTTGAAAGGCGCCACAGTCGTAAAGTTGAATCTGAAAGAAAACGCAAATCAACGGGTGCCAGGTGTCTACATGTGACTTTTGCAGTGGCGTGCTGACAAATGTTCTTTGGGTGAAAAAAATGTACCCACTTTTAAGTTTCATTTGCATTGCTAACATTTTCCTCCATCACTTTCTTAGACAAGCCTAGATCATTAACAAAACAATAAATCAAACTGATTTGTGGCATTTACAGATTTCCAAGGTATAAAAGCTTGCACTAAAAATTTAGCAAGAGCCAACAGGAGCTGGCTCCATCATGACTCTGTTTTGGGGGTAAAGATTAGATTCAATTCAATTCCCACCTGCTACGTACCTAATATGGGTAAGAATATCAGCTCCATTGCTCACAGATAAATAGCTCATTATCATTCTCTTTACTGTTCCCCAAATCCTTCTCTCACAACATCCCAGGGAGGACTGCAGAGTATTATTTTTCCATTTTAAAAAAAAAATATTTATTTATTTTTAGTTTTCAATCTGCAGTATAAGTATTAATAGGAAGCAACTCACAGAACATCACACAGCTCAGTGGAGTCAGGTCTCAGAACCAGAACTTGTGATTCGAAGTTCAGGATTTTCTGTCAACTCTTCTCTGGAAGATGGGAGGCAGAAGAAGCCTCTCCTAACCTTAGTTCTCACCAACTCTGCCCCTCCTGCAAGCATGGAACATCCAAGTAGTCATTCTCTCCCTCAATGAGGAGAGTTTTACAGAAATATACCAGGCTTGAACCCCAAGGTACCAACACCCTTCAGTCTCTTAGATTTATAGCCTCAGCATTATCCTCAGCTCCATACTCCACCTTATCCCATACATCCAGTCAGCTACTAGACTTCTTCCCATTTTATCTTAACAATATCTTCCATATCTCACTCCTTTTCTCCACTCAGAGCTTAGTTCAGGCTCTCATCACCTCTTGCTTAGATAGGGCCTCCTAATTGGTTTTCCAGCTTCAAGTCTCTTCCCATTCCATTTCATCCTACATCTTTGTCTCATTTTTACCTAGCCTTAATCATTGAATGGGCATTGCCTCGGTCAAATTGAGACCTGTTAAAGATTTTACTTAAAAAGGCCAAGGTCTCCCATTGCATCCAGAGCCATCTCTAGTTGTCCTGATCTATATCTTGCCGCAGGACCCAGATGACTGGAGGAGAAGGTGAGGCTGGTGACTTTGCACAGCCCTCCCTCACTTAAAACCAATTCACTTGGGTGTCATGGCATCACCTTCCTGATGTCACAGTTCTCTTTGAGAATAATGGACAAACAACAATGACATAGAGCAGAAACTTAGGGTTCTTTTCTTCTTTTATTGAATGGGACAGCTCAACATAATAAAGATAAAATGCTAAATCCAACATGGTAGCTGGCTTTTAGAATCAATCAATTAATAATAAACATTTATTAAATGCCTGCTCTGTGCTAAGAAATAGGTATAAAAAGGGAGAGTTACCAAACACAATCAGGTGGTTGAATCCCCTCCTCCCTCCGGGACTGGAGATAGGCTAGCTGTGACAAAAATGATCCTGACTTTTCATAAGATCAGTGATTCTAGGCATCTTCCAATGCATTGTTCTAGGTACGCACTTATTGAAGCAGAGGCTGGATAACCACTCGGTGGGTATGTCATCTTGAGAGTTCTTTTCACGTACGGATTGAGCTAGAATGTCGCTAAGGTCCCTCCCAGCTCTCGGATACTGTGATTCTGAAACCAAGGTTGTGGGAGAGAAGTTCATTTCAGGCACAAGAGAGAGCATGTGACAAAAAGCACAGAACAACAGTAGGGCTTGGAGTAGTCCAGTGGGATTGAAAGAACAGAGGAAATGTCTTGGATAAGTAAGAGATAGGAGACAAAGCTGACAAGGAGAGGGATCAGAAAGAGCCTTGCTTTTGTGTTCTCGTGGTGGGGGTTGGTGGTGGTAGTGTTGACGATGACGATGATGATGCCTCATACTAGACCCTAAGCTCTATGGGGACAAGGGCTGTGTTTGTTAATTTTGGTATGTCTCAGGGTACCTGCCACAGGGCCCTCAGCACATTAGTGATTCAGTAAATGGGTTGATTGAATATATGAAAATAACACCTGTCTAGGTTGCCTAGAAAGCCTTTGAGAGACCACATTTACTTTCATTCTATGATAAGAAAAAGGGTTGTTTTTTTTTTTTTAAACAATAGAGACAACGGGGAGAGAGAGAGTTACCATCACCTAGCAGGCAAAGTGCTGGCAATGGAATCAGTAAGACGTAAGATCAAACCCTGCCTCTGACACTCCCAGCTACGTGACCATGGGCAAATAATTTGATGTGCCTCAGTTTCCTCTTCTGTAAAATAAGATTAATAATACCCACAGTATCCATATCACAGAGCTGTTGTGGGAGTCAAATGAAACTATTAGGCAAAGCACTTTGCGAATTTTAAAGCACTATATAAATACCAGATACTATTAACAAACAGATCAAAGACAGAGAAAACCTTCCAGGATTTCAAGAACAAACTATTCTCCTCATTGATGACAGTTGTTCCGTGGTGCCCAAACTCTAGCATCCTCGTCCCTGATGTGGTTCAAGAAGTAAGATAAGGCAGATCAGCCTTTAACATACATACTGGAAAACTACTGTGGGCATAAGATTAAAACAAGATGTCAGGTTGAGTATATTTCATCATCTCCCTTTTTAATGACTTTCTAGCCTTTTACTAATAGCAGTACAGTATATTGAATGGAGGCCAGTCTTATTTTCAGAAAGTCTAACGTGCGAGCCCTGCCCTTGATATATACTGGCTAGATGGCCATGGGTAAGGCAGTTTATTTCTCAGCTCCCCAGGGAATTCTCCAAGACTGTAAATTACAAGTGTGTTGCCTATCTATTTTGGTGGACGAATTTTCCGTATCATGGGATTTTCCCATACCAATGAAATCCTAGATCTAGGTAAAAGAAAAAAAAATAGAATTCAGATTGAGACATGACATGGCGTAGGCTACAGAGGTCTGACCCAGTAGTCGTGAAGATTTGGGTTCAAGTCCTGCTTAAAAAAAATAATGATGATAACAGTAGTAGTGGAAGTAGTAGGAGGAGGAAGAGGAGAAGGAGGAAGAGGAGGATGAGGAAGAGGAAAAGAAGAAGGAGGAGGAGGAGTAAACATTTATATGGTACCTAATTATATTCCGTGCACTGTGCCAAGAGCTTTACAAATGTTATCTTATTCAATCCTCATGACAATCCTGGAGGTCGATAGTATTATTATTATTAAGTGACTTGCCCAAGGTCACACAGCTAGTAAGTGATGGAGGCCGGATCTGAACTCAAGTCTTGCTGACTCTAGCTCTAGCATGCCAGCTGCTGCACTCCCTAGCTCCCTCAGACATATAGCAGCTTTGGGACCATATGTAAGTTTTTTAACCTCAATGTCTCAGGCAGTAAGCCTCTGTTAAGTTATAGGACAATTCCTGATCTACCGTTATGAAATCATGAGTTCAGAGCAAAAAGATAATGATCAGGAAGGGTCTATTGAACATATCTGAGCCCTGTAAGGTTTATCGAAACAAAGTTTCTATGTACCTGAATTATAAAGTAAAGCCAAGCCTTTCAGTTCCATAGTTAGAAATTCTAAGAAGACAGAGCATTGATTGAGGAGGCAGTTTGGTTAAGTGAAAAGAATACTGAATTCAGAAACATGGGAGCTAAGTTAGAATCCAGACTCTTTTGCTTGTAACCAGTGTGACCTCAGGAAATTTCATTTTGCTTTCCTGGTCCTTAGTTCTCTCACCTGTACAATGATGCATATTCTGTATTCTAGGGATCTGTTATGAACTCACTATGTGACCTTGGACAAGACATATAAACTTTCTGAGCTATTTTCATTAACTGTAAAAATGAAGGCGTTGGAGGAAGTGATCCTTTACGTTTATTCTGGACTTAAAATTTAAATGACTACACTTCCAGAGTGTTGAGAAGATCCAAAAAATAAAGTTTTGATGATGTAATCACTAACGAGACTAATGGAAAAAGAAAACAGGGAAACATCGGTTTCCTGATCTGTAAAATGAGAGGGTTGAACGTAGACGGGTTTTAAAGTGCCTTCCAGTTCTGACATTCTAGGATTCTATGATACTCAAAGAATTAAGCATGTGTGGTATGTCAACAGCTGCTGGATTCTTTGCTGCCACTATTTAATAAAGCATTCAAAGAAAGGGGTAAGACGTGACATTCCACTCTGGCCTAATCTGACCCAACTAACGGATTCATATCAACCATATCAAGTTCAGAGGCCCTGCTTCTCTTGTGGCATTTCACAGAATCCCAGACTTGGAAGTGACCTCAGGGTCTAGTCCGATCCTGACTCGAACAGCATGCTTCCTCATCATGACCCCCCTGACAAGTTGTCCTTCGGCAATTAGTAATAGGGAACTCACTCTCTGTTCATGAAGTCTTTCCTTCCAGGGGGATGATTCTGATTGTTAGAAAGCCCCAGATGAAATCTTCTTCGTCGTGCCTTCATAGAATCATTGGCTTTCACAACTGGAATGAGCCTCAATGGCCATCCATTCTAACTGACACCCAGTGAAGAAGCCCCACCATGCACAAGCTAGAAGGATCACCCAGAAGACATTTAGTGAGAAGAATCCCCTGACTTCAATCAGATCATTCCAATCTGGATTAGCTCTAGGGGTGTTAGCTTTTCCTGAAAAAGTAAATGAGTAAATAAATAAAACAAAACAAAACAAAAAAACAAATTTACCACTTTCCCTACTTCCTCCTATAATTTCTGGTGCTGCCCTTGGGGACAAGTTTAATGCCTTTTCTACATGACAATGCTTTAAACTTCTGAAGACAGCTATCATTCCCTCCTCTGAGTCCTCTCTTCGCCAGGCTAAACATACTCAGTTCCTTCAAGTGAGCCTAAGTGAGCAAAGGAGAGACCCTTCAGCATTCCCAATGCTTTGTCTCCATGTTTTTTAGCTTTGATCACTTACTCCTGAAACCTGTTCCTCCCTCCACGAAGCCCAAGACTGAGTTTGTTTTTTGAATTGCTCCATCACGCTGTATGAAAGGCAATGAGGTGTCAGAGACAGAAGGTTGCTGCCCTTGGCGTCAGGAAGATCTGGTTTCAAGTCCCAGTTCTCACACATACTGGCTCTATGACCTTGGGCAGCTCTCTAAGGCTACAAATGGCCAAGTGGGCACCAAACCACGTGGAGGGAGAGAAGTTCTTCACCAGGAGCTCCTTGCACTGAAGAAATCCCAAGTCCATTTACATATGTGCATATTTAAACAATGCATGCTAATTATATACACACATATACATGTATAAATATATGTGCATCTACATATGTATTGTAAATATATGCATGTGTTTTGTGTGTATATGTATATATGCAAATGTGTGTAGTATGTGTATACAGAACAATAATAGCAAAGATAGATATATTGTGTATGCATATGCATAAAGGCATCTATATGTATACAGCATATATGTAGTACATGTGTGTACAATATATGTGCTATTAAATAACAAAGACAGGTATATTGTATATGTGTATGCATAAAGGTATCTGTATGTATATAGCATGTATATAATATATGTGTGATATATGTCCTATTATATGGGTGCATGTGTATATATGTGCACATGTATCTGTATATATGTGTACATATGCATGCTTACATGTGTAGTATATTGCATAATAATATTTATAATAATATAATATAATAATACTATTTAAATAGCACTTATTGTGTGCCAAGTGCATAGTATTATCTCATTTGATTCTCACAGCAATCCTCAGAGGCAGAATTTGTTATTATTCCCATTTTACAGATAAGGAAAATCATACACACACACACACACTTGTATGTATGTATACATGTGCACATGCATATATACAAGTATCCTTATGTGTATATACTATACATGTATGTATGTATTGTTCATCTCTACATATTTGTGTGTGGATTGTGGACTCATTCTAAGCTTGCCATCTGCTAAAACTCTGAGATCTTTCTCAAACAGTTCTTTAGCCATAACTTCTGCCCACCCCCTGCCCCACTTTATAATTATGCAGCTGATTCTTGGAACGGCAAGAGTAAGACTGTATAGTCCCTGCCTTGATCCTAGCTCTACACAGCTCTTCTGAATTGTCTTCCTTCCATCAAGAGACCAGGACAATGGGAGGACAAAGGGCCTGGGGAGGAGGAAGCCCAGCTCCTCCAGCCCCCAAGTTTCAGATGAGGCGATTAAAAAAGAGAGATGATGGAGAATAGAAGCTGGTGGCCCCTTATTGGGAGCCATTTTCCTTTTCAATATCTCCAGGAGAGGTGGGCCAGTGAAACGACATCCCCACAGAAATAATTTTTCAATTTCTTATAATAGGACATAAAAGTCTGCACAGAGAAATTGATTCCACTTTGAGGTACCTGTGCAGAACGCTTTATCTTCCGTTGCGGCCTCCGGATTTCAGCAATTTCAAAGACCCGAGTAAGTCTCATTTAATTTTTTTTCCGGCGTCTATAAGGCCACCCCGGCAAAGGTCTTATGTGGCTCAGAGAAAGGGCTTTGCTGAGATGTCACTTCCTAATGCCCGCACCAGTGTCTGTTCTCCATCCCCTCCTCACCCCACCTCCACCTCAATGACAAGCTCCAGCATCCTGTCAGGGAGCGGTTCCTATAATCTCAGGCTGTTCTAATTTGGACCTCCTAATGACAATTGATTCTCTCTCCTTTCAGTCTCTTTCTTTCACTCCCTCTGCCTCTCCCTCAATCACTCTTCACCACTCTCGTTCCCTGACCCTTTCCCTCCTCTCTCTCATCTACGTTCTCTCTCAGATTTCTTTCATTCTCTCACTTCATCCCCTATTCCTACCCCTGGCTAAGCCTCGTCTGTGAAATGGGGCCAAATAATACAAACATTATACTGGTTCACAGGGTTATAGTGAGGGTCAGATGAAATAAAGTATGTAAAACTCTTTCTACTTGTTAAGCCATAAAATAAATGTCAGCTATAATTATGGGCTCAATGTTCCCAGCTCCTCAGTCCCCATTGCTTCACTATTTCTCATTCTTACCCTCTGATATTTTCATTTTCTGTCCTTTCTCCTTTCTGTTCCTATCTGTTTTCCTGTGAAAAGAGGCCTAGTTCTAGAGTCAGGATGACTGAATGATAGCGTTTCAATCCTGCCTTTGATACTTAACTATCTGTGTGACCTTAGGCAGGTCACTTAATGCCCCCCTGCTTCAGGTTTCTCATCTGTTAAGTGAGGGGACTGGACTCGATGGCCTTTGAGGTCCCTTCCAGCCCCAGATTCATGACAAATTCTCCCCTCCTTAGTCTAGCTTCCCCCTCTTCCTCCTTTCCCTCAGCATGGTATGGCTGAAAGTCAATGGAATGCAGAATCAGAAGATCCAGGGTCAAGTCCTCATTCTTCTGCTACTTGCTTTGTGACTTGTAACTTTGTGTACGTCCCTTTCATCTGACTAAGCTTTATTTTGAACATCTGTTAAACGGGGACCATGACACCTGCACCAACTTCCTTACAAGGGTTTTATGGGGGAAAATGGCACATTCCCCAGCATTCTCACTATGTTGGTTGGCTTCCCTTTGTCGGTTTCTAGTTTCTCGATGACTTACCTACTATGTGGTATCTAAAAATGAATTCAATATTCTCTGTGTGGCCTGAACACTTCAGAGGACACAGAAAAACCTTCCTAGTTACGGACACCAGGCCTCTCTTGATTTAGGCTAAGGCTAATAGTTTTCGGTTGCTTGTTACACTAGCAAGGCAGTCCACTAAGACCTCTAGAGTATGTTTTGTTGTCTGGCTATAATTCCCACATCTTGTACTTGAGAGCTAATTTTGAACCTCAATTACACTTATCATATTTCGTATTATTCAATTCAGCCCACTGTTCTAGCCTGCTAAGATCTTTATGAATCTTAACTTTGTCATCCAGTGTGTTAGTTATTCCTTCTAGCTTTGTGCCATCTGGATATTCAGTAAGCGTGCCATATATATCTTCATCCAAGTCATTGTTAAAAATGTTTAATAGCATAGCGTCAAGGATAGATCCAGGTCCCTGGGGTACCCTGTTCCAGGTTGACACTGATCCATTAGTGACAACTCTTTGGATCCAGTCATTCATTCAACCAATCCTGAAAGCATCTAACTGTTGTATCATCCAGTCCACATCTATCCATATTGCCCATAAGGAAACCAGGAAAAACTGTCAAATATGAAACAGCCTAAGAGTATGGACCAGTCACAGACAAGAGTGTCTATCACTCAAGGACCAATGTAGTTAAGTACAGACATTGTCTCAGTCACAACAACTCATTTACAGTGGTTTAGAGGGCTGACAACCAGCATCATTTGAAGAAGTACTCATACCAGTGAAATCCAAGAAGCTTTTAAATAGGAGATAGGTCTAAGGCCAAGAAAGCTGATGCCTGATTTTGATGAAAACAGCCTAATAGTGTCATCAGAAGTGAAACCAGAAGGCCTGGGTTCAAGGCCAGTCTCTGCCACTGACTCTGTGTGATACAAGTCACACTCAGACCCTGGGGGATTCTTCTCATGCCTCCATTCCAGCCAGCATCTTCAACATTCTCCCACTGGGACCACCTGGATTCAGTCCCTGGGTCGCTGGGCTTTGACAAATAAGCTTTTTGACTCATCCTGCCTGGAATGTGACCTCTAGCCATTTCCAAACCATCTGTAGCACGCATATAATCAAATGAGGTTAAAGCACATTGTAAAACTCAAAGCATGATAATACAAACGCTAGCAATGATTATTAATATTGTAATTATTACTGTCGCTAGGTTCTACATTCAGTGTTCCAAAAACCTCATTCAGGTGTGACACTTTATTTTCTAAGATCCCTTCTAGGTCAGAAATTCAAAAATTCTTTAGCACCTAAGTGAGATCCAGAAATCAGACGAGAATGAAATGGCAGCTCTTGTCAGGCACCAATCCATTAATGAATATTTACTCATCGCCTAGCCTGTCACCATAACGGCATGTGAATTTTAGTTAATTTTTTTCCCCAATTATCAAGCATTTTTCTCCCTGCTACTTGCCTTCTCCCACTGAAGGAAAAAAAATAAAGAAAAGAAAAAGAAAAAGAAAATTCTTATAACAAACATACAGATCACGGATCCAAGCAATATAAACAGGCAGGTAAAGTTTTGCCAGATATGTGTCACTTACCTACACGAGGCTGCAGAGAGAAAAGCCCACTAATCCTGTGGTCAGATTTAGAACCATAGATCTAAAGCTACAAGGGATCTCAAGGGCCATTTAGTGCAACTGACTCATTTTAGAGATGAGGAAACTGAGGCACAGAAAGGCAGAAAAGTATGAGAAGCAAATAAATGGTCATGAACAAGACACTTCACCTTTCTGTGCCTCAGTCTTCCCAATTATATTAACATCCTCATTTTGCTAATGGGGAAACAGGTGAACTTCTACCACTCTGTGCTTTGTATCATACTTTCCCACCACTTGTCTACATCCTTCCAAAAATACGGTACCCGGACCTGACAGCAAGACTCCTTGGCAAGTCCAGTCAGGGTGGAGGGCAGCTGGCCCATCACACCCCTCATTCTGGAGCCCAGGCCTTCCCTTCATTCAGCTCTTAATAACATTCGTTTTTGTGGCTTCCACTTGAAACTTCCATTCCTTCAAACTCCCAAGTCTTCTTGGATTCAAAAGGGAGGCTCAGTTTGCTCCAGAGAATAATTTAGACTCCATCCACTACCATTATGGATAGGATCTCTATGACCAATATTCATTTGATTGAAGAGGTGAAAGTCTGGATAAAAAGCTAGTCTAGGCACAGATTCTAGTTCACATTTCTGACTCTTGCTCCCCTCACTGAGGCTGAGCTCTCAAAGACTAATGACATCATTGCCAATGGTAATTATCCTATACCCAGGCATCTAATAAACAAGATGGGGTGGGGGTGGGGAGACAGAGACAGAGAGAGAAAGCACCTCAGCTCAACTATCCCCCCAGCATAGACCATGAGGAGCAGCTAGGTGGTACAGTGGATACAGTGCCAGCCCTGGAGTGAGGAGGACCTGAGTTCAAGTCCAGGCTTAGACACTTACTAATTGTGGGACCCTGGACAAGTCACTTAACCTTGTTTGCATCAGTTTACTCATCTATAAAATGATCTGGAGAAGGAAATGGCAAACCGCTCCAGTATCTTTGCCAAAGAAACTTCAAATGGGGTCAAGAAGAGTCGGATAAAACTAATCAACTAAACAGCAACACCGAACAGGAGAAAAGACAGAACTGTTTTCTACTAACCATAGCTTCACCATCATGGAGACTTTTACTAGGTAACCAGCCAGTCACTAGCAGAACCTGCATGAGAAATCATCTTCCCCGTTCCAAGTTGTTGCTTTGCATATTAAAATAACTGGAAAGGAGTTCTCAAATTACATAATTCTGGATAAAGATCCCTTTCCTAGATGCATATGGTGCTAGATGGTGAGGAAGTGAGGTCCTCTCTGGGCCTCAGTTTTTTCATTGGAAAAATGAGAAGCTTTGGCTAGACTGGCTTCATTCATTCATCTACCTATCTATTCATTTAATGGTGCACGTATACATTCATCCATCCATGCACATGAATACACACATATGAGAGTATAACCCAGGCTCAGTGCCTAGGCCTCCAGAGCCCTAGCCTAGGACCCATTTCACTGCACCAGACAGCCTACGGTGTTACTATAAGCAGCCAAAAGAGGGGAAGTGCATGCGATGGAATTACCAAACTGCATTATCAAGCTCTCTTTACTCCCAGGGATTTGGGGAGGGGTCACTTGTGAAACAGCCCAGCCTATTATGGATCCTCAGTCTCCTGAGTGAATGACCTTGACACACTGCCCTAAGGACCTGAGATTTCTTCAGTTCTTTATAAAAAACCAAAAAACCCAATCAGAGAACATGGACACTTCCCTAATTGAGGCTCTCCATCCTCCCTGAACCACAGCAGCTGCCTCCTCTTTCTTCATGCCTCTTCCCTCTGCAACGCATCCCCACACAGCCGCCAAACAGATGCTCCCAAGGCACAGGTCAGAACATGCCATTCCCCTGCTCAGGAAGCTTCAAGCGTTCCCCACTGCCTCTATCCAGTGTTTAAAGTCAACTCTTTCTTCCCAGATTGATTTCACATTACACCTCCTCATGGAGTCTATGTTCCAGTTGGACCAGCCCACTTGCTGCTCTCGAAACAAGACATTCTATCTTCCAATCTGGTGCCTCTGCACAGACTGGCTGCCTAGGATGAGCCCATTCCTCATCTCCATCTCCCTAGCTTCCCCCAAGGAGCATCTCAAATGTCACCTCTTACACCAGGCCTTTCCTGATTCCCATCCTCACCCCAATTTTTTGTTTTTGTTTTTCTGGAGGAGGGAAGGCAGGGCAATTGGGGTTAAGGGACTTGTCCAAGGTCACACAGCCAGTTAAGTGTCAAGTGTCTGAGGCTGCATTTGAACTCAGGTCTTCCTGACTCTAAGGCCAGTGCATTATTCACTGCGCCACCTAGCTGCCCCCCTAATTTTAAAATACTCCTACACTTTGTCTATAGTTTGAATTTAGTTGTCTGGGTACATATTGTTTCCTCCTAAAGAATGTAAGCTTCTTGAGGGTAGGGACATTTTT
The DNA here is from genome assembly GCF_011100635.1 of Trichosurus vulpecula. Lineage (NCBI taxonomy): Eukaryota > Metazoa > Chordata > Mammalia > Diprotodontia > Phalangeridae > Trichosurus > Trichosurus vulpecula. The sequence continues at coordinate 115,877,725 of NC_050574.1, read as the reverse complement.
TTTTGTCCTTGTATTCCTAATACAAAAAGCACAGTGTCTGGAACAGACCTAATAAATGCTTGTTCAGTGGATGAATGGATTAATAAATACCAAATGTCAGAAGTGGAAAGAACCTCCTACCTTCGAATGTTAGAGCTAGAAGGAGTCTTTGAATTTAGAAAGTTAGAACAACACAGAGCATAAAATGCCAGATCTGGAAGAGAAGCCAATACCTTCATTTTATTGATTTGTTTTTATGCTAAATTTTCGCTTATTCTTAATCTGAACTTAACAAACATACAGTAAAATGAGCGACTCCATATACAAAATAGAACAGAAAAGGAGGATTGTACAGGCTACCACGAGCCTCTATTCAACACCCTCATTATCAGATGAAATGGAGACCTAGAGACAGAAAATGACTTGCCTAAGGTCATACATCAAATTAGTGGCAGAGCACCAAGCAGAACCCAGGTCTCCTGACTCCCAATTTAGTGTACTTTCCTCAGCCTGGCTTGTTCCTCCAGTCCCTTGATGGGCTTTGAAGCTGACTGTTTTCCCTTCCAGAGCTGTACGATTGCATTGTCTAAACAGAACAAACACCCAGAGGGGGGCGGGCAGCAGGCAGCCCAACCAATTCTACCTAAATTACCAAGACAAATATTTCAGGAAACTGCACTTGGCTGGAATACTTTGGTAATTCATTTTATTTACCATCTAAACACACTTGTGAGCAGGGATAGATTCATTCAGGCTGCTATTTCTTAGGCTGATGAAATTCACAGCAGAAAATCTCCAGCTACTGGAGCTTCCATAACTTCCAAGGGGTAATGGCTTTTTCTCAGCCCATCTTTCTTTCCTGATCATGTTTGCTGGAGGATTCCAAATGGGCTCTGTTTACTGTAATTACCTTTATAACTTCAGCTCCTGGGCAATGCATCAGGTTAATGTGAACAGGAGACCAAGCAGATGCTGGTCATGTTTATTCATCGTTCCAACTCTTTGGCCAACGACCTACCCCCTTGAAACTCTCCTGAGTTTATCCTGGGGAGAGACGATGTAGGACAGTGGGAGCAACAGTGGACTTGGCAGCTAGAAGGCCTGAGTTCTCAATGGGGCTCAGAAGTACACTGTATATCTCCAGGCAAGTCAGAAAATATGTTTACCTCCAAATTCTGTATATTCATAAAATGTGAGGGACGTATAATAAACATACTGCCTACCTTTCAGGACTTTTGAGAGGAAGGCCATTTAAAATGGCTTGGGTGGTATAAAAATGGGAAATGATACTGTTAGTGATGACCCTGCTACTTAGTAGCTACATGACCCTGTGCAAATAACTTCATCTATTCATACCTTAGTTTCTACATGGATAAAATAGGAATACAATGGGTTGATGAGATTATCAAGTGAAATTATATATACCTCTATAAATATATAAAAATATACACATATGTACATGAGTTTTAGATATTTTACGGTGCTTTATCAGTATAATTTTTTATTATTGTTGAGGGATCTTTTGACCCAAAGAGAACATACATTCTAATTGGGAGTGGGGGAGTGGGGCATGTAAATAGCTAGGCATATATTTCATACATATATAATATTTATATGTACACACATGTGAGTGTGTATATGTATAAGTGTGTGTATATATACACAGACACATTATATATATACACACATATACATACATACATATACTACATACATATACATATATACATACACACATATATACAGAGAGAGAGAGAGAGAGAGAGAGAGAGAGAGAGAGAGAGAGAGAGAGAGAAAGAACAGACATGAAGGTAACCTGAAGGTAATCTGAAAGGGGAAGACATTAACAGTTGGGGGGAGGCCAGGAAAGTCCTCTTGCAGAAAATGGAATTTGAACTGTCTTCTGCTATACCATATTGCAGAAATCTCAGCAGCTCATTGTGTGTATGTGTGTGTGTGTGTATGTGTGTATGTGTGTATACATATATATATACACACATATACATATATGCATATATATATACATACACACATATATGCACACACACGAATACATATATAGATATATAATACTGTATACTGAGAGAGAGAATAAAAAAGTATTTGAGTCTCTATAATTATCCTATTACTTTTTTTTTTAAGGAATAAATGGATAAAGGCAGTGATTAGGGAATCCAAAAACCCACTTTGACTTATTTCCATTATTATTTAGAGGCACAGAATCCTAGAATCCCAGGATCTCAGAAGTGACCTCAGGCACCACATCTAGTCCAATATGTACCTATGAATGACTCTCTTCTACAACATTTGTGACAAATCATTAACTGGCTTGAAATCACAAAGTGCTTTCAAGGGATAAGGTGACCTCACTACTTCCCATGCAATCAAGCTCTAATTGTTAGGAAAATTTTCTTTGCATTGAGCCCAAATTTGCCCCTCTGCAGCCTTTCCCCGCTGTTCCTAGTTCTGTCTTCTGGGGCCATGCAGAACAATTGTAAACCTTCTTCCACAAGACAGCCTTCAACCAAGAGAAGCCAGCTTTCATGTTGCCTTCCACCTTCACTTCCTCAGGCTACACCTTCCTAGTTCCTTCAGCCTGTCATCATAGGTCATGACCCTGAGGCCCTTCACTCCACTGGCAGCTCTTCAACTTATCAATGACCTTTTCACAATGTGACCTCCAGAACTGAGCACAGTGCTCCAGATGTGATATGACCAAGGGCGGAGGATTTACTGTGATACTCCAGTTCTCCTAATGAACCTGTGACTTTTCAAAAGTTTTAAGAGACATAATTTCTATATAATTTAATCATTTTGTTAATAATGGCAGCATGTTTATTAATAAAAGGATGATTATTTGGCTGGTTCTCTCTTAGACCAAAGACCATAATGGCAGTGGGCTCATGGCTCATACGCCCATTGGAAGAGTGGTGTTCCAGAGAGTGGCGATCAGCTCTGATTGGTTAACAATTAATTTAAGAATGAGTATTACCAGGAGGGGCTGAGAGTGACATCATGTCACTCTTGGACAGAGAGGCCATTCCTATACCCAGACCACCCCCAGCCTTGGGCAATCTAGACAAAGAATCTATAGCCCCCACCCAAACCAGAGCTAGTTGGGTGGAGTAGCAATACCCAGAATGAGGAGAATGTTAATCCTATCTTCCACCAACCCTGTCCTTGAGAAATTGAACAAGGAAATAGAACAAGGCAAAAAAAGCTCGGGTCTCCCCACTTTTAATAATCGGCTCTTAGTATGAGAGAGAAACAAACATTTCTCTCATACTCCATCATACTGGTGGTTCATAGTGAGCTTCTGACATCCCCAAGAGGTCTTGATCCATTCAACCAGCAATGGTCATGAAATATGATGAAACAGAATGCCATTTGTTTATACAGGTGAGTGAGAATCAGACACATGCTCCTATGATGTAATCATACTCAATTTTCCCCTCTGCCTGCTAAACACACATCCATTCTCTTTTTTCTCTAGGCCAAAGAGACAAAACTTTCAAGTAACAGCCATTATCGAACCATCGAGCACTTAAAACATCTTGTATCCTTTCTTTTTACTTAACACAAGATTATAGGTTTAAGAAGGAGATGGAAGCTCAGAGATCATTGGATGGAACCGATTTATTTTACAGATGAGAAAACTGAGGATCAGAGAGGCTGGTGACTTGACCAGAGGAATAGAGCTAGTAAATGTCCAAAGTACAATTTTGTTTATTACTACTCTCTCTTGGCGATTAATAATAACAGTTAGCGCTTATATGGCATTTTAAGATTTGCAGAGTACTTCATAAATATGATCTTATTGGATCCTCACGACAACCCTGTGAGGTAGAGACTGCTATTATTCTCATTTTACAGATCAGGAAACTGAGGAAAACAGAGGTTATATGACTTGCCCAGGAAATGTGTAAGGCAGAATCGGAACTCAGATCTTCCAGACTCCAAGTCCAGTGCTCTAGCCCTGTTTTAACAACAAGATACCTTATTTACATGTAATTAAATAAGGTATCTCTGAACTCAGAGCATTTTCTGACTTAACTCTCAGAACAGCCCTATGAGGTAGGTCTAGCATCCCCTACTTTAGGAGATGAGGAAACTGAGTCTCAGAACATAGTACAATGGAATGAGACTTGGATCAGGAGTCAAAATGTCTGGGTTCTAGTCCTGTCTCTGCCACTAACTCTTTTATAGAAAATCATATATTTTATTCATATGTTTTATTTTTTTAGATCACTATCCCTTATGAATTTATTCTCCCTCCCCTACTTAGTGAAGATCAGACTACAATAAAAGAGGGAGGGAAAAAACCTATTTCAATAAAACTAAACAACATACTATGGAAAAAACTCTGTGTTTGGAGTTGAACAACCTGGGTTCAAAACCTGACTCTGATATATACTATCTGTGTGACTTTGGCAAAGTCACTTAACCTTGGTTTATGTCTCATTTTCTTAGCTATAAAATGAAGGGGATGTTCTAGATGATCCCTAAGGTTCCTTCCAATATTTATGGTCCTATGATCCTATCATCCTAACTCACACAGCTAAAATGCGGAACAATAGGAAATAGAATGCAGACCTTCTGACCCTATGTTCACCGCTCCTCCTGCTATATCACAGATACTTCTTTGAGGACTACCTGTGTCCCTTACCACTTGGACAATTCTGCACATTGGAAAATATGCTGGGTCTTCCTAGAAGGAAGCTGGGAATGGGGAGAAGCCATATTTCACTAGGTCAATAGTCTTGAATCAGGACCATTGATATATGGGAATCTGCTTTGTTAATCTTGCCTTACTGTTAGAAGAGATGCATTTGGACCCTAGACCAAAATAATTTTGTGAGCTTGAATCCCACAGAAAGTCAGCCACATATCATTGTCATTTATCCTTCGTACTCGAAGAGGATCAAAGTGACATGATGATGTCGGGGTTAGTGTACGTTGTGTCTGGATGTGGTTATCAGACCAATACAAGCCTGGAACACTCTACTACACGTTGGGCACAAATTATCTGTATGACCATTTGGGAGGGAGATGTCTCTAAATGTGCACATCTTGTATTTCTTTTGAGCTACCGCAATTCTGCTCTGCAATCAGTAATCAGGCATATCCAATTCAGATACCTCAGCTGGTACCTGACTTGATGAGTACTTGGTCCCATAGAGTCAATAGAATATCACAGCTAGAATGAACCTTATTACACAGAATAATAGAACAAAGGTATAGAACACCAGAGTCGGGAAGGCTCTAAAAGCAGAGACCAGGGGTGGGGAACCTGTAATCTAGAGACTGTAGTCTAGGGTCTCTAGGACTCTCTAGGTCTTCATGTGCGGCCCTTTGACTGAATCCATTCAAGGGGCCACACTTGAGAACCTAGAAGGTCCATATGGCTTCAAGGCTACAGGTTCCCCATCTTTGGCATAGACTGTCAAGGCTAGAAGGGACCTTTGAATAGAGAAGGCCAAACCTGGAAGTGACTCCTCAACCCAGAATGTCAAAGCTGGGAGAGCCCTTGAAACATAGAATGTTAGTACTGGAAGGGACATTAGGAAAAGACCTTGAACAATGTCGTTATGCTATGGATGAAGAAACTGATTTGAGAACAGAGGGTAATTCACAAAATCACAGATGGAAAAGAAGGGGGTAAGGGAACAAGCATTTGTTAAGCACCTTCTATGTAGTGCTAGGCACTGTTCTGAGTGCTTGACAAATAACTCATTTGATCCTAATAACAATGCTATAAGGTAGGTGATATTGTTACCCTGTTTTACAGATGAGGAAACTGAGGCAGAGGTTAAGTCACATAGCTAGTAAGTGTTTGGCGATGAATTTGAACTCACTTTTTCCTGACTCCCGGTCCAACCCTCTAACCACCACGACATGTAGCTTCCAACCCGATTAAGGTACCCTTCTCCAACAGGAGCAGGAAGTGATGCTCAAGCTGATTGATTCATCAAATCCTTGCGTGAAGACCTCTGGAGCGAGGGTGAATCCACCACCTCCCCTCCCATCCCAGGCCATCCCGCCTTTTCGGACAGCTCAAACTCTTCTGGAGTTTTTCCCCTACGTATGGAGCAGAAATCTGTCCCTCAACAGCTTGGACCTTTTGCTCCTGAATCTGCCCTCTGGGGCCCAGAGGAACAAGTCTAATCCCTCTTTCCTATGACAGCTCTACAAATACTTGAGTTGTCCAAGATCAGACACTGAGTTAGTGGCAGAGCCAGGGACAGAACTGGGCTGGGAATCTCAGAGAGTCCATCACCTGACTCTTTCCACTGAATTCCACTGGGGAAATCGCTTCTTCCCTCTTCATCACCATTGGCAGGTCTGTGCCCATTACTGACACTTAACACATCCACTTGAAATTGTCACCTCTTTCACATGGTGAGTGGCTCCCGTGTGACGTTGCTAGGAGACAACAAAGAACTATCATTGCCTTCCACACCTGGAAATTCTCTTAAATGAGGATGCCTGAATTCCTTCCTTTGAGCAAAAATTAGGAATAGGAAGGAAAAAAAAATCTTTTCCCAAGTTAGCATATGAAAGTGGAGCCCCTTGAAGTGGGTAGAGCATGAAGTGCAATCTATTGTAGTCAATGATGGTAGTAATATCTTACACATGGTTAGTGCTTTGCAATTTTCAAAATATTTTTGCATACATTGCCTCTTTTCAGCATCACTGGGCCAACACTGTATAAGCAGACAGAGAAGGTAAAATAACCCCCATTTTGCAAATGAGGAAACTGAGGTGCAGAGTAGTAAAATGACCCACCATTCTACAGCTAATAGATCAAAGCACCTAAGTGTCTGAAGGAACCTAACAAGCCATTTAATCTTAGCTGTACATGAATAAGAATCTCTTAGATGACCACAATATGTGGTCATCTAGAATCCACTAAAAGTCTTCCAATGAGGGGGAACCCACTATACAGCTAGGTGGCAAAGTGGATAGAGTGCCGACCTAGAGTCATGGAGTCCTGAGTTCAAACCCAACTTCAGATACTTACTAGCTGTGTGACCTTGGTCAAGTCACTTAACCTTTGTCTATATTAGGTGCTCATCTGTTTAAAATGGGGATAATAATAATAATAATAGCCTCTACATCCCAGGATTGTTGTGAGGATAAAATGAGATATGTTTAAAATGCTTTGTAAACCTTTAAGTGCTAGACTGATGATGACGATGATGATGATGATGATGCTGATGCTGACAGATGGAGATAGCCCACTCTACTTAAAGAGAGCTCTAGCAGTTAAGAAGCTTCCCCCACCCCACCTATCAAGTCTAAATCTGTCACTGACATGTCCCTCCCCCCGCTGCTAGGTCTGTTTTGGGGGGCTTGGGGGTGGGGCAGCAAGGAGAACAAGAGCAATCCTTCTTCCATGTGATGCTGTTCCTGACTGGCTTGCCTGATCTTAAGGGAGTTCTGTTTCTGTTATCAATGTGAAGAGATGTCCTCTTTGGTCATGACTGGTGGTGGGATCTCTGTGTTTTTCTTTTGCTGGATGGTTAAATAAAGGGTGCATTCAAGCTTGCGTGTCTTATACTCCAGTGACATGACACCAGCCTCCTTGCTGGGCCTTGCACATGAGGCTCCATCTCCTGACTCCAGGTATTTTCACTGCTGGTCCCCCAAGCCTGGAACCACCCCTCTACTCACTACCACATCCTGGTTTCTCTTCACATCCCAGTTAAAGTCCTACCTTCTGCAAAAAACACATTCCTTCTCTTTGGGTTATTCTCCAATTTATATTGCATATATCTTGTTTGTACATAATTGTTTGCAGGTTTTCTCCTCCATTAGACTAAGCTCCCTGAAGGCAGAGACGGTTTTTTATGGTAGGGCCATATGCCAATGGTAGAGTATCCCCTAGTTAATGTGGAGATATTGTGGCTGCGATAAGTTTTTCCCCTGCAAATGCTGGTGGCCAGATCTAGCTATAGCACAAGGATACCTAGGGGGGAAAAGCATCAATGGGTGAGTCCTTGTTAGAGGACAGACACTAGGCTCTTGTGGTGAAATAACCAGGTTCAAGATCTAGAACTTCTGAGATAAACAGGTTTAAACCATAGCTCTACCTCAGACGTGAACATCAAGATCAAAGTGTCCTTAGATGCCTAAAGGTCAAATTAGCTAAAGCTTTTTGGAGGGAGAGCACTTGAGGTAGGAGTGGACATGAAGTGAATCAGGTATTTCTCCTTATACATGCCACAGGGTTCCACCATCAACCATAAGATACAGTTCCTGAAAGACTATTGAACTGAGGAAAAGAAATCACTCTCGGCCAGTTGCCAGGGCCTTGAAAGTTATCCTGGACCTTGGGTACTCGTGCAATATGGTAAGGGGGTGGCATATCCCTGGTGGTCTTTACTCTGCTCAAGTATATACACATATACACTCATATTTAAATATATGTACATATACATATAGATACAATATATACATATATATATACACACATATATATATATATACATACATATACACATATATGTGTATATACACACACACACACACACACACATACATACATACATACACACACATATACAGGGCAGCCAGGCAGCACAGTAGATAGAATGCCAGCCCTGGTGTCAGGAAGATCTACATTCAATCCAGCCTCAGATACTTCCTAGCTGTGTGACCCTGGGCAAGTCACTTAACCTTGTTTGCCTCAGTTTCCTCACCTGTAAAATGAGCTGGAGAAGGAAATGGCAAATGATTCCAGTATCTTTGCCAAGAAAACCTCAAGTGGGGTCACAAAGATTTGGGCATGACTGATCCAACAACAACACATACACATTTGTATGTATATACATACATTATACAGATACAACATAGTTTGGCTAAAGCAGATTCTTCCCCTATGGAGAACACTCCTGCCCATTCAAATAAACCTCTTCCAGAATACCGCCTCACTCTGTCTGGCTATCTTCAAGGTATTCTAAATAATTGCAACTCCTATTTTTATAATTCCATAAGGCTTATAAAGTATATTTCTCTTAACAGCTCAAGGAAATAGGAATTTGGATAAAGAATTCTCCCTGAGCCAAGTCATTTTGCTGCTGCAGATCTATAACTGTTCTGCAGTTGATAATCCTAGAGAAGGCCCAGGGGCGGTCCGAAGGTCACTGATGGAACTGGAATTAGAACTCAAGTCTTACTGCCACAGAGGTTAGTCCTCTTTCGAGGATCCAGTGACACTGATTGCCATCCTTGCTGACTCTCACCAAAGATTCTCCATCTCCTGACTAAAGGCATTTTCACTGGTTGTCCTCCACATCTCCCCTACTGTCTCACCTCATTGCTTCCCTGGCTTCCTCCAAGTCTCAGTTAAAAATCCCACCCTCCACAGGAAGCCTTTCCAGGAGCCGTCCTATCCCCTCCCCCGGACTCCAGTACCTTCCCTTTGTTAATTACCTCCAGCTGATCCTGTCCATAGCTTGTTTATATGCTGTCTCCCCCATCAGATTGTGAGGTCCTCAGAGCAGGGCTTGTCTTTGTATCCTTAGTGCTTATCCCAGTGCATGGCACATAGTAGGTGCTTAATAAATGGTCCCTGATTGGACTTTACATGACTCTCCATTTTCTAGATGAGAAAAATAAGATTCTGAGAGGAGAAGGGACCCTTTGTCACGCAGATAGAAAATGCTGGACTTCTGGGACTTTTAATGTCAAGGACTTGTTTTTATCATAGTTCACTGTGACTATGCCGTGATGACTATAGAGAAGAGGCTATTGAAGCCATGCAATTTGGTATTTCTATAGCTCTCTGGAAATATTCTCATGCATATATTTTTATTTACTTAAATGCTAGTGGATCATTTAAAAATCCACTTCTGGCTTGGGTCTATTGCAGAAAAAAAACATTTAAGTCTAAAAAGAGATGGGTTGGTGGTGACTGAAGAAAAGGGAGGTGGGAGGAGTCCCTTCCCCAGTGCTGCAGGCGATGGCAGCAGACCTTACTGAGGTTCCAAAGTAACCAGAAGTAGCAGGGGAGTTCCAGGTGGATTCAAGACTTTGGCCCAGGATCCTTCCTTGCCTGGAGCTGCCAAATGATTCTCTCCCAGACTCCATTAGGTTCCAGCCAGATGTCTCCGACTAAAACCAATCATGGGAAGGAGAGGTAAGTTGAACATAATTCTAACTGGTACTTAAATAGTCCCTTTTAAAGCTTGCAAAACACTCTGTATAAATTATCTCATTTTTTTTCCTCATAGCAGCCCTGTGAGGCAAGACACTGTCAGCCCCATGCTATAGAAGGGAAAATTGAGGCGCAGAGGGTAGAAGTGATTTGCTGAGGGTTACTAAGATACTAATAAGTATCTGTAGTGGGATTTGAACCCAGAACTTCCTGGCTCCAATTTAAAAGTTCTGTCTACTATACAAATGATGTCCCCTTAAGGCCATGTGGGGTGGCTTACACACACACACACACACACACACACCTTTCCTTGGAGGCCAAAGCTCTGAGGGGAAAGGAGTCAGTGGGTGAGGCCGCCTGGTACTAACCACTTTCATTTTGCAGCAATCACACACTGGCGCCCCCATCTCAAAAGCCTGTCCATCCCTCACTTCCCCCTCCCCCAGGCTTCCTCTAGCTGAACAGTAAGTGACATCTGTGGGAACACTGTATGCTCCAGAGCGTGACTGTCTGTGGCTAATTGATTTGTGCAACTTGCTGACAGACAGATGTGCACAAACACACCACACAAGATTATAAAGGGAGTCATTTGGAGGCGGGGAGGAGGAGGGGGGAACTAGGTTTAGAAAGATTGAGTAAGAATGACAAATAGAAGCTCTGGAAAAATTGGCCTTTTCCTTCAACACACACACGTGCGCGCGCGCACACACACACACATACACACGCATGCACACACGCACGCACACACACAAATGAAGGGGCAAGGGAACACAGAGATGGAAGAAGAGGAGAGACACAAACAGGCAGAGATAAGGAAAGAGGAAATCAAAGAGCGAAGAAACTGAGAAGCAACTGCCTCTTGGCTAGACAGACTGAAAGAGAAGGAACCATCACAGATCTGAATCGCTGTATCACCCTGTGGAAGGGATGACTCATTTTGGTTCCTATGTCCCAACATTTAGCACAGAGCCCGGCACACAGTAGGTGCTTAATAAATGCTAGCTGATTGCTATGTCAAGGATTGATGATGCCATTGAAGTATGAAAAATCCCTCCACCCTCAGCAGATCAAAGGTAATTTAAAACATAGTTATTCAAGGTTCAGAAAAGTTAAGCAGTGATCAAACAGGTGGCAAGTGTCAGAGGAAGGAGATTTGATTCCAAGTCTTTCTGTCTCTAAATCCAGAACACTACTACTACAGAGATATGTCATTACACTGAAATATATATATATACACATATATACATACATAATATACATATATACACATACATATATACTGATTAATATTTTTATTGATAACTCTTGTTTTAAATAACATTAGTTATTGTTATCTTTCCACTAAAGTCCTACTCTTATGCCTCACAATGGGAAAGGGGTGATTCCACGTTCTCAAAAGCCATGTCAATAAAACCATAATGTCTGTTAGGTCCTAACAAGGTGGAAGGGCAGCTAGGTGGTGCAGTGGATAGAGTGTCAGCCCTGAAATCAGGAAGATTCATCTTCCTGAGTTCAAATCTAGCCTCAGATGCTTACCAGTGTAAAGGCAAGCACAGTGGGATTTTTTACTGTTTTTTCTTTTGGAGTGCTTCTCAGCACTAAGGCCGTCAAGTGCCTTTGATTGAGCCTTGCCTTTGTTTGTACTAAGGCCCACAACCCTTTTGCTAATTAGGTCATGAGAGGTGTGAAGCCCTTGAAAGGTGTGAAGCCCTCAAGCCCTGGAAAAGGGTATATATATACTCCGAGGTTAGCATTTTTTTCCTCAGACTCACTCGTTGGAAAAGTGTCCCCTGTGATTTCACTTGACTAGATGGGACTCTGGGTAGCCGTTAAGGAGCCCCTCCCCACACTTTGGAAAACCCAGATGTTGGTGCTTCTCTCTCTGGTAACTGGGTATGTATTGCTGTGGTCAGACAGATAGAAGCCTGTCTATTGATTTGTGTTATTTTGTTCTGTTTATAATTTCTGCTTGTAATTTCTGTTTGTGTTTTCTCTGAAGCTCAGGGTGCTGACTTTTTCCCCTGAACTAAGTTGAATGATATATGTATGTTTGATTAAAGTGAGATTGTAAACCCCTTAAAGTTGCTTTCCTTAGAAAAGCAGATCAAAGAACCTGTGCTAGCAGCCCTCCTGTGTGCTGGTGTTATTGGCCTTACACAGCTACAGTAGCTGCAAGTAACATCGTTGTTACAACCAGCTATGTGACCCTGCAGCAAGTCACTTAGCCCTGTTTGCCTTAGTTTCCTTATCTGTAAAATGAGATAGAGAAGGAAATGGCAAATCACTCCAGTATCTTTGTGAGAAAAACCTCAAGTGGGATCAAGAGGAATCAGACATGACTGAAAATGACAACAACAACATGGCAGAAAGCCTTGGCTTTATATACCAGGCCTGGCCATGAAGGGTTTATCTATCTCAGCCCAGCTAAGTTCAGAGAGTCTTGATACCACATGTGTTGTAGAGAAGTAGCTTTTTCTTCTACAGTAACTCTTGAACCCTCAAGTGGTTGTGACCTGTGTGGCTACTGAGAGAACTGACACCAATGATATTGCATTCTCTTGAAGGTGAATATTAGTGTTATCAAATATTATATTCAAAGGGGCATAAAACAACAAAGATAATAATGATGTAGCCCATTTCCCCCACCCATTTTCACAATCCAAAGTCAATTTTTATAGAGCTGTTCCATGGGGGTGATTGTTGCGAAGGAGATGGTCATGACTCTGTCTTTTTCTTTAAATATTTGGGGTATGGCATTATGAGAAATACAATGGATCAAGAATTAAGAAATGTAAGCTTCTATTTTTTGTTTGCGGGTTGTTTTTTTTTTCTCTGCCACTGAATCCCTGTGTAACTTTGGTCAAATTACTGCTCTCTGGGTTGTAATTTCTTCTCTATAAAATAAGGGGCTTGGATTTAGTGGTCCCGTCTAACTCCAATATCCTCTGTCCTAAAGGCTGAAAAATGAGCATTTGGCTAAAAAAAAGTAGAATTCTTTAGGAGGCAGTGTATGTATCCTCCATCAGAGGTCTTTAAGCAGAGGCTAGATAACTACTTGCTGGTGATTTTGCAGAATTTTGAAATATTATGTGTACATATGTACAATACCAAATATTTTATATTCAAACATATATCACATTTTCAAATATAAGTTGGATAAGATGACCTCAGAGATTCCTTCCAGCTCTGTGATTCTGTTCCATCCCAACGTACCTTTTAGCTTTAACTCTGCATATCCAAGAGTCACTTTTAGCTCTAAGACTCAATGTGCTTAAGTTTCTATAGGGTAAGATCTTTGTCTTGTGTCTATTTAGTATTTACCATAGTCCTGGAAAGACAACTGAATCATAATTACCAAATGAATTGAGAGATAGCATGGGAGAAGTGCACAGAGAGCTGGCCTCACAGTCAGGAAGGCCTGAGTTCATGTTCCATCTTTGATGCATACTGCCTATCTAATCCTGGGCAAGTCACTTAACCTCTGAACCTTAGACGAGATGTATACTTGCATTGGTAGAGGGAGTTTCCGCACCAGGGTTTCCCTATATTGATGAAATCATGAGTTCAAAAAACAAAAACCTGAATGAATTAAGTCAGCCAACACAGATATTTCACAGGCCTGTCTATATTACTTTTCCCAGGCTGTTTTCATTTTGGTTTGTTTTGAAACTGCTTTCCTTATAATTTATTTTTAAAAAGCAATGGGCAGAATTTTCACAGGAGCATATTTCAGCTTCCCATAGGCTAAACAATAGGATCTGTCCCACAAAGCAATGAACTGCCTTGCAAAGACCATTATTTGTCCAGGATATTATAGACTTGATTCATGCTTCAGGTGGGCACTGAGTTGGGCTGAGCTCTGAGGTCCCTTACCACTTTAAGATTCTGAAATTGTATTTCTCTACTCCTCCCCCAAGTTTCACCCATTACATGTCCTCCTTCCTGCCAAGGACAATTTCCTGGCTGGGAATTAGCAAGACAGAAGAGTTCCTCTTCTCATTGTCTAGCCTGGGAAACATTCTTGAATCTGCATGATACACTTTCAGGATTGCTTTCTGACTTCTGTATCTGGAAAGATAGTTTCCCCCCTTCACTCTAAAACCTAGACTGTTTAAATGGTTTCATCTTCCCAAGTCTCTCACAGACAGAGTGAATATGACAGGCTTTCACTGTTACTATCTATAATGCATCATGCTTTCTAAACAGTTTCTATTTACAGTATGGGACATGATAAACAGTTAAGATCAATCCGGTAAATAATAGAAACATTAAAAATGACTTCTGGGCTTAATTCTACAATATGCTGCAAAGGAACTGCCAATGACCATGCAGTTAAAGATTTTGAATTTTTTTAAGAGAAGAAAAATATAAGCTAATATGAAAACTTCCAGATTATAGTACTATGGTTTGTTGGTTTCAAAGTGAAATCAGTCAGAAAATCTAGGTGCTTTTCCCAACATTGCCACTAATTCGTTGTGTGACAATGGTAAATTCAGACCCCTCCCTTCCCTTTCAACCTCCCTCCCACCCCCACCCTTGTCTCTTTATCTGCAAAATGAGGGGAGTGGACTAGATGACCTCCAAGCTCTGCTCCAGTTATGACTTTCTGTGCCCTCAGGACCCTTTCAGCTATAGCATTCTCTGTTCTGCATTCTAATGTCCTATGTCCTAAGATTCCTTCTAGTTCTAACACCCTATTTTTCTGTACCAACATTCTATGTTCTAAGAATCCTTTAAGTGGTAATAGTCTACAGAATACCCTCCTTTCTTCTGACTGCATATTGAAAACCTACTCAACCTTCAGGATTCACCTGAAGTTATGCCAGCCTTCAATGATCTCCCCCTTCTCTGAAATCTTAATACCTTTAAAATCTATACCTCTTAGAGACTTGATTGAATACCTTACATTTGTGGTTTTCATTCATTTTAAGCTACAAAGGCATGGCCTCAATTGTTTCAACTGCCTAACTAGATTGCAGACTCCAGAGGTGGTGGAGTGGTTAAGTTTTATTTCTTTGGCACCTTCAAGAATATCTAGATAGATAGATAGACAGACAGACAGATAGAGATAAAGATAGAGTGTGTGTATGTATTTTTTCCTGGTGAGTGTTAAACACTTAATTGATTTAAATAGCATCAATTAATAAACATTTTGTCAGTGTCTACTATGTTCCAGGCATTGTGCTAGGTTCTGAGATACATATGCAATGAATGAAACAATCCCTCTTCTCAAAGAGCATACATTCTAATGGCAGTGGGCAGCAAGCAATCATATATAAATAAACACAGAGAATGAATACAAGGGGAATAAACATAAAACAGAGGAAAGAGGTGGTTTGGGAGTGAAGGCACTAGGGGTTCACCAATCAGGAAAGGCATTGTAGAGGGGATGGTATTTGAGTTGCGTCTTGAAGGAAGTGAGGCAGAGGTGAGAGAGGAACACATTTTGGGGGTGGAAGATGACTAGCAAAAAGGCAGGAGATGGAACGTGATGGGTGAGGAACGGAGAGAAAGCGAGTTTGGTTGGATCCCAGAGTACAGGAAGGAGATAACATGTCTAATGAGGCAGGAAAGATGGATGGGGCCAGGATGCAAAAGGATTTAAAAGCTAACTAGATGAGCTTATATTTTATCCTAGGAGCAAAAGGGAAGTGACATAATGCAATCTGCATTCAAGGGAAATCACTTTGACTGGAGCCCTGAGAGACTGGAGGCAGAGAGGCCAAATGGGAGACCATCATTATAACTTAGAAGGATAGGTAATGAGAGCCTAAACTAAAGTAATGGTGGTGAGCAGACAGATCAGTCAGATCTGAGAAATGTTATGGAGATATGAATGGCAAGATGTGGCAACTGATTGGATAGATTGGGTAAGAGTGGGTGAAAAGTCAAGCTAATACTGAGGTCACAAACCCAGGAGACTATAAGAATGGTGGCACCTTCATCCCAACCTGGATTCAGGAAGACTTGTGTTCAAGTTCTACTTTCTGAAACTTAATCGCTGTGTGATTCTGGGCAGATCACTTAGCCCTTGTAAATCTCAGTTTCTTCATCTGTAAAATGAAAATAATAATATTATCTACCCCCCAGGGTTGTTGTAAGGATCAAGCGAGATAACATTTACAAAGAAAGCACTTAGCAAAACTTACAGCATAATATAAATGCTTGATGTCATTATTAATGATGTCATGAATGAGAAAGTATGAGCAGTAGAAAAGTGACTTGGAATTGGAAGCCCTTGGTTTCAGCACCAGCTTTGCCACGTAGCAGCTCCACAATCCAGGGCTTGCCTTCTCACCACCACAGTTTGGTCCCTAGTGAAATGAGGGATTCGAATGAAATACCCTCTTCCAGCTTGAACATTCTGTGATGCCTTACCCTAGGGGTGGGAGGCGGTCGGATGCTTCAGGTTCCCTAACTCATTCCCCAGGGTATCAGGAATGCTACTTGTGTGGCACATCACTGTCTGAAGGCATGATGCAACTCTTTGCAGGAGCCGTGCAAGGAGATAGCAAGATGTTTATGGCCTACAGAGGGGCTGCTGCTCAGCCATGGAACCCAGGCTCCAAAGAGGATGCCTGTCTGCTGAGAGGATCTTATGACATGGACATGGAAAGGACCTTAGTGGTCAGCTAATCTGAACTCTTCAGTTTACAGATGAGGAAACTGAGGCCCACAGAGGTGATATAGCTTGTCACACAGCGAGTAAGAAGCACAATTTGGTGAATCCTTTCAAACACGGATCCTCTGACTCCAAAGGCAGCACATTTTCCATTTCCACTTTTCAATGCACCAATTCTACAAATCCATACTTAGCACCTACTATATGTCAGACCCTGAACTAAGTATGTGATAGGATCCATTGACAATTTATTCAACAAACATTCAGAAATTATTTGCTATGTTACAAAGCACTGTCCTAGGCACTAGAGGAGACACTAAATTTAGATAAGACAGTATCTCCCTGCCATAATGCCTAGGAATATTTGACAAATATCTAGAACAGGTATCTGACAGGTATCTAGAACACCAGGGCAGCTAGGCAACGCGGTGAATAGAGGGCCGGGCCTGGAGTCAAGAGGACCTGAGTTCAAATTTGACCTCAAACAATTACTAGTTGTATGACGCTGGGCAAGTGACTTAATCCTGTTTGCCTCAGTTTCAGCATCTGCAAAAGGAAGGAAATGGGGAAGCATTCCAGTATCTTTGTCAAAAAAACCCCAAATAGGGTCACAAAGAGTTGGACATGACTGAACATTTGTATATACACATGTATACAGAGAGAGGATGTCCCAAAAGTCTTAATGCAATTTTAAGCTTTAGTAACTTCAGAAGTATAAATACTACAAACTTACAAAAATTTGAAAGTTAAATTACTTACATTTTACACTGATTTCATTTTGTGAATTCTGAATAATAAATTTTAAATATTAATTTTAACAAGATGGGGCACCCTGTAATTATGCATTTTGTGTGTTGCAGTTTCCACATAACATTTTTTCAGACCAGTGGATTATCATGAGAAATCTTGCATGGTCACCTCAGTCATCTAATCTACCTCCATGAGACTTTTTCTTTCTCAAAACTTCTGTGTATACATTGAAATCTTGTTCTTTGGATGATCTCAAGGCTAGGATTACAAATGCAATCCTTTTATTCCACAAACATTGGCTGCTGAAAGTGTTTACAAAGTTTGAAAATTGATTAGATTAATATATACATATATATATGTATGTATAGAGAGAGAGACAGAGACAGAGACAAAGACAGAGAGACACAGAAAGAGAGCACAAGATGGTGCACATGCTGGATCTTAATAAGAAACATCTAGATGCTTTAAAATTTAGAAAATGAAACTTTCAAATGTTGTCCTTTGTAAGTTTGTAGCCTTTATAGTTCTGAAGTCATTAATGTTTAAAACTTCACTAAGACTTTTGGGACAATCTGTATTAACGTTTTTTCCCTGGTGGTGAGCTTCTCTACACTTGTCTTTTTGGACCCCAGGTAACAGACACACAGCTCATTTCTGGGTCAGTATCAGAACTCTTTCCAGACTTCCGTGAGCTTCCAAGGCTTGCTCTGTACTTTTATGGCTTTTGGAATCCCAGGCTCAACCCCATGCCATTATGAAGCTTCATAGGAGGGCTTTATTATTATTCTTAAAATCATAATAGCAGTAACTAGCATGTATATAGGGCTTTTAGGTTTGCAAAGCACTTCAGATATATTATCTCATTTCTCTTCTCTTTAGTGGAGAATTTTAGTGATATCACATGGTACCATGGAAAAAATCTATTTCCCTCAGAAGCAAAGAACCTTAGTTCAAATCCTATCTTTGATGCTTATTATCTGTGTGACCTTGGATAAGTGATTTAACCTCCCTGGGCTGCAGTAACCTCACCTGCAAAATGAGGAGCTGTAGATTAGAAGACCTCTGAAGTTCATCCACCTCTAAATCTATAACTCTTAATATATGTGTGTAACTCAAACTAAGTGCATAAGAAAGGGGCTAACAAAGTGTTTTCTGAGGTTAAGAAGAAAGAAAATTACTTCTCAAGAAGGGGATCAGAGAAGGTTTCCTGAAGGTTGGACTCTCAAGTTGGGCTTTAGGGAATGGTAGGAATTCAATATGCAGGGTCAGGGCATTTAAGGAATAAAGAGATATATCCCTGCCCTCAAGAAGGGAACACCTTTCTTCCTTTCCCCTTCTCCAGCAATGCATACAACCTCACAGCTGTTCTGGGGCGTATCTTTCCTTTCCACCTAAAGAGAGCTAATATTCATTCTAGTTATTGCCACTCTGAGAATGGCCAATCAATCAGAAAGTAGGAAAAGCCCCAGGTTCTGGTCCCAGTTCAGCCACTAGCTCCCGCTGTGCGACCTTTAACAAGTCATTCTTTCTCTTTGAGTCTCACTTTCTTCTAACTAGATGATCTTTTAAGTGTTTTCTAGGTCTGACACACTATTCAAATTAAAATTCACTTAATAAACACCATTGTAGCTTTAGCATTCTGTTTCCACAGTCCATTCTGGCTCACGTCCCATTTTCTGAAATTCTATGTTCAAAGGTCTCTTCTAGCACTAATATTTTGTTTCCATGGTGTCTACCAGCTCTGGGATTCTTTGATTCCACAACAATTTACTGGGGACCTTCTGCGGATTTAGGATTCTGCTGAACCCTCCAATAATATTCAAAGTCACTGGAGACATCCTTTGGCATTCCAAATCAAGGTCTGGCGATCAGTGTCTTAGAAAAGTCTGCAGGGACAATCCTGGGCACTGAAGTCCTCCTTATTCACCAAAGATATTCTCTTAAAAAATCAAAGTTATTCAGCTTTAATCAAATAGTCAAGGGACCAGGTTGTTAAGGATTAAGAGGAAAAACACTTTGACCTTTGATCCCTAAACTGAATTCTCTGCTTAGCACTAGGTAGAAAAGAATTATGGGCTCCCTTTTTAATTGTCAACAAACATTTATGAATTACCTGATATATATATATGCATATATATGTGCATGGATATATACATACATATATATATTATATATATAATATATATACGTGTGTGTGTGTATATATATCTCTATATAGCATTGAGGAGGATACAGAGACAAATAACCCAGAGACTCTATTCTTAACAATCATACAATTTTAGGAATAGTCTACATTCCAAGATCATGGTGTCATGGAAAGAGAACTCTGGGACCCATCTTACAGGATTGTTGTGTGGGTCACATGACATGCTATTTCTCACTTGCTACCATGTGATACTGGACAAGTCATTGCCTCTCTGGGCCTCAGTTCCCTATTCTGGAAAATGAGAATGTTGGACTAGATCACTCCTTGAAATCCCTTCTGGCTTGAGATCTATGACCACTAGTCTCTATAAAACACTTTAAAAATTTATTTATTTTTAGTTTTCAATATTTATTTTCACAAAATTTTGAGTTCCAAATTTTCTTCCCATCTCTCCCCGCCTCCCCACCCAAGATGGCATACATTCTGATTACCCCTTTCCCTAGTCTGCCCCCCTTCTATCACCCCCCTCTTATCCCCTTCCTCTCTATTTTCTTGTAGGGCAAGATAGATTTCTATGCCCTATTGCCTGTATATCTTTATAAGACACTTTTTCAAACTTTAAGGCACAATATTATTTATAATATAATATATAATATAATATTCATAATTATCTTTAATTAGCTCCATTTTTTTCAGAAAAGACAACTGAGGCTCATAATACTTAACATGACTTGCTTGATGTCACGTGCCTATTAAAGACCAAAGGTGGGTCTTGAAACCTTATGTTTCCAAATCTGATTCCAGGGCTCTTCTCCTTCATTTGCTTAAGGCCAGGTAAATCCATCCTTAGTTTCACCAGCCTTTGGGAATTTTGATGTGTCATGCCATTGTGGCTTCCTATATTGGATTTAGGTGGTTTTTTAAAATTTTATTTTGAAGCCTCTAATAGCTACCACCAATTCTATGGACAAGTTGGCATCCTCACTTGGAACAACCAACGTTCTACTGCCCACAGTCTAGGTATAGCTAGGCTGCCTCTAAGACTGACTTCATGTCTTGGCTGGCAGCAGGGACTGTAACCAAACACTTACAGTAATGCTGGACCCTGCCTGTATTATTCCAGTAGAATAATGAAACCACAGGGCAATGCGATTAACCATGGCTCTAGAGTGTGATCCACTGTCAAGTCTGGGTACCACGAGGTTTCCACCACAGACTAATTTTCTTGCCTTGTTTCTAAAATATAGATCCATAATGGAATTTATCAGTGAGATGTACAGTGATTCTCATAAAGAGTCCAGAAATCATATTAGGCTCTGCTCTCAATTTGTAACCAGCACCGCTTGCCACTCTCTAGGGATAAGATGGTAAATGCCCCAGAATAAAGGAGCAAAAAGGCCAACTCCAATTTCTAGCAACAGGAGACAATGTCAGCCCCAAAATTACTCATTTACATCCAAAGAAACTTCAGATAAAAATTAGATTCTTGTAACAGACTCCCCCACATCCTCCCTACCACCGATGTATTATGGAAAGAACCCTCCATTTGTACTCAGGGGACATGGGTTGGAGTCCCAGTTCAGGTATCGATTAACTTGCTAAGTGACCCTGGTCAAGTCACTTTTCCACTTATAAAATGAGACAACTGGACTAAGCTGCCCTCTAGGTCTAAATCCTATGTTCTTCAGACATTCTTTCCTTCCTTAAAGGGCTAGATTAGGGGCTACCGCCTCCATGAAGCCATCCCTAAATGTTGTTGAGTTGTCTCAGTTGTGTCTGACTCTTCATGACCCTATTTGGGATTTCCTTGGCAAAGATATTGGAGTGGTTTGCCTTTTCCCTCTCCAGCTAATTTTCCAGATGAGGAAACTGAGGCAGACAGGGTTAGGTAACTTGTCAGGGTCACACAGCTAGCTAGTGTCTGAGGTCAGATTTGAATTTAGGTCTCCCTAATTCCAGACCTAGCACTCTATCCACAGGGTAGTCTAGCTGCCAATAATCATTCTAGGTCCCTGTAGGAATGACCAATGCCTTTCTCCCTCAGGGCTACTGACAACACCTGCTATCTTGGTACCCCCACAGTTATTGCCCTACCTTCCTGGTGGGGATAAACGTGCTGAAATTCACATCAGAACACCTAAGTGCCAATTCTTTCTTTGAACACTTACCACTCAGGTTATCTTAGATAAGTCCTTCACCCCTGTGGGCCTCAGGTTTTTCATCCATAGGAAAACAGTAACATTTGCGTAACATATCTTACAAAACGCTGCCCAATTGTGATCACTGATGATGGTGAAAATAACCACTGTCAACTAAAATAAGACACTGAAAATCACTTGAACTTCTACAGTATCTTAAGCTTTGCAATATTATTTACAGACATGATTTCCTTCAGTCCTCACAATAGCCTTCAGAGGTAGATGCTATTATTACAACCCCCATTTTACAGATAAAGCTTAGAAAGATTAAGAGACTTACCCAGGGTCACACATCTAGAAAGTCTGAGGGGGAACTCAAACCCAAGTCTCCCAGCTGCCTCTCAGGAATTAAAGAAGTCTTAGCTTGATCTCTTTAATAGGAGTGATGTCACTACCTAGACTTTTGAGAAGCTCCTCCTTCTCTAGACACTGAGGGGGTTACTTCTTTATATGGAGATGAGGTCAGGGACAGCCTGGCTTCACAGCTATCTCTAAGCTCAGCTCCAGGCTCCTGCCAATGTTGCCAACTTTAATGAGGGTATGTCTGATGCAGGAGCCCCTATTTCCTCTGAGAAGAAACCTCTCCAGATCTTGGGTCTCAGAAGGGAATTTGGAGTTAATTGTCTCCAGATGTCTCAGGGATCAATTGAAGGAATTCAAAATGGAAGGTGAATAATCCGCAGCAGTCTTACAGCTGAACCCTGGAGATGGCCCTCCCCTTTTCTCCTCATCCATCCCCTGAAGAGAGGAATCCATTGCTAGCAATAAACACAGAATCACAGACCACAGTTCAACCGTTCCTCATTGGCCCCATGGACACAAATGAATAAAATAACTGCTTCCATTTTTACAGCACTTTGTAATTTACAAAGGACTTTCCTTCACAACAGTCCCATGAGATTCCTGGTTTAAGGATTATCCTCCCCATTTTTTAGGTGAGGAAACAGAGAAAAGGGATATTAAAGCCGTATGACCAAGAAGAGAAAGTAAGGAGAAGACCCAGCTCCTTTGATTATTAGTCTAATAACCTAATAGACTCATAATTAATCTTGTGTTCTTTCCATTCCCCACATCGTACCCTTACTACAACCCACTGCATCAGATGATGTAACAGGACCACATATGACGGCCTTGGAAGACAGCCAGACTTAGCCCATAGGCAATCACAGGAATAAGGGTGGTGTGGAGGAAGGAAGCTGGGAGTTGGGAGGCCTGGGTTCTAGTCCCAGCCTCACCACTAACTAGCTATATGATCATGTCTTCTCTCTGTAAAAAGAAGGGAGAGACAGTCTCAAGGTTTTTTCCCAGTCCTAGTACTAGACAGTTTGGTAAGACTGCAAGATTTTTTCCCCCATGCAAGGACATGCCGTCATAAGGCACTGAAGCAAACAGCTGGGATGATCATAAAAGCAAAGGCAGGCTGTGTGTGGTGGCCTCGATGGTCATCACCACCAGGAAGATGAGAAGCACATAGCAGGACAATGGAAAAAATGCTGAAGGTGGGTTTGGATTTATTGTGGTGCAGATTTAAGCCTCGGCTTTGAGCTTACTATGTGGGGTGTGAGCACTTAACTTCTCCTCTGTTTCTCATCTTTAAAGGGGATATAAATGCTTGTACTGCTCATGGGGTTGTTGTGAAAAATCAGATGAGAAAAGGTGGGTATAGCACAGGAGAAGTGTGAAGCACTCTTGTTACTGAAATATAAAGGAGATGCAGGTCCGTGGGAGGCAGCATGAAGTTAGGGTGGGATCCTGAGGCGGCACAGCCCAGGGTCTGGAATCTTAGCTTTGCTTGGCCCCCAGACTAGCACGACTGATGTTAAAATTGACAAGTCTTGGGGAGTGCTCAGGAAGCTTGGGTACCTGCGTCACCTTTCAATAAGCCACGATTTTTGTGAGTTCTCTCTGAGTTCAAGTCAGATGTGTTCTGAGGTTAGTTGGTACATGTAATGGGTAGTGGTTTATTTTGTGAACATTACACTTCAACTGCGTTTGCTGGTTGTCTATAATGTATAATGGACAAAATTATCCCTGGCTTTTAATTCATTTGCAATAACACGACATAGGCAATTTCACAGCACACCCAGAGAAACTCATGGATGTGGCATACCCTTTGGGAACCACCTATGTGTAGTGGGCAGTGCAAGACACGGATGGGGTCAGGAAAATCTTGCTTCATTACTAGCTGTGTGACCCTGGGCCAACCACTTAATCTCTCCGTTGAGCCTCAGTTTGCTTATCTGAAAAATGAGGATAATACTAGCACCTAACCTCACAGGATTGTTGTAAGGATCAAATGAGATAATGTATATAAAGTGCTTTGCAGACCTTGAAGCATTTTATAAGTATGAGCTCTTCCTGTTGTTGTTTATTACGGTCATCTGTTTTTACATACGTGTCCAAATCTTTGTGTCTCTGTATACATATATACACGCATGCGTGTACACACATTTTTGTACATACCTCCTATATATATGCATATGTATATTTATTTACCTATTCATTTTCCCATCTATTTGTTTATTTAAATCCCCATAAATGTAGTGTGACAGCTTATGTGGAGAACGCTTATTGTACTCATCTACAGAAGACCAGGTGGCAGCTAGGTGGTGCAGTGGATAAAGCGTAGGAGGACTCATCTTCCTGAGTTCAAAACTGGCTTTAGAAACTTACTAGCTATGTGACCCTGGGCAAGTCACTTAACCCTGTTTGCCTCAGTTCCTCATCTGCAAAATGAGCTGCAGAAGGACATTGCAAACCACTCCAGTAACTTTGCCAAATGGGGTCACCGAGAGTCAGATACGTTGGAAACGATGGAACAACACGGACAGGAAACCAGATCAAATTTCCCCAAACCTGATCAATCATTTGGGACAACAGATAGATGAAAAGGTCTGAAAGTCATAGAAATGTCAAGTTTCCTCTTATGTGGGATAAACAAAATCAGTGAACCCCATTAGAAGATACTGACGAGATATTCAGGCCTTAAAGCACTTGGCCTGGTTAACTTTGAAAGAACTAATTTCCACTTGAGTAGAGATTGACTCAAGTCAGAGTTTGAAAAAGCCCTACTGGCTTTGAACGACCATACTGTATTTCCTTATGTAGGAATAGTCCTAAAAATCATAGAATGTCCAAACAAGAAGGAATGGAAGAGAGCAACTATCCCAAATCCTCCTTTTTACAGATGATGAAACTGACCCCCATAGAGGGAAAGGAATTTGTCCTAAGTTACTTAACTAGAAAAAGTGTGACAGCTGGAATTTGAGCCCTTAGTTGTTCTGGTGCAGAACCTGCTAACCTCACACCAAAGAAGAATACTTCACGTGATCAGTAAGCAAATTCATCTTTAAACTGAAGGTGGCAGAGGCTGAGAAGCCAGCATCATCTCATCTGCAGTCATAAGAATCAGTGTAGCACAGTGATGGCCCGTGGAAATGAAACCAAACTTTACTCCTCTCTAAAAGACATTTCCATTTAAAAGGACTGACTGACCCCATGCCCTGGTCATGTGAAAAGTGGTTTTGAATTGGGAAGCTGAAATGTGGTGTCAATGCTGGCCAAGGGGTTTTCTTGGGAAAGATGCTATAGTGGTTTGCTATTCCCTTCTCCAGTGGATTAAGGCAAACAGAGGTTAAGTGATTTGCCTAGGGTCACACAGCTAGTAAGTGCCTGAGACCACATCTGAACCCAGGTTTTTCTTGGCAGCAAGGTGGCTCAGTAGATAGAACTCTGGGCCTGGAGTCAGGAAGACCTGAGTTCAGATCAGGACCCAGACACTTACTAGCTGCATGACTCTGGGCAAGTCACTTAACCCTGTTTACCTCAGTTTTCTCATCTGTAAAATGAGCTGGAAAAAGAAATGGCAAATCACTCCAGTACTTTGCCAAGAAAATCTCAAATGGAGTTACAAAGAGTCAGACATGACTGAAAATGACTAAAACACAACTTCCTGACTCCAGCCCCAGCACTCGAAGCACTGAGCCACCCAGCTGCCTGGTTCTTAGGACCTGTAGTTAAGGCACACACTAAAAAGAAATCATCTGTTCCTTCTGTGAGGTAGCCTAGCACTTGAAAAAAAACAATAAAAACCCCTCAAATTTAAAAAAATATACTTCCATTTGCTACTAGGTTATGTATGTATAGGATTTACTGCCCCTAAAGACTGGAAGCTACATTGTGGTCCACTTATGCATTTAGGTGGCCACAGTGGATATGACCCTGGACTTGGATTCAGGAAGGCCTGAATTTAAATCCCGCTTTAGACTTATTCTGTTTGACCCTGGATAAGTCACTTAATAGCACCTACCTCCCAGGACTGTTGTCAAGATCAAATGAGTTAATATACATAAAGCACTTTACCAGCCTTAAAGAAGTATATTAATGCTAGTTATTATTTATCTTCCTTTTCAGCTCCCTTAGTATGCAGCACAGTATATAGTAGGTGCTCAATAAATGTTTGCTGATTTGAATTGGACAAAGGAATAGAATGGCAGTTAACAGTCAGAGGGAAACGTAAGCAAAGAATAATTCATGAATTTGTTAATTGCTTCTCACTGCCAGACCTAGTCAATGACAGTCCCATTCTTTCTGTTCCCACTTGTATCAGCCAAGCTAATCTTGCCATCTCACATGTCAATCATGTTTGCAAGGGACCTCAAAGTTCACTGAATTCAAGGCTTACTTGTATAGTAAACTTCTGTCCAAGATCCCCCAAAAGAGCTCATCTGGTCTTTAACTGAAGAACCTGGATGAGGGGGATCTCCCTCTGCTGAGGGCATTTCTCCCCACTGCTCCTAGTTCTGAATCCTGGGGCAAGGTGACTGAGTCTAATCCGTATGTCTTTAAGATGAGAGTCCTCCAAGCGCTTCAAGATAATGGTCCTGTCCCCCTCCCCACTCTAAATCAACTCACCAGTTCTTTCCACTGATCTCCCTTTGTAATGATTTTACAGACATCCTCATCAACCTGGATAGTTCTCAACTTGACAATGATCTTCCTAAAATGTGGTACTCACAACCGAACATAAGACATTAGAAGTGGTCCACCAAGTAGAGAGTACAGCAGGACTATCACTTCTCTTCCTTTTGACTGGGAACACACTAAATTTTTTGAGTAGCCATGTCATACTACTACTGATTTGTAGTGACTTGTGGTACACTAAACCCTCAGATCTTTTTTTTAAATAATATTTTATTTTTTCCCAATTACATGTAAAATAATTTTTAACATTTAAAAAAATTCTGAGTTCCATATTCTCTTCTTCCCTCCCTGAGAGGACAAACAATCTGATGCAGGTTATACATGGGTAATCATGTAAAGCACAGTCTTATATTAGTCATTTTATGGAAGAAAACAAGAAAGAAAAAAAAAGAAGGAAGGAAAGAAGAAAGAGATGAAGGAAGAGAGAAGAAGAAAGGAAGGAAAAAGAAAGAAAGTGAAAAATGATATGTTTCAGTCTGTAGTCAGACTCTATCAGATTTTTCTTCATGAGTCCTTTGGGATAATCCTGGATCCCAATAGCAATGGTATTGCTGAGTATAGCTAAGTCATTCCCAGCAGTTCATCCTACAACATTGCTGTTATTGTGTTCTCCTGGTTCTGCTTACTTCACTCTGCATCAGTTTATGTAAGTTTTTCCAGGTTTTTCTGAAATCAGCCTGCTCGCTATTTCTTCTAGCACAATAGTATTCCATTACAATCATATACCATTACTTATTCTGCCATTCCCCAATTGATGGGCATCCCCTAAATTTCCAATTCTTAGCCACCACAATAAGCACCACCATAAATACTCTTGTACAAATAGGTCCTTTTTTTAAAAGACAAACTTCTATCTTGTCACACCTTCCCCCATTTCAAATGCTTGAGCTGATTTCCCCCACAGAATTTTACTCTATGCAATTCTAGCAATATTTTCTTTGAAACATCTGAAATCAGCTTTCCCCAAATCTTGGATGTATGCTAGACTATATTTGTCTTCCCTCTGCTCTCCCAAGAATTTTAAGATGAAATGTTGATTCCTATTGAGTTTGTAATTCACCAAAGCTCCTAGATCTTTTTAGAGGAATTTCCCTCCAAAATTCTCATCACTTCTATTTCTGCAACCAGAACCTCCTTTATGGTGAAAATCATTTCAAGAAGAGTAGTTTCTCCATCACTTCCTCTACCTTCTGAAGGATGGAATTATCATCGAAACAAGTCAAAAATTAAGTATCTGCTTTTCTCCAGGCAGACCCAGAGGTTCAGCCGCTATTATCTAGATAAAATGCCCCGATATGCGTCTTTCTTTGAGACCAGGCTTGTGATCTATTTTCCAAACTTTTCATCTATTTTTTCTTTCCATCAAAATAAACACATTATGACAAAATCACTTTGTTCTGTCTCTCTCTGTTGATTTTCACCTAGATTTTTGCTACATTCCTCTCTCTCTCTCTCTCTCTTTCTCTCTCTCTCTCTCTCTCTCTGGTTGCTGTCCTTCTTCACATTAGCATATCTTCTTAATGGAAAATGATACTCTAGCCCCTTTCCTGTCCCTACCATACACACACATAGTATATCATCTACTCTCTTCCATTTGATTCTAGTACAATCTTACAGTCATATTTCAATCAGAAGTCCCTCCTCACCAAGTCCTAGTGATGCTGATGGGCTCAAATTTGTCTCCCTGTGTTTAGATTGCCCTGTGGAAAGGGGGAAAAGATTGCTTTATTATCCTTTGCAATTTATCTTGGACACGCTGCCAGACTAATTTTTCCAAGCACAGCTTTAACCAAATCATTCCCTTACTTCAAGGCCTTTGGTGATTACCCAATGCTGACTGAATAACATCCAGCCTTCTTAGCCTGGCATGGAAAGCCCTCCATGATGTGGGTCCAGCTACCTTTTCCTGCCTTAGGAAAGTCACCACTCCCTCCACACAAAGTGGACTGACTGCTCTTCCTCAAATACACCCCAACATCTTTGTCTCCCGTTGCTCCCTCTACTTTGAAGGCTGGTGCTTTCTAGCCACACCTGTCAGATTCTTCCCCATCCTCCGGGAACAGACTCAAACATCGCCCCCTCCAAGAAGCCTTCTCTGGGGCCTGTAGCCAGAAGGGATATTTCTCTCTGCTAAATGAATTCAAGGCTGCATAATGGAGTCGAAAGGGAGCTATACCCAGAATTAGAAACTCTACTTTCAGATCCTGGCTCTGATACTATGTGAAAAAAGGTAACTTAAAGTTTCTAACTTCACGTTTCCTACTTATAAATTGAAGATAATGACAATAATCATTAACACTTACACAGCATTTACTATTTGCTGGGCACTGTGCTAAGTTTAGTCTCTCATTGGATCCTCACAACAACCCTAGTAGATAATTACTATTATTATCTACACTTTACAGATGAGGAAACTGAGGCAAACTGAGGTTGAGTGACTTGCCCAGGGTCACACAGCTAGTAAGTGTCTGAGGCTGGTTTTGAACTCAAGACTTTCTAACTCCAGCCCCAATATTCCATCCGCAGTGCTGCCTAGCTGCCCCTAAGGAGACTTACAAACCTGCCTCACAAGGGTTGTTGTGAGGATAGCTTTTTGTAAACCTGAAGGTCAATAAACATTTATTAAGCACCTACTATATGCCTACCAGACACAGGCACTGTGCTAAGTACTGAGGATATGAGGACAAAAGACAATTCCTGCCCTCAAGGAGCATACAATCTAATGCAGGAGAGAACATGTAAACAGTTGTGTAACAACAAGCTGGTTCTTCATTGAAGTTTCTTATGCCCTGCTCAGAGTCACCAGGCACCTCTCTATCACCCTCTGTAGGATATTCACCTTTAATAATTCGGAGACTGAATTTCTCACTATTATATGGCAGACTGGCAGAATTTTGGTATTTATTAAAAAGACAGGTCTTTGTTTTCATGGGAAGCTTGGCATTGTTAAGGGATCTCTGCAACTCCTCAAAGGTAATGTAGCTGACTTTTCTCCTCTTGTTCAACTCTAGGCCCACCCTGTTCTACATCTTTACCATCTGTCCCAGAAATACATAATGATGGACAAGCTCTATAGGTTTTTCCATCCAAATGTATGTTGTAATCCAGAAATTCTTCATCCTCTTGGCTTTTCTGTATGAATGGTCAGGCCATCCTCCTCTTCCAGGAGGCTCTGCTCTCTTCCAGGGCTTGAGATAATTAGCACACTGGACAAGAACCGCACCATCTCAGAACTGACTAAAAGGCACACACCATATGTGATTTCACTGAAGTTTGGAGCAGAAACCCTTATTACTTGTTGATTAGGAAAAATAATTTGCATTGGTAGGACATAATGGTCTTCAAACATTTTTCAAAAAAGGTATCTCCAATACATACATGAAAATCATTCACAATTCCATAAAAAAATTCAGAGAAATAAACTTGTTCCATTGCTTTCTGATGACAAATATCAAGAGAGGTATAACGTAAGGAGATATGTGCACAACAAATGTGAGCACCACTGTAATGATGGAAATCTAGTGCAGCATCCAAGAAGAAGGATTACCCGGGGATAAAGAGGTCATCCAGGTGATCCAGCTTGCAGATGACAATGGACTCTTTCAATTATAGGTAATAATTATTATCCATATTATGATCAATAATTATGTTACCTATGGTATTATAACTCATAAATGAGTCATATATGTGTTTCTGCTATGCTTAAGCTTTCATTCTACTACTAAACTAAGGACAGAGACTGTGGCTCAGTGGATAGAGCTCTGGGCCCAGAGTAAAGAAGACCTTAGTACAAATCTTGCCTCAGATATTTGTTTTACTAGCTGTGTGACCTTGGGCAAGTAATTGGCCTGTCAGCTTCAGTTTCTTTGTCTATGAAATGGGGATAATAATAGCATCTACCTCCCAGGATTGTTGTAAGGATAAAATGAGATAATATTTATAAAGTGCTTTGAAAATTTTAAAAATGCTACATAAATATTCTTATTAATATTATTATCAATTATCTTTATATCCCCTCACACCACACAGGCACTTGCATGGAGCAGATGCTCAATCAATGTTTGCTGAATGAATGCATGGCCCTTTGTATTAGATATAAACCATTCTCTACCAGACTGGTGTTTTATGAAACTTCATTGACACCCTTTTAATTTATATATCCACATTTAGTCCATGCTCTGATGCTTCAGTTGCAAGTCAGTCAGCTAGAAACTGATAGATGGATAACATACCATCCATGACAGACCCACAAGGCCTGGAATCTGGGCGTCTACATTCTGAGGATAGGACGTGACCACTCATTACTTGTGGAGCTGTGTTGGCTGAGATGCTGTATAAGCAATTTCTGCTCAAAGGTCACTCCAGACTGCTTTGCCTGACAGCAGACACACTGCTGTACAAGTCCAGGGAACCAGCAGAGGGAATGTCTGCTGAGAACACCCCCACCCCCCCAGTTCAAATGCCACCCAGATGGAAGTAATCTCTCTCTCTTCTGATCTCATACAACTTTGTAATCCTCTTATACATTTAGCATATTCTAGCTCATTTTATTTATCTGAGTAGGTGTCACATCCTCTACCTAACCCCCATGAAGGGAGGAACTGTGACAATGATTGCCTGGTTTAAAACCTGGGGGAAATATTATGGCACCTAAGATCCATGTGGTTCCTTCTTTGGCTATAAGGACTTTATTTTAGACAAAAGTTATTAGTTTAGTCTCAATCGCTCTGAGCCCCCAGTTAGGAAAATTCCTAACATTTTAAGACAAAGATGAAGCTCTCTGACTTAACAGTTATGTCTATCTTTAGTTAACACCTGACCTCTTGGAGGTTGAAGCAAAATTCAGTTTATTGGAAATATAATTAAATGGTAGATTCTTCTGTAGTGTCTATGCACTGACAAAGACTGGGAAGGTTATTTGCAGTCTTGAGAGGTTAAGGGACTGACTTGCCAATGTTACTCAGCTAGTTATCAGCACAGCTCTGAAAACTGTGAAGGAGAAAAGTTTGTAAATATTTAAGTTTTAATTGCTAGCCTTTAAGAAAAGCCAAGGCTGAAAAAGAGCATCCCAGGGTTTCCATGACAGAGGCTGGATAAAGTTATTTTGAAATGGAATATTTATTTGTGCCAAAATATCTTTCTCTTTTTTTTTTAGCAAAAAGAGAAAACAATAGTAAAAAGAATAAAACCCTAACCCCTCCCCGCCAAAATTCAACAAAAATAAATACAAAAAAACGCATGTCTTTTTTTTTTTTTTTTTTTTGTAAATTGATGTCTTGGGTCCACAGACCACATATCACCTCACCTACTTCTACTAAAAATCATGAAGCTAATGGGTCCAAGTGAGGGGTTTATTTATAGATAAATAAACACTGTTTAAAGAAAGACGTGTCAGGAGAGGAGAACTGTTCAGTTCCTGGAATAACCAAAAAAAAACCTCCAGTGTATCACTATACATTAGGTTAAGTGAGAGCTGGAAATAGAGCTGGAAATGTTGCTGCTTTGAAATGCTAACATTGTAATTATCATAGCCCAGGCCTTCCTCACTCAGAGTTGGTGGGACTTGTGTTCTCACATTGGCAGAAATACCACTGTATTCTGGGCACTTGGATTTCCTAATGTGCTTCTCCAGTCTGCAAGATGGGAGCTGTAATCACAGCAATCAGGCCATAGGAAGATTCTATTTATTAGCTCTTTACCCACTTAGCAAATGTACTTGGTTTTTTTTTTCTTCCTCCTGAAGATTAGGTTGATGATTTCAGGAAATTAAACTATAAATATTTTTGAGATGACCTTTAATATGGAGCCTGAAATGTTGATGCCCGTGTCATGAGGAGTCCAAGGAGCTAACTCAGCCCCAAATTCATAGAATCATGAGAAAATAAATGTAGAGCTGGAAGGGACCTCAGAGTCCAATGTTTTCTTTTTCACAGCTAAGGAAACTGAGGCCCAATAACGTTAAAAGGTTACAGAGGTAATAAGTATCTTAAGAAAGATTTGAATCCAGGTCCTTTGACTCAGGAGTCAGTGCTCTTCTGACTCTGATTCATTATAGACTAAATGGTCTTTGACATCCCTTGTAGCTTTAAAACTATGATTATCCTTATGGTAAGTTACTTACAAGACTGGGATCATAAAACCACAGATTTAGACTCATCAGAGAGTTTATTGGTGTTATTTGGCCCAAATCTTTCATCTTCCCTCCCTCCCAGACTTCTGCAGATGTAATGATAATAACAGCTTACCATTCTAGGATGCTCTGCAGTTTCAACAGCCCTGATAGGTAGGAAATACAAACACAGATGAAGAAACTGAGGCCCAGAAAGGGGTCACTTGCCCAAGGCCACAGAGTAAGAAGAGTGGTAGGACCAGGATTTGTTCCACTATACCAGGGTTTCCCAACTTTCTCAAGTGTGAAGATCATCTGGTTTTGAGCCAGCCCATTATAGTAGGCAAAAATACTAAATTTCAAAATGTCTACTGTCTCTTTGGAACAAGGGGATAGGAAAAAAGCAACCTGAACTTCCACAATTCAAATTAAATTCAATCAACTCATGTCAACTCGGGAATAGTTACTAAGGTCTGTGAATAGAGTGCTGTGTTTAGCTAGGAAAGATGCAGTATGGTCCTTCCCTTAGGGTACTTACAATCTTGTAATCAATCTTATAATCTATGATATTTTCAACCATTCCCACCCAAATAATCATAATAAAAAATAACAGAAGAGTAGGACATAAGATAGAAACAAACTCTTAGTGGGGAGGGAAGGTCATTTCTAAACTAGGAAGTCGGCCCTTAGAGCCTCAGTTACAGTCCCCCCACCCCTACCCCAATGGTGGGCTGGGCCCTAAACTACAGAAATCAAGAGAGCACCCAATGGTAATGGGAGCCCAGTAGATGAGGGAACTGAAGGTTGAGTTTGGAACTATTCCATCTGAGTCACTTCTGAAAAAAAAATTAAGCAATGACGTACTCTGAAAAGACCATCATTTTTCAAAAAACTACAAAAGTTAGTCCTTGATTAAGCAAGAACTTGCCACAAATTCACAAAGCTCTAGGTCTTCAAGTTAGAAGAGAAATTGGGAGATATTCTGCTCCCACTCCTAATCTTTTGCTTCAGAGATGAGGAAACCACAGCAAAGGCCAAGAGCTCAGAAAAGGAAGTGAATTAATCTTGATCACACATCTAGTAAATGATATCTCAGATTCAAAACGAAGACTCTTGAGCCTGAATTCTCTGATCTTTCTACTGTGCCCTATAAGCAAGGCCCTATATCTGCTAGGTATCAGTTATATTAATTTATTCATATATGTCTCTATAGCATATGAATTATACATCATGTGTATGTGTATATACACATACATACTCGCGTATATATGTGTGTGTGTGTATATATATACATATATATGAATACACACACACACATACATATTCATTCATGTATATATCTCCAGGGGGCAGCTAGGTGGTGCAATGGATATAGTACCAGGTGTCGAATTAGGAAGATTCATCTTCCTGAGTTCAGATCTGGCCTCAGACACTTACTAGCTGTGTGACCCTGGGCAAGTCACTTAACCCTGTTTGCCTCAGTTTCTTCATCTGTAAAATGAGCTGGAGAAGGAAATGGCAAACCATTCCAGTATCTTTGCCAAGTAAGCCTCCAAAAATGAGGTCGTGTGAAGAGTCAGACACAAATGAACAACAATAGAAATCTACCTATCAGGGGCAGCTAGGTTGGCGCAGTGAGTAGAGCACTGGCCCTGGAGTCAGGAGGACCTGAGTTCAAATGTGACCTCAGACGCTTGACACATGTACTAGCTGTGTGACCTTGGGCAAGTCACTTAACCCCAACTGTCCTGCCAAAAAAAGAAATCTATCTATCTATCTATCTATCTATCTATCTATCTATCTATCTCCTCCCCTCCCCATTCCGAGTCCAAAGGTGTGATACCATCATAAGGAATTCCTGGTGTGGAAACTTTCTCCATCAATGTATACCAACAACTCATCTGTAACTCTTAGAGGGCTGCCCAGGAACACCGAGAGGTTAAGTGACTTTACCACAGTCACATAATCAGCATGTGTTATGGAAAGGACTTGTAGCCAGGTCTTCCTGACTCCAAGGCTGACCTTCTAGCAATACCACATCTCTCTTTATAGCCAAAAAATATGCAATTATACATACATTTTGTAACTAATATTAGTAGCCAATCATAATTCGGATTATGTGGTTAGAAGGACATTTCATATTCCTTATCCCATTCAGCCCTCCCAACAAGCTAATGAGATAGGCAAGGTGAGAATTAGTCCTTCTATTTTGCAGAGGAGGAAACTGAGGCTTATAGAATTGAAATGACCTACCCAAGGTCATAGAGCATATTACTTTTTTTTTTTTTTTTTTTTTTTTTTACCATGCCAGGACTTCTTTCTCCTTTAATTTCCAGTGAGCTGAGGGTGAGGATGGGGAGAAGGGGCATAAATTCAGATCTCCTATCTTAGTGTGATTCTTTGGAAGACATAGAGAAGCCACTGTGTAAGCTGAGTTTTGCTCATCTTCTTGGCACGCCTGCAGACTAAGGGAATGGGGAACATTCTTTCCATTGTGCATGTGCCTATGATGCCTGACCATAAGGAGTGCAGACAGCTGCTGGGCGTTAGCAAAGCAAGCGGGAAGTAATACCCATCTATCAGAGTGCTAATTCTGCAAAGCACATTGTGGAAAAGGTGCCATTTACATGTAAATAAGATGCTTGCATCCGCAGGAAAGAATGCGCTGCAATGGATCCCTCTCCACACCCTTAAGCACCATGGGTTTGGACTGAATTGAACACAAAGCAGCTTCTGGGAAGGCCCAAGCTTTGCCTGGGAAGATGCTCCTCACTAGAGCAAATTCCCATCATCCCTAGCTTCTTCCACTGGTGGGATAATGAGGCCTGTACACTAAAAATGGTCTGAGCGCGTTGTCCAAATTTATCTGATTTGCCCATAAGATAAGATAGATTTTTCCCAGATGGGTTAGCCACCGACTCTGAATGCCATGGCCACAGAGAGCTTATTGAAAGGGTCTGAAAGGTAATAGCATGGACAAAATCAGTCTGGAGCCGGACTTGGAAATACAAATCAATCAACATATGCATTTATTAAGTGCCTACTGTGTGCCAGGATATACTGAGACAGAGTAGTAATTGGTTGTTGAATTGAAATGAATGTATATTACCCGGCTTGATCTGGAAGAGGACAAGACATCACAGAATATCAGAGCTGGCAGGGATTTCAGAAGTTGTCTAGGCCAACCCTGATTTGAATAAGAATTACCTCCACAGAGCACATGACAAGTGGTCATACAACCTTTCCTTGAATACACCCAATGAGGGGAGGAAGCTTATTGTACTTTGGGAGGGTTCTAATGATTAGGAATCATTGCCTGAGATCAAAAATCTAAATTTCCCGTTCTCCAACTTCGGTCTATGGCTCCTAGTTTGGTCCTTCAGAGCTAAGAAGAATAGAGCCTCTTCTAAGCCCCAGGTTGTATCACCATTTCACTAAGAAAGTCAACAAGCATTTATTAGGCACTTACTTGCTTCAGAGCTATGACAGAAACTGGGGATACAAAGAAAGGCGAAACTAGACCTTGACCTACAGGACAGCTCCACCTCAGTGTCCTGCAGACATCTCAAATGATACATGTCCAAATGGAATCATCTTCCTTTCTAACTCAATGCTCAGTTTCTAAACTCAATTCTGCCTCATGGGGCACCAACATCCTTCCCTCTGAACTATCCAAGCTGGACCACAAAAACAAGCCTTGTTTGGGGATAGTGACACAGTCAGGCTGACCCTATGGTGGACACGAAATCAAATGGCGACAACAGAGAAAGGCCCCACCTCTCTCCAAAAAATCTCCCTAGAAAAACTGGCCCCTGACAGTTTAGGGGCTGTTCCAAATTGTTGTCTGTCCTCAAGCACAGTTAACCTGGTCTTCTGCACTAAAAGTGGAGGTGCCCCCTCCTGGATCCGGTTTGGGGGATTAGTGAGCTGTCCCAGTGGAAGAGATTCATGTCCTCTCTGGTATACGTCTCACAGTGGAGAGGAGGAATGATCAGACAGCTGAGTAAGCAAGGTCCAGGAGCAGCCTCTTTTCTCCATAAGCATCCAGGATCTCCCCTTCCTCCTCCAGCCAGGACCCCAGAACCACTATATTCAAGATCTGCCAATAATCTCCAATATGCTGCCCTTTGGTCACGCTTACCCCACTATATTCCCATCTCCCTGAGGCTTCTCAAGTCTCAAGATTTCCCGTGTGTGAATTCAAAACTGACCAAATAGCCGCATCCACAGGGCAGGCAAACCAGGCCAGCTAAAGCAGCCAGGCCCCCTAAGGGAGAGACAGGAGGTGGTAGATGTCCAGTGAGTCAGACCAAGGCTACCATCACCACCTCAGCAACTACCTCCCTCACACCTCGGTGGAGACGAAGACCCAGAGGCCAAGAGCCCCAAGATTAGGAGGGCCCTCCAGGCCACCAGACTTGCTTCCAGACCCAGGCCCCACAAGCATTATTCAGGGAAGCAATGCAAACTGGCGACCGCTTCTACTAGCACCACATTGCTCACAGCTACTGAAGACCTGGAATTGAAAGTTCTCACCATCAAAGTCCTTGGCATCATCAAATGGCTCAACATGAGAAATGGATCTGGTTTTATCAGTAGAAATGACATTAAAGAAGATGCATCACCATCTGCTTTGCTGCTACGCCATAAGGACCATGGGATCTTTCCATCTGACTTGCAGCTAAAACCTGTATGTGTTGTCTCCCCCCTTAGAATGTGAGTTGTTTGAGCACAGGGACCGTCTTTACCATTTGTATCTCCAGTGCGTGGAGTGGGAAGAAGAGGACACAGGCAGTAAGTGCCAAGTCCTGCGCAAAGCACTTTTACAAATATTTTATGTCATATGATGTAGGTGCTATTATAATTTCTATTTTTGCAGTTGAGGAAATTGAGCCAAGCAAAGATTAAATGACTTGTCCAGGGTCACACAACTAGTAAGTGTCATAGGCCACATTTGAATTCAGGTTTTGCTGACTCCAGGCCCAGAAATTTATTTACTGTGCCGCCACCTGGCTGCCTTACCATAACTATAATACTTGTTGAAAAAATAATAGTTTGGGAGTCCTGGCTAGAGGAGGAAGGGCAGGTCCTGGATGCTTCTGAAGCTGTCTTCGGCTGCTCCTGAGCCTTGCATACCCAGCCTTAGGTATCTGATCATTCCTCTTCTCCACTCTGAGAAATGCACCAGAGGAGAGAAGAATCTCCTCCACCATGGCAGATCACCAACTTCCCCACTCCCATTCTGGGGCTAGGAGTGGGCACCTCCAATGCATGTATATAGTTACTGCCCCTGCACCTACTGGACTGAATTGCACAGCAGCTTCTGGGAAGGCCCAAGCTTTGCCTGGGAAGATGCTCCTCACCAGAGCAAGTTCCCATCATCCCTGGCTTCCTCCATTGGCTATTATGAGGCTGGTACTCCAAAAACAGTCTGAGCATATTTTCTAAATTTACCTGGCTTGGCTATAAGGTAATAAGATAAATTTTTCCCAGATGGCTTCTCCACCAATTCGGAATGCCATGCCACAGAGAGCTTACAGAAAGGGTCTGAGATGTGGCAGAATGGACAAAATCAGTCTGGAGCCTGACTTGGACATATATGTCAACCAATACACACTTATTAAGTGCTTACTATGTGCCAGACACTATGGCACAGTGGAGACACTAAGACTTGAGTTCAAATCCAGCCTCAGACACTTACTAGCCATGTGACCTTCGGCAAGTCACTTAACCTCTGTTTGCCTCAGTTTCCTCATCTGTAAAATGAACTAGAGAAGGAAATGGCAAACCATTCCAGTATCATGGCCAAGAAAACCCCGAACGGGGTCAGGAAGAGGTGGACAGGACTGAAACGACCAAACAATAACAAATCTTCATATATGTACATATGTGTATACACACACACACACACACACACAGCCACTAGGCCTGAGAAGTAGGAGTTGAGTGGACTCAGGATCCTCTGGACCATATGAGGGCCTCTGCTTCTGTCCCCACAGAATTGTAGACTCTGACCTATGTGAAAACACAGAGCTGGTTCCATTCAATTCAATTCAGCAAATATATTTTGTTTTCTTCTATTATGTTATTGGCAAGAGACTGTGGAGAGTTGGAATACAGAGATGAATAAGATACTTACCCAGACCTTATTGGAGCTGATGTGAAGGTGGGATAAGACTTGCACACAGATAAGACAGGAGGTAGTTCAATGTAGAAGACCAAATTCCAGATTCTGAGTTAGAGGATCTGCGTTTGAATTCTGCCTCTGACACTACCTGTGTGACCTTGGGAAAATCATAGTCTTTGCACCACAATTTCCTCACTTGCAAAATGAAAGAGTTGGCCAAATAGCCTCCAATTTGTTGTTGTTTGTCCTTCGATCTTGAAGAGGGCCATGACTCAAAAGTGAATTGGATTTAAGTGAGGCAGTGCTCTGCAAGGTCACCAGCCTCACTTTTACCATATAAAAAGGCACTTCCTTTTCTTTTAAACTTAATTATTATACAATGATCCATGACAACTCCAAAGAACTTGTGATAAAGAATGCTATTCACTTCCAGAGAGAGGACTGATGGACTCTGAGTGTAGACTGAAACAAATTTTTTTCACTTTATTTTTTTGCTTTTGCTCTGCAATTTGGTTAAAATGGAACTAATTTCGCATGTATCATATTGCTTACCTCATCAATAGGTTGGGGAAAAGTAGAGAGATGGAGATAATTTGGAACTGAAAATAATTTGTTTTAAATTGCACTTAATAAGCTTAATCATATTTGACATTCAACTTGTATTTATTAAACACCTACTGTGTGCAGATCTGGGGACCTTGCCACTGGAGAGTTCTAAAATGTAGTAAAATCACAGACCTGACTAGCTCCTAGAGCCCCCAATCCCACAAAAGTGTAGGTTATCTAAGACAAAGAAAAACGATAATACAGCTATCAGGCAGGAGGGCACCCTCAAGGAGATACAACTTGGAATCTTCTTAATTCTGCATTTATCTGATAACTCACGATGCCTTTGATTCCTCTGGTAAAAACAGAATTGTCACCCATTTAAAATATAAGCAATTAATAAAGATTTAGGCTGGTTAGAAACAGGAAATTGTTTACTCACTCTTGTGTGGCTTTCAATTGGGACAATACACATTACGCTTGCCCAAAATATCTTTCAGATCTCACTTCAGCACCTATCTGTTTTGACAAGTTCCCTACCAAACAGTTGGGATGCACTGCTTGTGTAGTCTTTGATGGGGAAATAAAAAGTACAGCATGCTGGCACCTCCTCCCACGAAAGTCTCTTTACTGAGCCTAATTGTAGCCCCTATAGAGCTAGCTGGCCTCCGAGTTGTTGGCACTAATTGTGTTATGACAGTGCAGAAGGATACAGTCTTTCTCAACTATGGAGTTTGAGAGAAAAAATCTCCTCCTCCCTAATGCCTTAAATATTATTCACGAATACGGACAATGACTAACATTTATTGTATTTAGCCCTCTAAGGTTTGAAAAGTGCTTTGTTATCACATTTGAGCCTCAGAGCAACCCTGTGGGGCAGGTGAAAACAGGTATCTTATGGATGAGGCAACAGGCTCAGAAGCGTTAAGTGACTCGCCCATGGTCACACAGCTAGTAAAGCAGGATAGAAATCCAGATCTTCTCAACTTCAAGTCTAGGGCTTTACCTGCTATATAACAATACAGGGGGAAATGTGTATGTGGAACCAGAAAATCTGAGTTCACATCACAGCCCTTCTACTTATGGCTGGTCTTGGTCAAATTACTTCACCCCTCCTGGTCTCATTTTCCTTATTTGTAAAATGAAAGGGTTTGACTAGATAATAGTAGACAGTGTTTATATGGCTCTTTAAGTTTTCCAAGCTCTTGAAAAATATTATCATTGTTTTAGTCTCCCAACAACCCTTGGAGGTAGGTGCTATTATCATTCTTATTTTAATAGGTTAAGTGACTTGCTCAGGGTCATACTGGTAGACTAAGTGTCTGAGGCTGAATCTGAACTCGTCTTCCTTTTTCCAGGTCCAGCAGTCTAACCACTGTGCCACCTAGCCTCCAGGTTGTTTGGGTGATTTCTAAGGTCCCTGCCAGTGCTAAATTTCTGATACCATGAGTTCTGGGAGGGCTCTTGCCACGTTTCTTGGCCACTGACTTGCTATATGTTATTGGTCAAGTCTTTGAAATCTTACCTGCCAATACATATGAGGCACCCACAGATACTATTAGGGTAGCCCACAGCTACCATAAGTTCCAAGGAATTAAGCTGGCCTTCATTGGAATAAGACTTCACCATAGCCTTATTGTCATACGATAATATGTTATAAAGGAAAAAGGCACTTAAAGTACTTCCTGACAATCTCGACCTTTAAAAAATTAAGTGGGTGCCTTAATTGACAGTTCTTATCACCTTTAAGCAGTCAGTCAACAAGCATTTATTACATGCTAAGCACCGTGTAGGCTGGCTGACTATAGGTTAGGGATTTCTAAGAGGCTTTTCTTGGTTCCCACCTCACCTCCAGAGGCTAAGGACACCTCCCATCTATTCTGTGTTTCTATCTTATATTCTGATTTATATACATAGTCTCTTCCCGTTAGAATGTAAACTTCTTGAAGGCAGGTACTGTTTATGCTTTTCCCTTGACTCCCTAGAGTTTAGTACTGTGTTGGTCATATAGTAAGCTCTTAATAAGGGTTCATTGATTGATTACTTGAGGTTTAAGAAGGGATAGGCTGGCTTCACTCTCCTCTATGAAACCTTGAACACTGACATTGGAATCAAAGTACCAGTATGCCAAATGTGTGACTTTGACCAAGTCACTGAACTTTCCAAGACATCAGTTTATTCCTCTGTAAGATGAGGGAGTTTGGACTAAATTGTCTCTGAGGGTTCTTCCTAGCTTCAACATGACTTGTCTGATTTGGAAGGTGATATTTAAGGTGAGATGCCTCTAGCCACTCAATACAGCTGGCTTATGAAACAGCTGGGTTAACTCTAAC
The DNA here is from genome assembly GCF_011100635.1 of Trichosurus vulpecula. Classification (NCBI taxonomy): domain Eukaryota; kingdom Metazoa; phylum Chordata; class Mammalia; order Diprotodontia; family Phalangeridae; genus Trichosurus; species Trichosurus vulpecula. The sequence continues at coordinate 115,835,773 of NC_050574.1, read as the reverse complement.
CTGTGAATCATCTGTCTCATAGCCTTAAAAGAAAAATCCTTCCTGGATTTGCTAATTTGAGGACTAGAGTCAACTTGAATGTGAACATACTTTCTCCCTCCTCTTCCCAACTCCTTTACCTCCCTGCCCCTACAGAGAAGGCAGCAGCAGCCTCTACAAGCTGCTGGATGCTATTCTACATCTTACTTAATTAGTGAAGGCACAGGTGGGAAGGGGGAGGGTGGCAAGGAGAGAGGACAGAAGTAGACTAGGAGATTCGCTCATCATTCTGATTCTCTCCAATGAAAAGGGAAGGACAAAAACAATCGATCATCAGTCGGCCAGCCAACAAGCATTTATTAAGTGCTTACTGTATGCCAAGAACTATGTCAGGTCAATATTCTGTGTATACTGATATACATGAGAGGCAGGTGTTGTGGTGTTGAAAAAATGGTACTGGTCTTGGAGTCAAGGGAGATCAGAGTCCACAGATATTTGCTGTTACTACCTGGGCAAGTTACTTAACATCTCTCAATTTCATCTGTAAAATGGGGTCAACCATAGCACACACATCATGAGGGGACCGTGAGGATCCAATAAGATCATATGTGATATACGTAAAGGGCTTTTCAGTCCTTGAAAAGTTACAGAAATTAGTTCTCATTAGCTCACTTACTACAGCTTTATAGTTCCCAAAGAATGTCTCTCATAACAACCCTGTGATGTGGGTTGTGTGCATTTATTTTCCCCTTTGAACAACACCAACATCAACCCAACCAACAATAATAATTAGAAGGGAACTTGGCGTAGTTGATAGAAAACCACCCTGGAAGCTGGAAAGACCTGAGTTCAAAACCTACCTCTAACACATGCTGGCTCTCTGACCCTGGGCGAAGCACTTAATCTCTCCATGTTCTTTCTAGAGTAATCTTTAAAACTAAATAGCAGAGGAGGTTCTACTGTTCCTCACATAAGACGTGTCCTCTCCTGACTGAGCATTTTCTCTGGATGCCCCCATGACTGGAACTATCTCTGTCCTCACCTCTGTCTCCTGGCTTCCTTCAAATCATAGCTAAAATCCCACCTTCTGCAAGAAGTCTTTTCTTCTATCAGTTGATATTAGCACCTTCCCTCTGTTGATAATCTCCAGTATATCCCCTCTATGTCTTGTTTACACTTCCTTGTTTGCATGTTACCTCCCCCATTAGACTGTGAGCTCCTTGAGGGCAGGGCCTGTCTTTTGCCTCTCTCTGTATTCCCAGGGCTTAGCACCAGGCCTGGTGCCCAAGAAGCATTTGATAAATGCTTGTTGATGGACTTGACTTGGTAGAGGCACTTTTCTCACCTAGGAATTCCCTACACCAGTGACACCAAAGGTCAGATGCTTATGTCTCACAAAAACAAACACAACAAAAATAATGCAGTATACCAAAGGAAAAATAGCTGACTTCATCTCAGGAAGTGCTGGGTTCAAGCCCTGCCTCTGCCACCTACTGGCTCTGTGACACTGGGCAAACCCTTTCACCTCTCAGTGCCCCAGGCAGCCAGAGGTTGGAGAGCAGATGCAGCTGTGCTCTCTACTGGCATTTTCTTGGACCAACAAAATCACAGCTTTTGTCCAGAGAATTTTAAAAATATCTAAATGTTAAATGCTAATTCTAGAAAGACTTTTGATTGGGCTAGTGTGGGTCTTTTCCCATTGATGAAAATCTCAATGACTCGTTGAGACCAACAATCAACAAGCATTTATTAGGCATCTACTATATACCTAGTACTAGGCAATTTACTAGAAATACAAAAATAAAAACAAAACAGTCCCTGCCCTCAAGGAACTTATATTGTTTCAAGGGGAAAGATGCATAAACAAACAAGATAATCTTTTTGAGTTTCTATGGCTGAAACACTTACCATCCTGTGGCTCTGGTAATTGTATCACAACTGGCCTCTTCAAACACAGAAAGGCTGGCAGAGGCAGAGAGTGTCACACTTACATGATGCTTTAAGCCTTAAGCTCTCTTTATAATTGTTACATTAGAAGGATAATATAAGTATTACTAGCCACGTATTCAGAAACTGAGACCTAGAGGGGTAAGTTGACTTGTCCAGGGCCACAGAGTTAGTGGAAGATGCAAAATACACACACAGAGTGATATGTATCCAGATCCTAGAGTTACTACATGCTTCCTGTGTGACCTTGGCTACATCAGTCATTTCTCTTGAGACTCAGTTTCCTCATGTGTAAAAGGAGGGGGTTAAACTAGAAATTCAATCAGTTGATCAATTGCTAAACAGATCCCTGCAGACCACATAGTAACTTAGAAAACCACAAATTAACACTGTCTATGTGGCATTATGTTTTTCTTTATTTTGTTAAACATCTCCTAATTATTTTGTAATCCAGTTCTGGCCAAACTTGAGAATTTTGTGGGCTAAGAGTTTGACACCTCTGAAGCAAGTGACCTCTGACCTTCCTGTTCTAAAATCAGTGATCCTAGGACTTTTCATTTCAGTATTCTTTTACTGCATCTTGCTACCTCTCTAACAGCTAATGAGATGGTATGAGATATTTCCATAACTTTTACTAGGCTTAGTCGGGAAAAAGAGATGAGGCTTTCAACAGAGAGTGTGGCCTTAATAAAAGTGTCCAGTGTGTATTAGACTTGTTTCTGTTCATTCTGTCTCTCTCTCTGTCTCTCTCTCTTTGCATTAGACTTGTTTTTGTTCATTCTCTCTCTCATTTTCTCTCTCTTTCATATTCTCTCTCTCCGTGTGTGCATTAGACTTGTTTTTGTTCATTCATTTTCTCTCTCTCTCTTTCTCTCTCTCTCTTTCTCCTTTCTCCTCTCTCTCCCTCCTTCTTTTTCTCTCTCCCTCTCCTAGTTGTTGACATTATGGAGAAAATTCTTCCCTTAAACATTTTCCCCCGCAAGGAGTTCGTATACTTCCCATCCTTTCCTCTAGAACACATCTGTTATTGATCAGGCTTGATAGAAGAATTACCATCATTTTTGTCTGTGACTATTAGTTTTTTTTTAATGTAATTAGTTATTTGCTGATAATTTTCTTGGCTATTTGAATTGGGTATTTGGAAATCATTTATTCATGCTAATCCAACATGTCAATTGCTTGCCGAAGTCTTCAGAAAAATAGAGCAATTTTATCATCATTCTGATTCAAATCTTTATGAGAAATAAAAAAGAAAAAGAAAAAAAAGGAGAGAGGGAAACGCAGAATAAAAATGGCACTCATATGGTCTGCTCTGACCAAGAATGTAAGTTCCCCCCTTTATTCTGTGAAAAGGGAACAATTTGAACTGTTATTGATCCATCTTTGGGCTGGGGTGGGAGGAGGCTCTTTTATTTTAAGATTCAAGAGTTTCCAACCTCCTTTGTGGAGGATTAATAATAAGAGAGAAAATCACTTTCTGTAACTGGATCTGACTGAAATAGGGACTCGAGTATAGCCAGTGAAAGGAGGGTGGCAGCCATTGGTGTTCAGAGAGGGAAAATTCTGCCAGGTCTAATGGTGGTTATTCCTATAGACTATCAGAGTGGGAAGATATTTTAGAACTTACAATATTACAGCTGGAGGTGGCATGAGGGATTAGAATATCATAGATAAAGAACTGGAAGGGAGATCAGGTTACCCTAGCCTAGCTTCCTCATTCTTACAGCTGAGGAAACTGAGGCTAACAGCGATTAAGTAATCTGCCCAATGTAACAAAATTGGTTAGTGGCAAAACCAAGATACCAACTCAAATCTGATTGGAATGCTCTTTGCATTACACTATGTGAAAGAGAACTTTGGAGTGAATTAAAAGATGGAGGGAAGGGGAAAAAGAGGGGACACAGAGAAAAAATAAGGTCTAAACCCCTTAGCTGGACCTGGAAGAAGCCTCGAGGCAATGGTCATTCTTGACTTCATAACAAAGCTTTTCAAAGCATTCATTCATCCATTCACTCAATAAACATTTATAGGTGCCTACTAAGTGTAAAAGGAGAGGGAGATGCAACGATTAAGATTTTACTTTATTTGGCTAAACATATGGGAAAAGGTTCTGTCCAAAGTAGATAAGGATGCCTGAGGGGAAGGAGGAGTTAGAATCATGATTATCTCTGTTGCTGGTAGTGAAACCCTCAAACAATACTTGCTGGGGATCTTGTCCAGGGGAATCATAATTATTGAGAAAGATTGGACAGACTAGCTTTTGATATGCTTTTCTATTCCAAATCTATGATATTCCATAAGATATGCTGTACTCCGGAAAATACTGAATTTTCAGCATATGTTCAACTCATTTCTTCACAGGTTTCTTTTTATCATCTCTTTCCCACAAATATTTCCGAGATCTAGGCTAGATGATGACTTACACCTTTTTGAACTGGAGATCTCGATGGGGCAGAAAGGTCAGACAAGACTATCCAGTCCCCCAAAGTAGAGCTCATGGAAGGAAAAGGAAGGGAAGAAAAGATGCTTAAAGAACTTTTTAAAAAAAGGGTTTAAAGTATTTAACCTGCCTGAGCCTCTCCAATTGCAAATTGCCCCCCCCCCCCCGCTGCCAATTTATGTAGAAGATTTAATCATTATGCATTATTTCTCATTTCCTGAGATTCAAATAGGAAACTTTCATTTCATTGGGATTAATATTGACTTTCTTCCCCCTCTCCCTAACCCCCCTGCCCATCCCGAGGACCATGTATAGGGTACAAAGAACAGAGGTAAGTGCTTTACTAGACCAGATACTTAGATCTAAGTAGAATGTTAAAAGAACTGATATAGAAGCATAAATTCCTTTAACTAGCTCTCTGCCACATTTAGCCATTCATCAAAAGCCTTATTTAGGTGGAAGAGATAAAGAAAGGGGGAGAAAAGAAAGCGGGGAATGAAGGTGGCAGCAGTCCAGTCAATTCAGTAAAACATTTTCATTGGTGGTCTGCCATGCCTGGAATGCTCTCTCTCATCTCTGCCTCCAGGCTTTCCTGGCTTCCTTTATGTCCTGCCTTCTTCAAAAAGCCTTCCCTGATCCCCTTTAATGCTAGTGCCTTCCCGCTGGTGATTATCTCCAGTTTATCCTGTGTATATCTAGTTTAGACATAGTTGGGGCTTTTTTTTTGTATGTTATCTCCCTACATTACACTTGTGAGCTTTTTTGAGACCAGGGACATTTGCCTTTCTTTGTATCCCCAGTGTACATAGAAGGCATTTACTAAATGTTTACTGATTGAAATCCTTTTTCCTCTTTTAGTACTGTCTTCAAATACCTAATCTTCGTTGAGACTAAACAGGAGAAGGTCGGTCATGGAGATAAACTGCCAATGGGCTATTTTAAGTAGAGTCATGGAAACACAGAATGTTGTAAGTAGGAAGGAACATCAGAACCCAGATTATTATAATGTGGTATGTTAGAGCTCCAGGAAACTTAGAAAACAGAATGTTAGAGAAGGAAGGCATTGGGGAGCACAGGATTTTAAAACATGCAGCTTTGGAACACAGAATATTCAAGTTTAAAAAAGTATTCTGGAATGTAGAATATAGAATGCTAGAGCTGGAAGGGACCTCAGAAGAAAGTTATCACTGGATGAATCCTGAGAATGTTAGAACACAAAAGAGAACATCAGAACCAAAAGCCAGCTAAGAAATAATAGAGAGATTAACAGGGTTGGTTGTCAAGGTCACACAGCATGGCAGAATGGGTCTCCCAGAAAAGAGTTGGGTCTTGTTGTAGCTTTTACACTGAGTGTAGGGGGCTGTCTGGAAGCCTTTCATAGGCCTCAGTAATGGTGGAAGACAGAAAACCACACACATAATCTCATCAGAATACTAACCTATTTATTTCTCATTTCTACTTTCCTTTATAGTTGGAGAAACCAAATATCACTGGTATGCAACATTTCTGACTCACATTTCTACCGTACCTTAAGGTTTACCACAGCGTTTTCTGCATAATAGTCCAGGTGAGGGGCTGTCTTTATTATTATTCTCATTTTACAGATAAAGAAACTGAGGCTCAGAGAGATGGCCTGCAGGTTGTATGGCTTGAGCCCAGAATCAAGCCTAAGTTTCCTGATCCAAGGACTAGGAGCTAGACCATAGAGCTAAAGGGGAACTTAGAAGCCATTTGGTTCACCCGTCTCATTTTACAGATAAGGAAACTGAGGTCCAGGGAACTTTAGGGACTTGCCTAAGGTCACTTAGGTAGTAAGTGGAAAAGGTGAGACTTGAAGCCTAGAATTCTTTTCACTAGGCCATGATTCCTCCACTAAAGAAAATAACAATGACAGTTGGTTAGGCCACTGGCCCCTGTGGCCAGGGGGAGAAGGTAGAAAAGGGCCTTGCCTTGGAGCCAGAATGTGTGGCTTTGAATCTGAGCTTTGCCTCTTCCCAGCCATGTGACCTTGGGCCCACACTCCTTCTACTACTTCCCTGCTCTGCCGGGCTCTCTGTTTCCTTTCTTTTGACTTTGAAATCAACATGGAGTCTCTCCATCTGATGTTTGAGATGGTTTTCAAGGAGGTAGTAGTGTCAGAGATGAGGGTAGATGGGGACCCCAGGCCTCCTCATCTCAGGATTTTATCAGCTCCAAGATACCAAGGGAAATCTTGCTCTCATTAACTATTGCTTTCACAACATGAAATGCCAGCACCCCCGAAGTTCGGAAAAATTAAAAAATCAGAAATTTAATTAAAGCACTCCATGCCTAATTACCTTCCTGTGGGCTTCAGTGGTACATGGGGGAAGGAAAGCAAAAATCTTCACCTCTATGTCAGCCTGGGATCTTCAAACACCAAATCTTTCCCTGGATATAAAATGGACCTCACAACCCTCCTTGATGAAGAAATCTGCCTTGAACCAATGTTCATAGAGTGTATTTTCCTTTTAAATTAGCCATGACTCCACTTGTCCCTCTGATTCTCCTTTTAGCATTTCTCCCTGTCCACGCTGAAAAGCTCAAAATAAATGAACCAGGGCAATTTCTGACAGTCGTCATAATGTGTCCAGAAAAAAAGGGGGGCCAAGGGTGGAACTGCTCTTAGTATTCTGTCCAGAAAATCCAATGTGCCTTCCTCACAACAACCCCGCGATGGTGGAAGCTCAAGGGTCATTATCTCCGTTTGACTTTGTATTTTCTTATTGGTGTGTGTTATCCCCCTTCATTAGAATGTTAGGCTCTAGGTAGGTAGGGAGGTTTTCATTACTGTCTTTCTATTTCCAGTGCCTGCTAACGTATCCTGCTCATAGTAGGAGCTTAAGAAATAATTGTTGAACTGAGGCTCTGTGAGTAGAATCCATTTACCAAATCCACACAGCGACTAACCGGAAGAACAGGAAAAGGCCAAATTCAAATTCTCATTTTATAGAGTAAAGAAGTGAGACCCATAAAGTTATAGTGACTTGCCTAAGGTTCAATAGCCATATGATCTCTAAGGTTCCTTCTAGGACTAAAATCTTATGAGTAATTTGAAAGGCATGATTGCTGTGTTAGAAATGCATGGAGTTCCTTAGAAAGGAAGGAAGGAAAGAAAGAAGGAAGGAAGAAGGAAGGAAGGAAAGAAGGAAGGAAAGAAGTAGGGAGGGAAAAAGAAAGGAAGGAAAAAAGAAAGGAGAAAAAAACAAAGAAAGAGAGAAGGAAGGAAGAAAGGAAGAAAAGAGGAAAGAAAAAGGAAGAATGAAAGGAAGGAAAGAAGGAAGAAAGAAAGAAAGAAAGCAAGCAAGCCTGGGTAAATATGAGAAGCTGTCAATACAATTATGCTTGTTATAAGAGTTGAAAGAAAAGGAACCTAGACTTCTTTTACTTCAAGCAACATTTTAAAAACCCTGTGATTTGGAATAAATCTTATATTTTTCCCCCTCTTGTTCCCCAGTCTGGCTGAAAGCAATGTTCCGCCTCAGCAGTAGGCCCCACAGACGCTCCATGGCATTTTGTAAAGTGTTTTGGGATCAAAAGGTTCTCCCCAGATGTCGGTGGTTATTACCTGACAAGGAGCTGAGATGTGAGCCCTGAGATTAGTGTTTTGAAATAACAGTGGGGTCTCTAGGGCCTGGCTCCACACCCCTCTCCCCGTCATGCTCCCATCAGCACAAATGAAAGATCTCTACTTCATTTCTACGTAACAAAAAGCCTGGCCTGCAGATTGACTTTCATATAATCACCCTGTACTGCAGAATGCATATTGCATGTGGCGTATGAGCATGTGTTTCTCCCTTCCCCAACCTCTCAGAAGGTCAATTCAATACCTACGAGATGAACGCCCTGGGGTTTGATAGGTATTCAGGGTTCACGCTGTAGTATTACTACGGCAGTAGAATAGAATAAGAAAACTTGCTAGAACAAAGAAACTAAATTATACTCTACAGTAGTCATACAATGAATGGCATTACCATAAAGTTTGTATGAGCAACTACTACCAGAGGAGTCTATTTTGCTCTTCCCTTGTCAGGCCAACAGCAGAATCTGAGGGGGGAAAGGGTCCACAAAACATGTGGAAAAGGGAAAGGGGAGTGAGACCTTTCATTGCCCTGTCTAAACCAGATGACTATCTGTCCTTCCATTGCATCCCTACCAGACTGAATACTCCACCAGGGCAGGGATCATCCCTAATCTAAACTCCATACCTCCCCCAGTACTTGGTGAGCAGAATAGTCTGTACACAGTAGGCACCTAATAAATGACTATGTACTTGAGTTTTTTTACCTCCCTGACTTTGCCCTATGCCTAGAATCCTTCTCCTTTCCCCTCTCCCCATGTCTCTACCCGTTGATATCCTACTTTATTATCTATCCTATCCTATATTCAGTATCTATCCTTCAACACCTAGCCAAAATGCCGTCTCTTCCATGGAGCCTTTCCAAATCCCTCCACCTAGAAACTGTTTCTCCCTCAATTGTTCTCATAGGACGTTACACTTCTTTTTGAATTTAGCATCTTCTCTCCTACATTGGCACAGTACACTATAGGGTACCAGGCTTAGAGTTAGAAAGACCTGAATTCAAATCCAGCTCCAGACATTTACTAACAGTGTGACCCTGGGCAAGTCATTTAACCCTGTTTGCCTCAGTGTCCTCAAATGGAAAATGAGCCAGAGAAGAAAATGACAAACCACTCCAGTATCTTCGCCAAGAAAACCCCAAATGGGGTCATGAAGAGTCAGATACAACTGAAACAACCGAACAGCAACAGCCACTTACATTGATGACTCTTTTTCTCTAATAAGCTGCAAGTCCAATACGGGGAGGCAATATAATGTATGTCTGTAGCTTTGTCTCTCTTCAGTACGTATTAGTGTACTGACACGGCAGATATTTCATGTCTGTTAAGTGAATCAAAGAGTGAATTCATAAACCAACCTTTCACAATGAGCAGCTGTGCTCCATATTCCCCTTCAGTGTCATTATGATACAGGCACATTTACTCACCTAGTCCTGCTCACTCATTCTATTAATGAGGAAAATGAGAATCAGATATGGGATTTGCCCAGAGTCACACAGGTAATAAGCAACAAGGCCAAGAACGGAACCCAAGACCTCAGAAACACATCTTGTATCTGTGCAACTTGGGCAAATTACTCTATTTCTCTGGGCCTCAGTTTCCCCAGCTGTAATATGAAGGAATTGGATTGCATGATCTCCAAGGTTCCTTCCAGCCACAAAAGTCTATGATTCTATTTAGCCCGGGTAGGATGAGGTTGAGTGGGGCAGACAGAGTGGAGCTGCAGGTATTATTCATGGGCTAAAACCTTCAGAGAACAGTCTGTCTGTTCTGTAATCATATCAACTCCTTCTAAATTATGTTTCAGTCTGTAGATTTCCCCCACCCACCCCCCATCATAGCCCGCTTTGTTATTAATACATAAATAATGAAGATAGTATAAAAAAAATGTGCACACACTTTTTGCAGGGGGTTGGGGGGAATATTTTTTTGGCGGGTGTAAAAAGACATTTGGGAATCTCTGTCTTTTTCAAATGTCATTACATTAAGTACTGACAGCTGCATGAGGCACTCAGAGAAAATAGCACCTGCTACAGTGTTGCAAACGTACAAAACTCATCAAAATAAAAATCCTTCCTCATTACAGCCTCGGTCATTGATCACAATCCATTACCAGGCCACTGCTTTGCTGAAGTGTGGAGCCTAGGATGGATGAAGGTTGTTAATTTCTTCAATAGCTGGTTTATGTCGATATGTGATCCACCATCAAATTCTAGCCACCTCCACAATATGGCAAAATCAAGACAAATTGGTTCATGAGCTGCAGGATTAATAGAGTCTTCTAGAGTGTGAGAGTTGGAAGGGACCTTAGAACACAGAGTGATATAACCCAGATGAGAGAATGTGAGAACTGGAAGGGACCTTAGAACACAGAATGTCAGAGCTGGAAGGGACCTGAGAACACAGAATGTCAGAGCTGGAAGGGACCTGAGAACACAGAAGGTCAGAGCTGGGAGGGACCTTAGAACACAGAATGTCAGAGCTGGGAGGGCCTTAGAACACAGAATGTCAGAGCTGGGAGGGGCCTTAGAACACAGAATGTCAGAGCTGGGAGGGCCTTTAGAACACAGAATGTCACAGCTGGGAGGGCCTTTAGAACACAGAATGTCAGAGCTGGGAGGGGCCTTGGAACAGAATGTCAGAGCTGGGAGAGGCCTTAGAACACAGAATGATATAACCAGAGAACGTTAGAGACAAAAAGGACTTTAGAAGATAGAATGTTAGAACTGGAAGGTACCTTAGATCAAAGAATGTTAAAGTGGAAGCGATCTTAGAAAATAGACAATTATAACTCAGGACAGAGAATGTTAGAGTTGGAAAGGATGTTAGAACATAGAACATTAGACTGCATAGGAGGATATGAGAGCTAGAAGGGACCTTAGTACACTCACCTCTCAAACTTATTACTTAGGTGATCATGGACCAGTCATACTTTTCTGAGCCTCAGTTTCCAAATATGCAAAAGGAAGTTAAATGGCTTCTAAGAGTCTCTCCAGCTCCTAACTTACCTATAACCCTATAATTCCACAAATGTCAGAGATGGAAGAGATCTTAGAATAGAGGATGTTAAGATAATGTTGATTGTTAAGAGTTGGGAAGAATCTTGGACCACAGAAGGGTTCAATGACAGGAAATAGAATGAGATCACTAGAAAGAACTCCGGAAGTCGCCTTAGCTGATAATCCTAACTTTTCAGAGAAGGAAACTAAGGTCCAGATATATAAAATAACTTACCCAGGTTCACATAATGAGTTACTATGCTGCTAACCAACACACAGACTTCACACTTAAATCTCATCCAGCCAATACAACGGAGACTTCATCTAATGCAGTTTCCTTTCAGAATGGCTAATACCCCTTGTCTGTCTAATTCCTCTCTTGAGATTTCCCGAGGTGAGAATTCCTAGTGAGAAGCTCAAAATAAACGAACAAGGGCCATTTCCAATAGTCTCCAGGGTGCGTGCACGTGTACACACACACACACACACACACACACACACACACACACACACACACACACAGCTTGTTCCATCTCCTTTGTCTGGGAAATAGAAGGCCCAATGGCAGCAAATGATTAAGTTAATGGGTTAACCTACGATCTCTTTGGGCTTTCAAATTCATTCTTTGAGGAATCACAACCCAGTACACAATGGGGGTGGGTGATCCAGAAATATGAGACAGGTAAGACCCAAAGCCACTCATGACAGCTGCAACAAGCGTGTGCCTTCCTCATAGTAGGCCCATCATAAATTCGTTGCGATGTTAAATGGAAACGCTTTTAAATCGAGCAAAGAAGAAGCATACAAATGTGCATCACAATGGAGAAAACAGGATTTGGACGCATAGACCAAAGATGCATCTAATGAGAGGTAAGATCTGAATCCATATTTCATGGTGGCTGAATCTGCTTATTCATACTGTATGGACCATAGGGGAAAAAAATAGGGCACTGATCATACTGAGGGAGTTTACTGTTACCCTGCTCAGACCCACTTATTCTTTTTTTCTCTAATGGGATTCACATTAATGAAGGGTACAGGAATCAGAAATTATCCAAATGAACTTAACAGTAATGATAATAATAGCTCTCATTTCCGCAATATATTCAATATTCGACAAGCATCTATTAAGCACATATTGTGTACCAGCCACTGTATTAGATGTTGAAGACAGAAAGACAAATATAAAACAATCTCTGACTTGAAGAAGCTTACATTTGATTGGGAGAAAGCAACACGAATCCAGAAAAATAGACACAAAATAAAAGGAGATGCTAAGTGATATGTGTGTGTGTGTGTGTGCATGCATGTATGTGTGTATGTGGGGGGCAGTCAGGACAATAATAGGGGGCATCAGGATAGATTTCCTGTAAGAGATATTTGGGCTCGGCTTTGGAAGAAAACTAGGAATTCTATAAGGCAGACCACTTCAGGCACAGTGGACAAGCAGTAGTCAAAGGTCTGGAAGGAGGAGATAGAATTTTATGGATGGGGTAGAGCAAGTGGTACCTCAAGGTTTGTCAGCTATTTTTCTCAAAACTATCCTTTGAGGTATGAGACTATAATGATCTCAGTTTCAGAGATAAAGAAACCGGTTCTGAGAGGCAACAGAATCGATCACAGAACTAGTTAGAGAACTGGAGAGCTGGAAGAGACTCTACTTCAACCCATATGCTAAAGTCAAAACGACTTACCAATGGCTATAGAGATGACTTAGAAAATCACAGCATCAGTACCACTTCTAGGGCTGTATCTCAAAGAGATCATACAAGGGGAAAAGGACCTGTATGGACAAAAATATTTATAGCAGCCCTTTTTGTGGTGGCAAAGAATTGGAAATCAAGGGGATGCCCATCAATTGAGGAATGGCTAAACAAATTGTGGTATATGAATGCAATGGAATACTATTGTGCTATAAGAAGTAGGGAGCAGATGGACTTCGTAAGAACCTGGAGAGTTTTATACGATCTGATGATGAGTGAAGGGAGCAGAGCCAGGAGAACACTGTACACAACCACAGACACATTGCTTCTGTGATGACTAACTTTGATAGACTTGACTCTTGTCAACAATGCAGGGTTCTAAGGCAACTCCAAAAGACTCAAGATGGAAAAGGCTATCCACATCCAGAGAAAGAATTATGGAATCTGAATGCAGATTGAGGCAAATGATTTGCTCTCTCTTTTTTTTATTTTTGGTTCATGATTCATTTCATTCATTATAATTCTTCTTTACAATTTGATTATTGGGAAAAGAAGTTTAATGTGAAGATATACGTAGAACCTATATCAGATTACATCCTATCTTCGGTGGGGGCAGGGGAGGAGAGGGAGGGGGAGAAAATGTGGAACTCAAAAACTTGGGGAACTGAGTGGTGTAAACTAAAAAAAAAAATTAATTAAAAAAAGAAAAAAAATCATGGCATCATAGATCACATGCTGGAAAGGAAATATACCAGACAATGGGGTGGGAGTGGGTAAATGAGACAGTGTGGAAAGTGTGGGCGAGCTCCAAATTCTGACTCTGCCACTAACTGTGTGACCTTGGGTAAGTCACTCAAACTCTCTTGGCCTCAGTCTTCTCATTTGTAACAAGGAAGGGGTCAAACTAGATGAAATCTAAGGTTCCTTCTAGCTCTAAATCTATGATCTCCTATGAATTCAAACTGAGACTGATGCTTCTCCATTCTTCATTAGTAGGATCACTGCCCAGATTCACTGAGATTGAATAGAAAATCCCTCTCTAATCTCTGCTGCTCCTAGTCTTTTGCTCTTCCATATTTTTAATGTTCCCAATTCTGCTGGACTTGGTAAGTAACCAGCTCCTTCTTTTAATTACTCTGTGACACAGAATACAAACAAAAGTTTGTTACTTGGCAAAGTACTAAAATACGAGCCAGGAGGCTGAGGTCCCCAGTCCTCATGACAGCTGACATCTTAGGCTGGCTGATAGAAGCACATCATTCAGAACCGTTGTTGCTGTTGCTAAGTTTGTGCTGCAGAAGAGGAGACTTAAGGCAAAAATGATAGACATCTTCAGATATTTTAAGGGCTGTTGAGTCGAACGGGGATTAGGTTTACTGGGCTTGGTGCTGGAGGGCAGAACAAGAGCGGTGAGTGGAAATTGAAGGGAGGCAAATTTCATCTCACTACAAGGAAGAAATTCCTAACAATCCACCTGTCCAAAAGTGGAAAGGATTCACTGAAGGGACAGAGAGTCCCTCATCACCATCCAAGCAGAGGCTGAATACTCGCCAGGGATATTGTCAAGGAGATTCATGCTCTGGGTAAGGGTTGGATTAGATGACCTCAGGGGTGCTTTCCAAAGTTGTGATTCTGATTCTATGACTCTTTTCCTAATAGGTAATGTCAGGGATACAACGATGTAAAAGACAGAGCCTTTGTACTCCAGAGGTTTATAATGTAGGGCAACAAAGTGGTGGTGCAGTAATGGAGTACTGGCCTGAGTTCAAATCCAGCCTCAAACACTTACTAGCTTGGTGACCCTGGGCAAGTCACTTAACCCTGATTGCCTCAAGAAAAGTAGAAAAAAATAACAGTTTTATAATCTATTGAAGGATCTAAGTATAATATGTATAATGAACACATGATAAGATACATGAAATCAAATGGCAAACTGCTCCAGTATCTGCCAAGAAAACCCCAAATGGGGTCACAGAGAGGCAGACACGACTGAAAAGTGACTCAGAAATAACAAAAAGGGCTAAACCTGGAAGAATCACGACAAGTAGTCCAGAAGTTCAGAGAAGGGACAAATTCAGCATCCTAGAAAAAAAAAAAAAACCTAGGATTTAGAGAAGCCAAGAGGAGGAACAAAGCAGTGGAAAGGGGACGGAACTTGGAGTCAGGAAGACCTAGGTTCAGATCCTCATTCAGATACTTATTAGCCGTATAATCCTGGGCAAGTCCCTTAGCCTCTCTGCACTTCAGTTTCCTCCTCTGTACAACAATAGAGCCGGAGGGAGCCAATGGCCTCTCATTTATTATTGTTAATGATGACGACGATGACGATGGTGATGATGATGATGCTATCTAGCATTGATATAGTGCTTTAAAGTTTGCCAGTTGCTTCACAAATATCTCTTGATACAACCCTGGGGAATAGGGGTTATTGTTATCCCCATTTTACAGATGGGGCCACTGAGGCAGATGGAGGTTAAGTGATTTTTCCAGGGCCACTAGAAGTGCCCCTTCTGACTCTAAAGGTAGAAATGTGAGTTCCTTGAAAGCAGAGACTCTCGCTTTGTGTCCTTACACCCCCAGGGCTAAGCACTATGCACTTGACATGGAGTAATCATTTAAAAGGCATTTTTTTTCATTCATTTATTCTATGATTCCAGGTTAGGGGCCAGGGTGGGGGGGGTCATTGAAAGGGATGAGAAGAACCAAGTCCCAGAGTCAGGACCAGCCTCCACCTGTCCCAGGCTCCATTAGGAAGCTCTCCTGTGTATAGCAGAGGTGTATGGTACAGAGGAATCACAGCCCATGGGTCTGTAGCACACGAAAAGCTTCCTAACGAGCTCTTCCCAGCAGGAAGGAGAGGCCTGAGGCAACAGGGGGCTTTATGGATGACCATTTCTTGGGCCTCAGGTGTGAGTTGGATCAGCAGGCTTCTGAGATCCTGAAGCTCTGAGATTTTGTGATTATGTTTATTAAGCACCATCTATGTGCAAAGCCTTCAGTGGGGCACCAGGAATACAAAGGCAAACATGGAAAACCATCCTTGCCTTTAGGGAGCTGACATTCTACTGGTTTTTAGAGTCTTTACCTGCCAACAACCCTGTGAGGTTATTAGTGGGTGAACTACTCACCCCCTGTTCTACAGAAGAGGTGAGTCCCAGACACAGTTAAGGTGACACATCCACGGTCACCTGAATACTAAGTTACAGGGCCTAAGACTTAAATCCTTCTTTCTGGTATATAATAGTCTCCCAGTCTTTTCAGGTTTGAGGGCCTCTCTGAAACCCCTAAGGTTCACTTGTAGCAAGCTTGCCTCTGCTTTGAGAATAAACCCCCTCCGATACCCCCGGCATGGTACAGAGAAAATATAATTAAGTCAGAGGATCTGGATTAAATTTCCCTCTCTGTGGCCACTTATTACTTGTGTGACTTTGGGCAAGTCACTAAATTTCCCTGTGCCTCAGTTTCCTCATCTCTAAATTGGACTAAATGGACCCCGAGGTCCCTTCCAGATCTGAATCTATAATCCTAGGATTCTCCCTTTCTCTCTCAACACTGAAGCAAGGACCATTGCTTAGGAGCTTCTACGTCTTGGCCCCCTTCCCCAACCCCTGCAGCTCCCTTCATTTTAGGCCTGGGCCTTCCCCTATTTGTTAAAATGCACCATAATAAAGGCTTATTGCTTAATGCAACACTTCCCCATCTGAATTGTTGGTATAAACACCAACCAACCTCTCAGTAAGTCCCCAAAACACCGGTACATGCCAGGATATATCATTAGCTCAAATTTCTCCTGCAGGCTCATTTTCTACTCAGTCTTTAAAGCCCAATTTAAATGCCACCTCTTCCATGAAGTTTCCCTTTATTCCCTCAATGCCAGCGTGGTTGATGACTTGGAGCTCAGACTCCATATAATACTTGTTTTACATCTCTTCAATGTACTTATATATTATTTTGAATGATAAATTAACAGGAAATGGCATTTCTATAGAGCTTTAAGGTTTGCAAATTACTTTACAAATATCTAATTTTGTCTTCACAATAATCCTGGGAGGTGGGTGCTGTTATTATCTCCAGCATATAGATGACAAAACTGAGGCGGGCTGGGGTTAAGTGACTTGCCCAGACAAGGTCACATATCTAATAAGTGACCAAGGCTGGATTTGAACTCAGGTCTTCCTGACTCCAGACTCAGTGTTCCATCCACTGAGCCACCAGTTAGCTATGTCTGTGTCACATTCATCTACTAGACTGAGAGTGTGGTCAGGGCAGGAGGCCTCATCCTATCTCAAATGTGTCTATTCCCCAGGGCTTAGTGCAATGCCCAGCAGACAGCAGGCCCTTAAAGAACATTCAATAAACTGAATTCTAGTGGAGAGAACACAGGGTTTAAAGTCAGAGTATCTGGGTTCAGATTCCAACTCTGTAACCTATTCCTCATGTGACTTTGAGCAGAAATCTTTACCTTTCTCAGCCTCCGATTCCTTGCCTGTAAAATGAGGATGCTGAATCAGATAATTTCTCAGACTTGTGCCAGATCCCATAGCTCTAATCTCTGTGACTTACGCTAAGCTCATGTCTAGTGTATCTCACAAGTGGCAGGAATCAGGCTAGACAGGCAGAGTGGGGCCTGGTCATTAAAGGCTTTAATCCCACCTAGATAAAAAGGTCAGTTCTCTGGCCTCACTCTTTGTTCTAGCCTCACTTATCTTATGCATTAAACAGAAGACATGAAGCTATTTACCTTTGTCCCTTCATTGGGATGTTCTGAGAGTTCACAGATCCTCCATTGGGAAATGTCTAGAGCTCTCTAAAGATCTGGGCTGTAGAAATAAATCCACAGTACAATCAAGGAGAGAAATAAGAACAAAGTCTCCACAGAGACCACTTGGATTGTTTTATTCTGTGGGTGGTGCCTTTGGTTTTACCTCCTGTTGGCGGAATATTTTTCAGAAAAGCGTGTCTCTACAAGGAGCCTCCAAGCTGAAACCAAACAGCAAATACAGCTGGGAAATCTCTTCATTTTTCTTTCTTTGTGGCTTCCCTGGGAATGGACTTTCCTGGCCCCACTGTTTAAAATAAAACCAAACCGAACAAAAAACAGCCGCCTAAAAAAAAAAAAACAAAACAAAACCAAAAACCAAAAACTCCTACACACATACCAACATTAGCAACAACAACTCTTGGTACTAACATCATCTGCAAAACGTTGTCAAAAACACCACACTTTTAATACTTCCCTCTTTATGGTCAGCCCAAGTCTCAGCCTCTCAAAACTCCAATTGGAAAAGGCCAGTCCATTCGCCTACCCAAAGAATCCATCTTCCATGGAGCACACCACTGAGCACCCGCCTGCCATATTGTAGGGTTGTAGATTTGGAAATGGAGGTGACCCCAGAGGTCATCTATTTTAATCATCTCATTTTACAGATGAAGAAACTGAGGCCCAAAGAGTTTAAATGACTTGACCAGGAGCATACAGGTAGTGCGTGGCAAAGCTAGGATTTGAAATGTGGTTTTCTGATTAAAAAATGGAATACTACAGAGCCCAAAGCTATCGATATTTATGCTTTTCCTCTGTTGTAAGTCAGTCAATAAGCATTTGTTATATGTTAAGCACCAGGGATACAAAGAAAGGCCTCCTTGAGGTCCCTGTCCTCAAGGAATTCA
This sequence comes from Trichosurus vulpecula, assembly GCF_011100635.1. Taxonomy (NCBI): domain Eukaryota; kingdom Metazoa; phylum Chordata; class Mammalia; order Diprotodontia; family Phalangeridae; genus Trichosurus; species Trichosurus vulpecula. The sequence continues at coordinate 115,817,438 of NC_050574.1, read as the reverse complement.
CATTCTAATGGGGAAGAGAAGAAGAAGGGAATAAGCATTTATATAGTACGTACTGTGTGCCATGCACTGTGCTATTCACTTTGTAGATATTATCTCATCGGATCCTCACAACGACTGTGGGAGGTAAGTTCTGTTATGACCCCCACGGTAGAGTTGGGGAAACTGAGGCTGAGAGGCATGACCCTGGGCAAATTCCTCCCACTGTTGCTAAGTGTGGCGCTGGACAACTGGGGACCATTTGGGCCGTGGGGCTCTGCTCTAGGGACTCCGCGGTGGTACTGGTGGGTTCTGCGCTCTGAGTTCTGCACTCTCAACTAGACCGACGTGTATTAGTAAAGAGACAAGAGCACAAGGAAGCAGGAGGCTCAGTCCACAGCAATGATCGTGTAGTTTGAAATCAAGAATATACTCAGAATTATAATAACAGTAATGTCTAACATTTATATGGGGCAGCTAGGTGGCACGGTGGAGAGAGTGCTGGGCCTGGAGTCAGGAAGACCTGAGTTCAGATCTGGCCTTAGATAGTTACTAGCTGTGTGACCCTGGGCAAGTCACTTAACCCTGTTTGACCCAACTTCCTCATCTGTAAAATGAGCTGGAGAAGGAAATAGCAAATCACTCTACTATCTCCGACAAAAAAAAAAACCAAATGGGGTCACTGAGAGTCGGATATGACTGAAATGACTGAACAAATACATTTATACGGCACCTACTGTTTGCCAGGCACTATGCTAAGTGCCTTGACGTTTATGACTTCATTCGATCCTCAGAACAACCCCGGGAGGAAGGCGTCATTATTATCCTCATTTTACCAGGAGGAAACTGAAGCAGGCAAAGGTTAAGTGACTTGCCCAGGGTCGAACGGCTAGTAAGTGTCTGAGGCAGAACTTGAACCCGGGTCTTCTTGGTAACTAAGTTCAACGCTCTATCCAATGCATCATACAGTTGTCTTCTCTTCTTCCTCAAATCTCTGCCCAGGAGAGATCCTTGTAGGTTTCCCCTAAGAACATCTCAGAGTCTCAGTGATGCTACAGTTCTTTGTCTCTCCAGCATCCCCTCTTCTACACTCGGACCTTTTTGGTATTTTCTTGCCATGAAGTCACTACATGCCTCTCTGCAGTTTCCTCTCACCACTCCTAGTTTGCCCCTCTGAGTACAAGCACACGTCTAATCTCTCTTCCCACTAATAGCTTTTGCCTTTCAAATAACCATGGCCCTAATTCCCCCTGACCCGGTCCCTCTGTAGTGCCTGCTATGTGCCAAGCACTGCGCTAATATACTCTCATGAGCCTCACAGCAATCCCCGGAGGTAGGTTCTGTTGTTATAGTCTTCTTTTGATCTGCCAAAATATCCCCATTTCTTTCGATTACTGAACATTCATAATGAACTTGCCGCCTCTCACCAGGCTCTCGACACCCTCCCCTAAAATGCTGGCACACAACACTCCAGACACGCTCTGCCCAGGGCAGAGGACAGCCGGCCTCTCCCTCCTCTTGGTCTGGACACTAGGGAGTGAGGTCTAGGTCCTGGTCCTGTGAATTCATGGCTGGTAGGCGGAGATTTATAATTCTGAGATTTCAAGTCTTCAACAATGAACTGGTGTTTGCTACACAGCACCGGTTCATCGGGAGCAAGACTGAAGTCTTTCTGATTTCCACTCTTATCTGTCAGGCCACAATGTCTCTCATTCTGGACATCAGGCCTCTGTTGAAGCTGTCCCAAGATCATATTATTTTCTTAAAAATACATTTTTGGCAGCCATATCATACTGCTGACCTCTATTGAGCTTGTGGTCCACCAAACCCCTGAGATTATTTTCAGATGAACTGCCATGCCCCTCCCATCTTGTTTTGTGAAGAGACTTTTGGGGGGATCCCAAGGGTATGATTGATTCATATTGAATGTCGCCTAATTAAATTCAGGATATTGTTCTATGTTCTATGTCCCGGTTTGACAATTTGATTCAATTAGCACTTACTGGATTCTTATGGTACACCTAGTACTATGTTGGGCACAGTAGAGGATAAAAAAAAAAAAACAGATTCAGCGTGATTCTTGTCTTCCTGCCTAACAGATGTTCAGGCCAGATGAGGAGACATGATTTACACACATGAATCGAGGAGAGAAGACAAAACCATTTGAGTAAGTTGTAGAGGGAGATAGAGATAGTAAGTGCCAAAGGAGGATTTCAGAGACGGGAGAAAGGCTTGCGTGGGCTACAGTCGCTTCCTCATGTGTAAAATGAGGGGTCTGGTCTAGAAGATCTCTGAGGTTCTATAGAGCTCAGGCATTCCATGTTCACTGTTCTAAGTCCTATATGCCTGAAGGATTCTCCAAACTCTTATATAGTCTACGTTCTTATATCATAGGTTCTCAAGTCACTCCCCTCTGACACGCTGTTATAAGAACCCAATATTTTCTGATGAGATAACACTAAACTAGCTAAATTGGTGAGTTGTTTTTGTTTTTTTTTTTTTCCCTAAGTGTATTCTTCCTTCTTAGAGGCTAATAGCTAGGATGTACAGATGATAGAGCGCTAGATTTATGAGTCAGGAAGACCTAAGTTTAAATCTTGCCTCAGACACTGACTAGCAGTGTGACCCTGGACGAGCCACATAACTTTTCTGTACCTCAGTTTCCTCATCTGCAAAATGGAGATAATAGAAGCCCCTACGTCCTGGGACTGTTGTGAAGACTAAATGAATTAATATGTGTCAAAGCAGTTTGTAGACTTAAAGTACTACAGACATTATTATTACATAAACCATTATTAGCAGTAGTACTATGACCCCTGTTTCCAGTGTTTTTACTTTTCTTCTTTCCTGTCCTCTCTTCTCCTCCCCTCTTTTCTTTCCTTCCTTGAGGGGCCAAATAGCTGGAATAAGTGGTTGGGGATGGACAGGTCAAATCCTACTTATTTCTCTCTTCAGTCCCTGGGTCTCAGTGTGCATTTCTTGGTAGTTTTATAAAATGTGCACATGTGATGAGGTGGCGGGGAGGGACAGTTGAGGGTCAGGGCAGGGAGGGGCTGATAAATGGAAAAACAAGGTGAACACATCTTACTTGTCAAGAAAGACACAGACTCATCCAAACAAAGGCCACTATAAATTTAACTTTCTAAAATAAGTTTTCTATGAGCTAACAGGAGCTCCCTAAGGGAGCATCCCTGGGGCATTGTCCACATCATTCAAAGGATTAAAATGTTTTTCTTAACATTAAGGTGTTTGATGGGAGTCTGAGAGACAGGCTAGTATAGTGAATCAGAATTTTTTTTTTTTAAAGCATGGGTTCAGATTCTAGAGTCTGACTCTTTATGGTTTGTGGGACATTGGACAATTCACCTAATCACTCTGGGCCTCATTCTCCCTGTTTATAAAGTGAGGGGGGTTGAACTAGGTGATTTCTAATGTTCCTTCCAGCTCTACATGTATGGATATTTGTTTTGCAGGGGGGAAGGCAGGGCAATTGGGGTTAAGTGACTTGCCCAAGGTCACACAGCTAGTAAGTGTGTCAAGTGTCTGAGGTCGCATTTGAACTCAGGTCCTACTGACTGTAGGACCGGTGATCTACTCACTGTGCCACCTAGCTGCCCCTGTATGAATATTTTCAGAAGCAGATCAGTAAACTGCCCCATTTCCTTTCCTTTCACCATCCCTACCTCCTTCTTCCTTGTAGGTTTGCACAAGAGTTCTGAATTCCTGGGAAGCAGGCTCACTAAAATGCATTTAATTCAACTGTTGTTTCTCCCCTAATCTCTCCTGCCACCTCCTGATTCCTCTTCTCCTTACAAAGCAAAAAGTCACGGTCACAGGAGAAGGGACTTGGTTGGGGGGAGGGTCAGGGGCACACAAGTCTTCCAAACCCTGTCTTATGAAGGAAGCTGTTGGTCGTGGGCATGGGGCAGGACAAACACTGGCAGTCTCTGAGACCACAGTCAGGCCGATCTCTTTAGTACCTGCAACCTCCACTGCTTGACCCGGTTTCCTCATTTCCCAGATACAAACTTCATTCCAGGTTGGCAACATTGCTCCCTGGGAGGCTCGTTTCAAGGCAATTATTGTACTTCTCAAGTAGTTAGTCACTGGGGCTTCCCTGCCCAACTTGATGCCTTAAAACACCACAACTCCAGGAGTCAATAATTGTGTAGAAATATGTTGTTGTGTCCCATGGCTTAAATGCCTTTTCTAAAAGAACAAGGCAAGACAGCATGGTTTCAGCCTCCTAAAGGTATTAAATGTCCTAGACCTGAACGGCTGTTTTCTTGGTATTCTCAGCTAGGAAGCTCCCATCATGCCTTTCAGGCATGTTCTGAAGCTCCTTCCTTATCCAAGTTCTTCCATCTTCTTTCAGATCATAATCTTTATCTCTTCCTTCTCCCTCACCAAATCCTCAGCCCCCATCCTCCTCCAATCAGGTGCCAAGTTCTGCTAATCCTATTGCTGTAGTCTCTGAATCAGTCCCCTCCTTTCTACTCCCATTGCCGTCATCCTATTTCAGGTCCTCATCACTTTTCCCCAGCATTATGATCATAGCCTCCTTACTGGCCTCCCTGCCTCCAGGCTCTCTCCTCTCTTATTGCTTCAGCCTCCACAGAGCAGCCAAGATAACCTTCCTTAGGCATAAGTCTCAGCATGTCAATGCTCTGATCAAAACCCTTCAGTGGGTCCTCACTTGCCTTAAAAATAAAATAAGATAAAATAAAGAGCAAACAAACCTCAGCCTAATATTCAAGGCGCTCTCTACTATCTGGCTCCAGCCTACCTTTAAGGCTTTATCCCCTTCCTGTATTCCATGTTTTAGTCAAATTAATCCAACCCCTCTTAATTCTCAGTTAATTATTTCTTACATATCCTGTATGTAACTTGCTTATACTATTTGTTTTTTGCCTTCTCTGTTAGATTGTGACCTTCTTGAAGGTAGGGATTTTTCTTTTTTGTTTCTCTTTGTATTGCCAGCACTTGGCACAGTGCCTGGCACACAGAAACACAAGTTGACTCAAGCACCTTCCTGAAAATGACAGAGATGGAATTCGAATCTATGTCCTGAATCCAGAGCCAGTGATCCTGCCACTGCCCCTTTTTGAGGTCTGCTAATTCTTCTGATTAGGGATTGTGGAAAAAACTCAGGATTTTGAGTAAGAGTACCAAGGTTTGAATATCTAAAGGGCATTTCCATGGAAAATGGTTCACACCAGAGGTCCAGAGGGTCAGACTAGAAACAATAGGTGAAAGGTGAAGAGACGCAGATTCGGGATAAATATAGGACCTCCTTGACAATGAACACTTTTTCCTAAATTAGGGTGCCACCATATTGAAGGATAGCTTTCAGCAACATCCACCATTTCTGACAGATGTTGCAAAGGGGTCATCTACTTCAGGCAGGAACGGGAGAAGAGGAACACTGAGGTTGCCTTCCATTTCTGAGATTTTAGGAATTTATGGACTTGCCACTCTTTGCTGAAAGGCCTCTAAATACTGGGATAGAACCATCAGGCCCCCAGACTGCTTCATCTCAGCTCCCCCAACCCTGCCTTAAGTTTTTGTTCCATATGGATTCTCTTCCTTGGTAACGATGGTTATTTTTATATTCTTTTTTTTTAAATGTGTGTTTGGTTCCATTCTAATACCTGATATTCTGAAATGTACCAGAATAGCTGCTGATTTTGTTTATGTTGTTTAGAGATGTCTGAACCCATTAGGTGGTCTAGTATTAGGGACAGTTTATTTTTGTAGGTTTCTTCCTCCCTCTTTAAACTCACTTCCCTTTTATCCTATTCCATCTTCTTCCTGTCCCCTAACTATGACTTTCTCCCAAGGTCTTGTCTGCTAGCCTCTGCTCTGTTTTTGTATACTAGAATGTGGCATTGCGGACAGATTTGCAACCAGGAAGACTTGGATTCAAAACCTACCTTTGCTACCTATTCACTGGGTGACCCTAGGGAGGTAACAACCTCTCTGAGCCTCAGTTTCTTCATCTATAAAATGGTGGTAACGTGGGATAGCCAGATGACACAGTGAGTAGAGCACCTGCCCTGGAGTCGGGAGGACCCAAGTTCAAATCCGGCCTCAGACACTTGACACATTTACTAGCTGTGTGACGTTGGGCAAGTCACTTAACCCCAATTGCCCTGCCTTCCCCCCTCCAAAAAGAAAACACCAAGGAAAATAATAAAAAAATAAAATGGTGGTAAGCATACCTACCTAAGAGGGGTGTTGTAAGGCTCAAATAAGATAATGTATCATGAAATGCTTTGCAAACTTTTAAGAGCTATGCAAGCATCAGTCTTCTACCAGTAGAGTTATAGAATAGAATCAGAATGTCATGGATGGAAGAAACTTTCCAACACAGAACGAGAGAGCTAGAAGGGAACCTTGGAGATTTCATCACTCTTGTATTTCACAGGATTTACAGCTACGAAGGACCTTAGCTGTCATATCGTTCTATTTAATGATGTCCTGGGAAATTGTGTCTTGCCCAAATTATACAGGTATTAACAGAACCAGGATTTTAGCCAATGGTCTCTGACTCCAAATCCAGTGTCCTCTCCACGGCAGAACAGAAACTATGGAGCTGGAAGGGATCTCGAAATGCTGAATGTCCAAGGTGAAAGGGGCCTTGGAAATAAAGCTAGAGATACAGGGGATGTTACAACAAAGAACATCAGAACACAGAATGTTAAACTGAAAGAAACTTTAGTGAGAGCACCTGGTCCAATATTCTTTTTTGGAAAACCTTTTTTTTTTTGGAGGGGGCAAGGCAGGGCAATTGGGGTTAAGTGATGTGCCCAAGGTCACACAGCTAGTAAGTGTGTCAAGTTTCTGAAGCCGGATTTAAACTCAGGCCCTCCTGACTCCAGGGCCAGTACTCTACTCACTGCGCCACCTACCTGCCCCCTTGTCCAATATTCTTTTTGGATAGATGAGGGAAATGGAGCCCAAGGAGCGAAAAATGACTTGCCTGATATCACAAAGTATTTAGTGGATAAGATTACTGTGAATTACTTTCAATTTCTATTCTCAGTCTGAACCTCTAAACTTTGCTCCAGTCCCGTATTTCTGAGCCTAGAGATCTCATCATCTACTCTCTCCGCCCCTTACTTTTCCAAAATTGGCTTCACTTCAGAATTATCCCATGTCTGCCAGGGGAAGGGATCCTAGGACTAAGAGTCAGGAGAAATAAGTTCAATTTAACAAGTATTTAAATGGGCAGCTAGGTGGCACAGCAGATAGACCACTGGCCCTGGAGTGAGGAGGACCTGAGTTCAAATCTGGTGTCGGGCACTTACTAGCCGTGTGAACCTGGGCAAGTCATTTAACCCTAATTGCATCCTCCCCCTACCCCTGCCCCCCCAAAAGAAAAGAAGTATTTTATTAAAGTCCTAGGCGCTGCGCTAGAATTCAAGTCCTAGCTATTATACCTCCTTGCTTTGTAATCCTAACGCACTTCCCTCCTGACCCTCAGTTTCCTCATGGGTAAAATGGCAATACCACATTTGGCCTGTTTACCTCATGGGGATGTTGTGAGGATCAGATGAGAGAATGGACATAAAGTGCTCCCTGATCATCAGGTATTATGTAAATACCCATTTTTATTATGATTCTTGTAATTATTTTCCAGGCTGGAAGCCTACAAGTGGCTCTTCCCTCTCCTTCATTCCATAATCCCAGGCTTTTGCCATGTTGATACTCGTTCACTGCTTGGTGGTACAATCAGTATTTCCTAAATAAACCTTGCACCTGCTGAGGGTATTAGAGAATCCAGTCTGATCACGCTTTATCAGGTAATGAATCATTTCTTTACCTGCCTACTGGGTTTATAGGGATAAACTTAGGAAGTCCCAAGTACCTCATCCTTTCTCTCTCGACTTCTCTAAAAACTGTGCTCTTCTCTCCCCTGTGTGACTTGTGCCTTTAAAGATGGTTTCATCTTTTTCAAAAGCATACCTCAGTTTAGAGAAGAGGCAGCATGTTACAGTGGCTTGGCTCTAGAGTTGGGAGATCTGGATTCAAGTCCCTCTCTATGGTTTAGCAGCAGTTTGGCCTGGGGAGAGTCACATTCATTCCATCCTCAGAGACTCAGTTCTCATAAGGAACCTTGTCGAGGAGACAGTAAGGATGGATGAAGGTCAGATGAGAGAATCCAGAAAGTCAAAGGCTACTCTACTTTTCAATGGAGCCGCTAATTCGGCAGTTCGTCTACTCTCTGGAGAAAACATTATGGCCAGTCTGTGTGTTTTTCTACCTTGTTTTGCGAGAAATGTGAAAGTTGTTGGTATGGGGCCTCTCCTCCTTTAAATATAGAATTCTATAAAGTATCTAAAATTCAAAGAATCCAAGAATAGGAAGAGACCTCCAAATTCAACTAGTCCAGGCTATACCTGGGAGGAAAAAAAAAACAAAAAAACCTTCCCTCTAATGGCATACCTGACAAGGTATAGTCCAACTTTTGAAGACTTCCAATAAGGGGGAACTGACCACCTCCGTGCTTCTGAACAGCTCTAATTGTTAGGAAATTTGTTCTGACATCAAACTTCAACTGACCCTTTTGCATCCTACCCACTGCTTCTAATTCTGACCCCTCTGATATCTGCTAGCTCTGGGACCGCAGGAAAGTCAGTAACTTTTCGGAGCCTAGGTTTATATAACAGAAATAATAAATCTTGGAGTACCTACTTCACAAGGCTATTGTGAGGTTAAGATAAACTTTAAAAAGCACTACGCAGAAATCAGTTGTTGTTGGTAGGCCCTTGGGGAAATAGAAAGAGCTGCCCTACTGGGGAGCGTGCCATCTAGTAGGTGAGATAGGACATAAATGAATAATAAATAGAAAACAACTGCGTTATTCACAAAGCATTTATCAAGCACTTATAAGTCAACTGACTTATTTGGTCCATTGGCTAATACATCAACAGGCATTTATTACAATGTGCTAGGCCTTACAGTGCTGGGGGTATGGAATAGATGAATGAATGAATAAATGAAACCTGAAAACAGCACCTGGCCTTAAAGGGCTTACATTCTAATGGAGGAAACCATGGGCACATAAACAGGTGCATGTGAGATACCTACACAATGGCTAGAGGGAAAGTCTAGGGAGCTGGGGGATAGAGGGAGCGGCGTAAAGAAACCCTTTCTACAAGCCTGGCTAGATACAAAGTTTAGCTTACACCCATTATCAGGCTCCCAGACATAGAGGCCCGATAGGATGATAGGATGATATGACAGCCACACAGAGAGCTCAAACGCACAGTCCTCAACGATGAGTATGAAGCAGAAGCAGGAACAGTGGGATGTGAAGTCTGAGGTGGACAAAGTTGTTTTCTACTAGGGGAGTTAGGGAGGTTTTCCCAGAAGGGGCAGCATCTGAATTGGGCTTTAAAGGCTATGCAGGGATTCCCCAGGTGATGGAAGAAAGACAGGGCTTTCTAGCTAGAGTTACATCATAGATAAAGACGGGTAGGTGGGAAAGCACACTGCAGAGTTAGTGGAGAAGAATTCAGTTTAGCCAAATCATTGAGTTCATGGTTAGAAGAAGGGTGAGGCATCAGGCTGAAAAAGTGGGGTACTAATTTTTGGAGGGCCTTGAATGCCAGACTAACAATACTGAATTTTATGTGGAAGACACAATAGTGTATTGTGCTTAAGCCTAGCAACATATGGAGGATGGCCCCTAGAGAATAGCTGACATTTATAAAGAACTTAAAAATCCGCAAAGCAGTTTTCTCCTGTACCCCACTATACTATACTACTTTCTGCAACTGAAGAACTCAAATTAGAGATTGACTTTCCAAAGATGTCCTGGAAGGATTAAGCTGATGTTGCCAACGGTGGAATGTCTATCAAAGTAGATACCACAGACATATCTCAGTTTTACTAGTGAGGAAACTGAGGCTTAGAGAAAGCTTAAGTAACTGGCCCATGATCCTACCGGTAACATGGGAAAGAGGCAGGATGCAAACCCAAGTCTTTCTGATGCTAAGTATAAGAATGTGAACCCTACGCAGTACTCCTCCCGGGAAAGGTTGAGAGTAGAGCTGAGAAGACCTATTAGGAGAGGTTATTAAAATTCTCCATACAGATAATAAGTACAGAACAGGACATATTAGAAAGTCTCTCCTGGTGCTCTGAACTCCTCTCCCGAAGTCAGATTCCTAAAGAACATTCATTCTTTAGTAATATCTCCAATGTCGGTCTATGGGATTCAACTTTTGATGAAATTGCATCCTATTTATATGAAGACATCCCCTTCACCCTGAGCTCATGCTCACGATCACCAAAGGGCTAAGATTATGTGAGCATGGCCCCCCTCTGCAGCTTTGCCCAGGATATCCCCTTTGTCCAGAATGTCACCCTCACCCCATTCTCCTCCATCCTGTGAGAATTAGGGGGAAAAGTTGTCCAGGCTTTATCATCAATAAACCTTGGTTTGGCTCATGGGTCCAATACAGATTATCTATGTGACCCTGGATGCCTTATCTTGCCCTCCTGAGTTTCATCTGTAAAAGTGTAATATTCATACTTCCATTACCTAATCCGCAGAACAATTATGAAAATAGTTTGTAAATTGTGAAATTACGACAACAATAACAACAATACTTTGAGGTTTACAAAGTGCCTTACACATGTGAATTCATACATGAGATATCAAAATTATTGTATATAATGTATCTGGTTGTTCCAATTAATTGATTGATTTTTAGACCAGAGGGAAAATGTACACACTGTGATCCATCTTCGCTCTATATTGTATAACTACCACCAAGTCCTCCCTGAGATTTCCAAGTGATGGGAACAAACTTGTCTAGAAATGAAATGGGCTGTATTGTTAGGTAATGAGTTCCCTGTCACTGAAAATCTTCAGTTGGGGCCTGGATGACCACTTGTCTGGAATGTTTGAGAAAGGATTCATGCTTTATTGGTAGGATAAAGTAGATAACCTCTGAGGCTCCCATCAGCCCTAAGAAGCCGCCATTCTATAATATGAAAATAGAATTTTGAGAAGAAAAACATAGCAGGGTTGGGCAGTATGGAGTACGGAAGGGGAACCTTGGGTCATGGAGACTGACTAGAAGATTATTTGAACAATCCAGAGAAACTGTTGTTACTAGGAGTATCAGCAGCTTCCCCCATTCAGATCAATGTGGTAAATTATAGGACGCAGATCGAACCCAACAAAAAAAGACCTTCCTAACAATGAAGCCAACGTAGCAACTCGCCTAGTGGGAGAGTTTTCTTGCTCCTTGTCACTGGATATGTTTAAATGGAACCCCAATAAGAGACCACCTCTCAGGTATAGGCAGACATGAGGTGGCATGTGGGGCAAAAATGACCTCTGAGGGTCCTGCCAACTCTGAGCTTCTGGAATTTTGAGAAGAAACATTGGAGCCACAATCATGAATCACTCTTATGGGTTCTGAAGCCACCACACTTTTTAAATATACCCAAGGGTCCTATTTCTTCCTTTCCAACTCTCTCAGAAGGCAGATCACTAATGATAATGATGATGACAATGATGATCAAGTCATCTAACAATTGTATATAAACTAGCATTTATAGAGGGTTTTATATAGTACTTTAGCTGCCAACCCCTTTTTATACATTGTCTTATTTGATCCTTGTAACAGCCTGACCCTATTATTGTAATATCTTCATTTCACAAATGAAGAAACTGAGTCTGAGACAAATGAAGTGACACGCACGAGGTCATGCAGATAGTAAATGACTGAGGTAGGAGTCACACTCAGGTCTTCCTGATTCTAAATCTCCTTCTCTGTCCACTACAGCACTTCTAGGAATGGCTGGATTAATTGAAAGCACTGAAGTGGTTCGAGCTGAGAGAAAGTGGAGCGCCCAGATAGCATTGCTCTCCTCTTCCTTTTCTGTCTGCTTCCCAACCCATTACCAGCCAGTTGTTCCTTCGGCCTGACCTTCAGCCACGGAGATTGCTCTATTTCAGGAAACCCTCTTTTGCCCGCCCCTTGTCCCCGACTGCAGCTTCATAAGACCATTAGATCACTCACATGTGAGGAGAAGAGAGTGGCTGAAATAACTCTATGAGTCACAAAGGCGAAGAAATTCAGACTTGAAGGAAAAAAAATGCAATCCCATGATTCCCAACGGTTCTTTGCTAGGCAAATACAGAAGGGGATGCACATGATGTTTCAGCCACACTGAGAGGTCCCTCAAGCCAACCCAGGCTGGCCACAACTGGCAGCTTCGTGCCCCTGGGTCAGACCACAAGAACTCTATCTCACAGAATCAAGGGCTCAGCATCTTCATTATCAGCCTCATCACAGGATGCAGCTTGTGGAACACATTGACAGTGTTTTAATATAACACGATGGTGTTAGAAGAGACTTCGGAACACAGAATTCAAAGGACATTAGAACACCAAACGGGAAAATGAACAAAAAAGCATTTATTTAGTACTTACTATGTGCAAAGCACTGTGGTAAGTGTGAGGGATATGAATAAAAAAGTCACATGGTCCCTACTCACAAGGAGCTCACATCCTAATGGAGGAGAGAACACACATGAAGATTTCAGCTGCAAGTCCAATGGATAGTTTCCATGGTCCTTAGCGTGCAATGGCAAAACAGACGGTGATTCCTCCTCTTTGAGATCATTCCCAAAAATCACATCAGTTTCCAATGCTGAACTATTAGTGCCAAGGATTTTGGTGGTGAGAACATAGAACATGGAATATTAGAACCAGAAGGGACCTTAGCACTTGATAAGGTAAGCTATAGGCTGTATCCTATATATAGGATTAAGGCTAAAAAGAATCTCTGATTCCTCATTGAAAAAATGTAATTTTGCTCCATGATCTCTGAGGTCCCTTCCAAATACACACATCTATGATAATGATTCTAGTCCAGACCCAAAAGAAAGGAAGTGGTTTGGCCCTAATCACATGGTTAGTGCTCAGAAGCCAGCCAATTCTGTTGATGAATAGTTTGAATTGCTACCAATGTCTTTATAGAATCAAAATCTGCCTCCTTGTAATATCAACTCACTGCTCATGGTCCTCTGGGGTCAAGCAGAATGGAATCTAATCTTTCTTCCACATGACTATCTTTGAGATTTGTAAAGCAAGTAATCATGTTCCCTTTAAATTTTCCCTTCTCCAGGCTAAACGTCTTCAGTTCCCTCAAGGAATCCTCCTAAGACATGTTTCCTAGTCTTCAAACCTCTCTTCTACTGCATTCTGGCTGTCTTTGCCTGCATGGTGACAGCTAAATGCTCCTTGGCCAACTAAATATATGGACAACAACAACAATAATTATAATGACATTAGTAACTATGAAAAAGAAACGGAAGAAATAAAGGTCCCAGACAGTGTTGGATTGGACCTCAAAGGCCATCTAATCCAACCCCTTTATTTTTTAGCTGGGGAAACTTAGACCTAGAAAGGTGATGTCATTTGCCCTGGGTCAGATAGGTCATAAGCACTAGAGGTGGGATTTGAACCCTGGTCCTCCTACTCCAAGAATCCGTGTTCTTCCCAGGATACTGAACTAACAAATGATGATTGATAAATGGAGGTTCCTTCTAGTCTCAGTCTTTTTGGTCTGGATTTCCAGGATTCTCTTATATGCAGAATGCATCATGAAAATGCTGTGTCTCCTGTTTTTCTCAATAACAGCACTTAACATATCCATTGAATTAACTGGGTCCTTACAACATCCCTTATGCTGGCTAGCGTCACGCTTTTCATCCCCATTTTCTTAAGATGGAAAGAAGGGTGGCTAGGGAAGGGACATGACTTATTTGGTCATGCCACCAGTAAATGGTACAGTCGGGATCCAAACCCAGGTCTCCTGATGCCAAGCTTAATGCATTCCCTATAATGTTCCATTCCATCACACTGCCTTTCACAGTCTGATGCATGATAATAGCACTAGATTTCAAGGACCTAAATGTTCACGGTATTTCTTCCACTTTTTTTCTGCTATGCCTTTCTAACAATTTCTTGAGGTCAAGGTAATCCTCAGTGCACATCATTTGAGTTTAAAGCAGTTGTGAGTGCAAGAAAATATATCAATTCCCTATTCTTTTTTCCCCAGAAGAAGCCATATCAGCTAAAATGAATAGTAATTTCCCATATTTACATGGGTACTTTCTCTGAACTGGATGCAACTTCCAGGCTAGGATGATGGATCTGTTCCACAGGGAGAGGAAAGCTGTTATTATCCCCACTTTAGCAAATAAGGGAGTAGCTCACATTTGTATAGGGCCCTTAGCTTTTTTTCTATAGGCACTTCCAGATACCTTATCTCATTTCATAGAATCATATAATCTCACAGTGGAAGGGGAGCCTGAGAAGACATTTATAGCGATTTCTACCTGAATCATCAGCTTCTGTTTCAAAGGTGTCTTAAGATTCACCAAATGCTTTCCCCACAACACTTCTCTGTGAAAGGTAGTATAAATAACACTGGATCCATTCTATGGATGAGAAAACTGAGGCTCAGAGAAGTTAAATGAATTTGCAGAATAAGAGAATTTCAGAGTTGGAAGGGATCTCACACCTAAGAAAGAAATGGGATGGAGGGACTTGGCTATAGTCACACAGCCAGCCAGGAGTTATCAGAGCTGGTATTTGACTCCAGGTCTAGCATGCCTTCTCCTGTACCTTGGTGCCACTATGAAGTTGGCCTCTCTCCTATGGCATCCATGACAAGTGGCTATCTACTCTGCTTCAACCTCTCAGTAGGGGTGGATCTCAGTTCTTTAGATGGTGCCCCTATCCCACCGATTAACAGCACCAATTCTTCCTTAAAAGGCACAGTCATTAAGAGCACTTGACCTGGAGTCAGGAAGATCTGAGTTCAAATCCAGCCTCGGACACTTACTAGACATGTGACCCTGGACAAATCACTTAACCTCTCAGCCTTAGTTTCCTCATCTGAAAAACGTAGATAATAATGGCACCTACCTTCCAGGGCCATTGTGAAGATAAAATGTTATTTACAAAATCTTAAGGCATTATATAAATGTTACCTATTATTGTTATCATCACTTTGAACTAAACTGTTATCTTCCTATAACTTCACCATTGACCTGAGATTTCCCTGCTGTGTCATAAATACGACAATCTTAATTCTTCTTCCACAGGATAGGCCTTCGGACATTAGAACACACAAACACACACAAATGTACTTGTATATGTGTGTGCATACATATATATATATATATATATAAAATGTATATATAATGGATTTTTATACACATGGACACACACAGAATCTTGCTCCTCCAACCCAAGTCTTTTCTTTCATTGGGTAAATATTCCCAGTTTATTCTGAAGCCGTCAGACTATCTGTGATATGATAGTCATATGGCATGGGCTCCCTTTTCCTCACAATCCTGGCTGCCCTCAATTCAACAATTTAATTAATATTTAATCAGTACCTACTTAATATGTATAAAGGGCAGCTAAGTGGCCCAGTGGTTAGAGTACCAGGACTAGAGTTAGGAATACCCATCCCTCTGAGTTCAAATATGGCCTCAGATGCTTCCTGTGTGTGACTCTGGACAAGTCACTTAATCTTGTTTGCCTCAGTTGCATCATCTGTAAAATGAGCTAGAGAAGGAAATGGCAAACTACTTCAGTATATTTGCCAAGAAAACCCCAAATGAGGATAGTGAAGATCTAGACACAACTGAAACGACCGAACAACAACAAAATTACGTACAAGGTACATAAAAATAACTGGGGGTACAAGGACATAAACCACAGCTCCTCTCTTCAAGGAGCCTGCTGATATATAATGTACACAGAGAAGTAAATAAATACATAGCAATTTCAGAAAAGCTCAAACACTAATTTCTACAGGGACCAGGAAAGGCCTGATCCTTCTGGGATAGCACCTGAATAAAATCTAAAAGAATGCCAAGAATTTAAGAGGCAGGAGTGAGGAGGGAGCGAATTCCAGGCACAGGGGGATAATATGAAGTTACAGAAATAAAAAATGGTATCTTCAGTTTGGATGTGTGTTTCTAGATATGTTCTAGATGACCAGTTTCTCTCTTAAAATATGCTAATCACAAACTGAACACCATATTCCAGATGTGTACTAACCAAGGCATTCTAGAGGGATGCTGTTATATCCCTTGGTATGCATATAATGACTCTATTAAAGTAGCTAAAGGTGCCTTTAGCTTTTTAACTGCTTTAATATGTTGTTGCCTCATACCAAATTAGTGGTCAACTTAGACCCCATGCTCTTCTTCAAATGAAATACTACCTAGTCATGTCTTTTCCAACCTGTACCTGATCCTAGTTGTAATTTTTTAAACCTAGAGGTAGGACTTTACATTTGTCTTTGTTAAATTTCTCCCTGTCTTTCCTTGGCATATCTAGATCATGTTAAATCTTTTTTGCTGCCACCTTTCTCATGAACTATTCCTCCAAATTTTGTATCATCTGAAAATCTGATACTCTTAAATATTAATACATATTATTGATAAAATTATTGAATAAGACTGAATCAAGGCTTGAGTCTTGTGGCGTACAACTAGATAACTTCTCTCCCCACCCCCACCGAGTCTGAATCAGATCCAGTAACCAAATTCTTTGCTTATTATTTTTTCAGCATCTGTGAAAGGCAATACAGTGACTCACATTGCTATAGAGCAGTCTTCTCTCAGCTTGAGGACTGCATTAATGGAGCAAAGTAACTCAGAGATCACCTATATTATCCATTCCCAACGATCAGAACTTCAAGTCCCAAAATAGGGAAGAGAAGGGAATAAGCATTTACATAGCACCTACTATGTGCCAGGCATTAGGTTAAGCACTTTTGATAAATGTCATCTTATTGGATCCTCACAACAACCCTGAGATGTAGGACCTATTATTATCCCCTTTTTACAACTGAGGAGAAGGAGGCAAACACAGGTTAAGTGACTTGCCCAGGGTCACACAGCTAGTAAATTCCTGAGGTCACATTTGAACTCACATCTTTGTGACTTAAGGACTTGCGCTCTATACATCATGCCACCAGCTGCCACTCACTCATTACTGCTTCCAATAAGAAATTTAGGAGGTATATTTTCTTTAGTTAAACAAAGTCAATCATTTTTCTGTGACAGAAGTCAGAGTATAGACAACATCAAGAGAGAAACATTCACAGTTAACAGAAACCTATGCATATAGTACCTGTAAGATCCTGAAGGGCTTCTAAAGGTCTCCATGAAAACCTTAATGCCCGTTTTGTTCCTACTACAGCATTTGGACAATAGGGCATCAGGAAGATGTCTGTAGCACATCTCAAAATGATTAATTTTCTCTATACCCTTTATCAAATTTTGGCTTGGAGTGGGGAGAGTTGGCAGGGGAGACTACTAAGTGAGGAGAATAGATGTGGAATTAACCATGGCAGAGAGTAGAAAGAGGAAAGGAGGATAAATGGAGGATAGAACCACTTTGTTCATTAATTTATTCAACTCATTCAGTGAGCATTTAAACTATAATCTCAGAACTGGAAAAGACCAATTCAGTTCGTCCAGCCCTAAATTAAGCACCATAAAGACCCTAAAAGTACTACAAAAATAGCTCTGAAAATCTACTCTCTCTAAGCTTATGCTCTTTTTTGTGGGGTGGAGGTGGGGAAGGGAGGAAGAAGACTTATTTCCATAAAACAACATAAAACAATTCAGTATCTACTTAATGATAATCCCTGGCATTTTTATGACGCTAGACTTCAAACTCAGGTCTTTGGGCTCCAAATCTAGGATTCTTTCCACTCTACCATAAATCCTACCAAGTATAAGATTATTTGGTAGAAAATAAGTGATATATACATACATATATATATATATATATATGTATGTGTGTGTGTGTATATATATATGTATGTGTATATATATATAATATATATACATATATATACATATACATATATATACATATACATATACATATACATATACATATATATATATATATATATATATATATATATATATGAAGTTAGTTTCAGTTGTACTGATCTGATTTATAGAAATGCCCAAATCTTGGCTTATCATTCTTTTCCTGCTCATCCAACTGGGGTAAAGAAATAGAAATAAAATGTCATTTTTTTAAAAAAGTGCTCAAGAGGAAGTGAGGAGACCTGGATTTGAATTTAATCTGTGGAGCTAAAGAGCTGTAAGATCCTGGACCAGTCAATTTCCCTGCCTGTGTTTCCTCATGTGTACAATGAAAAAGTTGGAATAGATAATATCTAAGTTCCTTTTCATTCTATCTATATCTTCTTTTCTAAAAGTCTAGAATTTAATTCATTCCCTGAGCATTTCATTTGGAATCATATGACTGAAAAGGATCTGTTCAGTTTGTCCAGCCTTGTATCAACACCCACAAGAATCACCAAAGTAGCCCGGGCTTGATGAGGATATCTCTATTTTGTGTTCTGAAGTCCAACAACTGTGACATTCTACAGTCTGTGTTCTAAGGTACCTTCCAGCTCTGACATTCCATGGTCTGTGATCACACTCTCTCTGTTCTAAGATTTCCTGTAGCTGACATGCTACAGGAGCCAAGTATCTGGAGTCACAGGAGATGGCTGGAGACTTGCTCACATGTTGAATTCTCTGTGGTGATGGAGCAATCCTGATAAAGTTCCCGGCTGAAAAAATGGATCAAGATGTGCTTGGCTTCTTGTCTTAACAACAAGCAAAGTGGGGGAGAGATCTAAACTCTTCCATGGAAACAGCTGTCTCAGGGAACAAAACATTCATTGGGGGGGGAAGCCCCAACAACCTGTGGTATTGACAGGAATTAGTTCATCTGACTCTGACCTACTTATGCCACCAGGCACCAAATCCTTTATGAGAGAGGAAACATATTTCAAATGAATATGCTGGTTTATTAGGATTCACCCAGCACCTACAGAGAACTGAAGACACCCAGAACCAATGACCCAGTGGCTAGAGTACCCAGGGGTCTTTAGAATTCTAGTCTTCATCTTAACTGATTCTGTGGATGTGCAGTGTCAGGTGCCATGGTTCAAAAAACTGTGCTCTTCTGGTGTGTGTGTGTGCGTGTGTGTATGTGTGTGTGTATGCATGTGTGTCTCTGAGTGTGTGTGCATGGTCCTAAATGTGGGCATGGCTTTACAGCTGACTCTGTAAAACTTCTTGGGAACATTCTCTTAAAGGTTCTCTTGAAAGGATGGAAATACCTGATTTTTAATGTGTTCCTCCCAAAGAAGTGCCTGGCTGAGAGTTGGCCCCATTAGCATGTATTTATCATATTTTCACTCATCCCCAAGTTAAACATGGGGGTCCTGGACAAGTGAATTCTCTTCTCTGGGGTCAAAGCTTTTCCTCTACAATAACTCAGACCTATGTAGCATTTGGCAGTTTGGAAAGCCCAATTTCGCCCCACGATGATCCTAGGAGGCAAACAACGCAAGCTGTCTCGTTTTACAGATGAGGAAACTGAGGCAGAGAAAAGTTAAATGATGTGTCCTTGATCTTTGCTAGCTAATTGTCAGAAACAATACCATCCAGATCTCCTGACTGCAAGTAAAGTGATTACACTACTCTATCATTAGAAAAAAACTGTTGTTATTTTTAGTTTTACAATTCTATGATTCTAAGGTTGTTGGTATTTTTGGGGGGAGGGGGTAGGCAATAGGAGTAGAAAGTAAGGAAAGGAACTACATTTGGTCTTTCTTCCTAGGATCTCAAAGCACTTACAGCAGAGAAACAGAACATTTTAGACCTGGAAAATGCCCTGGAGGATATTGACCCAGGCCCCTTATTTAACAGATAAGGGTACAGAGGTCCAGGAAAGAGAACAGCTTGTATGAATTCACACAGCAAGTCAGTGGCAAAAATAAGACTAGACTAAGGTCTCTAAGGCATACTACAGGACACTGTCTCTCTCCCCAACCAAAAGGAATCTCATAAGATTCCTAGAAATCAAGAAAATGAGTGCCATGGAAGTACAGAAAAACAGCATTTGGGAGTTGGAAGGGAGCTCAGTGACCATCAAATCCAACCCACATAGAAACCCACGCAGGAAAGGAATCCTCACTCTGGTAGAGATTATAGGGAAGTTTATAGAGAAGACGTTATACACTCATTCACACAGGATTCCCCCAGTAGAATGTAAGCTGCTGGAGGGGAGGGTCTGTTTCCTTGTTGGTTTTAACATACTCGGCACCTGAGCCTGTCCTGGCCCACAATAGGCCAATTTAATAAATTTTTGTTGAGTTGAACTGAATTGGATTGATTTCTTCATAGAGTATACATGAACATTGTGTAAACAACTACGACACGCAACAAGGCTTAATGGACAGAAGGCCAGACTTGGAATCAAGGAACCTGAGTTCAAATCTTGCCACTCACTCACTCTAGCTATCTTATAATGGACACATCACTTTCTAAGATTTGATGATGAAAAAAAGTTGCAGACCTGTATCAGTGGAGTGTGTTTGTACATGGAAAGTCTCTATACCAATGAAATCACAGCTTTACAACCTTCCCTTCACCATATCCCCAACAACAACATCGATATCAAATTCTGTTGCAAAAGACAGGGAGAGACAGAATTATAAGGATCAAGAACAAAATGAGACAGGAGGCAACAGAGTAGGTGTTAGTCCCATGGTCCATCTAGATGGGAGTTCAGACTGTTCCAAGACAAAAGCAAAGGTACTTGATGGGATTTGAGGCTTATTCTGAGCTTATTGTGGTATTAATGAATATAAAATAATCATCTAATTACATTATGTTTGTAAGGCACTTTAGCAATGAATGGCAGAGAGGATAAGGATTGAGGAGGTCTTTTCTTCATGCTTTGCATGATTTGTAAACCACCGCTGGTTTTTTTATGTTGTTGTTTTTAAAATGAACTGCAAAAGCAAATCTTGTTGAGAGCTTCTTCCAGTGAAAGCAGAATATATTAAGGAGCTGGGAGACAGCGCTGGGGCTAAATATAGCCACGCAATGGAGTGGTGGGAGTGCTCAGGCATATTTAGAGCCATTTTCATCGTGTTTGAAGGATTCAAAGTTGGTCCTTGATGGGACTGAGCATCTCTTAAATAATCTCATTAGAAATGTTGGAACTATCAGGTTTCTGAGGCTATTTGTACATAATTCCGTGAAAGAGTGGGTATGAGGTATTGAGGAGAGCTCAGGCACCGACTGGATCACAGAAGTTTAGAGTTAGAGGACATCTTCTAGGACAATGCCTACCTAATGCATGGATTCCTTTTACTGCATTCAACACCCATGATCACCCAGCTTTCACTTAAAGACTTGTAATCACAGGAAACTCTCTCCCTCCCAAGCTAGCCCATTCTGTCAGATAGCTCTCCTTGTTAGAAAGTTCCTTTGCGTGTTGAGATGAAATCAGCCTCCCTTCCTCCCTCTCTGATCTCCACTCCTGACTTTCTCCACCATGTTGCTGCAGCTTTCTTACCCTGAAAGTTCACTCTGTCTCTGTGGCTCCTTCCTCTGCTTGGCCGGATTCTCTGAGAAGTTCCATTTTAAGGAAAGTGCCAGGCCAGTCATGTCTCCATTCCTCTCCTGGCTCCATTCCTGATTTTCTTGAATTACTCTATCATGCCTCCCCTTGGAATCTTCTCTCCCTTGAGCCTTGAAAGATGAGCAGGCTGCTAATAGATGGATAAAGGGAGGGATCCATTCCTTTGTGTAGTATAAAATTATCTTTTCTTCAATTTAAGTCTTGCCACTTTGTTTTCTTCCCTAAGTCAGCATCCTCTCTCCCACTGGATAACTGCTGTCCATATTGGCACACAGTGGGCCTTCCCTCTCCGCTCTCTGGAGGACGTGTGAAAACTCCTCATAGGAGTCATAAGATATCAGAGTTAGGAAGGATATTAGTGGTCATTTCCCATTTTACAAGAGGTGAAATGAAAGTCGAGAGGGGTTCAAATATTTGACCAAGATCCCATAGGGAGTAAGAGGGCTCAAAACACAATCCGCATCTTCTGACTTTTGATTCTGTGAAGCTTACCCTGAGTATGTGGCCCTAACCTTTCTTTCTCCTACATAAGCCATCTGTCAAGTATCTTCCCTCTTCACCTTAGTGCCTGCCTTTTCCATATAATAGAATGAAAGAGTTCACATCAGCCTCAGAATCTTGCTTTACTTTTCTACTCACATCTAGTTTCTGGTCAAATGATTCCCACTGATTTGATTCTGCCCTATTCCCTAAGATATATGAATTGGTAAACTAACTCAATAGAGAACATAGCTGAAAAATGGCCAACCAACCATTCCTTGAAATGATGGGGAGCTCACCACCTATGCCAAGTATATATTTTGATATAATAAAAATTTATTTTTGTTGCGTCAAAATCTGCATCTGCTCTTTCAACACAAACCAAGCTTTCTCATTCCTCTACATGGCAGCTTTTAAAATGATAATCAACAAAGGCTCTCCCCTTAATCTTCTCTGCTCCATACTAAATCTCCTCAGCTTCTTAACCTATTCCCAATGTGATGTGGTCTCCAAACTCACATCTGGAGGTTGTCAATGTGCCTCCTAAAATGTAGTGTCCAGAACTGAACTCAATGTTCCGCGTGTAGTCTGGCTACAGATGAATACACTGATCACGGGCAAATTTAGTCTGGAACAATAAGTCCTGGTTGGTTCAGGATGCTAAGGACCTAATGAAAATGATGCTATTGATCTGTCCAGGCATCTGTTGTGTGTGTGTGTGTGTGCTAATTACATGAATGAGGTTCTAAGAATCCCCAACACTAAAGTTCTTGTCAATGATCAGATAATTATAGTCTAGAACTGCCAGCATGGGCAAAGTGACATCTGGAGGTCAAAGAATCACAGAATCTAAATGTTGGAAGGGATCTTAGCGGTCATCTAGCTCAAAGTACACATGGAAATAGAGCTCCCTTTAGAACTGCTGAGTAGTCCCCTGGCATTTGCTTGAAGACCTCCAGTGAGGAAGAATTAACTCTCTCCATAGGCAGCCAATTCTATTAAAAGACAGCTCAAATTATTATAAAATTTTCCCCAGCACAAAAAAACCTACAGTTACCTTACCACTTGCCACTTACCAATAGCTGATTGGTTTTTTTTTCCTTTTGGGGACAACCAGGAGTTTAATACCTTTTCAACATGACCATCCTTTATATAGTTGAATACAGCTATCGTGTCCCTCTATACATTTTCTGTTCTCGAGACTAAATGTTCTCACTTCCTTTAAGTGATTCCCATGTGGTATTCATCTAAGGCTAATACCCTTCAGCATCCTGATTGTTCTCCCTCTAAACACTCTCCAGATTACTGATATCCTACCTAAAATGTGGCATATAGAACTGAACACATTACTATAATATGGCCTGATCAGGGCTGAGTACACTGGGACCATGAACTCCTTGCTCCTAGAAATTATGCATACCAATAGAGCCTAAGATCTCAGTTGTTTTTTTTTTTCTTGTTGGGGATATCATGACGAGTTTTCAGTCTAAAAAAACACCTACATATTCTTCAGAAGAGTGGCTATTTAGCCATGCTTCCCCTTTCTTGTACTTGTGAAATTGATTTTTTGAACCCAAGTGTGAGACTTTACATTTATCACTACTAAAGTTCATCTCATTCAAATTAACCTTTTTGAATCCAGACTCTGTCATCCAGTGCATTAGCAATCTCCTTGGTTTGAGAGAGACTCAAACTCAGAGAAGGGAAGAAATCTGCTCAAATTCAGAGGTAGAGAGATACACAGTACCAAAAAACAAATTGGACTTTGAGTTAGAGGACCTGATTATAATTCCTGGCTCTGTAAATTTAGGGCCATTCATTTGTTCTTTAGGTCAGTTTCCTTATTTATAAAATGTGGATTTGGGACTAAACAACCTCTAAGTTCTCTTCTAGATCAATGTCCTATGATCCCTGATACTCACTGGTTGCTGGCTGGTGCGTTGTTGGTATTCTTGCAGCTCTTTCTTTTAGTATTTTCTATATCCTCTCTCGATTCCAGCCAATCATCTATTGATATTCTCCATTGTCACTACCCCTACTTCAAGTGGAGAGAGACTTTGAGAAGACAGGACCACCACGACCAACAACAACCAAAGCCTGCCTCAAGTGGTCCCTTGCCACACTTCTAATCTGCTGCTCCTAATCTGAACCATAAACTCAAGCCGGTTTGATCTGTGTATAACATAAGAGTAAGCGGTCCCTGAAGAGCTTTTTAATAAGTAAACCAGACTAAGAGCTGACACGTCTGTGTCTGGCATACATCAAAAGTTCTTGATAAAGGAAGAATTGGATTGAATTTATGCGTCACTTTATAGTGATCAGATCTCAAGTGCTTTAGGCAGCTGGGGGCATGAGACTTGAAGTCAGGCAAACCCGAGTTTACAGATCTGAATAAGTAACCCTGTGACTTAACCTCTTTGTCTCAGTTTTCTCATCTGCAAAATAGGGATAATAATGGCACCTACCTACCTAATACCCTGCCCACCTAATGAGAGTGTTATAAGGAAAGTGTTCTGTAGGCTATACAAACAGGAATCATTTATTATTTCCATTTATTATTTCATCTAAACCTTACAACAGCCCTGCGAGTTGAAATGTTATCATACCCATTTTAAAGAGTAGCAGAACTCATATGCTCAAAGAAAAGAAATGACTTGCTCAAAGTCACATCGCTAGTGAGTCGAAGAGTCTGAAACCCAAGTTTCCAGACTATGACTCACAGGATCATACATGTAAGACTGGATGAGAATTTAGAGACCATCCGGTCCAATTCCCCATGCATTTCAAAATAGTTTAAATTCTCATTCCTTTTTTTCAGTTTCTATATCACTTTGTTAATTTGTGTTGGTCTTCAAGTCCATAAAACATCCATATCTTTTGGGGAACAACTGTTATCTAGCCATTATCATTTCAGCTTATACTTGTGAAGCTGATCCTTTGAACCCAAGTGTAAGACTCCTTATTTAACTCTACTAAATTCCATCTAAATTTCCTAATTTTACAGAGGAGGAAAAGTCTCTGTTAACTAAGGGTTAAATTCTTTGGTCTCAGGCTTTCAGTGTCCTTTGCCACAATATCATCAACAGTTAGGAACAGATGCTTATCAAGCACCTATTATGTGCCAGTTGGGCAGCTAGGTGGAGAAGTGAATGGAGCTGGTCCTGTAATCAGAAAGACTCAACTTCCTGAATTCAAATCCAGCCTCAGACACTTATTAGCTGTGTGATCCTGGGCAAGTCACTGCACCCTGTTTGCCTCAGTTTCCTCATCTATCAAATGAGCTGGAGAAGGAAATGGCAAAGCACTCCAGTATCTTTGCAAAGAAAAACCCAACTGGGGTTGCAAAGAGGCGGACACCACTGAAATGACTGAATAACAAAATTACGTGCCAAGCTTTGGGGATACAAAAAATAAAGCAAAACAAAAACCAGCCCCTGATTCTGAGAAGCTTATATTTAACTGCTTCAAAGTAGATCAGCTTTCTTGTGTGAACTCTGTGGTACCTATGTTGGCCATTCAAAGGCTTTTCTGGATTCCCTCTAGGTCTATGGCTGGGTTCCAGAGGAAGGAAGCTGCCAGATATCCAAATTTCTGATAGATGTCCTACTCCTGAAATATTTTCAACAATAATAATGTTAATGATGAGTGGAGAATTTTTAATTAAGGAATAGATCCCTATTTCAAAACCATTCCTCTACATAAGGAATGATTCCTCAACATGAGGAAAAAGTTCTTAACAATTAGACCTGACCAAAAGGGAAATGCACTTTCTCAAGAGATGCTGAGTTCTCCAATTATTTAGGTCTTCAAGTAGACATCTGATAACCAGTCGAAGGAGGTGATAAAGGGGGGATTTCTGTTCCCTTTACTTTTGCTCTGAAGGAGGAGGTGGAATAAGATGATTTCCGAGATTTCCTTCCAAATCTGGAATTTCAAGGAAATCACCATTTCAAATAGAAAATAGCAAAAAGATGGGATAAACCAAAAATTTATACTTCCCTAAATAAATCTCAAGACCAGAACAACTAACAAACCCTAGACATAAGCACCAACCATCAGCCTCTGCCTACCTTATGTGTCCCCATTCAGCAGAAACCAAGAACCAGATAAGAGGTAACTCTGAAGTTACTCTTCAGGACAATTGTGTCTATAGAAGGTTGTGATATGGGTAAGAAGAAATTGTAGCTTTTGCAAGTGGTTTCTAAGACATATTGACTGAGCACAGAACTCAGCACCATGAAATACTGGAAAGAATACTCTACTTGGAGTTAGAATGCTTCTTGACTCTACCATGTGTAGTGTGACCTTGGGGAAAACGGCTCATCTCTTTGAACCTATTTGCTTATCTGTAATATGGGGATCAATCAATCATTCTACGAGAATTAATTAAGCATCTACCATGTGTCAGACACCCTACTAGGCACTGGGATAATAATAATAATTAAGTAACCTGTCTCAGGGAGACGTTGTGTTTGAGCGGTGCAACACATTTTGTAGAAGCCAAGACCTGGACACCAAGTAAATGACCACTGATGGGGGCTAATCTGAACAAATCATGGTCCCTGAATGCAATGGAATTGTATTATACTGTAAGAAATGGTTAAGATGAAGACTGTACAAAAAGACAAAAAGACTTACGTCCACTGATACGATGTGAAGCCAAGCACAACGAGAGAAACAATATACCTGAAGATGATGGTAATGTACATGGAAAGAACAAAAACAAAAGTCAGAACTGAATGCTGAAAGACTATAATAATCATGCCAGGTCCAAAAGAAAAGATGGGAAAAAGCACCTCCCTTCCCTCTTTATAAAGATAGGGGACTATAAGTACTACATATAATATATGATGTGATTGATGTGTTGGTTGATTTTATTGAATTGTAAGTATTTTCCCCCATTCTTTGATATAAGGGATGATTCTCATGGAGGGAGTTAAGAGTATAATGGGAATGCAGGAGATATAAAAACAAAAGATATCAATGAGATATAAATTAAAAGAGTGCAGAAATGATGGTTATCATTAAAATATATTTTCATTAATGTCTGAGAAAATTCATGAAACATTGATTAAGTATCTCATATGAATAAGGCCCTCTGCTCTGCACAAAGGATAAAAAGCTGAAGAGGACTCTGTCCTTGCTCTCATGGAGCTTACAGTCAAGTATCTCATGTGAATAAGGCCTTCTGCTCTGCACAAAGCATAAGAAGCTGAAGATGACTCTGTCCTTGCTTTCACAGAGCTTATAGTCTTCTAGGTGGTATGTGACATGTGTTCAAATGAGTGTGATACAAGGTAAAGCATGATGGCAGAAAAGACCTTAGGGATCTGTGAAGAAGAACAGTATGTTGACTTTGGAACCAAATAATTAAACAGGATCTAAATCACTATATGAAATTATTCAACTTTAACAGAGCACTGATCTGCAAAGCCTTTCCTAGATGCATTAAGTGAACATCTACATACTCGGGCTTCTTCCAGGAGTATATTCTTGCTAACTCATTTGGAATTCAGATGTGAGACAGCATACATCCCTTATCTAAAGCCCTGCTCCCTGGCATTTTGACCCCTGGGAACTGATTGACTCATCAGGAATGGTCCAAGACCCTGAGGCAGCAGCTATGGTTGCTAGGAGACCCATCTTGACATTACCCAGAGCACACATCTTATTCCACATCTATAATTTACAAGATCATTTCATTTCAATTCTACCTCCACAACATCTCTCCATTTATCTACTTCTTTTAACTCAACAACTTTCAACTTCATATCTCACGTAAACCATAGTAAGTTTCCTAATTGGATAATTGGGTTTGATGCCCATCCCTCTTTAATCTATCTTCTAAGCAGTTGCCAAAAGAATCTTCCTAAAGGACAAGTCTGGCTCTGCAACTCCTCTGAGGAATAACCTTCAATGGCTCCCTACTGCCATTGTTATAAAGTACGAATTCCTCAGTTTGGCATTTGGTGGGGGGTGTCTTTGAAATCCAGCTGCAATCTACTTTCTGGACTTACTGCACATCATCCCCTTTCAATTATTCTACTTTCCAGACAATTTGGCCTGCTTGCCACGCCCCAGAATGTACATAGTAAGGCCTTGAACTGGATGCTCATTTTATTTCAGTGCACTGGAACCAGAAAAGATTTCTGATAGGAAAAAGAAGAAACTTATCCAGGTGAGGTAAGCGGTTTTCTTCCCCTCCTTTGTCAGTGTCTAGTTGGGAGAAAGAAGGAAGACACTGTAGCAGAAAGAGTACTGGCTTTGGCGTCAGGACAGTTGAGTCTGAATCCCCGCTCTGCAACTTACTATCTGGGGCACCTTGAGCAAGTCAAAGACTCCAGCTCCTCTTCCTATTTGGTCTGCACACTGTCGGCCTTGGTTTCCTCATCTATTAGATAAGAGGGTTGTACCCAGAGGCATGT
Organism: Trichosurus vulpecula; assembly: GCF_011100635.1. Classification (NCBI taxonomy): domain Eukaryota; kingdom Metazoa; phylum Chordata; class Mammalia; order Diprotodontia; family Phalangeridae; genus Trichosurus; species Trichosurus vulpecula. The sequence goes on along the minus strand of NC_050574.1, from coordinate 115,789,031 downwards.
GTAAGCCAGCTCATACTGTTCCAATAGTTAAATTTTCAGTGTGAGCATTTACACTGAGGAAATCAGCAAAGGCTTCCAGTCAAGGCTTGATTTATTGTTTTGTTGATTGTCCAGACTTAAGAAATTGATGGAGAAAATCTTACTAATGGAGATTAAACTTTTAAAAATGAGCCATCTATGTATTTTTTTTTCAGGGGAACTGATTGTTAAACATTTACCAACAGATTCCTCCTTATACCGCATCATCTCTAACATCCCCTCCAGCTCTTTATCTTATGGCCCTCTAAGAAAGGAGAACCCTATTTACCTGGACACCAGAACATATGGAGAGGAGTAGAGTGAATTCCTCACATTGCCATGGTCATGTTCCCCTCCTAAATATCACAAACTGAGGTTCTCAAAAAGTGGTGAAGAGTAATGAGAAGAAAAAAGAAGCAAACACACAAAAAACACACATGGAAATTAAGATCAGGGATATGTTAAAAAGGAAAAAAAAGCAACAACAAAAACAACAACAACCCACACACCTCATGGCACTGTTTGCTAAATTTGGCTCCTGGAGGAATACAGTGACCCCAATAGTTGCACGTCTGTTCTCAGCACTCCCAAAGCTGCTTCTGATGTTCACACACCAGCCTGTGGTCTGCAGGAGACAGAAGCCCTCCTCTCTTATCCTTGGTTCAGTTTCAGATTTCTCTGACTAAATGTGTATCTCTTTGGAAACCAGCAGCTTCAACGGGGGGTTGGCAGATTCTCTTCCAAAGGCCCTGTGCCCTCCTACTGGGGCCTTGGTGATTAGGCCACCATAGCTCTTGGGGAATCGTGAGCTTATTTTTCAGAACCTGGTTGGAACTCTCCATCCCTCACCAAGAATCTCAGCCCCTCCTACTGATTGGTCAGCACACACTGGGAGAAGCACACAGAGCATTCTATTAATACTTCCCTGTTCAGCTCCAGGGGCTTTTGCTACTGTCTTGTAATTCCAGTTTTACTCTCTCTTCTCTTTAGAAGGTTCTGGCTATATTTATGACTATTAATTAAAAACAGGAGTTAAATATGGCACTGAATAGTGCACATCCGTGCTCATTTAGCATCAGGCCGCCTTTGGGGAGAAAAAGGGATGGAATCAAAATCCTGAAACCAAGATGTTCAGCTTCAAATTCCAACATGACCGGGCTCCCATAGGGGAAATTTTGCAGACCCTCCATTGCCATAGCAAATGAGAAGTAAGCCCCTTGAGAGGTGGCAAGGAAGAATGGATAGAGTCCTGGTCTTGGAGCCAGAAGATGTGTCTGGGATCAGACACATATTAGTTCTGTGGCCTTGGGCAAGATGTGCCTCAATTTCTTCATCTGCAATATTGGAGGAGGGTTGGACTCGGGGTCTTCTAAGGTTCCTTGTAGCTCCAAATATATAATTGGGGTTACCTGTGTGTCCCTGGTAAATCATGCTGAGTCTTAGTTTCTTCATCTGTTAAATGGGATAACATCTACCTTACCTACCTCACAGGACTGTTGTGAGCAAAGCACTTTGTAATCCTTAAACTACTATGTAAATGTGAGTCATCATCATCATCGTCATCATTATTCTCTCAGGGTTATTGTGAATAACGCCTTTTATAAATCTTTAAAATTTTATAGAATTATGAGTAATTATTATCATAAGGTCCAAACTGATGAATTATTAGAGAAGGAGTATGAATATGTCATAAAAATTAAGAGAGCAGAAGGATAACTTAGAGATGACCTAGTCAAACCTTTTCATTTTACAGATAAGGAAATAGAAGCTCAAGAAGGGTAAGTAGGTTGTGCAAGGTTAACAGTTAAGGGCAGACCCAGAGAAGAGTTGAGATGTACCTCCCTCCCCTCTTTTCAGAAGTGGAGGATTATGGGTACAGGCTATTTAATATACCATCAGACACAATTATAAATGTGAAGTCGAAAGATACTTTAGAAGTCATCTAATACAACCCACACATTTTACAGAGAAGGAAACCAAGGCACTGCAAGGGTGTGACTTGGCCAGGGTCACAAGGGTGTTAGGTTAGAGAACCAGGTTTCAAACTCATATTGTCTGACTTAGAACATGCTCCTCTTTCTACAACCAGCCAGTTAATTTTGCTAAACTGTTCTCCCCACCTTCTTTCTTTTTAGATTTTTCTTACTACAAACTGTTGGCTGGGTAGGGGGAAAGGGAGAGATAAAAATGGAAGTGAAAGTGATATAAAAACAAAAGCTAACAATAAAAATGAGATTTTTAAAGAGAAAGATGACAGCAGAGCCAAGACTAGACTCCAGACCTCCTGACTCACTGTTCGAGTCTTTTTCCATTGTGCCACACCAAAAATTATATTAATCTATTGGAATCCGGTAACACTGGCCTCCTTGCTGCTCCTTGAAGGATATACTCATCTCCCAACTCCAGGTATTTCCACGGCTATCCCCCATGCCTGGTATTCTCTCTCCTTCATCTCTACTTCCTGGCTTGCATCAAATTTCATCTAAAATCCCACCTTCTGCCAGAAGCCATTCTTAATCCTTCTTAATTCTAGTGTCTCTCTAAAATTATCTCCAATTTATCTTGACTATATCTTGTTTGTACCTAGTTGTTTGCATGTTATCTCCCCCATTACTCTATAAGCACCTTCAGGGCAGGGACTGTTTATTTTTATTTTTTGCTTTTTTGTATCCCTATCACCTAGGACATGTGCTTGGCACATAGTTATTCGTTCATTGTTTGTCCTTCATTCTTGAAGAGAATCATGATATCAGGAAGGTGACATTGTGACTTGCAAGTGTAGGTGCTTAATAAATGTTTATTGATTTGACTCTGTGACAGTTCACATGTATACAGCACTTTTTTTTTTGCTTTTTTTTTTTGCAGGGGGGAAGGCAGGACAATTGAGGTTAAGTGACTTGCCCAAGGTCACACAGCTACTAAGTAGGCTGCATTTGAACTCAGGTCCTCCCTATTCCAGGGCTGGTGCTCTACTCACTGCGCCACCTAGCTGCCCCCTATAGAACACTTCTTGAATGAGAAGACGCTTCTTCCCAAATATGTGGTAAGCATGACAGATTAACGTCCATTTCTGACACATGAGGAGAGCGATGCTCAGACATGTTAGGTAATTCGCCCAAGGTCACACAGCTAGTAAGTGGTAGAACTGGAACCTGAGCATGAACCCAGCTATTCTGACCCCAAGTCCAAGCGCTGTTGCCTAGGGTCAACAGTCATAGAAATCTAATTCTCTCCCTCTTTTACCTTCCTATGTGTTCCTTTGGATCAAGCTTCAGCTTATTACCACTCCAAGAATTTACTGTTTCTTATTGTTTGCTACTGGAAACAGATGTAACTCTTTTAGCCTTACATGTTATAGCCAAAGTAATAAAAACCCAACGTGCTTTTCGATTTTTTTTAAACAAGCATTCCCAAAGCTATCTTATATAAATGGATTCTGAAAAACATGGTCCAGATAAAGGGCTGAGTAGGGAGATGGAACTAGACCAAACAGCCCTGGGTCATGGTCAAAGAATGCAGAAGCCTTGGCCTTGAGCCGCAAGAGTCCGCTGCATCCAAAATGCATCCAGGAAACCTCATTCACTCGGACTCCATTAATTCAGATCATTTGGACATGGCCTGAGCTGACATTTCCTTCTGCTTTATCTGTGAGAAACAGACTTGTTAAGCAAAAGAGAGAGCAAGAGTGGTATGCTGGGAAGAACATGGGAAAAGAAGATGGGAGGTCTGGGCTCTAATTCTGCTGCATATCACCTTGTAGGAGTTACATTGACAAGGTGGAGTGTGTCCGAAGAAGGGCTGACCAGAAGACCTTGGCATGTGCAGATCATTTGGTTGAATTAATCAATCATTTAACAAACATTTAAGTACCCACTATGTGCCAGGCTATGAGAATACAGATATAAAATAGTGCCTACCCTCAAGAAACACACTTCTTGAAGAAATGTTTAGCCAAGAGCAGGGCTGTCCAAAATGAGGCCTAGGCTGAATGGGGCATGCAGTGAGATTTATGCAGCCAGCCTACAAACACAGAAATTTACACAAATGCTTTAGTAAACAAAGGCAAGCTACCACAGAGCGCTCACTAAAATGGAAAATCAAAATATATTGTCTATTGCTTCAATAAAAACCTGTTTGTACAGCCCTGGCCTAGAGAATGGAGGAGACAAGAAAGATGCAATCACTGGCTTCACCTAGGTGAGAGGAAGCCTGGCAGTTGGCCTTGGAGCTAGAAAGATGCAGGTTCATTCTTGCCTCTGACATATACTGGTTGTATGACCCTGGGCAAGTCACAACCTTTTGGTGCCTTGCAGATAGGAAGGGGGAAAGGAATAATCATTTATTGAGCACCTAGTATGGGCTAGGCACTCTGCTAAGAGTTTTTACAAATATTGTCTCATTTTGATGACTCTGTGAGGTAGGGGCTAACTACCTTCATGTATCATTATTCCCATTTTAAACATGAGGAAACTGGGTGCTCGGTGACATTAAGTGAAAAATTTATACAGGGTCAGAAGTAATAAATGTATCCTGATTCTAAGTCCAGTGTTCTGCCTGCTAACCCAGCTGGCTCTTCAGATTAATTTTCTTAAGGTTACCAACCTTTCTACACACACCATTTATATATGCACTTCTTCCACATCCATCTTTTAGAATCTCTAGTTTCCTTCAAGGCTTACCTCAAGGCACTTCATACAGGAGGCCTTTCGTGATTTCCTGTAGTCCCAGCTCCCAGTTGTTAAGGACTTACCTCACCCTCAATTATTTATCTGTGCACTGGCCATTTTCCCCATGATAGAGTATAAGTTCCTTGAAGGTTGAGATTGTCTCATTCTTTGATTTTGTAACCTCAACACCTATCACAGTGCCTGGCACACAGCAGCCTGCTGCTGTTGATTTGTTTTCTGCCATGTCTGACCCTTCGTGACCCCATTTGGGGTTTTCTTGCCAAAGAAACTGTAGTGGTTTACCTTTTCCTTCTCCAGCTCATTTTACAGATGAAGAAACTGAGGAAAACAGGGTTAAGTGACTTGACCAGGGTCACACACATAATAAGTATCTGAGGCCGGATTTCAATTCATAAAGAGGAATCTTCCTGCCTCCAGGCCTGGCACTCTAGCCACTGTACCACCTCATGGCCCATAGCAGTCTGTGCATGTGCAAGATAAATGCATGTTGATTAACTGTTTGTACCCACCCACTGAATAAATTCTGCTTGTCCTCAAAAAGGAGAAAGGGGGTCATTGGGATGAAGGTATTGAGAAGTATATGCTGGTTTGATGCATGGAAGAATTTTCTAAAAATATTAAAATTGGAATGGGCTGTCTTGGGAAGTAGTGATCTCCCCATGCACAGGAGAAGATCAAGGGTAGGCTAGATAAGTACTTTTACATTATTTTGAAGAGCAGCATTGTGATTCTAAACAAGAAGCCCTGAGTTTCCCTTAGGTCCTAATATTCCATGATTGGTTTTGCCTTACTTGAGGGACCTTAGATATCTGAAGATAAGAAATTGCATTTCTTTCTTTTTTTCTTTCTAAATAGTCTAACTTCAGAATACTCACCAATTCAAATGCCCCTGATTCCTCTTAGGTTAGTTGGTGACATTTTACTCAAAAGATCATGGTGGGGGCGGAGCCAAGATGGCAGCTAGAAAGCAGGAACTTGCATGAGCTCCCTGCCAGGTCCCTCCAAAAACCTATAAAAATGGCTCTGAACAAACTCTAGAACTGCAGAACCCACAAAATAGCAGAGGGAAGCAGGTTCCAGTCCAGGACATCCTGGATGGTCGCTGGGTGAGGTCTATCACAAACGGAGGTGGGAGCAGAGGGGAGTGGAGCCAAGCGTGGGTGGTGGCAGGACCAACCAGACCAGGAGCCAGGTGGAACAGGCCCTAGCTCCCTGAATCAGTGAGCTGTGGCAGTTACCAGACTTCTCAACCCACAAACACCAAAGACAACAGAGAAGGTTAGTGGGAAAAGCTGCAGGGGACAGAGTGAAAAGAGTTCCCAGTTGGGCCACCACCCCGGGGGCAGAAGAAGTGGGGCAGCTACAAAACTACAGCCTCAGGTGCTTTCAGCCCCAGGCCCACCTGGTGGGAGGAATTAAGTGGCAGATCAGAGCAGTAGTGCAAAGCCTGCTTAAGATTTGCCTCAGGTCTAGGTTGGGGAAGGAGGAGTGCTGGTGTGGCAGAGCTGGCTGTATAGAAATAGCTCTGAAATCAACAGCGCATCCCCTCAAGCTTGGAACAAAGTGCTCTTTGCTCTACAAGCAGTCATACCCCCACGAAAAACTCATGGGTCAAGTAAGTTGGCTGGGAACATGGCCAGGCAGCGAAAACGCACTCAGATTCAGTCTCAGACTTTGGAATCTTTTTCTGGTGACAAAGAAGACCAAAACATACAGCCAGAAGAAGTCAACAAAGTCAAAGAGCCTACAACAAAAGCCTCCAAGAAAAACATGAACTGGTCTCAGGCCATGGAAGAGCTCAAAAAGGATTTGGAAAAGCAAGTTAGAGAAGTAGAGGAAAAATTGGGAAGAGAAATGAGAAGGATGTGAGAAAACCATGAAAAACAAGTCAATGACTTGCTAAAGGAGACCCCCAAAAAATACTGAAAAAAATACTGAAGAAAACAATACCTTAGAAAATAGACTAACTCAAATGGCAAAAGAGCTCCAAAAAGCCAATGAGGAGAAGAATGCCTTGAAAGGCAGAATTACCCAAATGGAAAAGGAGGTCCAAAAGACCACTGGAGAAAATACTACCTTAAAAATTAGATTGGAGCAAGTGGAAGCTAGTGACTTTATAAGAAATCAAGATATTATAAAACAGAAGCAAAGAAATGAAAAAATGGAAGACAATGTGAAATATCTCATTGGAAAAACCACTGACCTGGAAAATAGATCTAGGAGAGATAATTTAAAAATTATTGGACTACCTGAAAGCCATGATCAAAAAAGGAGTCTAGATATCATCTTTCAAGAAATGATCAAGGAGAACTGCCCTGATATTCTAGAGCCTGAGAGCAAAATAGAAATTGAAAGAATCCACAGATCCCCTCCTCAAAAAGATCCCAAAAAGAAAACTCCTAGGAATATTGTTGCCAAATTCCAGAGCTCCCAGGTCAAGGAGAAAATACTGCAAGCAGCCAGAAAGAAACAATTTGAGTATTGTGGAAAAACAATCAGGATAACACAGGATCTAGTAGCTTCCACATTAAGGGACTGAAGGGCTTGGGATACAATATTCCGGAGGTCAATGGAGCTAGGATTAAAATCAAGAATCACCTACCCATCAAAACTGAGTATCATGCTCCAAGGCAAAATATGGATTTTCAACAAAGTAGAGGACTTTCAAGCTTTCTCAGTGAAAAGACCAGAGCTGAATGGAAAATTTGACTTTCAAACACAAGAATCAAGAGAAGCATGAAAAGGTAAACGAGATAGAGAAATCATAAGGGACTTACTAAAGTTGAACTGTTTTGTTTACATTCCTACAAGGAAAGATGATGTGTGTGATCATAGTAGCTGAAAGGAATATGCATATATATATGTGTATGTATATATATATATGTATATATATATATATACATACACATGTGTGTGTCTATGTATGTATATATGTAGGTGTATATGTCTATATATATCTATATATCTATATCTGTATATATATATATAGACAGAGGGCACAGGGTGAGTTGAATATGAAGGGATGATATCTAAAAAAAAAATCAAATTAAGGAATAAGAGAGAAATACATTGAGAGAGGGAGAAAGGGAGAGATAGAATGGGGTAAATTATCTCGCATAAAAGTGGCAAGAAAAAGCGGTTCCGTAGGAAGGGAAGAGGGGACAGGTGAGGAAGAATGAGTAAATCTTGCTGTAATTGGATTTGACCTGAGGAGGGAATACCATACACACTCAATTGGATATGTTACCCCACATGAAATAAGGAGGAAGAAGATAAAAAAGGGGGGACGATAGAAGGGAGGGCAGACGGGGGAGGAGGTAATCAAAACCAAACACTTTCGAAAAGGGACAGGGTAAAGGGAGAAAATTCAATAAAGGGGGATAGGTTAGGAAGGAACAAAACATAGTTAATCTTTCACAACATGAGTATTGTGGAAGGGTTTTACATAATGATATGCATGTGGCCTGTGTTGAATGGCTTGCCTTCTTAGGGCGGGTGGGCGGAGAGGGAAGAGGGGAGAGAATTTGGAACTCAAAGTTTTAAAGAGAGACGTTCAAAAAAAAAAAAACTAAAGTTTTTGCATACAACTAGGAAATAAGACACACAGGCAGTGGGGCGTAGAAATTTATCTTGCCTTACAAGAGAAGAAGGGAAAGGGAGATGGGAGGGGAGTGGGGTGATGGAAGGGGGTGCTGACTGGGGAATGGGGCAACCAGAATATATGCCATCTTGGAGTGGGTGGGAGGGTAGAAATTGGGAGAAAATTTGCAATTCAAACTCTTGTGAAAATCAATGCTGAAAACTAAATATATTAAATAAATTAAAAAATGAACAAAAAAAAAACAAATGAGAAATTACCCATAACAAGCAGCATAAAAGTTATCATAAAAAAAATCATAGGAATATAGGTGTAGAGCTGAGAGGGTCCCTGTTGTTGTTCAGTCATTTCATCTTATCAGACTCTTTGTGACCCCATTTTGGGGATTTCCTGGCAAAGATGCCATAATGGTTTGCCATTTCCTTCTCCAGCTCATTTTACAGTTGAGGAAACTGAGGCAAACAGGGCTAAGTGACTTGCCCAGGGTCATACAGCTAGTAAGTGTCTGAGGCTGGATTTGAACTCAGGAAGATAAGTCTTTCTGATTTCAAGCCCAGTACTCTACTGCTGCCCAATAATAAGATAGAATATTATGAAATGGTCCCTGACGGGCCTGGAAGAGGTAATGTATTTCACCAAACACCTACTAAATTTACTACTATAGGATGACTTCCACTACTAGAGAATGACTCCAGGCCCAGCGCTCTATCCACTTCACCACCTAGCCGCCCTTAGTCCATAGATGTCACCTAGTCCAATCCCTTCATTTTTATAAATGAGGAAACTGAGTCCTGAGAAGTCAATCACCCAAGTGGTAAAAGGACAGAACAAGGATTTAAAGCAAGGTCCTCTGATTTTCAATCCAGTACTCTGTGCGCCATGCCATGCTAGGCTCTGAAATATTACAGACTCTATTAAAGGTGGAGAATACCATGAACTGGTGGACAATGGAAACAGGTTTTGAAAAGCAGCACAACTACGTTCAGACATAGGCTCCTTAAGAATCAGGATGATCAGGTCCACATAGTGGGTGTTTAATAAATGCTTGTTGATTGAGTGATTCCCTTAGTAAAAGAGAAAAAAATAAATCAGCTCTCCTGTTTTTGCATGTTAAAGATCATTTCTTGCTGGCCCGAGGCAGTTGGCGGGTTTGGGAAGAATGCTCTTAAAAAGGGTAGAAGTGATTATGTTGAGTGAGAACTTCTGGCACCAGCTCCGCACAAAGATCAACCATTATCCTTTTCATCCATCAACTGTCAGGAGCTCTACATAAGGGAGATGCAGAAAGTTTGATTTCAAATGCAGTGTAAAAAACACCAACCAATTTTGATGCTGATTTAGAGTTTCTCCATCATACCAAACAGATAATGACAGATCACCCCCATTTATAGAGTGCCTGATGCTTTGCCGGATGCTGTCCTTACAACAGCCACAAGAGGAAACTGAGGCTAAGAGAGAGAAATCAACTGGACTCCTACGGGTAAAAAATGACAGAGCCAGGATTTCAGATAGGATCATAGACATACTTAGAGCTTACTTAGTCCAATCTCCCTCATTTTACAGGTGAAGAAACTGAGGTAGGCATGGAGAGGTTAAGTGACTTGCCTGAGATAACACAGATAGTAACATCAAGGCTGGACTCCAAGTGACACCAGGCACAGATGAGTAAGAATGTCTGCCCTAGCCAGGTAAACACACTCTTCTCTGTTTTTGCTTTGAACTCTCCCGAGTCAAAGGTTCTAGTGAAGCTATTTCCCAACTTGAAAAGCTCCCCGGGGAGCTCAGTCCTTCTAATCTTTCCAAATCCTGCTGTCAACTTGTCTCCTAGGAAGCCTTGAATATTCACCCCATTTCCTCCAGTATCATTTTTATCTCTTGGCTTCAACCTACTTTTTTTTAGCTGTTTCATTGATACTTTAAAAATCCGCCACATATAACCCATCCTTCCGACAAAGGAATGTAGCAAAGTAAAATAAACCACCATGTTGGCCATGTTTGACAATGCATACCTCATTCTATACCCATCTTCTCTAACTCCTCTGTGGCGAGGAGGGAGAGCTGTTTCACCACCAGACCTCTGGAGGCAAAATTGGCCCTCTCATTGATCAGAGTGCTGATGACATTCCTTTCTCTTACTGTGATCAATGTACATTTCATTCTCTTTATTTTTGGGGGGAGGGGGGAGGCAATTGGGGTTAAGTGACTAGCCCACAGTCAAACATAACTAGTAAGCGTCTGAAGCCGGATTTGAGCTCAGGTCCTCCTGATTCCAGGGCCCCTCTTTAAAGGCAGTTAGATGGCACAGCAGATGGAGCAATGGGCCTGGAAGTCAACAAGATCTGAGTTCCAATTCAGCCTTAGACAGCTTGGTGGGCAAGTGACTAAATCGTGTCTTCTTCGGTTTCATCATGTGTAAAATGGGGATAATAAGAGCACCACCTAGCTCCCGGAGTTGTTGTGAGGATTAAACGAGATAATATTTATAAAGCGCTTAGCATAGTGTCTGGCATATAGTAGCTGCTTCACACTTCCTTGTTTCCTTCTTTCCTTCCTTCCCTCCCTCCCTCCCTTCTTTCCTTCTTTTCCTTCCTTCCCTCCTCTCTCCTTCCTTCCTTTCTCCTCCCCTCCCTCCCTTCCACTCTTTCTCCCTTCCTTCCCTTCCTTCCTTCTTCATGATGCATCAATTTCTAGGCGTCTTCCTGAATTTCCTGGCACTTTTCATATTCATCGTTTCTTACAATAAATAATATTCCATTACATTTACATCCACATACTTCAGTTTGTCCTGTCATTCCCCACTTAATGGGCACCCGTTTTGTTTCTAGGTGGTTATTATTATTATTTTTGGTTACCAAAGTGCTGCTCTAAGTATTCTTGTACGTCTGGGACCTTTTCCTCTGTCTTTGACCTCCTTGGGGTATATGTTCACCTACTTCTCAAAGACAAAGTAGTTCACAAGCCCTCATGTTCCACGCTTGTACCAGCACTGCAACTGGAACACTCAGTGCTTAATGAAATTTCACACAAAAATAGATAATTCTATTCTAATTCAAAAGGAGCACTGGATCTGTGTTCCATTCTCAATTCTGCTATCTGTTATTTACGTGACCTTGGACTAGATGCTTTCCTTCTCTGGGCCTCAGTTTCCTCACCTGTCAAACCAAGAGCTGGGACTAGATGAGTTCTAGTGACCTTAAACGGGGCTCTAAATTGAGAAATCCCAACTGTGTCTTACCTTCTACCGTGTGTCTTATCATGAAGACATCCTGGTACAAGCAGAAAGAAAGCTGGATTTAGAGTCAAAGGACTTGGATTGTATTCCCAGCTCTATCATTTGTTACCTATGTGACCTTGGGCTATTTCCTTCCCCTTTCTGGGCCTCAGTTTCCTCACCTGTAAAATGAAGAGCTTAGACTAGATGACCTCTAAGTCAGGAAATCCCACCTGGAGGATCTAAATTCCCAGGCCTACCTTATATCTTATTATGGAGACATCCCAATCCAAGTGGAAAGAATACTAGTTATGGAGTCAAAGGAACTGAGTTCAAATCCCACCCTCAACACTTGTTAACTTAAATGACTTTGGGTGAATTACTTCACCTCCCTAGGCCCAAGCTCCTTGTCCAGAGAATGAGGATGCAAGAGTAGATGACCTTTAAACAGTGATCATCATGATGAGATAATCCATAAATCCTCTTAAGTATGTTTTTTGTCTATATGAGTTTTTTTTAACCTAATACATATTATCCTGTGTGACCAATCCCTCACATAGAATTTACACTTGTGTGGAGCAGCTAGGTGTCACAGTGGGTAGAGCACGGTCCCGGAGTCAGGAGGACCTGAGTTCAAAGCTGGCCTCAGACACCTGACACACTAACTAGCTGTGTGATCTTGGGCAAGTCACTTGACCCCAATTGCCCTGCCTTCCCCCCTCCAAAAAAAAAAAAAACAAAACCAAAAACAGAAAGAATTTACACTTATGAAATTCTGAACCTGAACAAAAGGATGTGAGTTAAGTAGAGAAGGCTGTATTGTAGGTAAACAGGGGGCACTAGCTTTCCAGGCCATCAATGTTACAATCCAGAAGGCAGGACAGTAAAGCAGAAATTGCTCTTTATTTAGAGCAAAAAAGGGTCTTCTGAATTTGATCTGTCCTTGAGTCTTAGCGCAACTGTTTTGGTAACAATGTGAACTTGGGCAAGAATCTAAGTTTCACCACCTGTAAAATGGGTGTGATAATACTTTCATTGTCTGTCTCACAGGGAACATTGCAAGGGAAGTGTTTTGTCAACATTAAAACCCCAAATGAATCTATTATTACTTAACTCTTCCAAGAAGAGGCTAGAGACTTTGTCTTTGATCTCAGCCACATCTCTTAAAGAAGTGAAGTGTGAATCACTTTAACATTGTTAAACCTGACCAAAGGATACGATTTATAAAAAGCAATTTGAGGCCTATAAAGTACCACATATAGCATGTTATTATGATTACTATTGAGACTCACTGTATGCCCTCGGCCAAGTAACTTTACCTTGCTGAGTCTTATTTGTAATATAGGAATCATAATACTTTGTTGTTGCGGTTCAGTCATTTCAGTCTTGTCCGATTCCTCATGACTCCATTGGGGTTATGGTGGCAGAGATACTAGAGTGGTTTGTCATTTCTTTCTCTAGGTTCATTTTACAGATGAGGAAACTGAGGCAAACAGAACTAAGTGACTTGCCCAGGGTCACACAGCTAGTGTCAGATTTGTACTCGGGAAGATGAGTCTTCCTGATTCCAGGCCCAACGCTATTCACTTTGCCACCTAGCTGCCCTTCATAAAATGTGTGTCAACTCAAACTTACTTAGCCAGTCCTAACCTCTTTGCTGACCTCCAGTCTTCCATCTCCAATTGCCTTTCAGATGTTTCAAACTGGATATCTTCTAGTTATCTTAAACTCAACATGTCTAAAACTGAATTCATTGTCTTTCCTTCCAAGGCCTCCCTTCTTCAGAAGCTGTCCCCTCATACTCCCAGCATTCCTACATCTTACCCTCCACGTACTTAATATTCCTCAGACAAGATCTCCTGACTGGGCATTTTCACTGGCCATCTCCCATGCCCACAATGCTCTCTGGCAACCTCCTAGCTTCACTGGCTTCCTTCAAGTCCCAGCTAAAATCTCACCTGCTACAGGAAGCCTTTCCTCTTCCTCCTTGACGCTGGCTCTTTCCCTCTGTAGACTGGATCTGATTTACCTTGTATACAGCTCGTTTGTACATTGTTCTTTGCACGTTGTCTCTTCCATTGGATCGTAAGCTCCTTGAGAGCAGGGACTATATTTTGTCTAGTGCTTAGCACAGTGCCTGGTGCATAATAGGTTCTTAATACACGTCTATTAACAGAGAATTCACAGTGTTGTAAGTACCAGATGAGAGAGCAGATATAAAGCATTCTCAACAGCAAAGCATGAACACATGTTATAGAACCTCAGAACCAGAAGGGGCCTTGAGAGACTATCTAGTTCAACCTTCTCACTTCACAGACACAGAAATGGATGTAAATGTCAGTGATTATAATTATAATTATATGTATGTTATTGTGCACACATGTATGTATACATACGTCCATTTAAACAATGCATATATGTGTATATGTGTCATGTTATCTATCTGGATATATACATATATGTATATGTATGTATATGTGTGTGTGTATATATATGTATATATACAGGGCAGCTAGGTGGGACAGTAGACAGACTGCTGGGCTTAGAGTCAGGAAGATCCGAGTTCAAATCCAGCCTCAGATACTTATTAACTGACACTTAACCCTGTCTGCCTTGGTTTCTTCATCTAAAAATGAGCTGAAGAAGGAAAGGGCAAACCACTCTAGTATCACTACCAAGAAAACCCCAAAATTATCATGGAGAATTGGACACAATTGAAAAATGACTGAAAGCAAAATGTATATACATATATTGACACACACATGCATATCCACACGTGTACATACATATATGTACATACATACATGTGTATATACACATGTATACTGTATTTTGTATATGTGCAATCACAGTTAGGTGGTTTAATGGAGAGAGTGCTAGAACTGAAGTCAGGAAGATCTCAGTTCAAATCCAGCCTCAGCGTCTCACTGCATGACCTTGGACAAGTCACTCAACCAGGCTCTGACTCAGTTTCCTCATTGGTAATATGGAGATAACAGTAGCATCCACCTTTCGGCACAGCTGTGAGAATAAAATGAAACAGCTTTCAGGAAGTGCCTTGCAAACCTTAAAATGCTTCATGAATGGCTGGCTCTTGCTGTCATTATTCCTACCTATGCAGAGGGCACCTGAGCGTAAGACAGAAAGAGAAGACAATGTCTAAAGCAGGGAGGTTAAAAAAGACTACCATACTTAACTGAAGTGTTGTTTATGCTCCTGCTATCAAATTTTACCACTGTTTGTTTGAATTAAAGATTTTCACCTGGGCAATTAGTGTCTGACAATAAAGGATAATGGTGTTTGCATTTCGTGAGCATGTACAGTTTATATGAACGTCAACATACAGGGTGTCCCAAAAATTTTAGTGCAGTGTTAAGCTGTGCTTGGGTATATGTGTAGAAGACGGACAGACTGACAGACAGAGATGCAGATGTAGAGACGGGTAGTTTGTTTGGCATCTCACAGCCAGGATTGAGGCTCAATCAAGCAACTGCAGAACAGAAGCTGGACCAAACACATAATTTTGCTTCATAGCTGTATAAATAAGATTAATTTATGAATTTATTAATTGTCCATTCTTGCTCATCCTTTCTGTCCTTGGCCATAACATTAATACTACACAGGGTTGCCATGGAAGCACAAAATCTCAGAGCTGGAAGAGACCTTAGAGGTCATCTGGCCCAGCCCTCTACCTGAAACATTTTTATTAATATTACTGTTGCCCAAGAGCACTATGGGTATACCTGTAATATGATCTGGTGGAAAGAGTTCTGGGCTAGGAGTCATGAGACCTGAAGCCTACCCCTGGCCCTGCCATTAGCTTATGTGAACCTTGGGCAAGTTACTTTTATGAATTACGGGCTTTTGTTTTTCTTCTTTTAAATCTGTGAGATCATTCTGTGGACTTTGGTTTTATATCTCATATTATACCAGTCTGTTTTCTCTGATGTAAGCTTTTTCAGCTTTGACTCTATTTTCTAAGGGCCCTGCCAAGCTCTGACGGTCTGTGTTCTAATGCCCCTCCCAGCTCTGATATTCTGTGTTCTAAGGCTCCTCCCAGCTCTGACATTCTGTGTTCTAATGCCCCTCCCAGCTCTGATATTCTGTGTTCTAAGGCTCCTCCCAGCTCTGACATTCAGTGTTCTAATTCCCTTCCCAGTTCTGACATCCTGTGTTCTAAAGGCTCTCCCAGCTCTGACATTCTGTGTTCTAAGGCCCCTCCCCACTCTGACATTCTCTGTTCTGAAGTCCCTCCCAGCTCTGACATCCTGTGTTCTCAGGCCGCTCCCAGCTCTGCCATCCTTTAGTCTAGATTCCTTATGAGCTATGATATTCCATAGTTTCAGATCACTCTGAAAACACTGACTTTTATGTTCTGTAGTGTCTTCCAGGTCTATAATTAATTCCACTAGACCTCTGCCAGCTCTGACATTCTATATGGTAAGGTCCCCTGCTCTCTAACATTTTATAATCTATGACTCTTAAATATAACAAGACACCATGGTGAAGAAACAGGAGCAGAAGACGAATGCTCCACTTTCTGCTTCTAGCATTTCCTCTTCTATTGCCCACTCTTTATTCTAAGTGCAGCACACATTAGCCAAGATACACTGTAGCTAAGGCACTGATCAATATATCAATACTGTATAACATTGTAGACAAAATAGATATCTGTAAAGTAGTTAACTAAGACCCTGCTCTCCAGAGACTCCCCTTAGAATTCGGATGGTCCTACATTTTCATTGTGCTTTAGCACTCAAATCAATTCCATTGTGTGCGTGCGTGTGTGTGTGTGTGTGTGTGTGTGTGTGTGTGTGTGTCCGTGTGTCCAATGCAATTCAAGATTTTGATTCCTGTCTGAATGTCATCAATTCTTCTCAGTTTTGGCCAGCGTTGGGACCAAACACCACAGACCCGAGAGCTGTACATCAGATACCAAATCAGGGCATTACAAGCGGAGTGCTAGATTGGAAAGTGGTCTCTACGATGTAGTAGTAGTTGTCCTTCATGCTCAAAGAGGACCGAAATGACATCACATTGTTGGGGTCAAGGTACATACATCGTGCCCAACTGTGACTGGTCAGACCAACATGAGCCCTGAATGCCCTACCACAGATCAGGCACCAAGAGTCTGTATGACCATTTGGGAGGGAGAGGTCCTAAACTTGTGCATCTCATGTTTCTTTTGCACTAAGACAACTCTGCTTTGCTCATAGAGCATCATCGCTACATTACAGGGATGATGTGATGTTCTGGGGCTGAAAGGCCTGGTTATTTTTCATGACCCTACACCTAATATGATGTTTGTGGCACTGACCTGAACTGACCTGTTCCATTGTCTTGAGCAAGTCCTTTCCCCTTCTCAGCCTCTAAAATTCCTTCTACCTCTAGGCACAAGTCATTCTAGAGCTGGAGTTCTTAATTTTTTGTCACAGACCCCTTTGGCAGTCTGGCAAAACCTACGTATCTCTTCAGAATGACACTTTTAAATGCATAAAATAAAATCCATAAGATTACTAAAATTACTAAAAAGATTACTAAAATCCATAAAATTACTAAAATGCAGCAATTACATTAAAATTGCTATAAATATTTTTTTAAAAGCATATTCATGGATCCCAAGTTAAGAATCCTTGTTTTAAAAGTAGATGCCCGTTGATGGGGAATGGCTAAACAAATTGTGGCATATGTAAGAAATGGTGTGTGTGTGTGTGTGTGTGTGTGTGTGTGTGTGTGATAAAAGCATAGAAGCATGGAAAGATCTACATGAACTGATACAGAATAAAGTAAACAAAACCAAAAAACAATGTATACAATGACCACAACAATGTAGATGTGAAGGACAAGTACACACTAAAAATTCAAGTGAATGTAGCAAAATCAGAAAGATCAAGGAGGACTTGAATAAAGAGATATTAGAGGACACCCCCAACCCATTCTGTGTGGAGGGAGGAGGTCCATGGGTATCACCCATTTCACATGTTTTTAGATTTTTTTTTCAATGTATCAGTTAGTTTTGCTGATCTTTTCTTCCTCTTTAAAAATATTATTGGTTATATGGGATGGCTCTCTGAAGGTGGTGGGGAAGCGATACTAAGGAAAATGATGATGCAGTAAAAACAAAAGATATCAATAAAATTTTATTAAAAAAAGAACCCCAATCTATAGTGTCCATTTGGCAAACTACAGTGAGTATGGAGACGCGGATGAAATTCTACAGTAAAGCATCACCAAAGGATTTCCAGCTATGAGGACATAATGAGAAAGTCTTCAGTCAGGAAGAATTGCCTTTCATCAGGGACACTACACTTATGTGTCTACAGACGCATACAACTCATTCATTCATTCATTCATAAGTTACTTAGTTCCTACCGTATGCCAGATTTTGTTGTTGTTCAGTTGTTTCAACTCTTCATGCCCCATTTGGGGTTTTCTTGGCAAAGATACTGAAGTGGTTTGCCCTTTCCTTCTCCAGTTCATTTTACAGATGAGGATCACAAGGTTTAGTGATTTGCCCAGAGTCACACAGCTTTTAAGTGTGTGGGGTGAGATTTAAATTCAGGAGGAGAGGAGTCTTCCTGCCTCCAGACCAGTCACTTTAGCCACTGCACCACCTAGCCACCCTTGTGGCAGATGGTGAGATACAAATATTTGGAAGGAAAAAAAAAAGAACCTACAAACATCCATTGCCCTCAAGGAACTTATATTCCACTGGAATGTAGCATTCTTTAGAACAATAATCTCCAAAGTGTGAGTTTTTTGGGTGTGTGATCAGCCAATCAGAGGTTGGAAAAATGGGTCATATTCCACCTCAGATAGCCAATCATAGCACTTGTTTCCAACACGGACATACCTACCTATCCATGACAACTCCACATTCTTCCACTGTGTTACCCTTCTCCTCAATGCTGGGGAAGCTCCTAACGTTCCCTCTTCAGGGTTAGGCTTGACCTATTAGAGAAGTTTTAACTTAACCTCAACCTGAGAATCCACAGCAGCAGTTAAATAGCTTCCCTTGGGAAAATCTGCCCTCTAATCCTAGCACACCCACCAGAGGATTTTTTTTAATGGAAAAGGTATGATCAAAAAAGTTTGTAGACCACTGCTTTGGAGAATGTCTCCTTGAGTACTGGATAACCCACTATCTTTATTTTAGACTGTGACGATAACCACCATTACAGATATCAACAACGTACAAAGCACAATACAAAAAAGCTTACAGTTGAAATAGGTTTCTTGATGTGACTTGTAAGTGGCCTATGAAAGTTATTCCCATAGAGGAGCTCCAATCACAGTTTAAACAATAACATCCATATTGAAGTATGGCTGGTGGCTCCTGGGATGATTACTTCCAAAACTTTAATGAAACTGGGGGGTATAGTGGAAAAAAATTGTATTAAGACCCAGAAGATCAGGGTTCAAGTTCTGTCTTACTAGCTTAGCTGCAGGACCTTAGCCAAGTCCCTCATTTGCTCTAGTTCCATTTTCTCATCTCTGAAATGGGTATAATATTTGCCCTATTTGTCTCATTGATGTGTCGTAAAGACAAAATAAAATCACGAAAATAAAGCTCTTTTTTGTTTTTTACTAGAAAAGGCTAGAGAAATGTGAACTATCATCATTTTATTGTTGGATCTGAGATATGGTACCCAACACACTGCTTATATATCTTACAATTTAAGTAACCCAGTTGAGCAGCCCTGATTATATAAAATTAATACTTGGAATGCAAGGTATACCTTTTTTCTCTCCAAGCATATCTACAAGGAAGAACAGATATTTCAGCTTCAATAAGAAAGTTGGAAGAAAGGAAAAAATAGCAGAGATCCAATCTATGTGTTACAATGCCTGATAATCTCTATCAATGCTCCTATGCATTGGATTCTTCACATATAGCAGCCCTCAAGTCTTAGTAGGGTTGTCATGTGGAAGAAGGATTAGTTTTATTCTATGAGGCTCCAGAGGTCAGTACTAAGCATAATGGGTGGAAATTCGAAGAAAAGAGATTTTAGCTTGAAAGAAAGAAGAATTTCTTAATAGTTACACATGTGCCACAATAGAATGGGCTGCCTCAGCTCTTCAGGAAATCACTGAAAGGAGTCTGGATGACCATTTGTTGGGAATATGGTAACACAGAATCCAGGACATAATGACCTGGATGGCCATCCAGGCCTCTTCCAACTCTGATATTCGGTAATTCCATGACTCTATTTGATATAAAAAGTATGGTGACCTTTTTAACAGACCAAAATCTGAATCTCCAAATGATTGCCTAACCCTTCCAAGTTATCACCTAGAGGAAGTGTACCATTAATCCCAAAAGGCTGCTATTTTTCAAACCACGTTGGGAAATGTTTCTTGGGATTGGCTTACAGCAGCTTCTTCCAAATACCCCCAGTGGTGGAAATCTTTATCTTTCAGGATAGATCTGAATTGGGAAAACTTTTAAACAGTGCTTAGGCTCATCTCCAGTGAACTAGATGTACAACTCTATTTTAAATCCAATACTGAGGCAAGCCTGGAAAGCAATGGAATAAGTTTCTTGATGTGACTTGTAAATGGCCTATGAAAGTTATTCCCATAGAGAAGTTCCAATCATAGCTTAAACAATAACATCCATATTGAAATATGGCTAGTGCCTCCTGGGGCGATTACTTCCAAAAATAAATACTTATTTGGATTACAAATTACATTTTTCTTAAGTCTCTACATAATTGCAACTTTGGAATATAAAGATAAATATGATTTTTTTATCAACAGATGGATGATGGTATGGATAGAGTGCTGGACCTAAAGTCAGGAGGGTCTAAGTTTGAATTCTGCCTCAGTACTTACTAGCTCTGTGATCCTGGGCAAGTTATTTAATCTGTTTTTGTCTTAGTTTCCTCATCTATAAAATGGGGGTAATTATAGAAACTATCTCTCAGGGTTGTTGTGAAGGTAAAGTAAGATAACAATCAAAAAATACTTTGTAAACCTTAAAGAATCATATATATATTAACTATTCTTATTATTGCGATTATGAAATGCTATCCAGTTCATCCTTTGCCTCTTTAAAGGCACTCAAGACAGATGAGAATTTTTAAAATTTTGGGAAAGTAATTTGGAACTATACCAAAAAGAAAAAAAACATGACTATATCTTGTGATCCAGACTTCCCACTGCTAATGCACATACCCCACCGAAGTCGTAGAGAGAAAAAAGGTACCATATTCACTAAAACATTCATAACCAAACTTTTTGTGGGAGCAAAGAACTAGAAACAAAGCAGATGCCTATCACTGATGACTTACCAAATTGTAGCACATGAATGTGATGCAGTATTACTGTGCATTACAGTAGTGAGTATGATGAATTCGGAATATGGGAAGAGTTATGTAAATAGAACCAGAAAAAAATACACACAATTACAACAACAACCTTAACAGAAAGAAAAACAAAATTTAAACTGAATTCTAAGGAATTATAATGACCAAGCTTGCCCACAGAGCACAAATGAGACAATGGACCATCTCGTCACTTCGCTGCAGAAGTTGGGGGATTAGTGAGAAATAATAAGTATGTTGGTTAGTTTTGCTAAACTCTTCCTCCCTCCCTGCCTTCTTTCTTTTTTTTTAACTCACAGAGGTAGATCATACATCTGGTCTCCAGGTCTGATTTTTGTTCATTTCTACATTGTCCATTTCTTAAAATGGCACCCATCATGAGGGATGAGGATTAGAATTCAGGAGACGTTTTCTAACTCTAAAATTAAAGAAAGCAACTCCTTAGAACCATTCTCAGTTACACTTTTGTCAGGACCCTCAGGGGGATGGTGCTGGGGGGGGAGGGCAGATTTGGGAGGTCTGGGTTCATATCCTGGCTCTCCCACAAAACTTTTGTATTTCAGGCAAGTCAATTAACTGCCTTGTACCTCCCTTTCTTCATCTATAAAATCATGTGGTTGATCATCTCGTTCTGCCGATTAGAATGTCAGCCCCTTGAGGGCAGGAACAGGGTTTTTGTCTTTCTTTGTATCCCCAGTCCTCAGTACAGTGACTAGCACATAGGAAGTACTTAATAAACACTTGTTGAATTACTATGACTGACGAGGATCTTCAAGGGCTTCCAGTTCTAACAATTTATGTTCCATGTTCTACACTGTAAAGTCCCTTCTCACTCTAATATTCTATGTTGTAAAGTTCCTTCCAGCTTTAAAATCCTATGATAACACCACAAAAGGGGATGGATCTTAGTGCGTCTATGAACTTGGATGGAAAAAAAAATCACACATTGATTTCAATATAAGTAGTTTCCTTTGTAATCTTATATATATTCATTTATAAACACTGGAGTATATGGGCTTCACCAGACTGCCCGAGGGGTCCATGACCCAAACAACTTTTAAGACCCCCCTCCTTTTAGAGGATACATATTCATATGTGATGTGTGTGTGTATGGGGGAGTATTGATGTTGTAAATCTTTATTCCAATGTCACCCATTAACAGAATGGGGAAGATTTAAATATTGTCATTCCATCCCACTGCGTTCTCTTTGTTCCATATATTTTTAAAAGCTTATCTTTGTCATTTAGCTTTTTCAACAAAGCAAATCCTTCCTACAATGCTCTGTAAAGATTTTCTCCCTCCTGGTGAATTAACTTATAAAAAATATTCAAAATCCTTATTCTTTGTGGCTAGATTCTTTGAAGTTGCTGATAAAATAGGTTGGAACAGAAAATAGATTCAATTTATAGGGGGTGACTAATATGCCATAGAGATAAGCTGGGCTTTCAGCCGCCCCAGGAGAGACAAAAGGCAAGAGTCGATGCTTTGGGGCTTTCAAGTTCTGTTGTGGCCCTATCTTCATCTACCCAGATTCATGCCCGTGACACTAAAGACACTTCCTTTAGCAGAATGTATTATTTATTCTAAAGAACCAGGACTGTTGGAGAAATCAAAGGCATGCTCATTCCATAACATAACATGTCATGATCAAATTTGTTTGTGCACTATTTAAAAAGTAAATAGATTTCAAAGAGCAAAATCCTTGGGAATTTATACCTGCATGTGCTATTTTTGTTGCTCATTACAAAAAAAAAATCAATCAAGAAGCACTGATTAAGCACCTACTATGTTCCAGGCACTAAATACAAATATAATGAATGAAATAAAGTCTACGCCCACTGAGCTTGCATTCGAGGAGGACATATGTAAATAGATCCAGCATAAATAGAAAGAGAATAAAGACAATATAAAAGTCAAATATGAGGTAGTTTGGGAGGAGGTGGAGAGAGCAGGAAAAGTTTATGTGGAAGATGACCCTTAAGTTCCATTATGAAGGAAGATAAGGATTCTATGAGGCACAGGTGAGGTGAGAGAGTGACTTCAAGAGCCAGCATACTATATATGAAAGAGCTCTGGACTTGAGAGTCAGAAACAATGGGGGCTCAAATGTCCCATCTGCTACTTACTAGCTTTATGATTGAGGCATGCTACTTAATCTCTCTCAGCCTTAGTTTCCTTATCACTTGAATTGGGATAAATATGATCATACTACCCATCTACTGGGGTCATTTTGGAAACCACAAATAATTGTTAGAGATGTGAGTTACCATAATTATAATTAGTATTAATATAATAATGTATACTAATATAATAATAAACATAAGCAGAATCATTAGTATTTTAATGTTAGCATTTGATTTCAGAGACATAGATAGATGTACATTTATATCTATATATACAATACATATCTATCTACGTACAAAAATATCTAGTATCTATACAGTGATTTTAGGTTTACAAAGAACTTCATATATTCTTTTCAGGTTAAGGAAAAAAATCTCTCTGTTTCCCTACTGTTTTTTCTATTTCTCCACTTTTGGGTGTTTCTAACAAAGGAATGAAACTGAATCATTAGGAAAATGGGCAATACTACTTTCATATCACATATATGTGGTAGGCACATAATATTTCAGACAGATCTCTGAAATTTAATAGCAAGGAATCTGACTGTGTCAAATATTACTTTATTAAGAGAATATGATATTACTGGGCATAGAATTACAATGCATACTTAAGGAGATATAGTCGATATTAACATTGATGCCAACTGTTTGATTCCAGTACCACAGTGATGGGTATTTTAAAAATAAGTGTCAGCAGCTCACTTGGGGGGAACCTAGATTTCACGGACAGTTTATACAATAATTCAACTGTGTCTCCACACAGAGTAAAATGAGGCGCTTAGAAGGCTTGAAAGGGAGTCATTTTAAGGTCAGAAATAATTAAATAGGAGCTGAAAGAATGGAATGAAGAAAATGTGTGTTCTTCCTCCTTTCTCTGGCCCCCCACACCTAGGAATCAAAACAAATCTCTATGGAAAAGACCACACAGGCCATGGAGAGACCCAAACTCAATACGCAGTAGATTTGCTTTTAAATCTGTATGTCTATGTCACACTATCCTCTACAAGTCTATGATGTTAATTACAAGGGGGAGAGTAGAAGATAAAGAGTACAATTCATCTCATTCCATTGTTCCAGGCATTTTATAGCCATCAATCACAAATTTTCAGAGGCCCACAGTG
Organism: Trichosurus vulpecula; assembly: GCF_011100635.1. NCBI lineage: Eukaryota > Metazoa > Chordata > Mammalia > Diprotodontia > Phalangeridae > Trichosurus > Trichosurus vulpecula. Next base: position 115,764,945 of record NC_050574.1, on the reverse strand, counting down.
AAGATGCTGCTTTTAAGAGTATAGCTTGGACTTTCAGGAAGATTTTCTTACCCCACATATGGTTCTGACAGATGCGATTTTAAAAATGCCTTTGGGACCTAATAATGTTCTCGGATGGCCTGCATACTCAATGCAAGGACTGATATGCCAATCCGTGCAGTGATCTTACTGAATAAAGACAGCCCATCTTGAGAGCTGGAAGGGACCTTGGAGACCACCATCTAGTCCAACCTTGTCGTTTCTCAGAGAAAGAAACTGAGGCCCACAGTGGTGAAATAATTCGGTCAGGCCTAACCGTGCCAGGACAGAGCTGTGACTCCAACCCAAATCTTCCACCCCAAAGGCCAGTGTTCCATCCATTCTTGCCCTCCTCCTCTCCTCCTTGGCTCTGGTCGGTGTTTCTTTGCCTCTTGGTGTACCCTCCACCCTAAGCATCTACTGCTTGCACTAATTTAATACCTAGCCCTGTGATCCCACCCCCAAACCTCAGTGCCAGGAAAAAAGGGACAGATTAAGCCTAAGAAAATGAAAAGTCCACTGGACGATGCTTGCCTGCTCCCAGGCCTGCATTGTTTCCGTACAACTCCCAGCAGCCCTGCAAGAGAAACTCACTGGAGAGGACAGCCGAGAAAGAAGAACGCTAAATAATTCAAAGCCACTAACATCAAGTCTGATGTAGGTATAAAAATAGTTACAAAACACCACACTCCCCTTGTTTTCATTACAGTAACTCTGGCTCATTGGAAGAAACTGGGAGGAGGGAGGAACTGGGGTTGGAGGGGAGGGAGGGAGACCACAGCACGTTTCTATTTCTGCTTCTTTAATTAGTCATCTTTGCGAAAAAGCCAAGGCATTCACTTGTCACCTCTATATTTTGAATCAGTCTTCTGATTGGGCAACTTATTTTTAAAATTGATAATGCATTTAGGCCTGTTTCCTTGCTTAAGCTAAGTGATAGTGCCATCTAAAAGAAATCACCCTTGTAGGGAACCTCCCCAGAAAGCTTAAGGCTGCAGTTGGATATCTGTTTGACCCCAGAGGCCCAAACTAGAAAGGACGAGTGGAAATTGTAGAAAGATGTGACTGATGTAAGGAAGAGCTTCCTAATAATCACAGCAATCCAGGATTGTACTCTTGGGAGGGAGGGAGGTCCCCATCATTGGAGGTCTTTAAGGACAGATGGTTGTGGAGGGGATTCCTATTCAGGAATAAATTACAGTGACCTCTGAGTCCCCTTCCATCTCTGAGACTCTGTAAACCTATCATATCTACTCAGAGGTAGACCCAAAACTCTATTTCAAAAGCACAGCTGGGAATGAGGGCTTAGACATTGCTCTGACCAGGCATCTGGCCAAGGGAATACCACTGTACTGGCAATTCACCAGGAAGGCCTATGCAACTGTACCCTGGCCTTCAGAATCATAAAATCTCAGCATTATTAGTGAACTTAAAAGTCACCTACTCCAATATTCCACCCCCCATGGGAATCACCCCCTATGACATTAAAAAGGGTCATACACAGTCTTGATTTGAACTTCAGGTTAGCAGAACTGTAACTAAGGCAAGGTGACTGGGGCTTTGTTCCAGGATGTTTAAAGTTAGAGAGCATTGCATTTAGGGAGCGCTGACCTTGGTTGCAATTCTTCAATAAAAGCATGCAAACAACAAAGCTTAGTATGTAGTTAGTAGGAATAATTAAATAAAATAGGAAACTACTGGATGGCAGCTTAGGTTGGGCTTTTCCCCTTTCCTCCCCTGCTCCTTTCTCTGAGTTCTTTGACTCCCCGCAAGACAGTATTTCCTGCCCTCCTCAATTGAGGGTATAATTAATACCACTTGCCATGAGAGTAAAAGCCACTAGGTACAGTTCTGTAGAGCACAATAATAATAAACAACAATAACAATATAGCTCACATACTTATATTGCTTTAACAACTACAAAACACTTCTTTTATAATAATTCTGTAAAATGGGTGGCATTAAATAAAGATAAAGAAGAGAATGCTCCAAACAAAAAGACTAGTAATCAGCTCCTAAGTCATGTGGCTAGAACGACGAGCGGAACCCACATTGTCTGCCTCTGATGCAGTGTTCTTTCTGATACACCGCTGCCTCTCAAAATAGGAGCAATCCAGCTACAGGGGAATGTTGTGATGGGACAGGCAATTCTGACATTGCGTTTTTCAAGCACAGTGTTATCTTTTTTTCTGGCTGAGTTAAATTAAGCCAATGTGAGGAATCTTCACATGGAAATCCTGGAGCAAAGCCATTTGAAATCTGTTCCCTCATAGGCACCCAAAGCATGTTCTGGATCAGGTCCCCCAGTGTGCCATGGTAGCTGGGTCTTCCCCTAGCCCCCACCCCCAGTGTATACCCTGGAAGAGCAGTGCTCACTTCAGAAAGGTTCTCATGAAATATTCAAATGAACACTGTCTCAGCTAAGCTATTTGTGAGCCCTAAGTTAGTGCATTTGGATTTGCGTAGAGGGGTGCTGCACACAGACCAGTATGAGGCTTCAGCTTAAATAACACAGAGAGCCCATGTAGCCCAGGAAGATTCAGCCTGCAAGGAGCAGACCTAGATGGATGTGAAAGGGCCATAGACAGGGTGAGATTAAATGTGGGAATAAAAGTGATGAAATGAACTGAGCCCTATTCCTTCCTCACCCCCTTCCATGGCAAGATCTCAGTATTAAATGCAAGTTTGGGGGTAGGGATAGAGACAGACTCTCTGATATAGTACACATATGTGTATTACTGCTCATACCAGACTGTAAACTCCTTGTGGGCCGAGGAGAGTTTTCTTCATCTTCTTATCTCTGCCAGTGCTGAATAGCACACAGTCTTATTTTATTTTATCCATTCCTTCCTTCCTTTATTTATTTGTTCATTTAACAAAAATCTACTTTCTCTCCCTCCTACCTCCTCCCATTGAAGAAAAACAAAACAGAGCCCCACATTCTCACTTGGCCTAGATAGCATATGTTTAGGGCTAGAAGGAGCCTTAGAGGTGAGCTATATACCAGCATATTTTATAGAAAACTGAAGCCCAGAGAAGCTAAATGAGGTAATAAATAATGAGTGGAGAAGTCAGATGTTGAACCCAGGTCTTCTGTCTCCAAATCTAGAATGTTTTCCTCCCACTGTCCCCTATCTGAAATCATTTCTCATCTGGTGCAGATCTTGTCCATGTTTTCCCATAAATCTTACATAAGAGATATCATTATAAGTATTATTATTCACATTGTGGGCAATGTAGTAAAGAACTAAACAAACACAAAACCCTTCTCTAATAATGACAACTATTCCAAAGAAGAATGCTCCTTCTAGCTTCTTCCAGAGAGTGTGGGCTGCCTCTCCCTCAGAGGTCTTCAAGCAGAGACCAGAAAACTCATTGTCAGCCATATTGGAGCAGGGATGTATTCTCTGGATTGAAGTTAAACTCAATGGCCACTGAGGTTCTTTCCACCTCTGAAACTTTGTGATTCTGGTATTTGCACAGCTCTTTATAGTTTGTGTGGGCAGATAGGTAGAGTAGTGGATAGAGCACAGGGCCTGGAGTCAAGAAGACTCATTTTCCTGGTTCAAATCTGGCCTCAGACACTTATTAACTGTGTGACCCTGAGCAAGTCACTTAAGCCCGTTAGCCTCAGTTTCCTCATTTGTAAAATGAGCTGAAGAAGGAAATGGCAAACCACTCCAGTATCTCTGCCCAAAAAAACACAAATGAGGTCACAAAGAGTCTGGAATGACTGAAAAGCAACTGGACAAGTGAATTACAGTTTGTGCAGTATTTCACAGTGGCTTGGGGATGTGGAGAGTGCTTTTATTAGCCCTATTTTGAAGATGAGAAACCTAAAGTTCAGAAAAGTGGCTTGCCTATGGTTATAACAGTGGTACCAGCAGCCTCTCTCTTATCCTTTTGGGGATACACATATATCATTCAGGCTAAATCTACTGGTGTTTTCTCATTCTCATTATGTGACAGTCCAATATCTTTTTTTAGTGACAGATATCCTTCATAATGTCTTTCATTTTTTAAATAAATTATTTAATGAATATTCCCATGGAGGTCCACTTCTGATGCCTCATTATTGCACAGCAATGAGCCTAGACCAGGCTATGCCGGCAGACATAACAAGAAGTACTATATGAGAAATTACTAAATGCAGAGTCCTGCTTTGATAACATTATTCTAGACTTATTAAAAGGCAGATGTGGAAAGAACTTAAGAGAGTTCCTAGCTTTTCCTCTGCATTTTACTGATAGAGAAACTGAGGCCAAGAAGGAAAGACTTGCCCAAGCGAGTTACTTCTTGTGCCAGGACTCAAAGTCTAGTCAAGTGAAGGTAATATAAACAAATTGCCCAGAGTGTGAAAAATGTCTGATGAGTGCACCATCATTAAGTGATATGGCTCTCATGGCATTTTTGATAATTGAGAGGGAATGAGGAAACTCCCCTTCTACAAATGTTTCTCCATTCAGAAGGCCAACAAGGGGATAGTGTTGAGCAAAAGCACTGAATTAGGAACTGGGAGACCTATCTTCTGATCCCAATTTTGCCAATAACTTACTACATGTCTCTAAGTCAATAACCTCTTGGGGCAGGGGGGCCAGGAAGGGGTGATGCTTCTTTGTAAAATGAAAGTCCCTTCAAACTCTAACAACCTAGTCAACCTTCTTTGTTCTAATGTTCTCCCAGGCCCCTTCTAACTCCGGTGTTCTAACCTTCTATTAATTAAGCTCTAATGGTAAGTCTCCAAGCTCTAACATTTCAATATTCTAAAGTCTACCAGTCATTTCTATGTTCCACTGTCTCAGTTTATAGAGGAACCTGCAACCTACAGACAGTGGTCTTTGAGGCAGTAAAGATTTCTTCTATCTTTCTTATCAACTCTCACTCTTTTCATGGGTTTGATGTCTCTGAGACACACAACTGCACAAGAGGATTTGTTTCTGTGACAGTAGGTGGGGAAGAAGGAAGAGAGAACACACACACACTCACACAAAATCAAGGGAGATGACAACCACAAGAGTAACCATAACAACGATGTTACTTGAAAAATTCCTGGGAACACTTAGTGCATGATATGCAAACACACACAAAAAGCATGTGGTACGGTAGGAAGAGAGCTAGATCTGGAGCCAGCCAGCATGCATTTGAGCCCTAGTTTTGCCATTTCCTGCCCATAGGACCCTGGTTGGGTTCCCTTACATCTCTCAACTACAATTCTACTCATCTGTCAGTGTGAGAAGTGATGCGGCCTAAATGAGTGAAAATGGAGGAAAAACCTTTATTGAGCATTTATTCTTTTCCAGGCTTGATGTTACTAGAATGAATGTTGGATCTGGAGTCATACAAGATGGGATTGTAAACCTGACCTCCACTACTCAACGGGATATGGGAGCCTATATTTAACCTCTCTGTGTCTCATTTTTCTCAGGTGTTAAACACGGCTAATAATACATATGGCACATACCACCCAGGGTCATACAATGAAATATTTTATGTAAAGCAGTTTATAAACAGTCACCAAGCATTTATTAAGCATTTACTATGTATACCAGGCACTGTGTTAAGAGTGGGGGGTGGGGTAGAGACATGAAACACAGCCCTTGCTCTCAAGGAGCTCACAATTTATGTCCAAACTATGTCCAAACAGGGTGGCTAGGTGGCACAGTGGATAGAGCCCTGGGCCTGAAGTCAAGAAGACTCACCTTCCTGAGTTCAAATCCAGCCTCAGACTCCTTCTAGCTGTGTGACCCTGGGCAAGTCACTTAACCCTGTTGGCCTCAATTTCTTCATAAAATGAGCTGGAGAAGGAAATGGAAAACCTCTCCAGTATCTCTGCCAAGAAAACCCCAATGGAGTCATGAAGAGTCAGAGACAACAGAAAAACAACTGAACACCAATGTACAAACAAGATATGTACAAGATAAATTGGAAGGCAGTGGCATTAAGGAGAATTCAGAAAAGCTTCTTGATTCAAGTAGGAGACTTGAAGGAAGTCAGGGAAGTCAGACAAGGAGGGAGAACATGCCAGCATGGGGAAGAGCCAGTGAAAATGCATTGAGTGGGTAGACAGAATGTCTTGCAATAGGAATATTCAGGAGGCCAAAGTAACTGGATCAAAGGGTACAATGGTGGGGGTTGGGGGAGGAGGTAAAAATTATCAGAAGACTGGAAAGGTAGGAAGGGGCTGGGTTATAAAAGGCTTTAAAGCCTAACAAAGGATTTTATTTTTGATCCTGCAGGTAATAGGAAGCCACTTGAGTTTACTGAATGAGGGGATGAGGTGGGGCAGGAAATGGTTAGACCTGTATTCCAGGAAGATCACTTTGATAGCTGTTTGAAAGATGGAAAGTCATGAGTTCATATCCAGTCTCAGATACTTATTAGCTGTGTGACCCTGGACAAGTCCCTATGACGTTTAAAAAGGTTGAGAGACATAATTTCTGGGTAATTAATCATTTTATTAATAATGCTAGCATTTCATTAATAAAAGAGGTCAGAGGCACTCTCGAATGCCAAAGACCCTCATGGTGGGCTCACAACTTATATGCCCTTGGAAAAGTGGGTATTCCAGAGGGTGGCAATCAACCGACTGGCCTAACAAGTAATGAGAGAATGAATATTACAATGAGGGGCTGGACCTATTCTAATGAACTTTGATTATGTCATTTACTTCTAAGTTACCGCCCCCAGCCTTGGGCAATCTATTCAAAAAATTTATGGCCAACCAAACCTGTGTAGAGCACAAAGGGTTTCCCTACCTTTGATTAAATTCCTTGTAAGGTTGGTTGGGGTCTGACCCGATTGAGGAGAAAAGTAATTCAACCTTCAGAGACTGAACTTAAAAATGGGGACTTTAGATAAAGGTGGGAACTCTGGATCTCCCCAAACCATTGGTTATTAATAATCATTTATCTCACTGCTATCTGCCTCAGTTTCCCAACCTATAAAATTGTAATAATATTAGCACCTTCCTTCCAGTGTTGTTGTGAGGCCCAAATGAGACAAAAATTGCAAAGTTCTTAAGCCAGTGCCTGGCACCTAGTGAGCCCTAAACGAATGCTACTGATTATCGTTAAGTAGGGAAATATTTGAGGGAAGGATACCAACCAAAAGGCTACTGCGTTGGTCCATGGGTAAAATGATGAGGGCCTGCACCAGGGTAGGCACAGCTTCGGACGAGAGATGGGAGTATATGAGAGAGATGTTTTAAAGCAGGATCAACAGGTCTTAAAACACTATATAGATATCACCTATTATTGCTTTATTTGCAAAATGGAATATTTTGCCTTACTTGCCTCTTTTTGGATGGACTTAGATGTGGTGTGTACATGTCGTTTCCTGATGTAGAATGCAAACTCCTTTGAGGACAGGGGCTGGGCTATTTTGTGTCAGTGTGTGGCATGTGGGAGATGCTTAATAAACCTCTACTGATTGATTGGCTGATACCTTACAGGGTCTGTGAGCAAATGAAGAAAGCCTTTTATAAACTGTAATGTGCGATATCACTGTGAGTTATTGTGGGGGTTTCTCATTGTGGGAGGAGGGGCTAGGGTTCAAAGGGCATCTGAAGAGAGGCTGGGCTCCAGGTAATTTCAGAATAAGGTACAAATAAAAAGAGAAGACTTTGTATACCAAACATGAATCACGTAAAAGATGTAAAATCATGCAAAAACCAGATGATACAGGTGTGTCACACAACCCATTTCCCCAGGGGCATCAATTGACAGTCACTGGCACTGATGTCTGAAAACAGCTGACAGTTCAAGGCGTATTTGGCAGGACAACTGACTAAGATCAAATGTTACAGTGACTACCATGGGAATCTTTCCCCACCTTACGAGGGGGATGGACTGAATGACACAGTATGAATGTTTAATGTTGCTATAGTCCCAGACATGTACACAGGGCTACAAAATGAATAAAAATCGGTCAAACAAATGGAAGAATATTTGAGGGCTTTACTTTCCCCTAAGCACTAAGCCTGGGGCTCTGTGAAGGAGCTTGGTGGGTGGGAGAGGCAGGTCATGAAATGTTAGATCTGGAAGAGACCTTAGAATAGAAGAGCTGGGAAAAAAAACCTTAGGATAGAGGATGTTAGAACACAGAACACCGAAAGTCAGAACCAGAAGGGAATTTAGAACATATAATGTCAGAATTGTAATTTTATTAGATAATACTTTCATTATACAGCACCATTATATTGTAGAACACTTGAAAATTTGCAAAGCGCTTGATACGCATTATAACATTTCATCCCTATAACACCCCCTTTGAGGTAGGCTCTCCAAGGGCAGCTAGTTGGTACAATGGATAGAGTTCCAGGCCTGAAGTCAAGAAGAAGCATCTTCCTGAGTTCAAATGTGACCTCAGACACTTACTAGCTGTGTGACCCTAGGCAAGTCACTTTGCCCTGTTTGCCTCAGTTTCCCCATCTGGAAAATGAGCTGGAGAAGGAAATGGCAAACCAGTCCAGTATCTTTGCCAGGAAAACCCCAAATGGAGTCAAAAAGAGTTGGATATGACTGAAAAACGACTGAACAATTACAAGTATTATTACGTCCATTACATTAGTCGAAGATATCCAGGCTCAGACTGCTGTGTAACTTTCCTATGGTCACAGGGCTCACAAGTGTCAGAGGTAGGTTTGGAACCAAGGTCTCTCTTTCTTTCAAAACAAATTTTCTTTCTGTTGTATATCTCAGTGCTTCTGGAAAGGACCCTAGAGATGATCTAAAGTGTTGATTTGGGAAAGGTACCTTCCACAATGGCAGACAGCGATCATTCAGGATGTCGACGGGTACAGTATAATTTGCAAGAAAAGAAAGGCTTTTAACAAGGTTTTGTCAAGCCAGGTGCTCTGATCTTTGGTTCAAAATATATAAACCACACAATCTCTGAGCTCGTAGGGACTTCGAAGTTCACCTAGTCCAATTCCTTAGCTCTCTCACATCTCAATAAGCAGTTATAGAATTTCTACTTGAAACTAGTGTTGAGAAATTCAAACATCTTGGGAGAAAATCCATTTCCCTGTTGAGATAGCACAGTCTCACTGGAGCTTCTCTCCACAGGTCCTAGTTCTACTTTCTGGGACTAAACAGGAAAAATCAAATTATTCTTTCATATGAAAATTCTTCAAATATATGAAGAAAATTCATGATATAGTGGACAACAGGCTGGGTTTGGAAGTCAGAGGACCTATGTTGGAATGTAGGTTCTTCCACTTACAATTAATATGATTCTGGGGCAGCTGGGAGGTGCAGTGGATAGAGCACTGGCCCCGGAATCAGGAGGACCTGAGTTCAAATCCAACCTCAGATACTTTATACTTACTAGCTGTGTGACCCTGGGCAAGTCACTCAACCCCAATTGCCTCCCAAAAATTCACTTCTTAAAGAGACCTATTCACTGAATGAGCTCACTCAAAGTGAGACCCTGAAAAGATCTTAGCCTGAAAGGGCCAGGGTCTCCCAATGCATCCTGGGTCATCTCCAGTCATCCCGGTGAATATCTGGTCACTAGACCCAGATGGCTCTGGAGGAGAAAGTGAGGCTGGTGAAGGTCACAGCCTTCCCTCACTCAAATCAAAGTCAACTGCAAGCCATGTCATCATTTCCCTGATGTCCTGGTCCTTTTCCAGAACGAAGGACACACACACACACACACACACACACACACACACACACACACACGATTGTAGACAAGTCACCTGACTTTCTCCCTGGCCTCAGTTTCCCTTGCTTTCGAATGAAGGAGTTGGGCAAGAGGATTTTTAAAGCCCCTTTCCATCTGACATACCAAGGATCTTATGCCTGCCATCCCCGTCTTCTGTGTTCCAGATTAAACACACCAAGTTCCTTCAGCTGATCGCCATGTGATGTGGTTCTGAATCCTGTCACCATCTTGGTCACCCTCCTCATAGCCTACGGCAGCTTGCAATGTCCTTCCCCAAAATCAGCACCCAGACCTGAATACAATATTCCATGATAGAAACATGATTTTTAAGGTGCCTAAAAGATCATCCAGTCCAACCCTTTTGAAGAAAACTGAAGCTCAGAGGGTTAGGGGACTTGTCCAGAATTACCCAGGTAGTAAGTGATTAGCAGAATGAAGATTCAAACACAGGTCCAAACCCACCGTACCACACTACCTCCCCAAAACACGAAGATGAAGTGACTTCCCCTGCAAGTGATGGGCTGTGGGTCTAGAAGACTGGTCTGAATTTAGCATCATTACAGGATTCCTATGGACTTCCATACACCATAGAATAAAGTAGGGGTCCCAGTGTGGAAGCCAGATTCTGATCTTATCTTTCCTCTGTCATCCATGGCCTTGCTAGCTCCGAGCCCTTCCCTCCTTTTTTCCCATTTCTCTGTGTCTGTTTGTTTTCTCAAATATAGGGTTAATGATACTTAGCTGCCATATGGGGGTGATGTGAGGATTGGCTAATTAATGTTTGTAAAAGGCTTTGATGCTGAAAAGCTTGCTGAATAATTGTACGTTAATAAAATGTTAAAACAACTAACGCTCTATCAGGCCAGCAAAGGTTTTGTTAAAAAGTGGTTTTCTCCATCCAACCTTGAACTGGAAACATTTTCTGTCACAGTAAACCCTCATTAATTTAGATCCACCTAATTCAGAATGTTTGCTCATCTGACCTGGGCTGGGCTGGAGTTTACCTTCACTCTTGCTCTGGGGAAACTGTTTGCTAAGCAAATTAATAACATAAACAAGACGGGAGGGGACATGTTTAACCATCCTAAGAGAACAAATGGTTTGAAAGCACTTATGCATATTAATTGTCTGTATGAAAAGGACACCACTAATTAAAAATGCATCTTCTCTCCATTCCTTAAAGTAGGTTCCCTCATTCATTCGACAAACATCTATTAAGTTGCTACTCTGTGTAATGCAGTGGGCTGAAGTAGTTCTGAGATAAATCAGGTCCCCTGCCTTGGAGAAGCTTACTGATTAGAAGGAAGGAGAAAACATACCCAGAAATGGAATCATAGAAGCCAGGGACCTCCAAAATCAGCTACACCATCCCTGATGAATGGCCCTCTGGCCTGTTTTTGGACACTTAAGGTTTCAGAGAATCACTGCCTCCCAAAGCAATCCACTCCACTTTGGGATGCCTCATACTATTATAAATAATAATAAAAAGACATTCATCTGGGCTTTAATGTTTCCCAAGCACTTTTCAAAATGTGGATTCATTTGAACTTCACAACAGTCTGTGATGAAGGCATAAAAGGCATTATTATCTTCATTTTAGAGATGAAGAAACAGAGAGAAGAAATCAGTTTCCTAAGGTCCCATAGCTGCTGGTAAATATGAGAGGGAGGATTCAAACCCAGCTCTTACTGACTCCATGCTCAGTACTCTAACCGTTAGGCAATACTGCTTCCTTCTGCTTTCTTTAGTCTGTGAGCACCTTGAGGGCAGGGACTTTCTTTTTCTTTCTTTCTTTGTATGCCTGATATATAGTAGGGGCTTAATAAATATTACTTGATTTACTCTTGGGTAACTTCCATTCATTCTGTCTAGTTCTCTCTTCTGGGGCCAAGCAGAACAAGTCTAATCCATTTTTCATCTAAGTCTTTCAAATACTTGAAGACAGAGGTCATACACCCCCCACCTGCCCACCCACTAAGGCCTTTTCTCCCTGAGTTAAACATCCCCAGCTCTTTCATTGATCTGTCTCAGGCGTGGTCCCTAGTCCCTGGGCTACCCCAGCTATCCCTCTAATAATGATTCATTAATACCCTTCTCATAGATTTTTCTAAAAGAGGGTTCTGGGTGTGCCTTGATTTCTTTTCTTGAGGGGAGGTGATAGGGAGATGGGAAGACCAATGATAATAGGCATGGAAGGATGTGTAGACATGCCTGGCACACCCTACACAGTCGATCCTTCCTAAAATGTGATGCCCAAAGTTGAGCACCATAAATATACAAGTAAGAATAAACATACACAAGTAATATGAAATGCTATGCTCGCTAATGCATAGGACTTGTTTGGTGGGATGAGTAGTTCCGTTGGGCCAAAGTATATTCATGATCTCATTAATGTAGGTGTTTCCTCCAATGACACATCCAGCAACTCACCCGTCCCTGCCTATCTTATGTGACTCTTGTTCATGTCCTCCCATAAATTTACCGCAGGAGGTCCACCCACCAGGCCGGGACCTTCCTCAAATTCCCTTCACATCAGGAGGAAGGGACACATTAGGACTGAGCAAATATAGAACTCTAGTTTCTAAAGAAATTCAGGAAAGAGACAACCCACCTAGGTTGTCAGGCCAGATATCTGAGTGTCATTTCATGTTGTGTCCACAGTGGGAATGGTACAGCATGCTGAAGAGGAAAGAGAAGAGAGGTAAGGAAATGCCCATCTGAGGCCCAGCTCAACCCCATGAGCTCAACCCCCCGGGGGAAGCCTCAATCTACATATCTGTAAAGTGGTATGAAGACTACTTTACTATTGACCTCAAAAGATAATCATGGAGAAAATACTGGATCAACTGTAAAGTAGCATGTAAACGGGAATTATTCTTCTTATGTAGAGCATAATGGCCTTGGAACCTAGGAGGGAAAGTATCAACAGCAAAGCCTAGGGCCACATGAAGAAGATCACAAATGAATCAAGGAGCATTTATTAAGTGTCTACTGTGACGTCCTAAGCTCTAGGGTTACAAACACCATGAATGAAACAATCTGTACTCATAAGGGGAGTGTGAAGGGACCTTAGATATTGTCCGATCCAGTCTCCACACGATAAAAGACTAGAATTTAAACAGAGCTTTCAAATTCACAGAGAAGTTTGCATATTTAATTTAATTTAGTTTAATTTTAATTTGCTCCTCATAACAACCCTGTAAGATAGGTGCTATTATGATCCTCATCTTACAAATGAATACACTGAGACCCAGAGAGGATAAATGACTTGACCAAGTTCTCCTTGGTAATCAGTGTCAGAATTAAGGCCTCTAATGCCAAACTGCTCAATGCTGTTTCTATAGGAAGAGAGTTAGAAGACAGAAAAAAAAAATATGCAAGATAAGTCACCAAACTCACCACCTTGAGGGAGTTAAACTCGGTGGGAAAAGTTGTCAGAGAAAGAAACAGAGTTAGGGTCTAACACATCATGCTCAGGAAGAAGAAAACTTTTGGGTAACAGGCTATGCTCAGGGATTCTGGGGGTCTGACCAAAGCTTTGCTTGTAAAATCTAGGAAAGCCCATAAGCTTAGTTCAGTTGAGGCCAGCCTGAGGATGACAAAATGCAGTACAGATCTGAGCTGTAAACTCCTAGCCATTCCCTAGAGTTTGACCCACAACATCGCTCCACTTTCTCACCCAGCACAGAGGAACATTAGCAGGTCAAAGGCAAGAGTTTTCCCTGGAAGGAGCAGTAGAACCCAGCAGGGGAGAGCCAAGGTGATGACTCAGAGCTGGGACTCACAGGAAGGTGGACTGAAAAGTCCAGGCAGGGCCAGGATCTCACATTTCCCCTTTGCACCTCCCACTGAAGAGGAAGGAAGCAGAGATGCCCCACTAAAAAGTGTGGAGAAGCTCATATCAAAACAGGAGGGGGAGAAACTATTTTAGACATGAGGAAGAATGAATAAACTCACTTTGCAACCATTAACTCTCTGAAAACCAGAGGAACTTCCTCCTAAGAATTCAAAGAAAAGCTGAATACGGAACTCTAGCGCTAGGAGATGCCTTAAAAGAAAAACTGTCAGACCACAAAACACAGAGCATCAGACTTGGAAAGGATTGCTGAATGAAGGCAGTTAGTACATGATATGATCAGATCTTAGATTTAGCTCTGGAAGGGACCCTAGACACCTTCTAAAATTGGACCCCTTTCTTTTGTAGATGAAGGAACTGAGGCTCAGACAAGTTAACTGACTTACCCAGGATTACACAGCAAGTGTCAGAGGCAGGATTGGAGCCCAGGCGCCCCTCACTCCGGGTCTAACAATTTACTACATCATGGTGCCTCATGTTTGGATAAGAAGGGGCCTTGGGACACTCACAGAGAATGTGTCATCTGGAAGTGACCTTAGAAACCACTGACTCCAATCCCTTAATTCTACAGATGAGGAAACAAAGATGGGGAAGTTACTTGCTCAGGGTGATTCAATTATTTATTGAAATCCTTTTGTTCCAACTTTCCCAGGAGTCATGCCTGGATTTTAAAGTCAACAAAGATTATCTCAAAAGATTTTTTGGGGGGGAGGGTAGAAATGGGGAGAAAATTTGTAACTCAAAATCTCGTGGAAATGAATGTTGAAAACTAAAAATAAATTTAAAAAATAAAATAAAAAAGTTCAGCAGCAGGCATTTAAAAAAAATTTTTTTAAAGAACCTAACAGAAGTGGTATGCTATAGGGGAGACGATCAACCTTGAAGTCAGGAAGACCTGTGTCCAGGTGCCCCTTCTTGTGTACGCCAGCTGCCAGACTCTGGACAAGTCACTCAACTCGTCTGTATCCCAGGCAACTGTCTAAGACTAAGGAGCTGAGCTGCCAGGCACAGGTCTCATTTTATATTTGAATCCTATAGCACAGTTCCTGGCACAGCTGAGCTGTCTGACACATGCTCGATGACTAACTGATTGATTTGTAGATGGACTTTCCCTCAGTAGTCATTCCCCATATTGATGAAACCACAAGTTTTTCTCCCCTTCACAACCCTCACCCCGAAACATGTTGAAAAGGTTTATTTGTTTTATTAAGGATTATTGGTGGATTTCATTAGTTATATATGGCAGATAGCCTTCCTCCTTTGGCAGCTGAGGGTACAATTTCCAATATCTCTCCTGCCCCACGAAGTCAAATACTAGGTATAGGGATGGAGGAGAGTACTGTTGCCACTATCTCTCTTTTTCTTTCTCCTTTTTCTTCCTTTCTTCCCCTTCAATCCTTTATTTCTTTCTTCCTTTCATTCTTTTTCTTTTCTCCTTCTTCCTTCCTTCCCCATCCTCTTTATCTCCCCATTTCCTTCCTTCCTTCCTTTCCCTTTCTCTTTACATTTCTTTTTCTTTTCCTTCCTCCCTCCCTTCATCTTCCCCTCCCTCCTCCTTCCTTCCTTCCATTCTTTTTTCTTTTCCATCCTTCCTTCTTTTTTCCTTCCCACCCTTTAATCTCTCCATTTCCTCCCTTCTTTTCCCTCCTTTTCTCTCACTTATCTTTCTTTCTCTTCCTTCCTTCTTTCTGTTCCTTCCTACTCTTTTTATCTCTCCATTTCCTCCCTTCCTTCCCCTCCCTTTCTCTCTCCATTTCTTTCTTTCTTTTTCTTTTTATCTTCTTTCCCTCTTTCCTTCCTTTGACTCTGAGTAGGTCACTCAAACACTCTCAATCTGAGTTTCCTCATCTATAAAATTAGGGAGTTGTACTGAATAACCTCTAAGGTCCCTTCCAGCTATGTGCCTGCTATGTGCCAGGCACTGCGGTAGAGAACACAAACAAAAATGAAATAATCTCTGACCTCAAAGAATTTCAAATCTGTCCAGAGAGACAACATGTACATGTGTAAGTCTATACAAAACAAATATTTACAAGGTACTGTGGGTAGAGGAAAGCCCTAGCAGCTGAGAGGGCTCAGGAAAGGTTCTATATAGAACATGGCATTTGAACTGAGCTTCGAAGGAAACTAGAGATGCTTCCTTAGGGGACACAGTGGACAGTGGGCTGGACCGGGAGTCAGGAGGACGTGAGTTCAAGACCAGCCTCAGACATTTAAGAGCTGTGTGTGGCCCTGGGCAACTCACTTTCTGATTCAGTTTCGTCCTCTTTATAAAACAGATAATAACTGTATTTACCTCCTAGGGTTATTGTGATGATAAAATGATACAATATTTGTCAGTCAAGAAACATTTACCTGTCGTGTGCCATACCGTGTACTAAGCACTAGGGATACCAAAAAAAAAAAAAAAAAGAAGGCAAAAGTCCCTAATCTCAAGGAGCTCACAGTCTAACGGGGAAGATGACATGCAAACACCTATTCCAAACAAGTTACAGACTAGTGAAATTGGAGATAATCAATAGAGGGAAGAGTCCAAGCGTTAAAGGGCATAGGAAAGGCTCTTTGGGAAAAGTGAGGTTTGAGCTGGGACTATGAAAGAGGCCGGGGCTTTGCAAACCTTAAAGTATTCTGCAAATGCTAGCTACCGTACATTAGTGAGATCATAAGATTATCAATAATTATAAAAAGCTAGCCTTTATATAGAGCTTTAAGGTTTGCAATGTGCTTTGCATATTAGCTCTGCTCCTCACAATATCCCTAGGTGGCTACTACTGTTCCCATTTTTCAGGTGAAGAAACTGAGGCTGGAAGCTGTTAAAGGACTTGCTCAGGGGTCACACAGCTAAGTATCCGAAGCAGAATTTCAATTTAGATCTTCCTCTCTCCAGTTCCAGCACTCTAATCAGGGGCCTTGAAGCCGTAGGTTCCCCACCCCTGGATAGAGTGCTGGACTTGGAATCTGGAACAGGAAGACAAGTAGATGGATAGATGGATAGATGGATAGATAGATAGACAGACAGACAGACAGACAGACAGGTCGATCCAAACAAAGTTCTCCCTCTGGCTCAGTTAAGCCATGGGATAAAGGGCCAAGGAATCTTGTTTCTCCAACTTTTAAAATGAGGCTTCAACAATGAGGGTCCGGGAGTCTGGCATAAAAACCCTTAGCCATAGTTTTCCAGCTGAATTTCTAGTGCCAACACAGTGCCTGGCACATAGTAGGCACTTAAAAAATGTTTACTGATTGAGTGAACTCTGTACAGCAGACATAGGAATTCTTGCTGTGAAGTGTGTCTGTACAAGCTGGTAGATTTCCTGAGAAACCTGAGACTTCTACCTGTGTATCAGCAAGGCGGGGCGGTGAAAGATCTTCAAATCTAAATTGTTATCACAACCTGGCAAGGATGGAGAAGGCCAAGGGAGGAAGGGACAGAGAGAAACAGGGACCAACGATAGTTAAGTAACTGTATTAAGCTATTTAAGTAATAATGCATAGTTCTAGTTGGAGTTTCTTGTCACTACTTAGTGCAAGGCCCTGCCCATCTATATCCCACAGAAAGCAGTTCCTAAGGATCCCAATGAATAATTTTGGCTTTCATGTTTACAAAATAATCCTGTGAGGTAGGCAGTACAAGGCTTATCTAATCCATTTTACAGGTGATGATACTCAGGCATGGATAACATAGCTGGGGAGGGATTGAAAGAAGGCCTTAGCTTTGTTTAATCTCCTGCCACTCTGTGGACCACACTGCCTCCCTCCACTGGCTAATGAGGGAATGAAAAGTGATTCTAAGAGGGTGCTTAGGGAAAGGAGAGCCTATTAGCTTAGTGGCAATCAATGGCCTCAAGGCGTGGCAATCCTGAGATTTTGATGTTCTGAAGTCATCCTGCAGCTAACCTGTACGGTTTGGTCTTTATATCCAGAAGGCCCCTTTCTACCAGCCCTCACTGTCTCTATCCTAATCAACCCACAAGGGACAGTTCAAATACCATATTCTCCGTGAAGTCACCCCTGTTCTCTGTGGATAGAAACAAGCCCTTTCTCTTCTGAAGTGCTCATTCTCTTCCGCACTGATCATATGGGTCTTTCCTCCAATGCTTATCCTGCTGTGTCACCATGGGTCAGTCATCCAAGCTCTCTGAGTCTCATCTTTCTCCTCTATAAAATGGGAATGAAATTGTTCATACTACTTACATCACAGCTGACATGAGGAAAGCGCTTTGGAAAGCTTAATGTGCTTCCAAAACGTGAGCTAGGCTTCTTTGTATTATGTTTGCTTGTATCCTTGCCATATTCTCCCCCACTGAAGAACAGGAGAGATGCTGTCTTTGCTTTCTACTTCCTCCAGTAGCTGGCATGGTGATTTGCACATGTAATATGTTCTTTTTTTTTTTGCTTTTTTTTTTGAGGGGGAAGGCAGGGCAATTGGGGTTAAGTGACTTGCCCAAGGTCACACCGCTAGTAAGTGTGTCAAGTGTCTGAGGCTGGATTTGAACTCCGGTCCTCCTGACTCAAGGGCAGGTCCTCTACTCATTGTGCCCCCTAGCTGCCCCTAGTATGTTCTTAATCAATGTTTGCTGCACGAGTGAATAAGTGAATGAAGAAATGAAGGTTACAAGTAGAAGCACAGACTTTCTGAGATGGGAGGGCTCTCAAGGATCACAGAGCCCAAGCCCTGACCTGAAATGCCAACAAATGGTCCTTCAGATGGCTTTAGAAACTCCCATTGCGGGGAAACTGCCACCTCCTGGGGAGGCCTATTTCACTTTTAATATTATCCATTAATTTGATTTCCCTTGTATCAAGCTTCAGTTTGTCTCCTGGTTGCTTCCATGCCCTAGGTCCTAGCTCTTCCCACTGGGGTTAAGCAAGGCTGATGTTTCTTCCATATAGCAACTCTTCAAATATTTGAAGCCAGATCTCATGACCTGCCCCCTTCTTTTCCCTCCCCTCCCCTTCCTCAGTCTGCTTTCCCTAGATTAAACATGTCCAATCCCTTCAACCTGTCCTGAGAGAACAGTTTCTGGTTCACTCACAAACCTGTTCACCCACCATTCTACAAATTCCAGCTCACCGATGACCCTTCTCAGGTGTAGTATCCAGAACTACATGTGATATTTCAGATGGGGTCTGACCAGGGCAGAGGACAACAGTCATGTCGGGATCTCTTGAAAGGCCCCTGGGCTAAAGCAATGAGGTCAAGGGCAGAATTTGCTTTACTTTGGAAAGAATGAATGTCAGTGGAAAAATAAACAAACGGATACGAATATGTACACATTACATACGGTACTTAAACGTCTTCAGCCTCAATTCCCTCAGCTTTAAAAAGATGCAGTAAGAAGAGCAGTGACCTCCCTGGGTCATTGTGGGGACCAAATGAGAAAAGATTTGTAAAGCACTCTGCAAAACTTAAAGTACGATATACATACATAATACATGTATGTGAGTATATGTAGAGTGTGTGTGCATGTGTGTGTACACTACGGGGAAAAGGGGGTCTAGACCTGTGATTTCATCAGTCTAGGAAACTTCCAGTCCAGTATCACCTCCTACTAATGCAGATCAGTAATTCATCTGTAAAGTATAATCTTAGAGAGCTGCCTAAAACACTGAGAGGTTAAGACATTTGTTTAGGGTCACGTGGCTGAAGTGTATATGTCAGAAAGCAGGACTTGAACCAAGGTCTTCTTAATTCCAAGCCTTGTCCTCTATACCGATGGTGTCTTTCAAATAAAAATGCATCAGTATTACATATCTAATATCTATCTATCTATCTATCTATCTATCTATCTATCTATCTACCTATCTATCTTTTTAAATATAAACTCTCTCTCCCACTGTCTTTTCTCTCTCTTCCCCCTCTCTTTCCCTTCTTCTCTCTTCTCTCCTGTATCACTCTTCCCTTTCTCTCCCTCCTCCCCTCTCTCCCAAGACACACACACACACACACACACACACACACACACACAAATATGTGTGCATATACACACACACATCTGTGTATGTACATAGGTTTAAAACATCACGTTAGAAATCTTCCCTTCTGAAAACCTATTGGCTGGAGGTCCACGAGTCTCAGTTTCCTGGACAGTGGTGCACGTATGGCTGTCAGAGTGCCTAGATATGCCAATCTGTCAGTTCCCAGTGGAGACAGAGTATTTGAGCTCTTAGTTACAATGAGCTCCACTGATAGACCATGTAACTGGGAAGGTAACACTCAGTCTTTAAATCTGAATTGACATTGATTTACACCTTGTAGGCTCTTGGACCCAAGTCCCCAAGGACGAGGATTTCAAACCTATTGTTCTATTGTTTCACTTTGAGATTTATGGCAGAGATGGGGGTGGGAGGGAGAGGGTGTTTACTGAGCTGGCCACAGGAGGAAGCTTATTTGTGGGCAAAACAAGCACCACTCCGAGAGGGAACCAACTGTAAAGACAAGGTACAGTGGGACGAGAAAGGAAGGCGAGCTTAGAACAGGGGCTTTCAACCTTTTTGGGGTCGAGGACCCCTTTGATCATCTAGTAAAGACTATGGATTCCTTCTTAGAATACTGTTTTTAAATGCAAAAATGACATCTGTAGAATTACAAAGGAAGCTAGTTATATTCCTAATTCCTCTCCAGGCTTCACTCCTGATTCTCCTCTGAGACTTGCTTTCTAATTCCCCAGAAACCTTTGTATCCTGGGAAGATCCCTCTACCCCTGAACTTCACACATCTTGGACTTACTGGCTGCCACTCCCACTGAATGGCGAGCTCCTTTCAGAATGTCTATTTCAAGAAGGTTGCTCAGGCCACCCATGTCTTCACTGTTTCCAGGCTGTGCTCCTAACACTCCTCCAAGACTTTTTCTATGATGTCCAGCCCAGGAACCTTCATTCTCCCCTCATTCCTTTCCCTTTTCTTTTTGTGTGATTTCTTCCCCATTCCCACCCCTTTAAAATATAATCTCCTCGAGGATAGGAACTATCATTCTTCTTGCATTTGTATTCTCAATGCTTATTACAGTAACTGGCACATAGTTCAATGCTTAATACATTTATGTTTACTTGCTGACTATTGAAATAATTATCAAAATACTAAGAACAAAAAATAAACAAAGACTAGATCGTGTGTCCCAAATGAATAACCCCTAGCTTTGGATAATGAAAGGGTAGAGCCCCATAGAACCTCAGAGATCACCTCAGCTAACCCTTTCATTTCAGAGGGGAGAAATGAGTCCAAGGTGGTAAGAAGATGTGCTCAAGTTCATCTCACAAGACTTATGCCTCAGAATACCAGGCTCCTCTCTTTGCTCTGCCACCTAATTTACTTATAAATATACATTTTATATGTTTATATGTTATATAAGTTATGAAAATATAATGCTTATATTATGTGATGCAAGGTAAATTTGTTCCTCTCTCTGGGCCACCGTTTCCTAAAAAAGCCAGGTGTATGGCTGATCTTTAAGGTCCATTGATTATCTAAATCATCTGATTCTAATACTGCACTACCTGCTTTGAGAGATTGGGAGGAAGGCACTAGTCACCTTAAGGAAGCATGGAAACAAATAGGCATGGTGGTCATTGTTTTTAAGGGGAGGAAGGGTCTTTGGGAAAGGCTATTCTTCATCTTCTCTCTTTTCTCCTGTTGGCTTACAGGAGGTCTGAAGGACTGTGTGGCCTGTTTGTTACAGTGGCCCGGGTTGCTTGCTGCTCCTCGAGTTCCCAATCATCTCACCCACAAAATGTGTAACTCTAGCTCTGGCCCTCAGCTTACATAAGGTGATGGCTATGCTCCACTGCCTGGAGGTGACTCTGTCTGGAAAGAGAAACAGGCAGAGCAGAAATTCTAACCAAAGTGGAAGTGACCCTCCGCAAAGAAACAGAGAAAGCCCTCTACACAAATTCTAAGCATCCACTCCAGCTTTGCCAGTACACAGACTTAGAGGCAAGCACTGGTTTCTTTTGGTGACTGTCTCATGTCATACCATGACTTAGGGAGAAGGGGCTTGGTAACACTAAGGAAAACACTGTGCTCCTCTAGGCTGCAAGTGAGCCACTAATCCTTCTGATGATCATGGAGAGCCAAGAAAACAGAGTACACCATACCTCGGGTTATAAGCCTTTAACAAAACAATATGTCAATTCCCAGCAACATACCTTCGCTCCACAAGTATTAGAGGTGGGAAGTCTAGCAAAAGGCCATTAAAATAATAGTTTATTTCTAATACTATTTTTAATACTATAATGGTGGCGTGGATAGAGTCCCTGGCCTGGAGTCAGGAAGACCTGAGCTCAAATCCAGCCTCAGACACTGGGCAAATCACTTTACCCTATTTGCCTCAGTTTCCTCATCTGTAAAATGAGCTGGAAAAGCTCTTTTTTTTTTTTTAGTATCTCTGTCAAGAAAACCCCGAATGGGGTCCCAAAGAGTTGGACACAACTGTAATGACTTGAAAACAACAAAGTTAGGATGTTTCTATGTTTAATATGGGATAGAGCATTGGCCTTGAAGACAAAAAAAGACATGAGCTTAAATCCTACCTCTCACAGATGGTAGCGGTGGGACCCTGGGGAGTCACTTAACTTTTTAACGCCTTGGGCAACTCTCCAAAGCACTTGAATTGTAGATGACCGATTTGTGTAGGGAAGAACTTTCCACACTGGGAATTCCCTACCTGGATGAATTCTTGGGGTCATAAGCTCATAGGATCTACAGCTGGAAGGAACCTTAGAAGATTTCTGGTTCAACTTCTTCATTTTACAGATGAAGAAACCTGGGCCTCAGGAGGCTAAGTGACTTGACCACAATAATAAGGGTAGAGAGTATCAGCAGCAGGATTTGAATCCACCACTGTCTGATTTCATTGCCAGCGCTCTGTATCACCCTGCCTCTCCATCACAGGTCTAGAGACATGCACACATTTTGTTTTTGAGCCCTTTCAGTCATGTCCAACTCTTCATGAACCCATCTGGGGTTTTCTTGGCAGAGATACAGGAATGGCTTGCCATTTCCTTCTCCAGCTCATTTTACGGATGAGGAAACTGAGGCACACAGGATGAAGTAACTAGCCCAGGGTCACAGCTAATAAGTGTCTGAGGCCAGATTTGAACTCAAGAAGATGAGTCTTCCTGACTCCAGATGTCACACTCTATCAACGGGGCCACCTAGCTGTCCACACATACACATATGCACATGAAAAGATATATATGTATATATACATACATACATACACACTTATTTACATATGCTGTGTGCCTGATTTGATAGATTCTACCATCTTGGAAAGGCATCCAGTTTAGTTCTGGAATACTCTCTTCTAGTACCCTCTGGGGACCTGCCTTAAGTGCCAAGAGACTCATTAGACATTTGACCCCCGGGTGACCAGTTTGGCAGCTGCAGCAGCTGTCTACTAAGGTATGAAGGGAAAAGTAATCTGAATCCCACTTGAAGTGGGAGAGGGGCACCCATACTGATGAAATCATGGGTCCTTAGAGCAGGACAGCTAGGTAGCCTGGTGGACAGAGCTGGAATTGGACTTTTAGGAAGACTTGAGTTCAAATTTTGTCTAACTTTATGACCTCAGTCGTGTTATTTAACTTCTTTTAGATGGTTTCCTCAACGGTAAAATTAGGATAACAATAGCTCCTACTTCATAGAACTGATATGAAGATCAAATAAGATAATATATGCAAAGAGCCTTGCGAAGCGCTACATAAATATTGGCTATTATTAGTATTTATATAGGCCTTTACAGTTGACAAAATGCTTTCCTCCCACTAACCCTGTCAGATAGGTAGTACAAATATTTTTCACATTATACAGAAAAAGAAAATCGAGACACCAAGACATGAAGTTGGATGTCCAATCAACTGTCACAGCTGGATTTGAACCTAGATCTTCTAAAGTGAAATTATTGTCTTTTTGTGCCTCTCTGTCCATCTCTGTCCTCACCTGTCCCCTATGACAAAAAGGGGGTAGCGTGTATAGCTAGCTATGAGGGAGCATATACAACTGCAAAAGCCCTCTTGACACTGATCACCCTCCCCTAGACACATACAAATACAGAGACAGAGATATGGTCCCCACATTTCAAGGTAAATATTCAAGATGAATATTTGCCTCTAATAACTGGATTTTTAAAAGGCATTAATTTTCGTCCTACCTTAAAAATTCTGGGACAGCCACTACACATTTCTGTCTGTTCTCACCCCAGGAAACCAGAGAATAAACTCAAACAGGTAACTACACATAGAAGACGATATTTCAACTCCCTTTCTATCATCACCTTTGCCAGAAAAAAAAAAAGATAGCTCTTTCTCAATTCTTCCCTTTTTTCCCAGGAAAAAGAAAGCAACTATTCCAGGCATCAGGAAAGAAGGCAATATCACACTTTTCTAGCCGCTGTCCTCTTCCTCTCTTCCTACACCCACGACCACCCAAAGGAGAAAAAACACCCGCACAGATACACTTAATACACAACGTGTTCCGATTCCCATCTGAGACAATACTCTCCCCTAAGTTGCTTGAGGGCAGAAGGGAACAAAGTTTTTTTGGAGGGGGGAGGGTGTGGACTTCTGGTTCAACCAGGGGTTAAATCTCAGAAGGTGGAGCAGAGCTCAGACCCAGGAAGGTGGGAGGAGTGTCCTGGGACCAGTCTCACCACCCTAGATCAATCTCGATTCTGTTTTTTCCCTTTGGGTGGCCGGCTTTTTAACCCAAAGCTCCACCCACCTCCCCCCACCGTCTTTTCACTACCCCCAACCCCCAGCTCGAAACGGAAGCCAACTGCTGACCGAGTAGTGAAAAAGCAAGCAGGCAAACAGCGGATCCCAACCAGACGGCTGTACAGAGAGAAGGGGAACTCAGACATAGAGCGGCTGGGGGAGCCGGGAGTCAAAAAACAGCTAGCCAGCCAGGCAGGCCGAGATACTGAGACAGATAGGGCTGGCCCCGGGAGGGGAAAAAAACGAAAAAGACGGGGAGGAAAAGGGAAGAGGGAGGGAGGAGGGAAGAGAAGGGAAAGAGAAAAAGAGAGGGAGGGAGGGGGGAAAGGGGGGGAGAGAGAGAGAGAGAGAGAGAGAGAGAGAGAGAGGGAGGAAGGGGGGAGGGGGGGGGAGAGAGAGAGAGAGAGAGAGAGAGAGAGAGAGAGAGAGAGAGAGAGAGAGAGAGAACGAGAGAACGAGAGAGAACACGCTCGGTGGGATTCAGATGCTAACATGCCGACACTCTTTTGCCTCCCTCCCCTGGGGCTCCCTCATGTCTGCCCCTCGGAGCCCTGAGAGAAACAGGTTGCTGGTTGAGTTCCCCACCTTCCGTAGAAGTCACAGCTTCGGTCCCAAGATGCTGGCATCTCCCTCCCTCCAGGCCCAATTCCCTCCCTACCCCCTTCGAGCAAATCCAATCTCCCCAGCTCAGATAAATAGACTTTGCGCAGACACCCCGATGTCTCAGCAGCAGAGATGCTAGGCAGTGGGGTGGGTGGGTAGAAGCAATGGAATAGCCAAGACCTCCTATTAGGAGAGCCTTAAAGCAAGGTCAATGGCCTTAGAGCACCTAGTGATTTCTGATGCATAAGTACTGGCTTTGGAATTGCATTGTTAAGGATCATGGCAGCAGCAGGAAATCCTAATGGCCCTGAACAGGCGGAGTGAGCAAGGATTTATCCTACACCATGTAATAGACTAAGATGGATCTAGGATCTAAGAAGGGGGGCAGGGAGAGGGATGGAGTTGCAGGCAGTCCAAGCCTGCCAAAATACCAATGGCACCTTTTTAATGCAGGCTGGGATGGCGGGGACAGGACGTTCAGGATTACTGTTACCCAGACTTGAGTGTTGTGCAATACTCTATATGGATAGAGAGGCTTACTCCCTCTACTAGTGGGGGGTGGGGGGTGGGGTGAGGAGCAAAACAAAATACTCCACTACTGTGATTTTTCTACCCAAGGCTATAAAAGTGCTTTCAGGCAGAGATGCCAAAGGTGAGACAGTTGGATCAGTAAGTACCAGGGGAATAAATTAAGTTGAAGGGAATTTTGGTTCAATAGAAGAGGAGAGGGGAGGTCAAGTCATACCCCCAGCCACCATGTCCCTAATTAGTCAAGAAAATCAGTTACGATTGCCCAGTGGAGGCTAGCTGTGCCAGCAGAAGACTTGGGCACATATGATCATACCCACTTATCAGAATGAAATACTAAGGATGAATCCAACTGCTTATTTTGGAGTGTAGGTATCCCTGCTCGTGACCAAGTATCAGGGATAATTTCAGAACATGGGAAATGCATTTGAGTTGAAGAAAAGGTGGGGGAGGAAAGTAATGGGATTTGGGGAAGGAGTGGGATGCTTTGGTTTCTCTGGTTTCCTCCTCTTTGATCTCCATTGCAGAACCCAAACTCCCCACTTTCCCAGAACACTGTATTTCCAATGATCCCTTTAAAACAGGGAGTTTTGACACCCTTCCCCCCAACACACACACTGTCCCTTCTACCCCTCCAAGCACAGTTCACCTACCTCTCTATTCCAATCTTTAGAAAAGTGATCTAAAAGCTCTGCCAGGCCCAGTTCATAGAAAACTGTCTATGGGCAGTGTCAGGTTCAAATTCCCATTCTCAGGACTTAAGTCCTGTGGAGACATAACCTTCCTTCCTTAAATGAAGATCTCATTAGGTGACAAAAGGTAAGGTTATGAGTGTCTCTCTGAGTTATATTAAGGTGGAAAAAGAAAGCCGGCAGGGTCCCATTTCAAAAGGGGGTCTGAATATTTCTGTTGATCAGACATGAGGCTTACATAATTCCCATTTACTTAGCAAGTAAGAGTTTGGGTGTAGCACTCCCCACAACCCTCCCCAATACTTCCTACACCTCTACCTTTTTATATATCTATATGGCGACCTCTTCATTTGTTCAAACATGCGGCATATAAACACCCAGATTTTACACAGGACTGAGGGATAAATGCATATTGATAGAGGTTTCCACACTGGGAGTTATTTACTTAGGAGGTTGCTGAAAATAGTTTTAGACCCATCCAAGTATCGAGTCGTAATACCTATGTCAGCATGAAGCCATTTAAGAAATCTAAAAGTCTTGCCCTAAGAGAGGAGCCAATTTTCAAAGTTGGATATCAACGCAGTTCAATTTCCAGTACTTTCTAACATCCCCCAAAGGGGAGGAGGAGAGGGGGGTGGAGTAAAGCAGCACACGGGGCTCTGAGGGGAAGGAGACAAGCCCACCACATAATGGACCACTCACTAGTTGAATTTCGTGAATTCGCATCCCAGTGCTTCCAGATTTCTCCCTGAGTACATCTCCAGAACCAACATTCCAGGTTTAGCCAAGTGCACTCTGAGTCGCTGTTCCCCAATTTATATAGGCTGCATTTTTGAAGCAGCAAGAAAATAATTGAGACAGGATTCTCGCATTTTAACCCAGAGCACAATTTCTAGAGCTGAAGTGGGGGGGGGGGGAGGGTCGGTTAAAGCTCAACAGAGACCCCCACAGAAAATGTCCAAGAATCTAACCTGGACTTCAGCATAGACATTCCCATGTAAACAGGCTAGGTGCCAGAGTAAGAGAGAGGATGGGGCCGAGAGCTGATGGGGTTCGTTAGGAAGGAGAACGCAACTGGGGTCTCCCACCCCCACACCCGGTTTCTCTCTCCTTCTCCCTTCCCCACCTTCGCCCTCCAAAGCTGTTCCATGATCACACAGAAATCGCAGGAAGGAAGGCTTGTAATCATTGATCTGACTGCACTGCTGGGAGCCTATTTCTCGCCTCCCTCCCTGCTGCGTCTCCACCCGCAGCTCACTCGCTCTCTCCCGAGGTAGGGAGGGAGAGAGAGCTATGTCCCCAGGCGGCGGCCAGGCGGGCAGGAATGCGCCGCGGACGCGGGCGAAGGGCTTCGGGAGGAGGCTCGGAGCTCCAGGGGAAGCCAACCCGGCCGGACTCCTTTACACGCCGTCTCCTTTTCCCTCTCAACCGCCCCCCACTCCCGGGGGGAGCTCCTAAAAGGCATGGGAACCGTGCGCATAGCTTGCTCTCCCCAGCCCCCACCCTCCTCCTCGACTCTCCCCCAAAGCCGCCCGGCTTCTCCGGACCCCAGGCTGCTATGATCGCCTCGTGGATTCACCCTCCGAGCACCACTCTCTAGCTATGCCACCTCCGCCGAGAGCCCCGAACCGCTTCTGAGCACTGCCCAACTGAGTGCAAGGAGCTGGAGCTGGCTAGCTCGCTCTGGAAAGAGCTCTCCACAGCCGGCTGGGGAAGCAGCCCCCGCCGCCAAGCAGCGGCGGCGGCGGCAGCAACCCCGCCGCCCGAGAGCCTCTGATTGCAGGCGCCAGCGAGGAAGGCTAGCTTCTCCTTAAGTGCCTTGCTGCATAAAAAGGTGTGGGGAGGGGATGGAGCGGGGTGGCTGTGGGCAGATCCATATTCAAGATCTGCCCGAGAGCCCGGCAGCCGCCGGGTCCGTCCCCGATTTCGGAGCGCAGGGGAAGGGAGAGCTTGGTGGGGAGACCGAGCGGAGTCGCGAGGATACAAAAGCCACTTTTCCGTGTATACCGTAGCCCGGCCGGCTTACCGTGTCTGCAGGCTCCCCGGGGCAAAAGGCAAGGGAAGGAAAAATTAAATTGTGCGTTTTTCTTCTGTATAAATAAAGCCACTCTTCTCCGAGACGTACTGGCTCCTTCTCTCCACGATCCCAAACTGGGCAACTACAGGGAGGTCCGGGCTCTCATCCTCTCAGGCAGGCTCCACAATAACAAGAGGGGCGCGAGGAAATAGAAGAAAACCCCTGTCTCTCGCAGACACACACCCGAAAGGCCGGTCCAGGTTTCTCCAGGCGAAGTGTTCCTGGTAGGACTGCTGGCCCACATTAAACAGCTGCAATCCTGAGGCTTGGGGTTGGGGTATATTTTTTTTTAATAGCTTCCCTTCTCTTCTTCCCCTCCCTCCCCCCGTCTCTCTCTTACACACATATACAGAGAGGGCGAGCTAGCAACACACACACACACACATACACACACTCACACACACATACACACACACACACACACACACGCAGGTTACATGAATGGAAGGCGGGAGCCAATCCTACAATGCTTTGGAAAGAGAAAGGCACATGCATTCTAAACGGGTCTGCACCACTGAGGCGGCGGAGGGGGAGTTAGCCGGGAGCCCAGGTGATGGTTTTAATCTCCCATGTCTGAGCGGAACACCACCAGCAGCTCTCTCTCTCTCTCTCTCTCTCTCTCTCTCTCTCTCTCTCTCTCTCTCTCTCTCTCTCTCTCTCTCTCCTTTTCCTCCTCTTCTTCCTACACACACACACAGAAAGCTGGGGTTATTCCTCACTTGACAACGTTTTGGGGGGCACTCTTACACCCAGTCCCTGCTGCTACTGCTGTTGCTGCATCTTTGCCAGATGTAATTAACAGCTGGGAACTTTGATTCCATCCTCTGGGCGGGCACTGTGTGAGATGCCCAAAGACATGTGGCCTTCCCGGGATCATCAGCATCTCTTGCAAACCATGGTAACAGCGATAAAAAACCAGCAGCATTTTTTAAAAATTTAAAATTTAAATTAAAGTTAAATTAATAATATATGTGATTCCCCCTCCCCCTGCTTCTTGTGTTTTGATCTCCAGTACTAGTGCAACAGGGAACATTGTGGTGTGGGAGGAGCCAAAGAGTCAGGAGACCTGAAATCTAGACATGTCTCTGCCACTAACTAGTAGCTTGAATTTTGTCGAGTCACTCCATGAAGCTGAGGATAGAAAGCTGCATTTAGCTTCGGGAAGACTTGGGTTCAAATCCTACCCCTGACACATCAGCTGGGTGACCATGGGCAAGTGTCTGAACCTCTCAATGACCCACGCAACTCCAAGTTGTTACCCCTAGGAGTTGCTGATTGGCATAGATGGAGGGAGTTTTCACAAAGGGAGTTCCAGTATAGAAGAAATCGTGTCTGGACTTGTAGTATCTACTTCACAGGATAGATAGAAGACAAAAATGAAATGTATCTAAATTGTTCCAAACTTCAAACTACTATATCAGCATTAGTTACTATTAAAATTAGGAGATTGGATGGTCTCTTCTAGCTCTGCAATGAAGTCCTTTATATTTCCTTTTAATCTCCCTGAAAGCTCTATAAAGAACTCTCTTCTCAGGTAAGGGAGACTAGAAATTGTGGTCCCTTCCAATTCTAAACTTAGGATTCTTTGATGGTAATGTCAGAACTAGAACAGACCTTACAGATCATTCAAGCAAACCCCTCATTTCGAGGCACCATGGAGTTACTGACCTCACAGTCCTGTCTCCAATGCATAGGACTCTATGATCATGGACAAGGAATAGCAGCAGCAGCAGCAGCCCCAACACCAACCACAACAGCTAACATTTATGCAGCATTTACTGTGTGCCAGGCCCCATCCTAACCCCTTTACAAATACTATCTCATTTGAACCTCACAACGACCCTGGAAGGTAGATGCTATTACTAGCCCCATTTTACAGATTTGAAAACTGAAGCCGAGGTGAAGTGACTTCCCCAGGGCCACATAGCTAGGAAGTGTCTGAGACCAGATTTGAATTCCAAGTCTCCCTGACTCCAGACCTGGCTCTATATCTCTCATTCCCCCAGGACAATTTTCTAAGCAAATCATTTATAGATCAAGTATAGGTCTGCATTGGTAAGGGGAGTTTCTACAGGAGAAAAGGTCCAGTCTGATGATGAGGATGAGGATGATGACCGAAATCATAATGAATAAAGTATTCTGACTCAGACACTAGCTATGTGACCTTGGATAAATCGTATAACCCTATTATGAATATTATAATATAGTATATAATATCTTAAAACCACAAAACAGTATTCAATTTGAAGTTATTATTATGTTATTGTTACAGATAAGGCAACTGAGGCACAGAGAGGGAAAATGACTTAACATCACAAAACCAGTTAATGGCAGGACCAAAATTTTCTTGCTAGGTCTGCTGATTGCTTGTTCCAGAACATTTCCCACTGTCTCATTCTTTTGTGTGATAATGTTAATTTTACATAAATAATACCAGCTGACTTTGGTTTCCAAAGCTCTTCAGATACATTATCTTTTTTGAGCCTCACAAACAATTCTCTGAGGTAGGTACTCATTTTAAAGATGGAGAAACTGAGGCTCAGAGAACATAAGTGGTTTGCCCCTAATAACATGGCTAGTAAGTGTAAGAGACAGGATTTGCACCCCAGGACTCTGTTGTCCCCAGGTCCAGTGGTCCTTCCAATCTACCATGATTGAACTTTGAACAGAATAAATTAAAACCAATGTGTATGATGTTTAAGGAACTAGTTTTAGAGGCCAGTGCATTTCATAATTATCTATAAACTGCCTGATTTCCCATATTGGAAATATTTTTAATCATGAGTCCACTTCCCATCAGAATATAGTATGATGATACCTAATATAAAGGATTTGGGTCCCCTGAAATTTCCCTAAATTGCAGTTCATGACACAGGGACACTGGCTGTAAGGAGACCCACCACTAATGAAATTACCAAGTGACTCTGCAGAAATGGCTTATCTATGGCATCCCTCAGAGAATTCTAGGTCAGAAATGCCAGAAGAGATTCCTCCCCTTCCTAGCCTACCTTTAACAATGCATCTGAATATCAGCATTTGGTGGTACAACTTTGAAAGCGCAATGAAGGTATGTGCCCAATCAGAGTGTGTCATCAGAAAGAGCACAATTCTTATCTCTGCACTAAGGGCAGGTTTATTAGGCAGGAAGACCCATTATTAATATCCCCTAAATTGTATATATTAAAAAAGTCCTGTTTCCATGGACATTATCGATTCCAAAATATAATGTAAAACAAAAGAACAGATTAAGGGCAAGGTAATTTAGGTCTTCAAAGTACAGCTTTTAATTAGGAAATGTGGTTATTTGTAGAAATATTCCTCATCAGAATTCAATAATAGTTGTAAGAGCTTTTCAGAAATAGCAGCTTGTCAAAAGAGGACCTCTGAAAGCAATACCAAGCAAGCAGGGCTCCATCACTCCTCCATACAACATCAGTTTCATGAGCTGGTTACAGAGGATTTTCTGAAAGACACATACTGAGCACAGCCTATGAAATTTCACAATTGGAGAGGAGGCAAGATTTTCTTATTTTTCCACTTTGTTTCTGTTGATAGGAAACCTAGCTGGAAAGGTCCTTAGCCCAAACCCCTCTTTGTACAAAGAAGAAACAAGAACCTAGAAAAGTGAAATGATTCATCACTGGATATAGACCTGGAAGGAAACAGTGATCACATGCCCCTATTTCACAAATGAGGCAACTAGGATGCAGAAACTTTAAAGAGCAGCACTGAGTTTTGAACTCAGTCCTCTCTTCTATCTCACTAAAATGCTCACTGCAAATTAGCATAGTTAATAGCCTGATAATAACCACACTAGACAATTTTTGTTGTTATTCAGTCATTTTCAGTCATGTCCAACTTTCCTGGAGTTTTCTAGGCAGAAATGCAGGAGTAGTTTGCCATTTCCTTCTTCAGTTCATTTTACAGATGAGGAAACTGAGGCAAACAGGGTGAAATGACTTGCCTAGGGTAACACAGTTAGTAAGTACCTGAGGTCACATTTGAACTCAGGATGATGAGTCTTCCCTACTCCAGGCCCAGGGCTCTATCCACTGTGCTACCTACCTACCCAAGACAATTACAATTACAGTAGACAATTACATGGTATTTTTCAAATATTTCAAAATGCTTTCATATCCATTCACTTGAGATTCATATTCTCCCTTGGAGGTAAACAATGCAGGTTATCTCTATTTTATAGTGAAAAACTGAGGTGGAAGAGGATAAGTGACTTTCCTAATTTGATTCAGTAGGGATGAGAGGACAAGTCTCCTCATCTGGCCCAGTCTCCATGCTCCTGTACTTGCCTGCTTGACAGAGGATCAGAAGGGTATAACCCATACTGACTCTCCAGTAGACTCTCCAACTATCTCATACGTTCCCTGTACTCCTCTTCTAAATTCATCAGATTCCAATTTGTGCTGTGTATGCATATGTCTTATCTCTACTTTAGTAAGCTCCCTGAGGTCAGGAACAACATCATTTTGTTCTCTCTCTGCCTTACCTCCCTTCTCAAGCATCCAGCGCAGTGCCTTGCTTTTTGAGCTATAAATGCTTTCTGGAATTCTAGTCTAGTCCTATAATTTCACAGGTCTAGGGAATTCCTGGTATGGAAACCCCATTCATTGATGAAGATTGCATATTGCCTGTCACTTAAAGCCTTAGATAATCTCCAGGTGTTTTGAGAGACTAAGTGACTTGCCTATGGTCATCCAACTAGTATATGCCTCAGGTGCACTTGAACCCAGATCTTCACTCTAAGGCTGAACCTCCATGCCGTGCCGTTTTGCCCATGACAGTGATGACAGTGGTAGTAACTATAGTAAGCAGTGATAGTAACATTGGCTAAAGGCACCATGGTATATACTAGAAAAAGCACTAGAATGAGGAATTAGGAGAGAAATGGGTTTGAATCCTGTCTGTAATATTTTAATTTACTAGCTAGGTGATCACAGGTGGGCTCTTTAAAATTCTGATTTCTACTTTGCTCATCTGTAAAATGGGGACAATGCCTTTTATCATTATTATTACCTACCTCACATAGGTATTGTGAAGTTAAGATACAATGTGTGAAATGGAAATCTTAAAGGTTTGGGATGCTCTATGGGATGGTGGAACGGGTGTTACTCCATAAAGGTAGTGGGGAAAATGTAAGCCCGGGCTAGAGACATTCACAGCAATGGGACCCTGTGTATATGTGACGGGTGGAACTGGCTGAAGATCACAAGGCAAAACTTGGGCCGTTCGGGGAAGAATCCAAACCCTCTTGACACAAAAGCACCTTCTCCCTGAATGTCAGCATTCTAAATGAGAGACTTATTTGTCCTGTGCTAGGTGTAGCACTGTAAGCTGTTGAGAAAGGGATGCCAACATTATGATCCCAATTTCACTGATGAGGATGCTGAAGATTAGAAAGGTTACACCAGAGGGACCATGGGCCTAATGGATGGAGAGCCAGAGTCTGGAAGCCCTAGCTTCAGATTCTGCTGTTTCTGAGACATTCTGCTGTTTCTGAAAGTTTCTGAAAGTTTCAAAATGCTCTCCCATCTATTAATTCATCAGGCATTCCTATTCACCCCTGGAGTTAAACAATACAGGTCTCATTACTGTGTCTGAGTTAGAGTGAGGAATTTAGGCACAGAGAGGGGAACAGTGATGAACCTGATTCTAATGAAGTGCCCTGTGTGCCAGGGGCAGAGAGGTCTGACCTACATTGATTTTCTTACAGATATGCCATTTATCTCATAGCTCTCTATTCTCCTCATGCAAAATCATCAGATTCTAATGTGCATGCTATGTATCTAGGTCTATGCCTCATCCCCCTCCCAGCTCCACTCCTCCCCAACTCCATTACTTTACAGTTGCTCTTGGTGTGAGGAAGACCTGAGTTCCAGTCATGCCTGTGTTACCCCAGGAAATTCACTTAACTTCTCAGTTCCCCAGATCATTCTCTAAGACTATAAATTGAAGAGAAGGTAATAATTTTCATGGGTAGAAGAAGCACCTAAACAGGAGCTCTTTACACAAATGAAATCACACATGGGATCAGAAAGAGGGAAAAAGGAGGAAAAAGAGCCAGAGTGAGGGCTAAAGGAAGAGGAAGGGAAGAAGGAAGGGAGGGAGGGAGAGGGGAAAGAAAAAAGAAAGGGAGGGAGGGAAGGAGGAAGGAATGAAGGAAGAAAGGAAGGAAGGAAGACAGAGAGGGAGGGAGGGGAGGAAAGAAAAGAGGGAGGGAGGGAGAGAATTAGGAAGGAAGGAAGAGAGGCAGGAAAGAAGGAAGGAAGAAAGGAAGGAAGGAAGGGAGGGAGGGAGGGAGGGAGGAAAGAAAAAAGAAAGGGAGGGAGGTAAGGAGGAAGAAAGGAAAGAAGGAACGAAGGAAGGAAGGAAGAGAGGGAGGGAGGGAGGGAACGAAATAAAGAAGGAAGGAAGGAAAGGAGAGAGGGAGGGAGGGAAGGAAGGAAGGAGGGGAAGAAGGAAGGAGGGGAAGGAAGGAAGGGAGGGAGGGAGAAAGGAAGGAAGAAAGGAAGGGAGGAAGGAAGGGAGGAAGGAAGGAAGGAAAGGAGGGAGGGAAGGAGGGGAAGAAGGAAGGAAGGAGGGGAAGAAAGGAAGGGAGGGAGGGAAGAAGGGAGGGAAGAAAGGAGAAAGGGAGGAAGGAAGGAGAAAAGGAAGAAGAAAAGGAAGGAAGGAAAAAAAGGACAGAGGAAGAAGGAAGGGAAGGTTACATGTACTACCCGTCAAATCACTATCCTTAGATACTTGGCAGTTCCTAATTTGTATTAAATGTACTTGACTCAGCTATTAAGTGTCAGCAGAACTGGCATATGAAGCCGAATCTCTGAGTACCAATACCACAGCCTTCTACTCTCCTAATCTAAAGGCAGCATTTAAGGCAGATTTGATCTGTCTACCAGGAAGGCAACAGAATAGGCTGAGACATAAACTTGTTAGGCCTTATGCTTCTGGGGACAAGCAAGGGAGCTGCTGGTCAGATTAGGACTTGTCAGATCCAGTGTCAGGTTGTATCTCTCCACTGATGCTTGCCCTCAGAAAACAGGAGAACAGGAATCACGATCATCCCATTCATCAAGCCGCAAATCTGCTGTGGCCAAAGGTGTCTCTCTGGTGAAATTCAACCATAGGAGGTATCTTTGGTTTTGTCAGGTTCCCCCTACCCCCATCTTCTCACACAGGAACTGTGGCTAGGATGACACTTATTGAATCATGTTCTTCTCCCCTTGAGGAATGATTGCAAAGGTATGTTTTTTAAAAGTTATTCTGGAGTATCTCTTGCACCTGCTTAATACTATTTGGAGCTCTGAGAAAATGATTCATCTTCTCCTTAGTCCTGTTCCTTTTCAAATATTTTCAATTTCTTTTTTCATCACTTTTGGTAACTGACTGGTTTTCCACAGGCGCTGGTTTCCATGTCCCTCCCTGCCTTCCCTCATAAGATAATTTAATGTAAGGCTGGAAGAGACTTTTGAGGTACTACCAATCAATCAATAAACAAGAGCTTAAAAATCACCTATTATGTGCCAGACACTCTGTTAAGCACTGTGGAGACAAGTACAAAGAATGAAACAGTCTCTGATTGAAAGGTCATTACATTCTAAAGGGGGGCCACAACAGGTACATATGTAAATGTAAACAGCATGAATATAAAGTGAATAAATTTAAAAAGAAGGTAGTTAAATACCAGGTAGTTTGGGAAGGAAAGCATAAGCAGTTGAGATCAGGAACAGCTTAACGGAGAAGATGGTGTTTGGACTGTGTCTTTAAGAAACAGAGGGGACCCTGTGAGGCAGAAGGAAAGAGGGGGAGCATTCGAGGCATAGCCATGATACAGCTAATATAAAGTCACAGAGAAAAGATCATATGGTGTAGGAGGAAAAGTGATGTCCAATTAAGCTGGAAAGCTAAGTTGAGAAACATTATAAAGGGCTTTAAAAGATAAACAGAAGAGTTTCCATTGTATCCTAGAGGCCCGAGGGAGCCACTGCAGTTGGTTGAGTAGGGACATCACAGGAACAAATCTGTGTTTAAGGAAATTACTTTGGCAGTGTGGAAAATGGACAGAAGTAGGGAAAGACTTGGGACAAGGATACCAGTTACCAGGCTGCCAGGATAATCTAAGTAAAAGGACCTGAGATACAGTGATAGTTGAGTGAGTGTAGAAAAGGGCTCAGATACAAGAAATGTTAGACATATTCCGGCTCTCTCATTTCATAAAGGGATAATGTGACATACTGAGAAATTGAGTCATTTTCTGGAACTCAGACAGGAAGGCTCATCATTATGGTGCTGGACTTACCACTGTATCTACTACTACTACTACTACTACTACTACTACTACTACTACTACTACTATTCCCCACCCATGCTCTGCATAAAGTTGTTCCTTAATAAACATTTATTAAATAAAATTGAATTCATGAGAATTAAGTATTGGTCCAAATTTTCCAGGTTAGCATAACTAAATCTGGAAAAAATCTAATTCTTGCAACCACCTTTGTTGTTGGTTGCCTAGCGTAACATTCAGTTTGGTTCAGCAAACTTTTCTTCTGTATTTACTATATGCGAAGCACCATGGTAGATGCTGCCAAGAGAAAGGGATAGAGTAAGGGACCCGACTTGTGAATTCACTGGTATAGAGAGCTCTTTCTTCCAGTGTGGGGTGGCACCTTCTCTCCAACTTAAAGTCTTAGAGAGTTGCCTAGGACATTGAGAGGTCAAGTGATTTGCCTGGAGTTAAAGAGCCATTATGTGGAAGGGGCAGAATTTGAACTCAGGCTTTCCTGGCTCTGAGGTCAACTTTCTGTCCAATAAGCCACATTTTCCTTATCGACATAAAGACAAAACAAAACAACAAACAACACCCCCTCAATAAAAAACCCAAACAAAACAAAACAACAAACCAAATCCAGTGATTCTTAATCATCTTTGTGTCATGGGCCTCTCTGGCAGTCTGGTAAAGCCTCTGGACCCCTCTCCTTCCCTTCTATTTTCTTCTAGGGCAAGATAGATTTCTATACCCCATTGCCTATATATCTTATTTCCCAGTTGCATGTAAAAACAATTTTTAACATTTGTTTTTAAAACTTTGAGTTCCAAATTCTCTCCTTTCCGCCCTCCCTCCCTACCCACCTCCATTGAGAAGACAAGTAATTTGATATAGGTTACACATGTGTAGTCATGCAAAACACCTCCATAATAGTCATGTTGTGAAAGATTAACTATATTTCCCTCCATCCTACCCCATCCTCATTTATTCCATTCTCTTCTTCGAATTCTCTTTTCACAAGCTGCTTCTGATGATCATAGACTCATAGGATGTTAAAGCTCAGAGAGACCTGAAAGATCACGCATTCCAACTGTCTTATTGGACAGATGAGGCCCAGGGAAGTTAAATGACTTGCTTAAGGTCACATATCTAATTAACGATGGAGGTGAAATGAGAACCCAGATCTTCTTGCTTCTTGGTCCAGTGCTCATTAGTGTATATGTCTTACATGATATGTGACAGAAAGAGCACCGGATTTGGGATCAGAAGACCTCAGTTCAAATTTGACTCTGCCGCTTACTGTCCATGTGTCCTTAGTCAAGTCATTTCCGTTCCCTACTTAGTTTTCTCATCTGTAAAACAAGGGATTTGGAATAGATCGCCTCTATGGTCCTTTCCAACACCGAATCTTATGATCTCATATGTACCACCACCAACACCACCATTAGATTTTGAGTTCTTTCATTTTTTTTCCTCACATTAATAAATTCAATAAACTTTTAATAAGCACTTACTGTGTGCAAAAGCACAGTGGGAAGTGTGACTTACTCATTTCTGCATCCCTCACAGTCAGATAGGGCCCTCTTTGTTCCTAGTAGGCACTTAATGCGTGTTGCATACCAAGGGGAATGCCATTTTGCCTTTAGTTGCCATGTATAGTACTTCTACATGCAGCTTGGCATGTGCTCTGAAATCCTAAATAGCAAAGACAAAATACCATGTGATACCATCATCACTGTCAAATCAAGGCCATTGTTTCAGCTATTCAGAAACTCCCAGTCAACTCTCCATGTTACTTTGTTGATGGCAAACCAAACAATTAGGGATGGACAAAAGATGTGCTGTTCTTTAGAATCTGATGATAGGGTCTCTGTGCCTGTCCCTTTTCTCCTTTGTCTGGCTCCTTTAATTTGTCTCAGGCTTCACAGTATTTGTGATTTAACTTGAATGCTTTGGATGAAGCTTGCATTGAAAGATACTGGACAAAATAAAACTGCCGTGTGGTGGACAACTGTCATACGTGCAACTCAGCATAATTAAAATGAGAGAGATATGATGCTATCTTCCCATTCAAAGAACATAAAGGCTGGATCTGAAAAGATGTCAGTCAATCCTTATGGTGCTCATGAAACTCAGGGAGAAAATGTTTTCAAATGAGGGGGAAGGGAAGAAGCGTTTATTAAGCACCTACTATGTGTCAGGCACTGTGCTAAGTACTTTAAAAATATCTCATTTGATCCTCACAAAAACCCTAGGAGGTTGGTGCTATTAATAGCCTCATTTTACAGTTAAGGAAACTGAGGCAGGTAGAACTTAAGGGACTTGCTCAGAGTCACACAGCTAGTAAATGTCTGAGGTCACATTTGAACTCAGGTCTTCCTGACTCTAGAGTGACCTTGCACTCTACTCACTTCACCGCCTAGCTAATAACAACACTGGCCAAAGATGGTCTAGCTAGAATGAGGTGTTGGATGTGCATCCCTTGGCTACATGTGGCCCACAGCATTTGGGGGCGATGCCAGAGCCAGATTAAAATGTAACTGGGAAACAGTTAACAAGATAAATAAAAATACAATTAAACATAGATAATATCACACTTTAAAACTCAGCCAATTTGGGGCCCAGAGAGATGCCAGTGAATGAATTAGTGACCCCCA
The DNA here is from genome assembly GCF_011100635.1 of Trichosurus vulpecula. Lineage (NCBI taxonomy): Eukaryota > Metazoa > Chordata > Mammalia > Diprotodontia > Phalangeridae > Trichosurus > Trichosurus vulpecula. Next base: position 115,725,851 of record NC_050574.1, on the reverse strand, counting down.
TATATTTCTATTTAAGTTTGACTCTGTTGGTCCAGAGGATACCCCTAGAGCCTGGATTTAGGTGTTCCACTTCAGAGACTCAGAGAAGCAGTCAATGCTAGCTCATGCCCATGGTTACAAAGCACTTTTTAGTTCATGACGGAGAGATAGAAAGAACAGAAAGAGAAACAGAGACAGAAGAGGCAGAGACAGAGGAAGAAGGAGGGAGAGGAGAGAGAGACAGAGAGAGAGATGAAGAGAATGACAGAGAGAGACAGAGAGAGGAGAGCGACAGACAGGCAGAGACAGAGAGAGACAGACAGACAGAGAGACAGAGACAGAGAGAGAGAAACAGAGAGAGAGAAATGCAGAGAGACAGACAGAGAGAGAGAGACAGAGAGAGAGACAGAGAGACAGAGACAGAGAGACAGAGAGAGAGATGGAGAGAGACAGAGAGAGAGAGAGACAGAGAGAGAGAGAGAGAGAGAGAGAGAGAGAGAGAGAGAGAGAGAGAGAGAGAGAGAGAGAGAGAGAGAGAGAGAGAGAGAGAGAGAGAGAGAGAAATTGAGAGCCCAGACTAGTCAAGTGCACAGGAGCTTGTCACCAATGGGTTGGCCACCCAAAGTCTCAGCTTTCTGATCAACTCTTGAGGGGCCATGATCTGATTTGAGGGAAGGACTACTCTTGTCCATAACTAAAAATATCTCTTTGGGTATCAGAAGACTGGGGCTCAGCTTGGCTGGGTGGCAGAGAGAAAGGTGGAGTCCACTGTTCTCAGGTTAGGAAAATTGTAAGGATCAACTAAGGAGGGAAGCAATTGGCTGCCCTAGCATTTCTGCTGAGTATTTAAGGGTCCCCGATGGTAGGAGGCTCTTACTCTTTAGCAAATGCAAAAGCAAACTTTCATTAGTTGGTATAGAGTAGGGATAGCTAAGAATGTGGCAGGAACTATTTCATTCGTTGTATTTGCAGCCCTAGCACAGCACCTGGCACATAGTAGGTGCCTAATAAATTCTTGCTGATTGACTGGGTGATTGAATGCACTACTTGGTATGGCTCTCCATGCCATGCATTCATGGGCAGTCAGAAGTTGGTAGAAGAAGGGAAGCACTGGCATCTACTATGTGTGGACTTGCATCCCCTTCCTGTAAGTTAGTACTATGGTGATAAGACATAGAGTAATTCCAGGTCCCTGTGTTCATATGGATCCATGAGTCAAGCAACTCTTGGCCCCATACACAGTGTACACCAGAACTGGGAGAGTGAGTGATGATGACAGCTGTGACTGGAGCCCATGTTTCACTGCCTGTCTGAAATAACTAGCTGAGCTCACTTCCAGACCTTGTCCTTCGAGAAGAGTCCCCTGCTGGGCACCAGGGCAAGGGTGGCATCTGGAAGACAAAGTATCAAAGTCTATACATGTATATGGGAGATCTAAAGCCCAGGCATGTCTGTACTACTTTGAAGTTGTTTTGTTTTGCTTTGCTTTGCTTTTTTTTTTCTTTTTTAAAAATAGACTCATGATTTCACGGGTAAAAGAAGCTTGTGGGGGGCACATAAGCTGGAACTTATAGCCTTAGAGAGTCATTGGGGGCACCAAAAGGTTAAGTGGATTGTCCAGGGTCACACAGCCAATACGTATCAGAAGAGGAAACTGAACCCAGGTTTTCTGGACTTAAGACCAACCCTCCACCCACTACACCATGCCAGTCCATTGCTCTAGCCACCACGCCATTGTATGTATATATTATGCATAAAAATACAGCATATACATAATGCACATATACATCTATATACACAATGTTGTTTGTCCTCTATTTTTGAAGAGGACCAATGGTGTTGTGGGTGATGTCTTGACTTGTGCAAGAATTGGATTTCAGTGAGGCAGAGTTGCGCAAAGTCATCAGCCTTGCTCTCTCTCTCTCTTCCTGAGTCATTGAAGTCCAGTGGCAGGACAAAAGACAAGACCCCTGGTGATGGCCTGGGATGCAGTGGATAACTCTGGCATCTTTGATGTCGGACCAAGCTCTAAGCTCTCCACAGCATCTGCTTCAGCAGCCTTCATGGCCATTGGAACAAATTGTTGTCATCTGCCCATTCTACCAGGGAAAATATTCACATGCTTGGGGTAGACACCCCCTTAACTCACCGACAGTTTGAGACCTGTCAGTTACCTTCAGCCTGATTTAGCCAGTCGGCCCAGATGGTTAACTGGGGTGTGGCTACTGTGCATGCCACAGCTTCTTTGAAACACAGGGGAAGTTGGGTGAATCAGGTGGACACCAAAGGTGGATATGCAGCCCTGAAAAGGGTTCAGCAAGCCCTCACACCAGAAGTGCTAGTCCTCTTAAATATCCCACACACAATACAGTGTGTGTGTGTGTGTGTGTGTGTGTGTGTGTGGGTGTGTGTGTGTGTGTATGTATGTGTGTGTGCGCGCACGCGCATGTGTGTGTATACAGGCATACCTCAGTGATATTGTGGGTTCAGTTCTGGACCACCATAATAAAGTGACTATCATAATAAAGCAAGTCACATGAATTCTTTGGTTTTTCAGTACATATAGAAGTTATGTTTACCCTATATTGTAGTTTATTAAGTGTGCAATAGTATTATGTCTCAAAAAACAATGTGCATACCTTAATTAAAAAAAATACCTTATTGCTAACGATCATCTGAGCCTTCAGCAAGACATAATCTTTCCACTGGTGGAGGGTCTTGCCTTGATGTTGACAGCTGGTGACCATAAAATGGGGATAATAATAGTCTTTACCTCCCAGGATTGTTGTGAGAATCAAATGAGCAAGTGCCTGGCACGTAGTAGGTGCCATGTGAATGCTAGCTATTATTATTATGACCCAGGGCAAGTCATCGAATTGCCATCTGCCTCAGTTTCCCCATTTGTAAAATGGGGCTAATGATAATACCTACCTCCCAGCATTGTTTTGAGGTTACAATGTAAGGTACTTGCAAAAAAAAGTGCTATATAAATTTTAGCTATTATTCAGCACATTTTTTTTCCCAGTGTGAATCCAAATGTGGCAAGAATTGCATTTTTAAAATCCTTTTTTCTATAGAGTAAAACTACCCAGATGGTGAATGTAAATGCCATTGAGACACACAGCCTGTCTAAACAACCCTAGGAGTCTATTTGAAAGAAGGAGATCATTCTTCTATACAGCCAGCCCGGGACTACATGATAACCCAGGAGTCTGAGGCTTGGGCAAATGTATGAGGAATCAACTTGTGAAACAACCACACCATTTGATAGCAGCCTCTGATCCAAATGGTGCCAAAATACCAAATTTTAAAACATCTATCATACTTTTTTATATTTACTAATTCACTGGTAAGCTCATTTAAAAAAATCAATCAAAGATAGGATGAATTTTATTGGTGCCTCTGTCATTTATACATACATAAAGATATGGGAAAAATTATGAAGCAAAACCGCCTTTATCCCTGCCCCCCATGACATTCTTTTACTCCTCAAAAATTTTAATCATGAACTTTTTTTAAATAAAGCAAATTTTTAAGCAAAAGGCCAGATTAGAATCCTGGCTCTTCCAATGACTAAATTTGCAGACATGGGCAAGTTATCTATCCTGTATGGCCTCAGTTTTCTAATCTGTAAATGAAAGGGTTTGGACTATGTGATAACTGGGGTCCTTACTAGCACTAACATTTTATGATCTGGGTTCTAGCGTTTTATGTTGTAAAGCCCCTTCTGGCTCTCTCATCTTATGATTCAGCGAAATGAAGATTTATTAGTTCCTTTATTGGCAGATTCACAGAACCTCAGAATTGGAAAGGATGCCTGAGGTCACCTAGTCTAACCTTTCCTTGAACAGGCTTCTCTGCTATTCAATTCAGTGACCTGTGTGATGATTGAATTTCATTAATTCCTCCCCTGCAAAAGCAGGGGGCTGGTCTAAATGATCTCAAAGTTCCCTTCTATCTCTGACAGTGTGATCCTGTGATTCTGCCAATGTCCTAGACTGACTGCCTTTGAGGGCGGCGAGTCAGGAGAGCTGGCAATGTGATCCTTTCATTTTCTGTTACCAGGTTCAAGTGTTCGTTGCCTTCCTGTTACATCTTAGAAACTGACTGCATTGAGACCATAACACACACTTCCAAATCTCCCAGGAGCTCTCTGAACTGCTATTTACATCATATGCTGTTAACTTCACCTTCTGCTTGATTATTACACCTTGTCTCTCCCACCAGATTGTAAGTTCCTGGAGGTCAGGGACAATGGCCTCCTTTAAATAAATATCCCCACAAAGGTGCCCTGTGAAAAGCCTTGCATCTAGTAGATACATGAGAAATATAAGTTACTACAGACTGACAATACCTCCCATTTCATGTGTCTCTCTCTCTTTTCCTTCCTTCCTTCTTTACTTCCTTCCTTCCTTCTTTTCTTCCTTCTTTCCTTCCTTCATTTCTCTCTTCCTTTCTTCCTTCCTTCCTTCCTTCCTTCCTCCTTCCCTCCCTTCCTTCCTTCTTTCCTTCTTTCCTTCCTTCCTTCCTTCCTTCCTTCCTTCCTTCCTTCCTTCCTTCCTTCCTTCCTTCCTTCCTTCCTTCCTTCCTTCCTCCCTCCCTCCCTCTCTCTCTTTCCTTTCCTTCCTTTTTTCCTTCCTTCCTTTATTTCTTTCTTCTTTCTTTTTTTTCATCATTTTGGTTTAGAGAATGAACTCAACTAGCTATGACATTTTCTTAAACTAAGAAAGAATTAATAATTAATGCCTCAATTAATAAGGACAATTTTTAGTTACTTTTTAAATAAATATTGTCACACAGGTGGGCTTTACTATGAATCTATGAGAGGCAGCTTAATGTAGAGGATAGTAAGAGGCAGGCCTTGAGGTCACAAAGACTCAGGTTCAAGTCATAACTGTGGCAAATAATAATAATCATAGCTAATATTTATAAAGTATATTACAGTCTTTGAGGCACTTTACATCAATCTTATTTGAGCCTCAAAACAGCTAGGAGCTGTTATTATCCCCATTTTAGAGATGAAGAAACTGAGGCTGTGACTTAACCAGGATTACATGGTTCACAAGTTTCTGAGACAGGATTTGTCTAGAGTAGCTGTAATGTCTCCCAGGAAACTCTCTGAGACTAGGTCATAGACAGATGCTATCAATCTGAAGGGAGTTTCTCACTAACTAATTCCCCACAGCAATTTTAATAAGGAACTCACAAATCCAGACCAAAACAAACAAAATGCTCGTCAGGTAGTAAGCAGTACCAATTTTTAAAAAAGTGACCTATTAACATAAAGCCACATCTACTGGGGAGGGAAACATACTATCTGCCTTACAGTGTATGAGATACATGATAGCAACGACAACCCTATAGATAATAACGCACATATTTCTAAAGCACTGTATACTTTCCACAACAGTCCTATAAGGTAAGTACAGGCATACCTCGGAGATGTTGTAGGTTCAGTTCCAAACCATCACAATAAAGTGAGTCACGTGAATTTTTTGGTTTCCTCGTGCATATAAAAATTATGTTTACACTATACTGTAGTCTAAAAAGTATGCAATAGCATTATGTCTAAAAACAATGTACAGGCCTTAATTAAAAATACTTTATTGCTAAAAAATGATAACCATCGTTTGAGTCTTCAGTGAGTTATAATCTTTTTGTTGGGGGAGGGGCACGGTTCTGCCTCGATGTGGTTGACTGCTGACTGATCAGGGTGGTGGTCACTGAAGGTTGCCGTGGCTGTGGCAATTTCTTAAAATGAGACAACGATGAAGTCTGTCACATCAATTGACTCTTCTTTTCACTTGATCACTCAGAGGCCATTGCAGGGTTATTAATTGCCCTAATTTCAATATTGTTGTATCTTGGGGAATAGGGAGGCCCGAAGAGAGCGAAAGACTACTGGTCAGTAGAGTAGTCGGATTTATCGATTAAGTTCACCATCTTATATGTGCATGACTCATGGCGCCTCCAAATAATCATAGTAGTAACATCAAAGATCACTGATCACAGATCACCATAATAGATATAATACGAATGAAAAAGTTTGAAATATTGTGAGGATTACCAAAATGTGACACAGAGACACAATGTGAGCACATGCTGTCAGAAAAATGTAAAAATGATAGACTTGCTCAAGGCAGTGTTGTCACAAGCCTTCAATTAAAAAAAGACGCAATATCGTTGAAACTCTGTAAAGCGAAGCATGACAAAATGAGGTATGCCTGTAGTGCTAATATTTTTCTTCTTTATTCACACATGATCATAGTCACTAGCATTAATGTGCTTTAACTTTTTTCAAATTGCTTTACATTTTTTTCATTTGGTCCGCACAACATCCTAGAGGGATTTTGCAGATGAAGATACTGAGGTTCAAAGAGAAGACATCATACGTGGGTGGGGTGGTCTTATAATCTCATCACTAGTAAATGTCATAGCTAGTACTTGAGCTCAGGTCTTCTGACTACAAATCCAATCCCACGTAATGTGGCAAATGGGCTGCTAGGTGGCTCAGTGGATAAAGTGCAGGGCCTGGAAGCAGGAAGACTCCTCTTCCTGAGTTCAAATCCTGTCTCAGATGCTCAGCTGTGTGACCCTGGGCAAGTCACTTAATCCTGTTTGCCTCAGTTCCTCATCTGTCAAATGAGCTGGAGAAGGAAATGGCAAGACACTCTAGTACCTTTGCCAAGAAAACCCCAAATGTGGTCACAAAGAATTAGACAGTCCTCAAAAACAATTCAACAACTGCGGCAAACATTTATTAAGTGCCTATTGTATACAGGGTTCTGTTCTTGGCACTAGTGAATATACAACTTTAAGCAAGACATCATCATGCGGACCAACCTTATGTTGCAATAGAGAATCTTCAAGACCCATATAAAGATAAGATTAGAACAAAATACCAAAGCATATCAGAAAGGTGCAAAGTGTTGAGCGAAGTTGGCTTGGAGAAGTATCATTCCCAACGTGATGAATCAGGGTTGTTGTTGCTTGTCCTTCATTCTGGAGTAGGACGATGACATCAGGAAGATGATGTCATGACTTGCAAATGAATTGGATTTAAGTGAGGGAGGGCTGTGCAAAGTCACCAGCCTCACTTTCTCCTCTGGAGCCATTTGGGTCCAAAGGACAGATTTGGATCAGAATGACTGGAGATAGCCCCCATTGAATCAGGGAAGCCTTTAAGAACAAGGTGGCATTTGAGATAAACTTTAAATGGTGTTTGTGGTCTTTTCAATGTTAGTACCTTGGAGTCAGGAGAGATCTGTACAAGGAATGCCATCTCAGACGCTTACTAGCAGTGCCATCAAGGACAAATCATCTAACCTCTCTGAGCCTCAGTTTCTTCATCTGAGAATGGACATAATATCACTATCACTTAGCTCTCCCGTTGGAAGGAAATACTGGATATAAAGTTCTTTGTAAACCTTAGCTATTTACATTTCAGCTATTATCATCATAGTATAATATAATTTACTGTGTTAAATCCAATTACACAGAAACACAGGTGTAAATGCCCAAGATTTTATCATCAAAGAGGACACTTATTTACCTTTATCCCCAGGTGCTTGTGGGTAAGGCCTGGTTCTCAGGTTGAATAGAGGAACATTCAAGTACTGCGCTTAACAAAAATCATCTCATTGAGGCTATAAAAGATGGTTTTCTGCGTGATACCCAAAAACTGGGGCAGCTAGATGGCACAGTGGACAGAGCACTGGGCTTGGGATTAGGAAGACTCATCTTGATGATCAAATCTGGGCTCGGACATTTACTATCTGTGTGACCCTGGGCAAGTCACTTCACTCTGCTGGCCTCAGTTTCTCATCTTTAAAATGAGCCGTAGAAGGAAATGTCAAGCCACTCCAGTATCTTTACCAAGAAAATCTCCAAATAAGGTCATGGAGAATTGGAAACGCCTGAAGACGACTGAACAGCAACAACCCAAAAACAGAGAGCCAATTCAGAATCATTTATCTCCATGTCTACAACCTGAGAACAAAGTCACATTCACTTTGTGAGAGCTGATTGTTAAATTTTCAGTGTAAGCATGTACACCCTGGAAATCAGCAAACACCACAAATCAGTGCTTGATTTATTGTTTAGTCGTTTGTCTAGACTTAAGAAAGTGATGAAGAAAAAGTTAATAGTGCAGTTTAAACTTAAAAGTATCTTGTCAGTACATTTGTTTTTGCTGAAGGCACAGTTTCTCTCTTTCCACAGGCACATCTTCTCAGGCTATGTGGAGGGTGTGCATTCAAAGAGACCTCCCTTGCAGCTAATTTGCCAGGGAGGCAGCCTCAGCACCATCTGACACTCACAGAAACATTGCTGTAAGTTAACTTCCTGAACAGTCAGAGAGGTGTGGGTGCTAAGCTCCAATACCTAGGTGGGGGCCATAGTTCTCATGCTTAGTTAAGATCATAAATGCCGCTCGGCTAAGTCTCTTTTCTCCCAAATAAGAAACAGGGAAAAGAATTCTCTCATTATCCCCATTTTCTGCTTTAGAACAAGTAGGCGACAAAGTCAATGTAATGCTGGACTTGGTGTCAGGAAGACAGGAGTTTGAATGGTGCCTCTGACACTAACTAGCTGTGTGATCCTGGGCAAGGTATTTAAGTGTTTTAAACTTAATCTTTTTGTCTGTAAAATGGGGATAATAATAGCATCGAGTTGCTGTGTGGATCAATTGAGATAATATGTGTAAAACACTTTGCAAACTTTAAGGCTTAATAGAAACGTTAGCTATTATTACAGACTTGGGAGAAAGTGTTCTGCCAACAACAGCAGCATAAAAATGTGGCATGTTATTTACAAATGACATGTGTAAATATGGTAAGGCAAAATGATGAGAGAAAATAATACCTACTTACTTGAGATTTTTGTTCCTGGATATGAGTCAAATTGTGCTTGTTTCTCCCTTGAGAAACTCTGTCTCAGATCCTAAATCCCTATCAATGATGTAAGAGGTAAAATAAAGTGAATGGAGTTTAGCTAGCCAGCCGCGTCACTTCCAGGCCAGCAGGACAGAGTCAGCTTTGCCCCAGAGAACAGTGGCTGGGTCGCTATGAGCTGCCTCCTGAGTTGGGCATTCGGGCCCTGTTTGGGAGATCTGGAGCAAGTGGCTGTTTGGGGCAGGGGGTAAAGGGAAGCAATGCGGTCTAGAGCTGAGATAGAACCCTAGGGAACAGAGACATTGCCGTGGTAGGTCATGGAGACACAGAGAGCTTGGGCCTAGATGCCAGAGAGATGGGGAGGCTTTGAGGTTAGAGTTAGAGTTGTTATAGTGGTTAGAGTTTCAGTTCTATCACTAACTTGTATGGCCATGGGCAAGTCGTCCCATCCATCTTAGGCAGGGGAGTGCTGATAAATGTTTAATAACCGGCTTTACAGAGGAAGGAGTGTACTAAGATACTTTTAAGTTTAAACTGCACTATTAACACTTTCTCTATCACTTTCTTCAGTCTAGACAAGCAACTAAACAATAAATCAAGTCCTGATTTGTAGTGTTTGCTGATTTCCAGGGTGTGCATGCTCTCACTGAAAATTTAACAACCAGTTCTCACAAAGCCTATATGAGTTGGCTCCAGCATAACTCTGATTTCAGGACTCAGTTTTAACTTCCTAGAAGCTGGGGTTACATCATCTCCAAGCTCTATCATTCTATAGTCTAACATTCTTTGTTCTAAGGTCCCTTGTAGTGCTGACATTCTACGTTCAGTGTTTTAATATTACACGTCCTAAGCTTCCTCCTAGTCCTAAACACTCCATGTTTGAAGGGGCCAGCTCTAATATTTTATGATTCTATGGCTAGTTTGATACTGACCATGCTGCATTTTTCCTTGAACATTTATCCTAATTAGGCATTGTTTCACAACAAAGGAACTTTCTTTTTGTCCTGGTTTGTCACCATGGAAAGAGAGCTGGATGTAGACTCAGAAAGCATTCAAGCGCTAGCTCGAACTGCTGCTTAGAAGTTATGTAACCTTTGAAGAGCAAGAATTAGTGACCACGGTATTAGCGGACTCATGAGATCTCTGTGTTGGAGAAAGGTTGGCCCATCTGTCACCTCTCCCTGAAATTCCTACTTAGAAACCAAATTGTGACATGTTCTCAAAGGCTATGCCAGATGGGTTCATGAAGGTGACATCAGTTGAGGGCAAGCTCTGGCAAGTTCTATTAGACCATAAAGGATTCAAATATGGGTTTGTCTGTCATTTGAGGCTTATCCCCAGGTTGGCTCTTCTCCCTCTGTCCATGCGGGCAATCATACCCTTACGTGTGGGTGCTCTGTCCAAAGGAATATAAATTTTGATCACTTACACTTCGCAAGGTATCTTGGAGTTTGGGGGCTAGATTTTTTTCTTCCCTACTTATTTATTCTATCATTTTTTTAAACCTTTTTGTCTCATGTAGTTTTTATTTATTATTTCTTGAAATATAGCTCTGAAAAAGCAGGCTTTGATAAAACCCATTGGGATTCCAATGGCTGGGTCTTTAAACCCAAATCACTCTGTCTGTCACTGACTGGCCAATAATAGGTTCCAGCCTAAGCCTCACTTACTCATTGTTTGGGTTTTGATGGCTCAGAGTGAGTGTAAATAGCAATTGTTTCTGTTCTGGCCAGAAATTCTGATGCCAGACTGATTCTTTTGTGAAGGCAAAGGAGGCCATCTTTTGATTCCATTTGTACCTAGCCTTTAATCACTGAATGGGTGTCACCTCAGATAAACTGAGACCTGGGAAAGACCTTAGCCTAAAAAACCCAAGGTCTCCCACTGCATTGGGGCCATCATCACCAGTCATCCTGATAAACTGAGACCTGGGAAAGACCTTAGCCTAAAAAAGCCAAGGTCTCCCACTGCCTTAGGACCATCACCAGTCGTCCTGATCTGTGTCTTGCCACTGAATGACTCTGGAAGGGAGAATGAGGCTGATGACTTTACACAACAGCTCTGCCTCCCTTAAAATCAACCTACTTGCAAGTCAAGACATCATTCTCCAGACATGGTTGGTCCTCTTGGAGAAGGAAGGACAAACAACAACATGACCAGGTTGACTAAAAGCTAATGGCTTTTCCATTCACATACTTCTTGAAAATCATTTGCTAAGTCACTAAGGGGCTATGATCTGCACCAGTATGGGAATACCACCTCCATCTTAGCATTCCTTATTTTTTTCAAAATTCAGCTTAATTTCTACCCTCTGTATTCAGCCTTTTCTGGTGCCTCCACTTTCTACTGCTTTTCCTCCTAAACTATCCTTTCTTTATTCTTTATGTGCTTATACACGTACACATCTTATCTCCCCTTATAGAATGTAAGCTCCTTGAAGGCGGGCCCTATGTTGATTTTTTTTTGTCTTTGCCTCTTCAGTGCCTAACTCGGTGCTTGGCACCTAGGAATCGCTTAATAAATACTTAATAAAAACTTGTTGATTGATTAACTAGTACTAACATGTTAGGTATGGCACGTGAAGTATCCTGGCGGAAGGGGAAGACTTTTCAGTGGTACCCTCACTCTTTGGCTTGTTTTCGGTGATTTTGATGTATTGCAGTTTGCTTGTGCTCGTTGAGTGGATTTATGGGTTGTGTTCTCTAGCTTTAATTAAACTAACCCTCACAAAATGGCCCAGTGGCTTAAAAAGATTCCTGCCAAGAAACCACAGATTGAAGATAATATTAATAATGTGAGCATAAGTGAATAGCAAGAAAATAGCAGAAAAGCCACTTCTGCTCCTAGTATGAGCTCTTCATCAGCCAGAATCCAAGGTAAAAAAATCATCTAATCAGATTTGCCAAGAAATTGAAATTATTATGATTATTTGAAATACGGATTTATATTCATGATGTTAATAATCAATCTCACCTTATAATAGAGTGGGCCCCAAGATTATAGCTAATGAAAGTATAAAGTCTTTAAAAAACTAAACTTTTGTTGCCCAAAACAATGCAAGTATTCCACCTTTAAAAACTCATATATATATATATATATATATATATATATATATATATATATATATATATACCCACCTGAAAAATTTGGAAACAAAATTTTCTAACCTGCTTAAAGATCTTCCAAATGAAGAGTTTCACTGGGTTTTGAATTCATCTGTTCATAAAATAAAAATGAAACCTTCTCCAATTATGTTTCAAGAATGACCAGTTGATATCGGGCAAGATAGATATTTATTAGTCAAATTTCTATGAAAAGTCTCCATGAAATGGGATTGAGAAATGAATATCATTATTTAGTAAGTGTGGCTAATAATGTTTGTTTTCTATTTCAACCTCCCTTTGCAAGATATTTTTTTTCTTTAACCTATGACAAACAACATTATGTATCAAAATTAAGTGAACTTAGGACCAGAACTTCAAATCACTGTATTACAAAGGGTTAAACCAAAATTTTAAAATATATAAAGTATATTCGATTATATTTTTTCATTAAAGAAGTAATGTATAATCATAAAATAATTTTTAATAAATTGTTAGTGAGGTCAGAAAGGTTGTGCTGTTTAAAAAATTACTTGAAGAAACAGTTTATTTCATTTTTGTGCCATTTGTATGTGATGTATAATGTATATAATTAGTTAGTTCATCAGTACATACATCTGGTAGAGCCCTGGACTCAGAGTTGGTAAACTTGAGTTCAAATCCTCAGATGCTAGCTGTGTGACACTGGGTAAGTTATTTAACCTAGTGATAATTATAGCATCTCTCTCCTAGAGTTGTGGTAAGGATCAAATGAGATAATACTTATGTAGCATTTTGCAAACCTAACAATGCTACATAAATCTACCTATCATCACTATCATCATCACCATCATCACCATCGCCATCATCATCACTATATTTTTGGAGGACTATGTGCTGAAAAATAGTTTATAACAGGGATACATGGTCAAAACTTAGCTATGTCATCTTTTCTCTTTGGGGTGAGTTATATAGCACACTTAAGACCCTCCAGTCCTGAGTCATTCAATGGCTATTTTCAGTTCTTTCTTGGAATGAATACTCTTGGTAGTCCAAGGCAGCAACTTGGATTCACAGTAAAGAATCCTTCTATTGGCAAATCCAGGGCCCAAGAAGTTTCTTATCACAATTATATTTGAACTTTCTCAGTCTCTTCTATTCTCTCCTTATAATGCTAACTTTTCCTTTTTCTTTATGATAGGCATGATCGTTGACCACTTATGGTCTTTGAGAACAATTAATTTTGATTTTGTACCTATTTTGAAGCGTTCCTCAGGGATGACCTGGACATTGGGGAGCTTTGTTGAAATATATATGGGATTTTCCTTTTCATGAATTTTAAGAGCCAGAAGGAAGCATAGACATCATCAAGTCTTCTTCTGTCCTGCCCTCTGCTATGTCCCATCCCCCTGGTTTTTAAAGAGTTGGACATTATAGCCAAGAAAAATGAAGACTTGCTGATAGTCATGCACTCAGGTTGTTGTTGTGGTTTGTCCTTTGTTCTCCAAGAGGACCATGGCATCAGGGAAATGATGATATGACTTGCCATTGCTGTGCAAGGTCATCAGCTCACTTTCTCCTCCAAAGCCGTCTAGGTCCAGTGACCGGATATTCACCTGGATGACTGGAGATGGGCCAGGATGTATTGGCCTCTTCAGGTTAAGGTCTTTTCAGGTCCTCACTTTGAGATAGGTAATGCCCTTTCAGTGAATAGGCAGGCCTCTTTAAGAAGTTAATCAAGGGATGGCCCTTTTAATCAAAACTCGAAAAAAAAATCAAACTGGGAGGGGAAGACGCTCAAGGTTCCTGGCCAAAAGAGAAACAGTTACTATTAGATGAATGGCTGAGACCAGTGGCTAGGTTCCCTTTCTCAGTCTGGGGCTCGTTCTTTGCTTACTAACACTACTTTTCACTCTTCCTTCCCTTATTTTGATCTGAGGATTGCTGTACGAAAAGGTCTTTGTAAACTTTAAAGGGCTATGTGAAGGTGAGTAACTAACGTCTGGGTCAAAATGAAAATCAGACATTAGGACTGGGAGTCTTAGCGTTGGAAGGACTTTAAAACATTAGGGAACATGGACGATTAAAACACAGAATCTTACCTCTTAGAATATTGCAGCTGGAAGGAACTTTGAGCATAAATTCCTTTGAAAAAGCAATGTTATCTGAGGAAATCTCCTTTTATTATCTTGAGGAAGGAGGATCCTGAGGGTGGGGGAGGAGGGTTTTTTTGTTTGTTTGTTTTTTCCCTTTCTGCTTCATACACATGGGTAGTGGCAGCTCCTAGATACACCAGTGACAAGCATAACGTAAACAACGTCAAGGAGACTTGGCTGTTAGTTGCAGCTTTGCTGCTAATTTGATGTGAGACCTTCAGCAAGTCACTTCCTGTCTCTGGGATCTGTTTTCATTTCTGTAAAATGAGGGTGCCGGTCTCTCTGACACCTTCTATCACTAGCATTCTAATGCTGGGTAGCCGAGATTTAGACAGCGGCCTCCAGGATCTCTGCTGCCATAACCACGTTGAGCTTCCTTTAAGGAACTGTAGAATTTTATGTCTTCAGATCCCTTTGACCTCTACTATCATTCTATATTCTTAGGGTTCTTTTTAGTTCTAACATTCCGTGTTCTAAGGTTCCTTCTTGCACGGACATTAATCCTGCATGTAGTGCTTTAAGGTTTACATAGCACCGCTCTCACAACAACCCTGCATGATAGGTGACTAAAGCATTCTCATTCTCATTTAATAAATGAGGAGACTGAGGCTCACCAAGCTTAAGTGACTTGCCTGGAGTCATGCAGTTGGAGTAATAAGATGTGATATAAAAAACTCAAGACTCCTGACCTTCAGTAAAGTGCTTTTGTTTTTCTTACCTAAGCACAGTACGAGGTCTCAAAAAACTGATCTTTCATTTTAATTTAATCACATGATAAATACTATATTGTGCATATACATTATGCTTAAGTTTAGTTAAGTTTTAGGGTTTTCTAGTTTGTTGAATAAAATGTTCTGTTATGATTAAGAATTCAGTCAATGTTTACGTTTGAATTTTTTTTCTTTTTAAATTATATACTCTGGTGAAATATTCTGTGTATAGCCAAGATCATGATTTCTATATCCTGAGGTTGTTCAGTTAATGAGCACTTATTAAGTACTTACTATATGTTTATTTAGTCAGGTACTGTGCTGGAGATACAAAGAAAGGCAAAACATGTATAACCTGTGTCAAACTGCTAGCCTTCTCAATGAGGGAGAGAAGAGAGGAAGGGAGGAAGAGAATTTGGAACTCAAAATCTGAGAAAAAAAGAATGTTAAAATTGTTTTTACATGTAATTGGGGAAAAATGAAATATTAAATAAAAATAAAGGCAAAAAACAAAGTAAAACCCACAGACCAATCCCTGTTCTCAAAGAGGTCCTTGAGAGTAGAGTCTTGTAGGGGAGATATCATGTGAATAACTGGGCACACACAAAATATACAAAACGGTTCTACCCAGTACTGGTATACTATGATGCTGGGGAGGCTGATAGTAGGTTATCTCTGATACCTGCATTAAATACTGTGTAATTGCATAATAATATATGTATTGTATTAGGAACACAACCAAGAAACTAATTGCAATTCAAAACTGATTTCAATCAGCAGAACCAAGACAACATTGTATACAGTAACAGCAATATTGTCTTAAGAATGATTTTGAGTGACTAAGTCATTTCGGCTATTATAAATACCCAAAGTAACTACAAAAGACCTAAGAAGGAAGATGCTATAGGCATCCAGAGAAAGAACTGATAAATAGAAGTATATATAGAATGATTTTACCTATATATACCTATTTGTGTCTAATGGTAGCCATCTCTAGGGCAGGAGGTGGGGAGAAAAGGGAAGGAAAAAAAGGAAAAAAAAAAGAAATTTGAATGATAACTTTGTTGTATATTTAAAGGGAATAGCAAGTTATACATGGTAGATTTGCAGTTTCATGTGCAATCATCTTTTTTTTAAATTGTACTGTTATGAAAATGCTTGTTTTGTTCCGTGAATTGAAAATAAAATAAATTTGTAAAACAAAAAAAAAAGCCAAAAGAAATTTAGAGGCACCAAAGGGGGTTGAAGTCAGTCAGTTGTTAGATAGAATAAATGTATGCATATGTGTGTTTACACACATAACACACCCAGACACAACACAAAAGGTGCATATATACATATGTATACATAAACACATATGCATGCATATGTTTACATATAAATATATACCCACACAATATATGTATGCATGTGTGTGTATATACATATATATACACACATATATATACATGCATTATATATATATATATATATATATATATATATATATATATATATCTAGAGAGAGAGAGAGAGAGAGAGAGAGAGAGATTAAGCAGTTTTTCAGCTAAAATTAAAGAGGCAGCAGATTTTGCTGCTCCTGTCCCCACTGTGGAATGCTTTCACATCTCTAAAACTGACCCTGCAGCATCCTGCAACTTTCCATTTTCTGTCTGGAGGCAGTGGTGGGGGTGGTTTAAGGAATGGAGGGAGCTTAGTAGCAGGTGGAATCTGTAGATGTGGGGCATGAAAATACAGGTAAAAAGAACTTGCCTAGACCCTGGAGGGCACCATGTAAAGAGGCCCCATAGCGATGCAATTAATAATTGATGTTAAAAAACCCCAGTCAGGCACTTGGCACTGCCCTGTATTCTTCACACCCTACACCCTGTATTTCCCTAAGTGGATGAGTTTAGCAGTAAACATCAGCATGACCTTTTAGCCAGGCCCTGAATGCTCTCTTTACAGTGGTGGCTGCCTCCTCTCTAAAAATCCTTTCTAGTTGCCTGGAGAATAGTCCTTTACTCAAATAACTGAAGAATATACTTAAGCACTACATCGATTTTCCATAGAATTTTATAAGTGCGGACATTCTCTTTCATTTCCTGACAAACTATCATATTCCCCAAAGTGTCCAATAAAAATCAGTAATTTGCACATTGCCACTGAAGTTGGTGACTGCTTATTGAAGTTAGATGCTAGGGCCAGTCCATTTTCCATCCATCCCACACCCCCTTTCTCTGGAAAGTTGAATAGAAAGAAGGGAGCCATTCACACCTTTCAAGGCCCTTTCTAAGAATATTAAGTGGTTGCTTCCCCATCCTTAAAGGTTAATGGAAACTGGAAGAGGCCAAGGCTGGTGGGTCAGAATCCCATTTCCACACGAATTCGGAAAGTTTGAACCCAGCCTGTTGAAGTGAAGCTGTTGAAGTGTAAATGTCACATGTTAAGTCCATGGGGTGGTTTTTTAAGCCCCCATTTGGTATCGATGAAATGGGGGGCAGACATTTTTCCTTTCTTCCCTTGTGATGGGAACCTTGGAGTAATTAATGAGAAAGCATTTTGAGGATGAATTGTATTACAGAGAACTGAGTGAATTTCCCTTAGGTTGCATCATAAGATAAGGAGAAATACAAAGTGTGAACTCATCATTCTTAAGGCTCAACAACTTACACACATTACCCTTCCCCCCACCTTAGGGGTACTGGATTTCTTTATGCATGTGCCTTCAGGAAGTCAAGGGTCTGTCTTCCTGGACCAAAGGTTCCTTTCCTGCCGACCGACCGCAATCCAGCTCGACATGAGTGAGCCGAATACAGCGAAGATATTTAGACTCACCTGAAAGTCGACTCCCTTCCTGCTCCCCGCTGGAGACTAGGCAGAAGATTGGGCTGCAAAACTTGCAATACCGGTCTGGCAGACTCCAGTTGGGATCCGAAGTCCAGAGCAGAGGCGGGGATCCCTTTAGAACCCCTGGGGATCTAATAGGAAACATACAAAAAGAAGCATCGGCTCAGTGACCCAAGGAGAAAAGAAAACCCAGACAGGGCTCTCTTGTCCCCAAACGTGGCCCGAGCCAGGCCCCCTGTGCACTGGATAGGAAGTCGAGATGCTCTCATTGAGAGGGATTGGATTGTTTTCTTTTTTTTTCTTCTTCCTCTCTCCCTTCCCTTAGACCTGGCACAGGGGAGCGGGCTGGTGGCTCAACCTGTTGTAATCGAACATGTGGGTTGCTGGTTGTTGCAATAATATTGCAGCAGCCTCATCATTAAAGGAGAGCTTTCCTGATCCGTAGTAACAACGAGCCAGCTCCCCTTACCTCTGGCTCCGGGGCTGCCTCTCTCGCCTCCAGCTGAGTTGTTGGGTCTAGCAGGAGCAAAGCAGCAGAGAGGGGCTGGAGAGGGGGCTGGAAATGCCAATGAGTTTTTGGAGTTTTCTATTTGGAAGCAAGTTCTTTGCTGCCGTTCTCCGGCAATCTCCTGCTGCCTTGAGATCACCTGGGTCCGGCGTGTCAGAGCCTTATTTCCAAGCAACCGCAGTCTATCACCGCTATCCGTCAGCACCTGTGCTCTCTCCCCACAATTTTAATGGTGGAACAGAGAACCCTCTCTGCCCTCTTTTTCCCTTCCATTCTAGTTAGATGGTGAGATGGATAAAATGCTGCACCTGCAGTCAGGAATACCTGGGTTTAAGTCCAACCTCAGACAGTTATGAGCTGTGTGACTCCGTTTGCCTCAGTTCCCCCATCTGTAAAATCGGGATAATAATAACACCTACCTCCTAGGGTTGTTGTGAAGATCGAATGAGATAATATTTGTAAAGTGCTTAGCAAACCTGAAAGCACTGGATAAATGCTAACTATTATTATTGTTTGTTATTATGACTATGACTGTTATGGTTATTACTGTCATTATTGTTGTGGTTACAAACTAGCCAGCCTAGCTCTCAGGGCCCATGCTTGAAGTCTTTTCAGTCTGATAGAACTTTCCAGAGTATCTACTCTGCCGACTCTGGCTTTGAGAACCCAGGGTCATCACTGATGGGTTATTAATAGAATGGAGATGATCCTGGGCTCTCAAAACCAATGCCAGCAGAACATCCACTCTGGCAGCTCTTACCAATCTGGAAAGTCTTCAAGAACAGACCCTGTGAAAGAGGGCTCTAGGGGACAGCGAACCTACTATTTATTTGTTCCTGAACTCATTCATTCAACAAACAAATTTCAATTACCTACTACGTGGTGAGTACTAAAACAGTAAAAGCTTACATTTATATAGGATACCTCAAACATCTTGGGGCAAATTTAGGTTATCAAAGCTGAAACTGCCACATGACTTTTGAAGCACCCTGTATAATATTTTAAATTCTACAAAGCATTTTCCTTTTGATCCTATACGGTTGGTAATATAGGTACTATTATCCCCATTTAACAGACAAACTAAAATGCAGAGAGGTTAACTTAAGGTCATACAACCAGGAATTGTTGGAGGCAAGATTTGAATTCGTGTCTCCTGACCCCAAGTTGAGGGTTCTATTACACTACATTTCTGTTTCTCCAATCCACTAAGACAAGGTTCTTGCCTTCACCAAACTTAGAGTCTGGTAAGGATAGAGGATATAAAAGCTAGCTATATACATACATACATACATACATACATACATACATACATATATATATACATACACACACACATATATATACGTGTGTGTATATATACATGTACACACATATGGGTGTATAACATAATATATAACAGCTGTTTATGCACACATATTTATTACATTATTAAAAGTATATATAAAATATACACTTAGGTATAACATGATTATGATGTACTATTTTCTCTCTGTATTTAAAATAGTACATTATATGGGGCAGCTAGGTGGTGCAGTGAGTAGAGCACCAGCCCTGGAGTCAGGAGGACCTGAGTTCAAATCTGGCCTCAGACACTTGACACATGTACTAGCTGTGTGACCTTGGGCAAGTCACTTAACCCCAATTGCCCTGCCAAAAAAAAACAAGAAACATAAAATAGTACATTATAATTGTGTTACAAAGTTACAGAACAAAGTGCTATATGAAGGCTAGGTGGAACGGACCTAGTGTTTGAGTTATGTTTAAAGCAGCAGTTTTTTTTAACTTTTGCTCTCAGGACCCCTTTACAGTCTTCTGAATTATTTATAATCCCATCCCCCAAGATTTTGGTTTATGTGAGTTGATATTTAGTTACCATATTTATTTTTTAATTTATTTACCATATTAGAAACACTTTAGTATTATTATGAAAAGAGTTTTGATCTTGGGTACCCCCCAAAAGAGTCTCCAAACCACACTTTTGAGAACTACTGTTTTAAAAATGTATAGGAATTCTACATATGAAGAGAAGAAGAAAGGGCATTCCAAATGAAGCAAAACCATGAAGAGAAAAGAGTCCAGAGTGTTTTAGGGATAGTGTCAAGGTGGGCAGGGAATGGTCTGGTTTGGTTGGCACAATATAATGAGTGGAAGGGAATGATGATGGAATCAGAAGAGACTTGCTCTAGTCCAATCCTCTCATATTAAAAAAGAAGAAGCAGGCCTAAGGAAGTTAAGTGACTTACTGAAGTTTCTACAGGTTAGAGGCAGTATTTGAACCCAGGTCCTCTGAGTCCAGAGTCAGTGTTCTCTCCACTGATCCACAAATGATAAGGGCACGCATATCCCCTAATAGACTGTAATCACACCCAGTCTAATCCAGAGGAAGGAGAGAGGGAGAGAGAATTGATCACTATTGTTCCTAGCCTCCAGCTCCAAATTATGCCTCCTCCTCCTAACAGGAAAGTTGGGGTATGCTGGTGCAATTACTTTGTGCTTTTGCCTTATCTTATCCAGAACGAAGCCTCTAACCCATTTCCAGATCACCATCTTCAAACCATACTGTCTCCACTCCAGCCCTTGTTTCTACCACCTTTGCCATTAGTTATTTTTCCTCATTAGGATGCAAGCTCCATGAGGTCAGAGACTGTCTTTTGAAAGAGTCAAAACTATCCTACCCCACTTTAGGCTTTAATAGGGGAGCAGACTACTCAATGATTCAGTCATAGGCTTTAGACAAAGTAGGAAACTTAAATATTTCTCAACTGCCAGTCTAGGTGTGGGGAGCAAACCGGTGGGGGCTCAAGCAGTAGCATTAGAGAATTTCTCCCAACTACTCAGGGGTACCCCTAGGGGCATATGTAGCCCTACTCTGGAAACCAATAACTAATGGAGTTGGGATAAGGATCGCTAGAGCTCAAATGGGCTATATTTGTTTGCATGCATTTATATCCCCAGAATTTAGCACAGGGTCCAGCACATAATACATATACATGCTTAATAACACACTCTCTCTCATCCATTTGTCTTTCTATTTTGTCTGTCTGTCTATTTATCCATCTATCTATCCATCCATAATCTATCTATCCATCTATCCATCTATCTGTCTATCTATCTATCTATCTATCTATCTATCTATCTATCTACCCATCTATCTATCTATCTTTCTTGTTAGAGAGATAAAGCCATCCCTAAATATTAAGAAAGCATGATGGGGTTGAGAGGGTATTGAGCAGGGAGAAGAGAAAGTTACTATTTGCTATATATCTTTTTTCCTCTGTTTTCTTTTCCATATATGGTTTGCTTTGGGGTAAAGTATGGCTCCCATGTAAAAGCATTTGGCTGAAAGTATGTTTTTGTTTATTGCTTTCTTTCCTAAAATTGCCTGGGTTACGGGTTCCCTTTTATAGGTGAGGGGAGAATAGGAGTGGCAGGAGAAGCCGGCTGGTTGGCTGCCCTGTCAGCACATAGGAAGGCTACTGGGATCCTGGGTGAAGGAGGCATTATCTCCGAAGAAGTTAATCTCTGACAGGTTTCCAAACCTTTCTAAGGGCCCCCTTGAGAAAGGCTGAGTGAAAAGTCAAATACTCTTTCAAATGTAAAATCAGGGGAATGAATTGGCCAAAAGAATCTATTAAGAGTGGATTTGCACACACATAAAATATCTCCCACAAGTCTTAGTATGGGAGAGGAAATGAAAGTCTTATTAAAAACAGGGAGGTGGTTGGTTCTAGATATTGGCTCAGGCTGGCGAGAGGAGGGTGCATGTATGGAGCATCAATCTGGACCTTAGCAGTGGAATATGGCAGAAAGAACCCAACGCGTGAGTTCTAGCTCTACCACTACTTCCATACTAACTTACCCTTATATCAGTGACTTCTTCTCTCTCGGCCTCCATTTGCTCATCTGGAACCTTGAAATAACCTGCCTGTCAGGGTCATGGATTGAAAATTGCTTTGTAACCAGAAAGTGCTATAGAAATTCCTGGTGCTCTTGTTACTATTAATAATTATAATTTTGTTCTTATATTTTTCAATGGAATTTAGATAGAAATAGTTGGCAGACAAGTCAGTTTCTATTCTTTTATACTTAATCTTCTGGGGGCCCTTGCACAGGTGCATAAATGGCTGCTTTTTGTAATTAACAACAACAACATTCCTTCTCTGATGCAATTCCCCTCACTCATTTTCACTGAGGCCACCCATTTAGCTCTGTTCTCTATCCCCTAGACCCAGTAGGAATCAGACTCTACAGGGCTCCCTCCACCAGCCTTACTGCCAGTGCAGGAGCTTTGAGGAGGGTCTTACCATCTTCCCTGCCACTAAATCTTTCCCATCTCTAAGCACTGCCATCTGACCTGCCAACGCACCCTAAGGACCGCTGTTTTCAGCTGTTTGACCTATAGCTCCAGACTAAGAGCAGCGGTCCTGCTATATTCTTTGTAGCTAAACTTTTCCATATATGTGAGAACAGGGGCTGTCTCATTTTTGTCAGTTTACAAAATGCTTGTCATATTGTAAGAGCTTAATATTTTTCATCCATCCATCCATCCATCCATCCATCCATCCATTCACTCATTCATTCATGTGTTCATTCAGTCATTTGTTTGTTCCCTCACTCATTCATTCATTTCTAGTACCCCTTCTTGTCATGTGGAGGTGAAGGCATTACCACTGGAGCACAGACTCCTACAAATCCCATATAGCTAGAAAGGCTCAGAGTCTGTATCTGAAGACAACTTGCATATGATGTGTCATTTGAAGACCAACCTAGCTAAGGGCACTGGGGCTTATTCCCTGGAGGGAATAACTTTTTGAAATATTGAACTAAGATATCATTGACCTTCTCTTTAGGGCAATTTTCTGAAGTACCCAAAGCACTTTGGATCATAAAATACAACTGATGACAACTTTACTAATAAGAAATAAAAGAATGAAATATGATATAATGATATAAAATGTTAGGCCCCTCCATAGTCACCATGAGGAAGACAACCTGCAACAGCTGGAATTCCAGAATAACCTTGGCCCCAGTTTCCCCTGGGGCTAAGCCTTTTATACTTCAAGCAGCCAAAGCTAAAAGTACTTTGGCCCTCCTTAAAGTATCCACTGTTCAGGGCATGAACCTACCCAATCTCCTGGAACAATTGCCTCTATGATTAGGCTGTCCTTGGTGGATGCCCCTCCCTTTCCCATTGGACTTTCCTTTGCTCTGATGTGCCACCCACTCGAGCAAACTATTTGTGACCCATGTTAAAAAATCCTAGTAGTAGTTTTGCGGAAGAAAAGGCAGAAATTGGTTTTTGCTTTAATCCTTTGGTAACCATTGATCTAGAAATGGAAGGGAACTCAGAAGTCTTTGAATCGAATCTCATTTCACAAGGAGATTAAGTGACATGTAGAAGATCACAAGGGAGTAAACTCGTTTCAGTCCTTGTTTTGCAAAATCTTTCTACAAATTAGTCCAGAGGAATACTAGACCTATTATGTAGATACCTTGGGTCCAGAGATGACACTAACTAATGACCCTGGATGAGTCATTTAACCTCTATAACTCTAAGTTTTCTCATCAGTAAAATAAGGATGATAAGGATTTTTGCTACTTTTAGATTTGCTAAAATTAGAAAGTTCATTTAAAAATTTCATAGAAATTTGAAAATATAAATTGATTTGTATTCCCTAGTGCTAAGTTATGATGATTCTGGTTATTGTTTTCATTTGTTTATGGTTCACAGACTGATTTTATCTTTTCTACATGCTACACTTTTGAGCTGCTCTTCTGGATTCCCATCTTTCTCTTTCTGCTTCCCTCAGCTAGCCCCAGCAAAGCCTGTAGACCCATAGCAACTTTTTAATAAACCTTTTGTGTCCTGGTCCACAACATCTGGTTGTGACAAAGTCAGTCTATGAATAGTGCTGTCATCCAGTGCCTTAAGTAGGCACTGGTGGATAGAGCACTGGGCTTGGAATCAGGAAGACTCATCTTCATGAGTTCAAATCCGGCCTCACATACTTACTAGCTGTGTGGACCTGGGCAAGTCATGTAACCCCATTTGCCTCAGTTTGTAAAATGAGCTGGAGAAGGAAATGGCAAACTACTTCAATATCTTTGCCAAGAGAACGCCAAAATGGGGTCACAAAGACTTGACTGAACAACAACAATAATATATTACCCTGGGAGGGTTTGCAGGTGGGAGGCAATAGTCAGAAGTGGACTCCGAAAAGGCCATTTTCAGAGTAATAGGACCCTGAGTATGGTGGCCTGGGGCTAGACAAGGCATTGGGTGTGATGGGAGGTGTTAATGACAGCTCAGGACTTTCAGCTGGGTCAGTGGGCTCAGAGCCTTACATTGATGAGGATGTATGCTCCCCCAGATATCAGTACCCTGGGTCAAAGCTCTAGTTATCCTGCTCTAGTTACATCTCTGCTTTCATCCATGAAATAAATAATCCAGATATAGATAATTAAATGATGACTACATTATTATTTATAAAGCACACTAATAGAAACCATATCTAATCTTCAGATAATGTGAAGGGAGACAAAAAATTTAAAAAATAGACAGCAGAACTTAAAAATTGTAATTGAGAAAGTAACTTGTTCAGTTGTTCTTTAGTCATTTTAGTTGTGTCTGACTCTTCATGACCCCATTTGGGTTTTCTTGGCAAAGATACTGGAGCGGTTTGCCATTTCCTTCTCCAACACATTTTACAGATGAGGAAACTGAAGCAAACAGGGTAAAATGACTTGCCCAGTGTCACACGGCTAGCAAGTATCTGAGGCTAGATTCGAACTCAGGAAGAAGAGTTTTCCTGACTCCAGGCCTGGCACTTTAACCACTGTGCCACCTAGCTGCTGCTGCATGGTAGAAAAAGCACTGAACTAAGGGTAAGGAGACGTGAGTTCTAGTTCCATCTTTGCTATTGATCAGCTATGAAACTAGCTATGAAATCTTTGAAATGTCATTAATTCTCTTTGGACTTTAATTTCATCATTTGTAAACTAAAGGGGTTGGAAAAACTGTGCTTTGGTCCCCTCAGGTTCTAACATTGTATCTTTTAGTTTCCAAGATTCAATGTTCTAAGAGCCCTTCCACTTCTGATGTTCTAAATTCCATAGCCCCTTGCTAATCAGGTTTTCAAACAATTCACAGGGCAGTTATTTATTTAATGCTTACTATGTAGCTTTGGGAAATTTAAATATGAAGGAAAACCAGTCCCCTGGCCTCAAAGAACTTATATTTTGGCTAGGAAAAAAGCACATAGATACAAGACACTCTAATGCACAGTAGAATGTGGAAATAAAATTTTAAAAAGGTATAAGGAAAGTGTTCCAAAGAATTCATGAAAGAGATGGGTAACTACTGAGTAGGGATTAAGGAAAACTTTATTGAAGATGTGGCATTGGACCTGGGCCTTGAAGGATGGGTAGGAATGAGAAAGATGGAACCTGGCAAAGGAAAAGCAAAAAAATGCCGATAGAAAATGGGGATCATGTGAGAGAATGTGAAGTAGTCCATTATAGTTAAAGTCTAAAGATAGAGATTTTGGAGTCTCACACACACACATATACACACATGTATACATGTGTATATATATGTATATACATGTACATATACACACACACACACACACAGAAAGAGAGAGAGGAGAGAGATGACTGTTGAGATCCAGAGAGTGAATTACATCAGTGAGGAAGAGAGTATAAAGTAAAAGATGGGCAAGTACTGTTGTCTGAGAAATATCCAAGTTTAATTATCATGATTCCAACTTGTCAAAATGATAGGAAATGTCATGTGGAGGATGAGAAGATTTAGATTAGAGTCAGGGTTTGATACCTCTGTGTGATCTTGGAGAAATCACTTCTTTTCTCTGTGTCTCAATCTCTTTACCCATAAAATGGGGATGGATTTATCTCAAAGGGAGCTTGTGAGGAAAAATGCTTTCTAACTTTTGCGGTGGAAATGCGACCTACTATTAAAGCAAGGAAACAGAATTAATGGTTCTATAATTCTAGATAGACAAACGGCAGATTATCATCATATTTGAGCAAGGAGGGAAATAAAAGATCATTATAGGGGGTGATTGAGTGAGGTGGCCCAGACTCGAGGGAGGTCTTTGCTGGAGTACCATATGATGTTACTTCTCAAGGACAGCAGTCCTCAGCACATGGTCCAGGGATCCCTTAAAGCTCCTGAGATGCTTTCCAGAGATTCATAAGGTCAAGATAATATTTATAATAATACTAAGACATTTTAATTTTGAATGTGGTAAATATCCAAAGATATAACCCATATAATGAACAAAAGCTATTTGGGGGGTATCCCCAATTTTTCAGAGTGTAAAGGGGTGTTAGGAGCAAAAAGTTTTCTCTAGGACAAGGTGAGTCATGGGAAAACAATGCAACATGATGACTGGAATACAGCATGATGTATTGGAAAGCACACTCCCCTTTAGAATCAGAAGGAAACCTGGGTTAGAGTTTCAGGTCTACCGTTAACTAGCTGTGTGACTTTGAGCAAGTTATTTAACCTATCTGGGCCTCGGTTAACTCCTCTGTAAAAGGAGAGGGGACTAGGCGATCTCCAATGTCCCTACCAGCTCCACAGGTCTCTGAGTCTGTGACTGAGAAAGAAGGAAAAATAAATCTGTTAATTCACTGAGCAGCTCCTGAGTTTTTTTTTTAAGGGGATTGGGTCAGGTAGCTAGATTTTCTTCAGTTGCTTCCTGCCAACACATTGCTCTTGCTTTCCCCAAAGAACTGCAGTTTTATTTTTATTTCAGAACTTAAAATTCTAAATTCTAAAGCCAATTCTAAAAGCCCCTCTAGAAATGAAGGAAAGGCCCATAGAAGGCCAGGGGCCATTACTCTTTTCTTGGTTAATTGTAAAGGAATCCAAACCAGGAAAAACATAGAAAGGGACAAGGAATCATTTTGACTCCTGCTGTCTGGCAAAAAAACCCACAAAACCCCTGATTTTTGGGCCAATCCTTTTTTTTGTTTCTGAGAAGTGGGTTTATATAGTGCTGAGATGTCTGATGCTCTCCTTCTGCATTCCGTGTCATTGGCAGCAAGACACAAGTGGTCAATTTTCATCTGTTAGTACTGGCAAAGGAGGTGAAACTACAGAGATAAGTTGACCACCTTGAAACCAGCTGTAAGCTTGGCTCTCCTTATTTCACTTTGACACGGGGGATGAAGGGATGTGTCAAAAACAATCATCACTTCTGTCTCCTACAAAACATGTAACCTAGTTCGCTAATTGTCCCTCCCCAAGCTAGGCAGAGGTGATGAATCATCCATTTAAGACAATTGTGATTTTATTTTAAATTACCTTAGGCACTGAGAAGGATAAAAAAAACCCCAACAACTTTTGTTTTACATCATTTGTAATGGTTTTACTATACAATTAATCTCTCTGGGCCTCCGTTTCCTTAAATGAGAGGGCTATATAAAATATAAATGAAAGGATTATGCAAAATGATCATAGCATAACAGGTTTAGGGCTAATCTAGGATCATAGAAGTTATCTAGTCCAAACCCCTTGTTTTAGGAATAAGGAAACTGAAGCCCAAGTCATGGAACGCCTAAGTACCTCAGTTTCCCCATCTGTAAATTGGGTATAATAATAGCACCTACCTTTCAAGGTTGTTGTGAGAATCAAATGAGATCATATTTGTAAAGTACTTTGCGAACCTTAGAGTACTACAAAAATGTTAACTGCTATTATTGTTGGCCAAGGTCATACCAGGAATAAGTGGACATATTGGGAAGTAAACCAAGGTTCTTTGACTCCAAATCTATGATGCTTTCTGCTGTGCAACCCTGCCCTTAGGAACCCTTCCAGCTCATATATTCTATGTTTTGGGCCCAAACATTTCATATTCAAAGGTCCCTTCTACCATCTACTTTGTTCTAAGGACCCTTCCTATTCTAACACTTTATGTTCTAATATTCTGTGTTCAAAGGTTTCCTTTCAGTGTTAACATTGTATGTTTTATGATTCTTAAGCGAAAACAGAAACCGAAGGAAACTTCAAATGTACATCAGACAATGTATGGCCACTTACTGAATGCCAGCTATTGATCTGTGCCTTTTCAATGTTGAAAGAGAATTGGGGGCAGAGAGGAGTTAGAGGGCACGGGAGAGACATATTGTAACAAGAACAAGGGAAGTGGCACGTTTGTCTGAGCTTGTTTTGGCCTCAGGGTTGAGCAACACAAGCGGGACTTTTGACTAGTGTGTCAATATGCATCATGGTTTTAAAGAAAGTACTTGAAAGACTGCCCTGTGAAAGACAGACGAGACTCGTTTTGTTTGGTCCCAAAGGAGAGAGCTAGGAGCACAAGATGGAATCTATGCGGTGGTAAATTTAGAATTGACAGAAGAGAAAAACTCCTACCAAGGAGAACTGTCCCCACATGGGATGGGCTGCTTCCGGAGGCTGTGACTCCCTGCTCAGTGAAAGTTAAGTATAGATTGGATGACCCCTTGTCACATGTGCTGTAGAAGAGACCACAACAGGCATGGGCTGGTCAAGATGGCTTCTTAGGTCTCTTCTAGCTGAAATACCAAGATTCTATGAAGAGGAGGATTGCAGATAGCAATTGTTTAAATTTATATAATACCTTAGTAGTTAAAAAGCATTATCTTGTTAGTTATTTTGTCGGATCTTCTCAGCAATCCTATGAGATAGTCTACACTGTCCCCATTTTGCAGATTAAGAAACTTGTCCAAAGCCACGCTTCTAGCAAGAGTAAGAGCCAATCAAAACTCAAATCTAGATTTTTTGGATTCCCAACATCACTCTCTTTCATTTTTGCCCTTGAGCAGTAAATTGCCTGAGTTTAAAAGGCTGACTATTCTAATAGAAAGTGTCCTGGGTTTGCAAAGGACCAGCTATGGGACATTAGGTAAATCATTTGATGCATCTGTCTTAAATCTTTATCTGTAAAATGGAATAAATATAAATAAATAGATCATTAGATTAATGCACAATTAATTATATGAACTGGGTAGCTCAGTGGATGGGGCATTATATTTGAAGTCTGGAAAACCTGAGTTCAAATCCTTTCTCAGACATTAGCTGAGTGACTATGGGTTAGTCACTTAACTTCTCTGACTCTCAGTTTCTACATTTGTAAAATAGGTACCATAATGACACCTACTTCACAGGACTGGTATGAGATATTTGTAAATACTTTGAAAACCTTAAAGCATGATATAAATGCTAGCTGTGATAATAATTATATATATATACATACATATTATGTACATATATATGTATATATATGTATGTGTGTATATATGTATATATGTGTGTATATATATATATATACACACATACATATCCTTATTCCCCAAAGTCTTCTTGTACCTATAAATAGGTACTATTCTGTACCTATAAATAGGTGCTATTCTGTAAGTGGAATAATAGACATGAAAGCCCTTGAAAAAAGGTGAAAGATGCTATACAAACATAATGATTAAATAATTTGCAAAGTAAATGGAACAACCGAAGTGATAACGGGGAACTAGAAAGAAAGAAACTGGGTAAGTGTAAATTTTGAAGAACTCTGCTAACAGATACGGAAGGAAAAGATGAGGCGCTGCTCGAATCAAATGATGTTTGTGTCACCTGGAATGGGCTTGTGTTAACAAGGAAAAGCTTGATTGAAGTTGCCTTGTTTCTCTAAGGCTAGTGACTGCAATTCAGGTTGCTACCACCAGATGGAGTGATGTTTTGTCAGGTTAGAATAACCTTGTAGTGAGTTGCCTTTTGAAGCTGACTTTTGAGATCTCAGGGTCTTTCAGGGAAAATGAATTCTACTCAAATATGACTCAAGAAAACAAGTGTACTACACATGATATGGAGCAAAAAATGATATTATTAAGTCCGAGAAACCTCCTTAGGTCAGCAACAATATCTGCTTTGAACATACAAAGCACCACCTATGAAAATTTTAGAATCCAATGGAATAGAACAAAACAGAAGAAATAAGGGCTTGCTTGAGCTGGGAGGGGCCGTAGAGATGACCTAATCTCAATGCTGTAACTAGGACACAGTGACTAGAGCTTTGTATCAGGATACAGAGATCCGGAGGGTGCGAAAATTCAACAATATACTCTTTCAGCATGCCTTGCTTCTGCTCAATTGAATTTCCCTTAATTACTTATGATATTATTTTCACATCATGAATTACAAAGTTGAATTAAGGACGTTTTGGGGATGCTGCTTTCTCCAGTCTCTGAAAACGACTTCTTACGACCATGGCTCAGTCCAACTCCATCATTTCATAGGTGAGAAAGCTGAAACCCACAGAAGTTCACCAAGTTTCCCAAAGTCACATAGCAATTAGAGGCAGACCCAGGCTGTCTGATTCTAGGCCAGCCTCCTCTTTATTCCATTTAGAAAGACATGAGACAGCTTAGTAAAAGGGAAAACTTTCCAATGTCAATAAGAAATAATCCTTCCATTTTGAGAATTCAATTTGTCATTGCTTGTAACCTGCTGCTTTACTAACAGTGTGGGACAGTGGGAAGCTCAGGATGACAATTACTACATGACCCTACGCAAGTCATATGCTTTTGGAAATTTTTTATTCTTGTTTGCAAAATGACCTTGGTGATCATCTAATCCAATTTTGACATTTTATAGATGGGGAAAATGAGGCCCAGATGGAGGAAGTAACTTAGTCAAAGGTAAGTTAAATGGTGCAACAGACAGAGCATTGGGCCTGGAATCAGGAAGAACTGAGTTCAGATCTAGCCTCAGATACTTACTAGCTGTGTGATCTTGGGCAAGTCTTCACTTAACCAC
Organism: Trichosurus vulpecula; assembly: GCF_011100635.1. NCBI lineage: Eukaryota > Metazoa > Chordata > Mammalia > Diprotodontia > Phalangeridae > Trichosurus > Trichosurus vulpecula. The sequence goes on along the minus strand of NC_050574.1, from coordinate 115,694,881 downwards.
TGTCTGCCTTATTTTCCTTATAAATGTAAATTTCCTTATAAATGTAAATTGAGGATCATGACAGTACTAGCTTCTTAGGGCCATTGTGAAGATTATTTGTAAAGTGCTTGGCACAGTGCCTGGTACATGCTCAGGTGTGTGTGTGTGTGTGTGTGTGTGTGTGTGTGTGTTTTACACTGCCTGTTTCAAACTTACCTGAGCTTCACTTTGCTCATTTGGACAATGGGCATTGTATACTATCTAACTCACTGGATTGTTGTGAAGACAATACTATAAAAGCTTAAAATATTTCCAAATTTGAGCTCTTGCTATTATGAAGACACCCAACATAAAGAATCAAGAATCTGGAGGCTAAATGAGGACACGCTTCTATCACGAACAATCTGGCTTCAAAGACAAAGGTATATCTCTGGTGTTCAGAACACCCATATATGGACAGCCAACACCCATTTGCTCCTGAATGAATCTCTAAGAAGGAAAAAGAAAAGCATTTCTCTTAGCTAAAAAAGGCTGCTTAGTCATAAGGAAGCCCAGAAGAATACAAAGGAAGATGAAAGAAATTATTTTCCTTTTCTACAAAGTGGGTATTTTTAAATCATAGAAGACATGCTCAACTATTAATAGGCAGTGTTAATGTAATGGCAAGATTGCTGGCTTGGAGACAGGAGACCTGGGATCTATTTCTGGCTCTACCAAAAATGAATCCTATCACTTTGGTCCAGTCATCTCCTTTCTTTGTCTTCAGCTTCTCCATTGGTAAAATGAAACCCGCTTCCTTAATCAGGCATCCCATGACGTTTTGGGACAGCTTTCAGTATGACTTTTTTTTAACATATGTTGTCCTTGTTTTGTCCTCTGGGGTCAAGCAAACATGTCTAATTTCTCATAAATGACAAATTATCCTTAGAAGGTACTTATAATATCAGCTTGTACAAAGTCTTACTCTGAAGCCTCATTCTATGGAGGTGACCCTAGGTTTTTGATAGCTAAGTCAGCAGAGCACAAGGGCTGGCAAGTTCTACCATATTGGAAGGGCTTCAAGGATTGCCCCAGCAGTGGATTATGTCTGCTTTCTGAGGACTAGGCTTACCACCTATGAGGGTGCTCACCAATAGTAGAATGGATATGTGATGAGAGAACCTGTAGCCATGGTAACCCATGAAACACTGATAAATACATAAAGACTCCTAGTCTTCTGTGTCTCCCTTCCATTTTGGAAGCGATGCTTGGCAGAATAGGAGTAATGGGGGAAATGTGCTAAGAATCAGTCAGATTATCTTCAGAAATAGGCTTAGGTGTTGGAGGGATGGGGAACCTGTGGCCTTGAGGCCACATGTGGCCCTCTAGGTCCTCAAGTGCAGCACTTTGAATTCAAACTTCACAGTTAATATTATTTTTACTAATAGTATTATTAGTTATTAGTATTAATTAACTTCATATTTAATTTTGGATTCAGTCAAAGGGCCACACCTGAGACCTAAAGGGCCACATGTGGCCCCGAGGCCTCAGCTTCCCCATCCCTGCTAGATCCTGACCCAGTGGCCAACAAAGTGGATATGCTAGTTGAAGATCTAAATCATATTAGTCTTGGCATTCCCACATTAAATGGAGCTAGCAGATAAGAAGAAACTGCTACTTAATGGAAGAATGGCTCATAGGTTCTCCCTAAAGAAACAAATAAAAGGAGTTGATTTTATTTTCTCCAAGAGTGACAAGACATATTACAGAGAATTTGGTCATCTCTTATTTCGGTGTTTGTGATAAGCAGTTAGGTACAAGATGACCATGAAAATAATTGCGGCTCCAGTACCGCCATAAGTATCGGGGATGAGGTAGTAGACAAAATCTGAGAACTTGATGAGATCCTCCAAAGTAAATCAACACATATTTTAATCCTACATAGCTTCAATTCCTCCTTAGCCACCTTGCTCAGTTCTTACTGCCAGGCTTGCCAAACCTGTCCCTTTGCAGACTATCATTGAATAGTGTTAGTATAGCATGTCCTTGGGGTGTTACCTCTCTATATCCTCATTCGAAGGTTTGCTATTTAAGTCCCCAGAGGAGAGATTACTTCTCTCATGGTTCAAAGATAAGCTCTAAGTCTGTACTCCTAAAATACTATCTCAAGAGTACCCAGCAGTGAGGTTACCTTCAGTAGTCAGCCAGAAGACAAAAATGGCTCAGAGAAAAGGCATTTACTCAGGTGGCGTAGTAGAAAAAGTAGCTACAAAACATTCTCCCACAAAACCAGAGCACATTCTCCCACAAATATACATAGCATCAGTGGGAAAAGTGAACAGAAACTTAAAGAGCACACTGATTGTGAAAAATGCAGGTAAAATCTGTGTCTCTGGTACTGGAGACCTTCAGTGTAGTAAAAACAATAAAATACTAGTAATTAACATTTATCTAGCCCTTTAAGACTTGCAAAGCATTTTATTTATGTCATTTGGTCTTCACCCTACAAAGTAGGTGCTACTACTATCCCTATTTAGAGAGGAGGAAACTTAGGTAGACGGGTTAAGGGACTTGCTCAGGTTCATAAAGCCAGTATGTTTCTGAAGTAGGATCTGAACTCAGATCTCCCTGACTCTAGGTTCAGTGCACCACCAAGTTGCCTGTATATTTGTTCTTCTCATGGTGACTTCTGGCTGCTCTCCCCTGGGGGCAGTGTCTCTTGCAAGTGAGTCTTCTGGGTTCCTTGGGTCTGTTCTTTTCCACAGTTCAAATCTTAGCTGTTAAGGTTAGTTCTTTCTTGAATCTGAATTTGTCTCTCTTCTCTGTCACCCAAAGTCTTACTCCTTGATAGAATACCTGTCTTCAATATCACCTTTGTGTTTTTGCAGCTGTCTGGATAGTGTCTCTGCTACCATGTCTTCTGTTGGACTGTTGGTTTTGTTGCTAGGTGTCATGGCTTAGGGCCAGTGTAAGAAAAACAAATATTCTCCTTTACCCCTGCTAGTTCAAGAGTCATGCTATTCAGACAACTCTCTGCCTTAAACACCATGCCTCATGTCTGACAGACTGTTCTCTTAAGGATCCCTAGGGCATGGCCAATCTTCCTAGTCAATACCCATCTCCCCTTCCAATTCAACCAGAAAACTTTGTCACTATTTGTAAAGGGGTAACAGGATATATACACAGCTTATACGTTTTGGAATATTAATACCCGGTTCCCTCTGTTATCTGTCCCTCACTTTATGAAATGATATCAACTTGATGTGGGAAAGTCCTTGGCAGTGCAGAGGAGAGAAGAGAAAACACATATACATACACACACACACACACACATACAGACAGATACACACACTCTAATTGTATACAAAACCAATACAAGGTAACCTTGGAGGTAAGGTCCTTTCCAATTAACTAATACGATAAGTTAATGTGTTCTAATGGTTGTTTAACTGAGCATAATATTTTGCTTTTTTCCTCTTCCTCCAAGAGATGAGCACCACTACATTCATTACTGTGTAATCTTGAATAAGTGACCTTGTTTCTTTGGGCCTGTTCCCTCATCTGGAAAATCAGGAGGATGATCTCTGATGTTTCTTCCACTTTAGTCAGTGAAGAGACTGGATGGGAAGACCCTGGACTGAAATGAAGAATCTCAATTGGAGTTCTGGGTGGGGAGATGAAGCTGCAGCATGTAGACCAAGGCTTGGAGCCTCCCAAGCAAGTCTAGACAATTCCATACAGGCACTGATGATCTACAGCTTCTGCAGAGAGATTATTATTCCTGGCTGAATCACAACATACAGAATGGGAGAACAAGGAAGGGTCCTTGGACAGCGTCTAGCCCCATCAGCTTAGTGTATGGATGAGAAAATTGAAGCCTAGAGAGGGGAAGAGACTTGTGCAGCTGAGTCAGTGGTGGAGTCTATATTGGAGCCCTGGCCTTGTGTCTCTGGGGTCAGAAGAAACCCTGACCAGAAAAGTTCTTCCTGAGCTCTCAATTTCTTGCTCCTAGATCCTGTTCCTCATTCTTGGCTTCACACGTGGCTTTCTTTCCTCATCTCTCTCACCAAGAAGTTGGTTTGATTTAAGCAGTTGCTACTAAGATGTGATTGAAGAAAGAGCAACAGATTAATTTCTATGCTTTTCATTTATGCTTTAAGCTTTCCCATACATTTAGTGAGGTGACCCTTTTTGCACTTCTGATAGGCTTGCTAGGCAGGCAATCTTCTCTCTGTTTGTTTGTTTTACAGATTTGGAAACTCAGGCTGAGTTTTGAAGAAAGCTGAGAGAAGAGAGCTCAGCCTATGAAAGAAACTCAGGGTTTCTTGTCATTCATTCAATCAACAAACATTTATTAATTACTTATATTGAGCAGAGAGTCCTGTGCTAGGTGTTAGGATTAATATAAATTTTGATAACATGACATCCTGGTCTTCTTTGAGGTTATAGTTTATTGGGAGGAAAGACAAAAGCATGCATAACTATAGTACAGAGTAGCACATAAAAATACCTTAGCTAATTACAAAACTAAGGGCCATGTGTGGCTGCTGGGGCCAGATTATTAGTGATCAGGGAAAACTTCATAGAAAAGGTGAAGCCTCTGAGTTGAGCTTTAAAGAATAAGTAGGAAAGAAAGGGCAGGAATGCATCAAATGAAGAGGGAAAGAGAGGGCATGATAGGCATAGGCAATAGTATGGACAACAGCACAGAGGTGGGACACGGCATACTGGGACAGTTGGGACAGACATTACGAGATAATTCTGGAAAGCTGTATCAGTGCCAAGTTATGGAGAGCCTCCAATTCCAGGTAAAGAGGTTTAAACTTTACTTACGAAGAAATAGGAAATTACTGAAGTTTTTATGAACAGAGGAATCACACGACCATATTTTGTCTAATGCTTTTTCCACTTAAAGTTGAAAGGGACCCTGCAAGTCTAGTCTGTCTTCCTGATCTCGTGTGTGACTGGAACTCTAGAAAAGGAAATTGATTTCTCTGAGGTCACAAGGTAGTAAGTGGCAGAGACTGGGTCAACCAATCAACAAGCATTCATTAGGATTTGAATCTAGGACCTCTAACTGCAAATCACAGGGTCATCCATCTAGAGCTGGAATAAAACTCTAGCACTCATTTCACTCCATCAGGATTTGAGTGCCCTCCTAATAGACTACAAACTCCACGTGGGTAGGGATCATGTGTTGTCTAAACTTTATATTTCTATTAGTGCCTAGTTCAGGGCTATGTACACAGTAGACATTTAATAAACATTTGTTGAATTAATGAATCAATGGTTTCTGGTTCTTCCTTCCCTACCACCTATTCCAGCTGGAAATAACTCACTTTCCCCAAACTAATAGTATGACGTAAATACCATTGGTGTTGGATTGAAAACCAACTTTGATACTAACAGTGTGACTACAGGCAAACGAGTTACTTCGCCTCTCTGATCCTTGTAGTCCTCATCAGGAATCTTAGCCTTAACAAGTAATGTATTTCAATACATGTGCACTCTTACAATATGGGCATATACAGTACCCTGGTTAATATAGATCGATGATAAGCAAATTAATGGATTATGCTGTGCTCACATTTTGGTTCTCTACATAATTGTTATTTTAACTGTTCTCATTAGACAGAGTACACACAGCATTGAGGGTTAGCAGAAAGAGTACTGAACTGAGAGGCAGTAGACTTGGCTTGGCTACAAACAAGCTGTGTGATGTTGAGTGAGTCGCTGGCCCTTTCCCCTTCCTTATCTATAAAATAAAGCGGCTGGATGAGGTGGCTTACGAAATCCTTTCTACATCTATTTTCCAGTGATTAACTGATTTCTAGGGTCCCTTCTAGTTTAAACATTCCCCATTCTGACATCCCCTTCAGTTCCGACAGTCTCTGTTTCATAGTCTTTGACTAAGATTCTAGCCCACTTTCTCCCGAACGCGGCCTTGGTTTGGGGGGGGATGTTTGTACCAACTCTTTTTACTATACCATATTAATAAATCCTCCTTTCTAAAACTTAATTATCTGACTCACTAATTGATATCAACTGATAATCACAAGAAAAAAAATGTTCTAGTAGCATATCTACTTTGTTGGCCACTGGGCTAGGGTCTAGCCTTTAGAATAACAGCACCTAAGCCTGGATTTATAGGTAATCTGAAAACAGTGTGATTCTTATCACATTCCTCCCTTCCCCCTCCTCTGATTCTGCTAAGCATCACTTCCTGTTTCTTATAGGGTTATCTTTGTCTATTCCATCAGGGGCTGAGGCTCAGCCAACTTTTTTCTTGTGATTATAAGTTAATATCAGTCAACCAGATAATTAGCTTTCAGAAAGAGACATTTACTAAGATGGTATAGTAAAAAGAGTTGGTACAAATATCCCCCCAAACCAAGGGCCCACTCTCCTACAAGTACAGGCCGAGTTCAGGAGAAAGTGGGCTAGAACCTTAGTCAAAGACTTTAGAATTGGAAAGAGCCTTAGTGATCTATCTAGTCTAACCTCCTGTAGGGAGCTCAAATGTCTTTTATAATTACATAACTTGATAAAGGCTTATTCAGGCCTATATGGATTTGCATGAAGAATTCTAGGGACAGAAAACTCACTTCTTCCTGAGCTAGCCCATTTCAGCAATAATGTGGAAAGATGAGATTTTAAAATCTTTTGACTCCAAGTAGAATATCATTTCCCTCATACACACTGAAAGTGCAATGACCAGAGTTTTACATTCCTTTGTATCCCCAATGCTTATCAATGGTGCATCGTAAGTACCTAATTCTTCTTTGGCTGACTTAATTGAGCTAGCATCTCATTGACGCTCTTAACTAGCTGTGTGACCTTGAGAAATTTAATGTCTCTGAGCCTGTTTCTTCTTCTATAGATTAAGGAGAATTACCCCCATGGCCTCTAAGATTTCTCTTACACTGTGTGTTCTTTTTTTGCTTACAGGGCATGGAGCTTGGAAGCTGCTATTTTTTCCCCAGCTTTCATTGCCTTCATATTTCCCTTTATCGAAAGGAGACATCAAAGATGCATCCATCAAAGGTCCTAACTGGGAGGGTTTAGTCACGTAAAGAAATGAAATTTTCCTTGATATATTATGAAGACTTAAGAAAGTCTCAAAGGCATCCTCATTCATGAAATTTCCCAGTTGTCACATCTGGAAGCTTGCCAGAGACCTGTCACAACCCACCTTTCACATGAACAAGTGATGAAAGGGGAAAGGACTTTAAATAAAAAAACAATGGCTTTCTGAAGATGTGCTGTGTTGTAGTGTAAACTGCTAGTCACAAAATGAAAGAATTTCTGAGTCAGATGGGATCCCAGAGGTCATCTAATATAATCCTGTACCTGAATCAAAAAACAGGGATCTTCTCTATCAAATCTCCCCCAAATTTCCTTTTAGCTTTTGCTTAACGACCTCTGATAGATGAGAGCTTACTATCTACTCGGGTACATCAGTGACAAAGTAGATAGAGTTCAAGACTTGGAGTCAGCAAGATTTGATATTTAATTTTGCTTCAGACACTTACTAGCTATATGACGCTAGGCAAGTCACTTAAACTTCCTCAGTTTCCTCGTCTGTAGAACGAGGATAATAGGACCTACTTCACTGGGTTATTGTGAGGATTAAATGCAATAATACACTTTGAAAACCTTTAAAAACTACATAAATGTTAGCCATTATTACTGAGGCAAGCAACATCATTGTTGGATATATCTGATTGTAAGGTAGTTATTTCTTGTGCCGAATAGAAGTCTCCCTCCCTGTATCTTTTCCTCACTCTCTGGGATGAATTATAGTGAGTCTAATAACTAACTCTTCTTACTAAGAGCCCTTTGAATATTTAAAGAGCATGTCTACCCTATCTTTGCTCTTTTCTAAGATAAACACTCTCTGCCGCCATTCCTTCAGTGTTTATTTCTCTTCCTGGTAATATGGATTAATTTTCCGGAGACCCAAATGATATGCCTTTGATTTCAAGAAACATAAATAGATTTGTAGAATTTTGGAGTTGGAAGTCCAGTCCCAACCTGAATGAAGTATGAATCTGCCATATATCACCCTTGATAAATGATCAAGTCCCCACTTGAATGTACCCATTAATAGAGAAAGCATAACTTTACATTGCAGCAGCGGATCCAAGAAATGAAGGTCTTTCTGACCTGAGGTCTCTTCTGAGGAGATTTATTAGAAGGTTTTTCTCAGGAGTTGGCAAACCATGGCCCAAGGGCCAAATCCAGCCTTGTATGGCATGGTTTTTACACAGCTAAATACAGTAAAAACTTTATTGAGGCAGCTAGGTGGTGCAGTATATAGAGCACCAGGCTTGGAGGAAGGAAGACCTGAGTTCAAATCTGACCTCAGACCCTATTTACTAGTTGTGTGTCCTTGGGCAAGTCACTTAAATTCTGTTTGCGTCAGTTTCTTCAATTATAAAGTGAGAATGATAATAATACCTACCTCCCAGGGTTGTTGTGAGGATTGAGTGAGATAGGATTTGTAAAGTGCCTGGAACATAGTGACTGGAACATGGCAGGCACTATTAAATGCTACTCCCCCCGCCATCATCATCATTATTTTAAAAGGTAATGAACCATTTTGAGCTTGTGGTCCTTGGATTTGGTCCTCTGCTTGTAGTTTGCTTGACCTTATGAACAGGAAGAGTAAATGGTTACCTTCCTGGGGTGACTTGAAAGATTCCATTCCTGTCCCCAAATTAAAAATAACATCTTCAGTGATGATTGTTCAGAGAAAAATTCATAATCCTAGGACTGTTGGAGGTGGAAGCAATCTTAGAACATAGATTATCAAAGATGAAAGGGGCTTTCGAATATCAGCTTAGAGGGATTTTAGTACACAGAACATTAGAATACAAAACTTAGAACTCAGCTTTTGGGTCTTTTAATATCTCTAATAACATGTATTATTCTTTATTCATTTTTCTCAATTAGACTATGAGCTCCTTGAGTACAAGGACTGATTTTTGCTTTCCCTTGTGTCTCTAGCACTTAGCACAGTGTCTGACGCACAGCAGGCATTTAATAAATGCTTGTTAACTATTACAGACATCTGTATATGTCTTAGATATTCCTCCTAGACTGCCAGCACCATGAGAGCAGGCACTGAATATCCAAACCTTATCTAAATTTAAACCTTCTTTTCCAGCTCCTTGCATAGTGTTGTGTGCATAATAGGTGCTCATTAAGTACTTCCCAAATTTGAATTCAATACAATGTTGGAGCTGGAAGGAACCTTAGGACAGAGAACGTTGGAAGAATAGAACACAAAATGTTAAAGCCTAGAAGGGCTCTTCAACGTTGTTTAAACACAGAAAATAAAGTGTTGGAGCTAGGAGAGCCCTTCAAACATAAAGGAGAATATCAGAATGTAGAACACAGAAGGTTAAAGCTTGAAAAGGATCTTGATTAACATTGCCAACATACCTGTAAAATGTCAGAGCCAGAGGTGACCTTGGAACATAGAAAGTTGAAGCTGAGAGGGACCTGAGGGATAATTTAGGACAATTCCTTCATTTTGTACATGAGGAAACTAAGGCCAAAGAAGGACAGATGACTTGCTCAAGGTCCATAGTACTTGTTTCCAGAAATGGGACCACGGGTGAAGTCATTTAAGTCTTGGTCCAGTATCATTTCCTCTATAAGGTAATGGCATATTTTTATTTCCCCTAAGTTCTCAACTCTCTTATGACTACTGTTCATTCTATCCTAAGATATTTATTGTTTACCTGCTAGGTTTTAACAAAGGGTAGTTAGGGACAGAAAAGAAGCAGAGGGCCTGGTGTCCACGGTTGACTTTCCCATCTAATTGAGGAAAAAAAACCAAGAATAAAAATGCCGTCTAATGTAGAGACCTTTTAACTTTTCAAAGTGGCTTCAAGGATACTAGCCTTTCTAAGAGGCACAGCGGACTGAGAACTGGACCTGGAGTGAGAAACACCTGAGGTTAAATCTGGCCTGGGACACTACTAGCTGTAAAATTGTGGGCAAGTTTCATAACCTCCCTTATCCCCACTTTTCTCATCTGCAAAATGGGAATAGGAATAGCACTAACTTCCAAGGTTGCGTGACATAATATTTGTAAAGCACTTTGCAAACCTTAAAGCACTATATGAATGCTAACCGTTATTATTATAAAACTGCTGAAAACTACATGTAATAGAAATTGCCATTATTTTATAGATTAAAAATAATAAAAAAGGTGGCTCAGAGAGACTAGGCGCCCACAACCAATGAGTGAGTGGAGAACTAGCTGGGATCACTTACTCTTTAGCCCATCCAATGCAAACCCCTCATTTTATAGCTGTAAGTGCATGAGGGCCGGAGATGAACAGTGACTGCCAGCTGGGATCACACATCCAGAAAATAGCAGGACTTAGAATGGGACCCAAGTCTACTGATTTCTCAAGTGCAGGGAACTACATCATTGCCCTCAAGGGCTGAGGATTCTTGCAGGCATATTCAAGAGGGAGGGGGAAGGAAGTTTTGAGAACGGATCCCTTTGTGAGAGGCAGAGTCATAGACAAATATGGCATGACAGAAAGGTCATGATACCTCTGGCCCACCCACCATCACATCTGTGCTTGGAGGATAGTGATGCCATAGGAAGCTTTGGCTCTTTCGCAAAGTATCAGCACTGATAGGAACCTCAGAATGTCATCCCCTTTCCTCCAGATGCAGCCACGCCCTGACTCACACTATGATCTAACCTTCCCCCTAAATTCTCCAGGGAAGAAGATTGCACAATCTCCCTGAGTAAGCTTTTCCACTGTCTCACACCCCAGCTGAAAGGCCCTTCACAAAGGCTGAATTAAACCATTCTCCCTTTGTAGTTGAACTTGATGCTCATGTTGGGGCAATAATTTGATGAATAGAACATTGGCCCTGAAGTCATGAATACAGGGGTTTGAATCTTGCCTCAGGCATTTACCAGCCAAAGGAGTCTCAACTTTCCTGAATCTCTGTTTTTTCATCTATAAAATGAAAACATTCACCTCGATGACCTCCAAGGATCCTTCTACTTCTACATCCAGGATCCTATGTCCCTGTCCTTGCCCCTAGTGAAGACCAGCTCTGCAACCTCAGCCCAATTTTACAGAAACCTAAAGATAAAAGAAAATAGTAATGATAAAGAAAAATTTCATTGCCTCAATTTCATTGGAATTCAAGCAGGAAGGGATAGGGTTAGGGACCTCCCTGGGATTTCATTGAATCAGGAGTAATTTAGTCTAACTCCATCATTTCACAGATGGATATGAAGCAGGTTGGCATAGTGAATAAAGAGTAGAACTTTCTGGAAGACTGGTTGTATTGTTAATGTATTTTTGCTTAATTTGAAGATCTTCCCATCCATTAATAGGCCCCTGTGACCTGCCTGAGTCACATGGAAGCCTAAGTCACATGAAGCCTGTGGTGGGAGAAGCTTGCTGAAAGGGTGGAGCAAGGCAGAGGAAGTTGGTCAGAGCAGTTAGAACAGGAGAGAGAGAGGAAGCAGGCAGCTAACTGTTAGCGTTTGTTTGTGGGAAGGCCCGAGCAGGGGGAAGCTTTGGGCTGGTGGTGCCCCCTGCATTGTTATTGTGTATAGATTTCTTTGTTGCTGTGATGGATTTGGCTTTCTGGCATTTGAATAAATGTTTTGGTTCTGTCTTCCATATGGAGAGTCTGTTATATTTTGCGATTCAGAACTACGCCAGCATATTCATAGCCACCATAGGTGCTGTGAATATCATGTTGGTGATACACTGGTCTCTGATAAGTACTGACTTGGTGAGTCTGAGCAAGGCCCTTAACCTCCCAGTGGCGGAGGCAAAGCTGCAAGTCTATTAATGAGAGAATAGTGGCTAATGAAGCATTTGTTAGGTGACATTCCTCACCTGGTATTTTCTATATTAGTGAAATCATAGGCCAGGTCTAAAAAAACCAAAACCAACCCAAAACAATCAGACAAAATATAAGAGACCAAAAAATATTGAGGCCAAGGAAAGGCAAAAAACTTGTCCAAGGTCATAATCTAGCAGGTAGCAGAGCCAGGATTTGAAACTAAGGCCTTTGGCCTCAAAACCAGGGTTTGGTTTTTTTTTTTCCCCTCCCTTATACCATGCTGCTTATTCTTTTCATATATATTACCTTATAGCCTTATTTTAATTCATTTCAATAACATTTTTTGTTGAGAGGCAGGATGGTTTAGTGGGTAGAGAGCCAGCCTATGAGTCAGGAAGACTTCGGTTCAAGTTTTATTTCCCACACAAACTGGCTGTGTGATTCTGGACAAATCACCGAAGCTTTCAGTGCTCCCAGTCAACTTTCTAAGTTATAGATTGGAAAGCATGTGCAGTTCTACAATGGTAGAGAGAGTTTCCTACCTTAATAATATTACAGGTCTAGAAAAAAATAAACAAAGCAAGACCTTAATATTTATTAAGTAGCTCCTGTGCTGAGTAAAGGTCATTTTACCCAACTCCCTCACTTTCTAGATGAGAAACACTATGTGAAATTGCCTAAGATGATACAGACACTAAGGATTTGAACCTACACTTTTTGACTCCCCTCCCAACCTTGTCTTCTAGTATTGTTTCCATTATACTAGGTGACCTATACTCTTAGGATCATAGGTTTTAGAGTTGGAAGGAGTCTAAGGGGCCATCAAGTCCAACCATTCCATTTTACAGATGAGGAAACTGAGCCAGAGAAGTCACAAAGCTACTGACTGTGATTGAATTTGAGTTCAGGTCTTGCTTTTTAAATTTTTTTTTGGAGGGAAGAAGGCAGGGCAATTGGGGTTAAGTGACTTGCCCAAGGTCACACAGCTAGTAAATGTGTCAAGTGTCTGAGATCAGATTTGAACTCAGGTCCTCCTGACTCCAGAGCCAGTGCTCTACTCACTGTGTCACCCAGCTGCCCCAGGTTCAGGTCTTTCTAACTCAAAAAGCAGGGCTCTATCCACTGTACCACCTTTCCAACATCATTCCTTATATATCACTTCACAAAATCATTTCAGTTCATTGTAATTCAGCTCAGTTGAATTTAACAAATATTTATTAATTCCTACTGAATGCAAAGCCATCTGGTAGGCTCCTAGAATCATAGAGTTAGAAGGGAACTTAAAAAGCTTTCCCCCTCACATTTGATCCTTGCAACATTCTTGGAAGATAAGCAGAGTGATAATTATTATCTCTTTTAAGAGATTATAAAACTAACGCCCAGGGAAGCAAGTTGATTTGTCCAAAGTCAAATAGGAATTGGTGACAAAGAAAAGACTCAGATTCCCAAAGCACCAAAGTGCCCACTTGAGATCTGTCAGTCACTCAACAAGCATCGATTAAAAGTGCTTAATAAGTCTCAGGCACTCTGCTTTATTAGCATCTCTTGATGTCTATAAATTGTGATACATTTGCAGATCTATACTGTTAGAGGGAGTTTCCCTCCCTTTCGTCCAGACAGAAGAACACACTGCAATATTTGAACATCTCCTGTGCTCCAAACGCTCTGCTGGGCTCGTAGAATTTCAGAGAGACTTGGAAGGGAACATTTGTCCACTTGCCCTTGCTCAGATACATGGTTCGATATGGGCATTTTTCAAGGCCCCGTGGGAAGCAGAGATAGCTACCCTTCCCAGTTCCCTTTATTATATATTCCAGAGATATGGAGAAAAGAAAGATCAAGAACTGGAAAGAGCACTAGAATGGAAGAAGCTCTAGACCTGGGGTTAGAACACTCAAATTCAAGTTCTAGCCTGCAGGGCTATGTGACCCCAATTGGGCAAGTCACTTATTTCATTCTTTTAATGATTACAGTCCTGCTTCACACTATTGAATGATGTTGAGCTGGTTTAAAGGGGTACGTAAAACAGGAAGGGTGTTGGATTAGAGTCCTTGATTGGACACTGACTAGATATTTGTTGATGGGTGGGCCATGTAATCTCTCTGACTCATAGTATCTCATTTCTAAAATGGGGTCATTACATTTATATTCTGTTTCATAGAGTTGTTATGAGGATCTTGGCTCTAGGAATTGGAGGTATTAATATTATTAATAATATAGACCCTATCCTGTCCCTTTCTCATAAATAATTTCTCCTAAATAGAACTAACTATGCTTTCCAAATTAAAGAGGAAGTTGAGCCAAATTATCTTATTAATCACTTGATGTACGTTGATGACATCAGGCTCTATGGTTCCCCTGAAAGAGATATACTAAACAGCTCTTTCATTTTGTGAAATTTTTCTTCAGTGATATAAAAATGCTATTTGGATTTAATCAGAGTAAAATTCTTAACATACACCAAGGAAAAAGAGAGAGATTGTTAATCAATAAACATTTATTAAGAACTTACTATGTGCCAAGTACTGTGATAAGTACTGGGATCACAAAGAAAAGTAAAAGACAGCCCCTGATCTAAAGAAGCTCAGAGTCTAATGGAGGAGACAAAATGCAAAAAAAAGATGTGCAAATAAGCTAAATTCAGGAAAATATTGATTTGAAATAATTGGTAGGGAAGACACCATATTTAAGGGGGATGACAAAAGGCTTCTTACAGAAGGTGGGATTTTAGCTGACACTTGAAAGAAGTCAGGGAAGCCAGCAGGTGGAGATGAGGAAGGAGAGAATTCCAGGCACAGTGGACTTCAGACTTGAATCTGGAGTTTAGGTTGAAACAATGGAAAGACCCAGAAACCATAAAGATAACAAAGAAAAGACTGATATCAAAAAAGAACTTTAAGAGACTTAGTGGCATTTTGAAATCAAAGCTGAACTGGAAGAATACTCTAAAAGCAATTAATGCCTATGCCATACAATATATCTTTGGTATCATAAAATAGATCATAACAGATTTGAAAAGTATCCTAACAAAAACCTGTACAATATTAAGAAACACAAGGCTCATTATTCTAAAGGAGTTATTGAAATATTGAGACTTGCATGTTAGGAGGGGGAAGATTAAATATATATATTCTTAGAGTACTTGATAAATGGGTCAGAAGCCTACAGAAATATTTTTGGAACAAGATGTTACTTTCTTAAGCATATGACATTGGATTTATCAAAGGTAACCAAAAGAGTTTGAAATCGATGAAATACCTAAGATCCAAGAATGGAATCAAAAGGTCCCCCTGAGTGCCTTTCAAATGAACTCAGTCAATATTATGCCCATTAAAAAAAACAACAACACTGGACAAATGGTTGAGGCATTAGACGGTTAGTCAATAAATATTTATTAAGTCCAAACTATGTGCCAGGCACTGTGCTAAGTACTGGTTATAAAACAAAACAAAACAAAACCACCCTCCCACACCCCACATCAGTCTCTGCCCTCAATAAGCTTACAATCTAATGGGGGAGACGAGCAAACAAATATGTACAAACAAGCATTATATAGGATGAAAAAATACTCTAAAAGGAGAAGGCACTAGAATTAAAAAAGATTGGGAAAGGGTTCCTGTAGAAAATGAGATTTTAGTGGGGACTTAAAGGAAGCCAGAGAAGCCAGAGGCACAGATGAGGAGGGAGAGCATGCTAGGCAATGTCACTGTATAAAAGTGTACTAGCAGGGAGTACTATCTAAGAAGATTGGAGGGATAGGAAGGGGCTAAGTTAGGAAAGACTTTGGTGGCTAAATAGACCATTTTGTCTTTGCTCCTGGAGGCAACAGGAAGCAACTGGAGGAGTTTATTTGAAGAGCTGGAGTGTGTGTGTGTTTGTGTGTGCTTGCACTCTCTTGTACGTGTGTGTGTGTGTGTGTGAGAGAGAGAGAGAGAGAGAGTGTGCGTGTGTGTGTGTGTGTGTGTGTGTGTGTGTGTGAGAGAGAGAGAGAGAGAGAGAGAGAGAGAGAGAGAGAGAGAGAGAGAGAAAGAGAATTGGATCTTCATTTTAGGAAAATCACTTTTGTGGCTAAATGGAGGATAAATTGGAGGGGGTAAAGACTTGAGGTAGCCAGATCCACCAGTAGACTACTGCAATACTCTAGGCATGAGGTGATGAGGACCTGTACTAGAGTGGTGGCAGTGTCAGAGAAGAGAAAATGTTGTGTTTCAGACATGATGCAAAAGTCAAATTGGCAGACCTTGATGACAGCTTGAATATGGGTGGGGGGAGGAATTGGAAGATAGTAAGGAATCTAGGATGACTCCTAGGATATGAGCCTGGGGAACTGGGAGGATGGAAGTGACATCAATAGGTTTAGAGAAGGTAGGAACTGGGGGAAGATTTAGGGAAAAAGATAATGAGTTTGATTTTGGAAATGATGAGTTTAAGATGTCTACTGGACATGCAGTTCAAGACATGTGAAAGGCAGCTGAAGATGTAAAGTTAGAATTCAGCAGAGAGGTTAGGGCAGAATGGATACATTTGGGAATCATCAGCATAGCACTGGAATTTAAAGTCATGGGAGCTGGTGAGATCACCAAGTGAAGTTGTATAGAGGGAGAAGAGAAAAGAGCTCAGGACAGAATCCTTTGTGGGACACCTATGGTTAGAGGGCATGATCTGGATGAGGAGCAAGTACAGGTGACTGAGAAGGGGCAATCAGATTTATAGGAGAACCAGGAGAGAGTGTTGTCTGAAAATCTAGAGAGGAGAGTGTCAGAAGGGGGGGGTTATCAACAGTGCCAAAGACTACAGAGAGGTCAAGGAGAATGAGGTCTGAGAAAAGGCCACTGGGTCTGGCAATGGAGGGAACATTGGTAACTTCGGAGAGAGCATTTTCAGTGGAATGATGCAGTCAGAAGCCAGATTGTGAGGGGTTAAGAAGAGAGTCAAAGGAGAAAAAATGGAGGCACCTATTATAGATAGTCTTGACTAGGTGTTTAGCTACAAAGGGCAGAAGAGCAATAGGATGACAGTTAGCAGGAATGGAAGGATCAAGGGGGATATTTTTTAGCATAAGGTGACACAGATATGTTTGTAGGGAATGAGTCAGTAGACAGGGAGAGACTGAATATAAAGGATGGGGGGGATAATAATGAGAACAAGCTATTGAAGAAGATGGGATGGAATGGGATTGCTGGCTCAGGGTTAGCTTTGGTAAGGAGAAAGACCACCTCTTCACATGAGATAGGGGTGAAGGAAGAGATTGCAGCCAAAGCCATATGAATGACAGGAGATGAGAAAGAGGGAAGAAGAGGAAATTCATGTAAATGGCCTCTTTTTCTGCAAAATATGAGATGAGGTTCTCAGCTGAGAGAGTAGGGGGAGGGGGGAGCATAGAAGATTTGAGGAGGGATGACAAGATTTAGAAGAGCTGCTATGAAAAATGGGATGGTGAGTTGATGAAGGAGATACAATAGGATTGGCTAGTAGCAGTGAGGGCCCAGTTGAAGGTATGTCACATAAATTTATAGTAGACCCAATCAGAATGCTACATGATTTTCTCCACCTTTACTTAGCAGCAAATGGGTAGGAGCAAAGTCAACAGATAGTTCTACGATCCAAGGCTGTGGCTTGGCAGGGAGCAATCAGTGATATGATAAAAGGGCTTTCAGATTACTTTGTAGAGACTGAGAAATTTAAGATGGCGATTCAGGACCCAGTCAGTGCTCTCTGAAATTGTGGGAGCCTAGATTTAGTGATTAACGTAGATTATATGAGAAAACAACAGAAACTACGTAGCATGTCATTACAGGTTGTAAAAAAAAATACGGTGGCTAGAATTACACAACCAAAACTCATTAGTTGTCATGGACTAACATGACAAATCCCCATACTACAGATATATACCTCAAAATATCCTGAAGTATTCAACTAGACCATTTTCATAGTCAAAACTTGCCTGCAATCATCTGTATTTAGTATTGATCCATAAAAACTTAAGAACCACATTTTAAAGACGTGTTTCCATACTAAATACTCATAATCTCTAAGATACATGAAGTGAAAGGCATACAAAATCCATGTAAAAAACCTAGCAGTGGAGATCAAAATATTGCGGGAGCAAGATGAAGCACATATTATTCCCTGCCATTTCGTATTATTCCCTACATATTATTGTCTGCTACTAGAGTTGTACCAAGGATACTTTCAGGGAATCTACAGAAGATGAGTTTGCAACCTAACACTTCTATTAAATTGTAAAAATAGCATTCATTCAATGTACTGGGGCAACAGGCTTTAGAACGTTACATAAAGAAGAATAATAGAGAGATACTGACTTGTTCTAGTATCATTTCTATCTGAAATCCATTGAGAAAGCTAGCAAGAGTGAGAGAATCATAATCATAATTACTATTGTATAAGTGGACCCCAAATCAGGACAAATGCCAACTGGTCTTTTGCTATATCCCCTCATCTGTCCAGTGTCGTGTGCAGAGCAACATTGCTTAGAATATTTCTTTCTCTAAACTGTGTTCCAAAGACCATATATAGTTCTTGCCTTCAAGGAGCTTACAGTCTAGGAGGAAAAAGGAAAAATCAATGGAAGGAGAACCCCAAATTCTTATCTTATGAAGTTAGTGACAATGAATAGGCCATCATGGCCCATATCCTATTCTATTTCAATGTCTACTCTCCTCACTCCTCCAATTTAAGCCCCTCTGTTTTCATTCTATCTTCTGTCTGCTTACCATATCTTATTCTTGGATGGTCCTGGATTGACCTTCCATGCTTTCCTATTTTATAAAGATCTCTCTTTATTTCTCTACTCCCATTTGCCCATTTAAATGCATTCTCCTTCTCCTCTTCCATTCCCAATCCAATATAGACTCACTTTATTAATCTGTCTTCTTGAAAAGACTGGGGTAAAATATCTTTGGGTATGAATGACTGATGGTAGCTTAATGTGTTCTCTCTTTCTCTGAGGGATATTTTTATTTTATCAAGGGATGTCATATGTTTTGACCCAAAAGAATAGCTTTCCCTAATTCTAGAATTTCTATCAGTGAGGCAGACCAATAGAGAAGAAATTTGGGTCTAGAGGACAGCAAAATTTTGTGGTAGAAAGAGCCTTGGATTTTATGTCAGAATATCTGAATTCAAGTGCTGGTTTTGCTATATATAACATAACAGGTAAATCATATAATATCTCTGGGCCTCAATCTCATCGTCTATAAAATGGGAATATTGAAGTAGATTATATTTAGGGTCTGTAACACCCCTAATTCTATAGTAACATGTACCATTCTATAGTAGGCTCTCTTCTCATTTCCCTTTGAGTCACCTTCTGCAGTCTTCACTCATTTGGACCGGCAGTCAGGAAGCCTAGTTTCTAGTTCTCAATCTGACTCTAACTGTGTGATCCTGGGCAAGTCACTTCACTCTTAGACTCAGTTTCCTCCTCTGTTTTGCAGAAGGGATCAGACTAGATGGTCCCTCCTGTCTCCAACATTGTACAATTCTATGATGCTCCTTGCAAGGCCCTATCCCCACCACTGTAGTGGATGGCATAATACATTAACACACTTCATCACCTGTGATTACTCACGTTGACTACATCAGTTGAGCTGCTGATGGGAGTGGAAGAAAAGACTATTTCCCCACCCCTACTTACCTAAAAGTAGATAAGACACGACTTTTGTCTTCCAGGAACCTATACTATAAGGTTGTCCCTGCTTAGAGGAGATAACCCTCATACTCCTCTTGATGCATATTCACTCATTTCTCTCTCCTATCTTTGTATCCCCAGCACCCAGCACAGTGCCCGACATACAGTAGGTGTTTAATAAATGCTTGTTGATTGGTCCGATCTCCTACTGCTTTACACACTGATCCAGCAGAGGCCAATTTCTTGACATTGGACATAGCTCTGGACATCTCTCAGTTTCATTCTAGTCTATTTCTTTCTGCAGTTTTACCATATGTCTCAGTTTCCTGCCCTCTTTTAAACTAGATTAGCTCCAAGGGGGGAAAATCTACATTTTGCAAATAGAGAACAAGATTCCTTAGTCTCCATCATGAAAATAAATGTTTTCTATCCCACTATCTTCAAAGGCTGTCTTTCTCTCTGCCCCCGCCCCCTTCCTTTTTATCTGCCTTTCCTCCATGCTTTGATATCTGTCACTTCTTAGCACCTTTGTTCCCAAATGGTGAATGTGCAGCTGTCTTTGAAGCTGACATCAGTGCCAGTCCCTCTGCAGAACACAGAGGGAGTCTGGAGTTAT
Organism: Trichosurus vulpecula; assembly: GCF_011100635.1. Classification (NCBI taxonomy): domain Eukaryota; kingdom Metazoa; phylum Chordata; class Mammalia; order Diprotodontia; family Phalangeridae; genus Trichosurus; species Trichosurus vulpecula. Next base: position 115,674,815 of record NC_050574.1, on the reverse strand, counting down.
GGAGCTGCCGGCAATTACCTCTCCTTATAGATTGAACAGCCTTGGCCGGGTGACATGCCCAGTAACGTGTTCAACATCTGACGGGCCAAATCTTCCTCTGTTAGCAGTAAGGACCTCGGTAGCATCCGTACAGTGAAAAATCATGTTTGTATCTCTTCCTGCAAAGCTGGAGTCACGATTCCAGCTTCCAACGTGGAAGACAGTTCTAAAGGCATACCAACAATGGCATGTGTCTTGGCTGGGAACCCCGCTGCCACTTTTTGCCAGGCCAGCAAGCTGGGGCTTCACTAATGCAAGTACTGGATCTGCAGTCAGGGTTACTGGGTCTCCATAGGCATGTTCCTCTACTGTCAGAGTTCAAATGTATTCCTTGATTCTGAAGTAAAGGACTATCAGAACCTCCTAATTCTCCTGAATCCCTTTATTTGTGTTGTCATTTTAGGTCTATGACTGAAGGATCTGTGGCTAGACAATACTCCAAGGGGAAATACTCTGAGAGTCTGAGAAGGCTGCCATCTCAACAGGTACCCACAGTGTGACATGGTGGGGCAGCTTAGGTGGTTCAGTGGATAGAGAATCAGGCTTGGGGTCAGGAAGATATGAGTTCAAATGTGACCTCAGACACTTACTTGCTATGTGACCCTGGGCAAGTCACTTAACCCCTATTTGCCTCAGGTCTTCATCTGTAAAATGAGGATGCACTGGAGAAGGAAATGGTGAACTGCTCTAATATCTTTGCTAAGAAAATCCCACAGACAAAAGTCCATAGGATCTCATAGCGTTGGATGTGACTAATGACTGAACAAAAAGAAGTGTGAAAAAGTTAAGGCAATTATCTTAGGTCATCATTACAAAAAGCAGAGAGCCCAGGATGACTGAGTTGATGGTTCCACTGCACTCTACTCTGACTCAGTGACTTCTGGAGTGTTGCATTAAATTTTGCATTTTAATCAACAAGCATTTATTAAGCATAATATTAAATATGTGCCAGGCACTGTGCTAAGGATGGGAATATAAACAGAAGCAGAAAGACAGTCCCTGCCCTTATTACATTCGAATGGGGGAAGACAACATTTAAGAGAGAGCTGAACAGGGGGAGGTGTGAAGGTACTGAGAAAACCCTGTGGAGAGGAGTCAGCAGTAGTGTGGCTGTCCTGGGTCTCCTCCTTACACTGGAGGCTCTGGGAGGAATCAGCTAAGCAGAGGGAGAGGCCTCAGGGGCAGAGAAGGAGTCTTGGGGTGGAGGGGGCTTTTAGGGTGAAGAGGCTTCTATGGCATGGAAGAGAACATCCTCAGGAGCTAAGTCAGCCTGGAGATAAATGATTTTAGGAAGGATGATGACAAACTGGAATAAATCCAGAGGAGGGAAACTGGGATGTTAAAGTACATGAGAATATGCTGTGGGAGGAGGATCAGTTTAAGGGACTAGAGATATTTATTCCAGAAAAGAAAAAGAAGACAATGTTGGGGCATGTTTGCTGCAGTCAGGTATTTGAAGGTGGAAGAGGGCCAGCAGTGTGCTGGTTAATGTTTAATAACTGGCTCTCTGAAAAGAAAATGTGGGCATGACACATTTTTACATTTAGTCTGAATTATTAATATTTTCTCAATTACTTTCTTAAGTCTAGACAACCAATAAAATAATAAATCAAGCCCTGATTTGTAGCGTTTGCTGATTTCCTAGGCATAAATGCTTACACTGAAAATTTAACGATCAGCTCCAGCATACCCTTGAAGAGGGCTGGGGTATATTTTGCCAAACTGAAGGGGGAAAAACTGCAAGGATTGGATAGAAACCGTAAAAAGGTATATTTAGGGTTGAGCTAAGGGGAAAAAAAACATTAGCACAATTAGAATTCTCCCAAAGAGGAATGGGCTGACTTGGGAGGGAGTAGTTACCAATCCCCAGAAATCTTCACACTGAGGCCAGGTGACCATCCATTTGTCACAAGTGTTGTAGAGGCATTTCTCATTCATAGTATAGATTTAAAGTGGGGAGGAGTCTCTGAGGTCATCTAATCCAACCCCCTTAGAAAACTGAGGCTTAAAGAGACTAAAAGATGTTCAAAGTCACATAGGTAGCAAGGGGCAGAATTGGGATTTGAACCCAAATATTTTCACCATATCATGGTATCTTTGTGTAGGATAGGTTGGTCTAAAGCTCCTCTTAGCTTGCTTCCAAATCTGGCACTCTGTGATTCTGTCATAATGGCTTGTGCAGAGATCCGGCCTCCTCTGTGACTGATCTCTATGACTTCTCATTTTCAATCAGAGATGCATGCAAGGATTTTGTAAAATGGAGTAAAGTAATATTTGTACAGCCTTCCTCCCAGGGCTGGTGTGAGGAAAGGGCTCTGTAAATCCTGATGCAGCACAGAAATGGTCGTTACCATTCTAAGGAAGACTATGATGACAGTGGTGTGGCAATGTTTGGCTATTTTCTGCTAGTGGTACCTCTCATACTAAATGCTTAGTGACCTTGGTCCTGCAAAGTTAAGGAAAAGCAACAACAGAGTCAAGAAATTTAATAGTGGCCCTTCTGGTCTAGAGCGCATAAGCCTCTGGTTTAGACATTTCGCTTAGTTTTTTACAGAAGCAGGGGACTTTGGGAGAGGGATTCTGATTTCTCCATTGGATGGGGACCTGATTCTAAGGAAATTTTGTTGAGTCTGGATATGGAGAAATAACACATTTATTCAAATAATTTAACAGAAAACCCCACAACTTCAATTGAGTTTATAGTTGATATATATGTATATGTATGTATATGTATATGTATATACATATATACATACATATATATCTATATCTATATCTATCTATCTATCTACCTATCTATCTATCTATATATATATATATATATCTATATCTATATATATATATGGTTAACTATTTCCCCAGTAGACTGAAAGCTCTTCAAATTTGAAGTCTTGAAGGGAAAGATACCAAAGGTTAAATTTAAAACATAAAATCTTATAGAAGTGAATGTTGAAAACAAAAAATAAATAAATAAGTTTTTTTAAAAGAAAGATACCAAAGTTTACAAAGATAATGAGTGCCTTGTCGGGTTTTTGAGAGTTGAAGTTTATGGGCACCATATTCTGATATTAATAAAATAGAGAGACTCCAAAGAAGGGCAGTAAGGAAGATTAAAAGTCTCAAGATCATACCATAATGTGAGTATTAAGAAAGAATGTGGGTCTGAGCTTGGAAAAGAGAAGACATAGGGAAGCATGAGAGCTTTTTTAAAATATGAAGGACTGGCTATCATGTGGAAGAAATATTATACTTGTTCTGTTTATATTCATTTTGTGTGTATGTTGTGTAGATGTATATACATACATATATGTATATATGTGTATATGTATATTAATATATATGTAAACATACTAGAGAGTAAATGTCTGTCCTGAGTTCCTCACCCTTTCCACCAAAAAAGAGTCATAATAACTCTCATTCAACTTTCCTCAGAGGGTTATTGTATGTGTATGTATATATGTACGTAAGTATATGTATACATATATACATATACACACACATATGTGTAAATAGATCTGTGTGCACATATATTGTTTCCCCATTAGAATGTAAACTCCATGAGGGCAGGAGCTATTTCACTTTTGTCTCTTCCTCCTTCTTCCCTAGCACTTAGCGTGTATTTGCACATAGTAAATGCTTAATAAATACTTGGAGTAATCAATTACTCACTTGTTCCTAGAGGTCAAAATAAGGAGCAATGGATGAAGGTTATAAAGTGATGAATTTATACTTATTGTTAGGGGGAAAAAGAAAGAAACTTCCTAACAATTCATGTTATCCATAATGCAGAATGGCTACCTTTAAGAAGCAGTGGGTTCCTCCTCAATCAAATGCCACAAGACTGCTTGGTGAGGGTGTTGCAGAGGGCACTGTTGCTCAGGTTTTCCATTGGCTGAGATGTGGACTTTGAGGTCCCTTCTGTTGTTAGAATTCTCTGATCTCTTTTGAAACACACAATGACCCTCTGAAGACAGTTGTATAAGGTTACTGTGACCGTTTTCTAGTTGGGTGGAGAACTGAAGCCAGAAGGGTACCCTCTGGTATAAATTTCCTTCATTCCTGCCTTCTTGTTTTTGTGTGAGTTGCTTTCAGCAAACATTCCCTCACTTTATTTACCAGATCTATTGGATAGCTCTAACCGCTTATCCTAGATATCTTCAATATTACATGTCCCAAACAGAACTCATTCACTTTCCTCCCAAATTCTTCCTTCTTCTGAACTGGGCTCCACCATCCTCCCAGTCACCCAGGCTAGAAACCTAAGTGTCATCTTCAACTCCTAACTCTCTCTTACCCACCATATCTAATCTGTTGTCCAGACCTGCTCTTTTTACCTAGTCCTAACTCCCTCACCTCTCCCCTGACACTGCACTATCTGGATGCAGGCCTTCATTATCTCGTTCCTACATTACTGCAATAGCCTTTTGGGTAGCCTCCCTGCCACAAAGATCTCCCCACTCCAGTCCATCTTCACTCAGCTATCAATCTGATGGCTCTGGAGGAGAGAGTGAGGCTGATCATTTTGTGCAGCTCTGCCATACTCATATCCACTTCATACACAAGTCAAGATATCACCCTTGTGATGTCCTTGGGCCTCTTCAAGAATGAAGGGCAGACAACAACAAGGACTCTGAGTGGAGTCTACAAAGAGAAGGATTTCCAGAGCAGGTGTTGTGGATTAAACCTTGTCAGACATATTTCTTAAATGTGTGCCTCACTACAATTATAGAGGTCTAAATCTAAGCTTACTCCTGAAATGGAGACTCTATTTGTATGAAGGAGTAAACTAGATTCTTAGGAGAACATTTTGTATTAACCATGTTTACCTTGTTATCTGAGGGTAGTAGTCACTGCCCTCTGGGGGCCCAACCTGCCAATTTGAGCAGAAGTTAGGGAATGCTCTTCTCTTCTCCTCCTCCTTCTTCTCCTTCTCCTTCTTCTCCTTCTCCTTCTTCTCCTTCTCCTTCTTCTCCTTCTTCTTCTTCTCCTTCTCCTTCTTCTTCTCCTTCTCCTTCTCCTCCTCCTCCTCCTCCTCTTCCTCCTTCTCTTCCTCCTTCTTCTTCTTCCTCCTCCTCTTCTTCTTCTTCTTTTCTCTCTTCTTCTTCTTCTTCTTCCTTCCTTCCTTCCTTCCTTCCCTCTTCTCTCTTCTTTTTCTTCTTCTTCTTCTCCATCTCCTTTTCCTTCTCCTCCTTCCTCTCCTTCCTCTCTTTTTCCCCCAAAGTTGGGGCAATTTAATTTTTGTCCTGCATTGTTTTTCATTGTTTTGATTTCTTGAAATGTAGTTGTGAAGACACAGGCTTTTAAAAGCACATTGTGTTCTTAAATGGAGCTACTAGATTCTACCTTAAGACCCAAATCACTCAGGCTTTCACCAAATGGTCAATAACAGCCTTAACCTAAGCCTCCATGGCTCATTGTTTAGTCTTGATGGCTCAGAATGAGTATAAATAGCAAGTGTTTTCTGTTTTGGCCAGAAACTCAGAGATTCTTCTCTTCCCGCATTGATATATTTGTGATGGCAAATTGAGCTATCTTCCATCTCAACTCTTACCCAACTCTTACTCACTGAATGGGCATGGCCTCAGACAAACTGAGATCTGGGGAGGACCTTAATTTAGAAAGGCCAAAGTTACCACAGCGTCCTGGGCCATCACCAATCAAACTGATCTTTCTAAAGCTTAGGTCTGACCATATCACCCCCCTGTACCACCCTATTATCTCTAGGATCAAATACGACATCTGCTGCTTGACTTTTAAAGTCCCTCCTAACCTAGCCCTTTCATACCTTTCTAGTCTTCTTATACAATATTCCTCTGTACTTACTCTGAGATCCAGTGACACCGGCCTCCTTGCTGTTCCTTAAACAACACAATCCATCTCCTGACTCCAGGCATTTTCACTGGATGTCCTCCATGCCTGTAACTCTCTCCTTCCTCAACTCTGCCTCCTGGCTTCCTTCAAATCTTAGCTTCTATAAAAAGCCTTTCTCGAGCTTTCATAATCATAGCACTCTTCCCTCTGTTGATTATCCCCAACTTATCCTGTCTATATCTTGCCTATATATAGTTGTTTAAATGTTGTCTCCCCAATCAGACCATGACTCCTCAAGATCAGGGACAGTCTTGTACCTTTCTTTATGCCTCCAGTGCTTAGCAAAGTCCCTGAGACATAGTTGGTACCTAATAAATGCTTACCGAATGACTGATTCTATCCTTTTGGGTGACCAGGTGGATTACCCCTAAAATTCATAAGTTCTTTAATGCTTATATATTATCATACCTGCTAAGTATTAAAGCCCTAAAGAGATTAGAGGTGAAGCATGCATGGAGACAGGGAAGAACTTTTCCATATGAGGTTTGATGAGATAATTTCTTTGCTAAGATTAGATGATTCTAAGAGTCACAACTTGGAAGATTCTAGAGTCTAAGATTCTTGGAGTATAAAATTAGAAGATGTTTGTTTCTAATGTAATAGGGATGTATCAAGTACCTATAACGGAGTTCTCCAGAGTAGTTCCAAGTGCCTGCAATGACAAAAGTAAAGCATCTGTACCGAGAGTCTGAATCCTGGAGAATTTTCATGTGGATATGGGGATTGGGTCAGGAAACATCTATTCAGAAATGAGAAGAGGAAGTTGCTTAGAAAGAAAATGTAGAGGCAAAATAGGATTTCTGAAGTAGTAGGAGACAGCAGAGATGGATAGAAAAGCTGAGTTCTGCAGATAAGAGTAGAGATAGGGAAGTGGGAGCTTGTGGCACTCCACAAGAACCTACAAGTCCTGGTAGAATCTTGATGACTCTGGAGACAAGCCAAGACACTTCAGCATATTGTAGCCTAGTCGAAGAGACTATTGCAGAACTCTGTGAGACAGATGACCCAGAATCCTCAGCTTTTACAATAAGGCTATAAGTTCGAAAGTGGCCATAGCCCTTTCTTATTTTACTATGGGAAGTTAGTGGGGATTAAGTAGTATTAAAGTATATCCCAGCCTGTTCCACGCCCCACCCCCTGGAGATTTAAGTGAGTCCCATTCATTTGTATATGGAACAGAGAGTGAGTCTACTATTCTACTCTTGTTTATCTCCTGTTATTCATACTGATTTTGTGTCTTAATTAAATGCTTCTGATATTGGATTTGTGGCTTACAATGTCCTATAAATAGAGGGTATTGCATTGGTAGAGGCTCAGGCCATGCTATGCAAAATTTATTAACCGACATTATCCACAGTGAACCTAGAAAAAGTAGAGAGAGTCTCCTGGGTCAGATACCTCAGCATTTCTAGGGGCCCAGGTTTATACAATTCTATGAGAAATTCTATGGATTTAGGACCATCCTAGTCTAAGAATGTAAGATTATGATTTTAAGGAATCTGATTTTATTTTGTGAGTCTAAGATTTTAGGGATCTTAGATGCTGAGTATAATATTCTGTGGTTTCAGGGTTCTAAGAGCCTGCAATTCTAAGAATTACACTTGTCCTGACCAACCAGAGTCACTGGGCATGTCAACGCATAGTTCTGAAAGCTCAAGATTTTCCTTGAACTTTGCCATACACTGCCATTGCAACATTTCCAATTCCAAAGTGACAAACACACTAGTATAGTATAAGTCCTGTAATAGGGATGGAATTACAACTATGGACTGTATTTGTGCAATGCAAAACTGACCAAACTGAAAAGTTTGACCAGTCAGCTCCGATGCTTTTGTGTATTAATGAGGATGCAAATGAACCTAGTGGGAGAAAATTACAGAAATAGTTCATGTGACACTCTCATCACCTGAATTATCATAACACCTGGGATGTTCATTATTTAGGCCTTTTGCTTCTTCTTCTTCCTCTCATGTAAGGCCTTTTTCATGTTTATTGACATTTTTAGGTCCAGTGTATATAGTATGGGGTTGATAAATTTTACTGTGCTTTCCCATCTGCTTTGAGAGTCATCTTCTTTTCTGGTAAATTTAAATTATCTGTTAAAGATGGTGCATGTTTGTAGAGGGGGTGGAGGTGAGGTGAATTAGAACCACACTGTCACTGGGCTTTATCTTTTAACTGTCCTCCTACCAGTCTTGCAAGTATGGCTGTTTCCTCTTAGTAGATGAGGAAACTGAGGATCAGAGATGTCAAGTGACTTGGAAACGGTCAGAAAGTTAATGTATTAGAATAGTCTGAGTTGTCTGTGGCCAATTGTCATTAATGGCCTTTGTACCCTAGACATCCAACCACCTTGGATTGCCTCGTATTGCCAATGCATGATATATTCTATAATTTATATATATGTATATGGGCATATACATATATATGTGTATATATTTCTATTTATATATATTTATTTCTGTATCCTTGTTTCCAACATACAGTAGACAATGTTTGCTGAATGAATGAGTGGAGACTCAGGCCTCAAGAAGTATTGAGACATGTACATAAAGGAGATCTGCAGAGGATCAGGAAAGGCTTCAGGAATGCAATCGGCTTCTGCGTTGTAGCGAGAAGAGGAAGGTTTTGGAGTCAGAGGATGGCTGTGTTTAAATCCTACCTCGGCAATTTAAATAATTGGCTCCCCTGAATGACCTTGCAAGTTGCAATCTCTCTGGATCTTGTTTTCCTAATTTATAAAATGAGAGAATTGATTGGATGATTTGTAAAGTTCTTTTGAGATGAAAGATCATAAAAGATCACATGAGTCTTGAAGATCTTAACAGACAGAGATGAGGAAGGAGGATCTTCGAAGCAAGGGTCACAGCTTGTACAAATACACCGAGGAAGGAAAGAACACGCTGATATCAGGGAACCACTGGTTCAATTTGACCGCAAATAGTACTACTTCAGCCAAAAGCTTTAACCAGGTTGTACATAGTCCTGAACACAACCCTATTTTTTCACCTTTGCTTTTGTGCATGCTGTTCCTTAAACCTGAATTGAATTATAGGACTTTTTTTATCTAGGTGGGATTTTAAAGACTAGGCATCTGACCTACTCATTCTAAAAAAGAAGAAACTTAGACCAAGGTGGTGTTGCCCAAGGTCTTATTCATGGCCACATAGGCAGGAAGTAGAAGAAACAGGATTTGAATTCATGTCCTCTGAATATCAGCAGTCTTTGTAGTATACAATGGTTCTTTAATGGGACAGCTAAGTGGCACAATGGATAAAGCCCTGGGCTTGGAACCAGGAAGACTCATCTTCCTAAGTTCAAATCCGGCCTCCAATACTTACTAGCTGTGTGACCCTGGGAAAGTCACTTAACCCTTTTTGCCTCAGTTTCCTCATCTGTATAATGAGTTGGAGAAGGAAATGGCAAACCACTCCAGTATCTTTGCCAAGAAAACCCCAAATGGGGTCATGTAGAGTCAGACATGACTGAAACAACTCAACAACAAAGGACCTCAAAAGTCAAAGAGGGAATGGAAGGCATTCCAGGAATAGGCAACAACATAAGCAAAAGGATGGAGGCAGTGGTTCCTTGCTCCGCCTCCCCCAGATGCCACACCAACCTCCCAGTATCTTGCTGACTGTTGAATTGCTTGTTGCTTAGTTGTTATTCAATTTGGTGATCTTTCCTCTCTCAGATCTCACAGAGCTTTCTAATGCAACTCCTATGTATCGTCTCTTGCAATATTATTTTTTATCTGTCATGTCTGCCCTACAAACTCAAAGCATTGAGAGGGTAGACAGGTTTATCTTCCTCCTGTGCTGAACACAGTGGTCTGTAGACAAACCTCACTTTAGATGTGTTTGGTCATTGATGAGAGGTGGTCTGGTTATATGGTTCATAGATTACTGGGTGTAGAGTGATGAGACCTGGATTCAAATCCCAGACCAGACAGTGACTATGTGAGCTGAAGGAAGTCACTTTCCATCTCCATGCCTCAGTTTCCTTATCTGCAAGATGGATGATTTTTATACTGTAAGAACCTGACCAGTCACTACAGGAAAAGCACCAGAAAAAGGGAATCTCTCCTAAGTGGCATATCAAGATCTGCTCAGAAATTAGAGGTGCATAGTGTTGAACTGCATTGGGAGACAATGACAGAAACTTCAGGAATAATGTAGTGCTTTGTAAAAGGTCATTAGGAGCAAGGAGCTTATCACCTCCCTATAAATAGTTAGAATCCTTAATTGGGGAGATGGTCTTGCTAGAAATAAATTTTGGATTGTTTCCTGGGTCTTCCTAAGGTCTTCGGTCAAATGCCAAGCAAAAGGAAGGCACCCCTTAAGTAATGGCTTCATTCATTTTTTTCACCCAACAAACATTTTAAAAGCACCTACTCTATGCAGACCACCATCACAGTTATTCAGATAGATTAAAAAAAAAGAAACAGTATGGTCCCTGGACTCAAGAAGTTAAAATCTAATAAAGTGATTAGAAACAAACTGAGATAACTAGAATATACAGTCTTGCAAGAGGATTTCATTGGCTTATGGATTTAGAACAGTAAAAGACTTTAGAAGTCATTTAAACAAACCCACTCACTTTGCAGATGAGGCACCAAGGCTCATGGGGGTTAAATAATCACCCACTCTCCACAATTAGGTATAACAGAGCCAGCATTTGAACCCACTTCTTCTGACCCTAAATTCAACATTCCTCCTATTGTTTCATGTCACTTCTGGTTTTAGAGGTAAAAATTGAAGTGGTATGTTCAGTGTGAAGAGGAAAACCTTTACTTAGGGTGTGTGTGTGCGTGTGTGTGTGTGTGTGTGTGTGTGTGTGTGTGTGTGTGTGTGTGCTGGTAATGGAGGAGGCAGAGGAGGTGGAGGAGTTGAACTTTAAAGGATGGGTAGGACTTCAAAAGTCAAAGAGGGGGTGGGAGACATTCCAGAAATAGGGAACAACATAAGCAAAAGGACTGAGGCAGGAGCCTCTGAGTGACATTTGTTGGGCACTTCTGAAACACAGTGAAGGGCCTCAATCTTTTCAGCAAAGTAAGAGATGAGGTTTTCTTCCGAGAGATGGTGGGTGAGGTATGTATGGGAGACAAGGGTAGAAGAGTTTTGGAATACCTTTTTTGGAGAGTGGGATATGGAATTCAATTAGAGAATGAATGAATTAATGAAAGAAAAAAAAACATTAATTAAGCAATTATTAGTTCCAAGCACTTTCCTTGATTATCCCTTTTCATCATGTCTATAGTTACTGTACCCTCCCTTATCTGATGTTTTCACATATAACCCTGGATTACAATCTAGAGCATTTATATAAGATTCTTATCATTGGTGGAGAGTATGATTACTTGACACTGCATCCCTGTGTGGCAGGTCAAGTTGGCATGAGAGCATGGCACAGCAGAGTCCTGATTCAAGAGAAGACACATGTGGTTCTAGATGAGAGGGAGAGAAAGAGGAGGAAGAAGGATAGGGAGAGGGGGAGAGAGAGAGAGAGAGAGAGAGAGAGAGAGAGAGAGAGGGGGAGAGAGAGAGAGAGTGTATTCAGGAAGCTGCAGACCTTTAGAGGAGTATGCATTTCAACATGTCTCTAGACAAGCTTGTCTCTATAGAGATTTTGGAGAATTTGCTCTGGGATGAGACAGAGGACTCTCTCTTGGTTGAGCAAGATATCTTGCTCCCAGAGGTAGAGCTCATTCTCTATATATGTCATTTAGTATATTCCAACCTATATAACTCCTCTGGTTTCTGTTTACTATCTTCTTGGATAAATGGATTTGCTCACTATTCACTATATATATGGTGGTCTTTTGTGTAACTAGCATTTGGTTCAGCTGTCAGATATAAGCTGAGGACATCTCTTCCTTTTAAATTCTTTTTAAGCAAGGGCTCCAATTGAAGTTAGATAATATAAACCTGTAGTGGACCCAGGTAGCTAAGTTTTGTGACTTCCTCGAATTCTATTCAGCAGTATAAGAGTAGGAACAGAGGAGGTGGATGGCAGGAGTAGTGCAGGGTTGGGGTTTGACAAGACAGGAGCAGTGATAGGATAAGGAAGTGAAGGATTTGAGAGTAAAGAAAAGTATAGAGGTGAATTATTTAACTATAGATTTGAGATGGGGTGGGGGAGAAAAGTGAAATCACAGCAGGGTAACAGCCTGCGGAAATACTGAGGACAGAGGGTTTGAAGGTTAAAATGACCAAAGAATAGGGGACTAAAGCATAAAGAGACATATGACCTCATGAAGAGATTAGAAGACAGGAATGAGACAATATAAAGCAATTGTTCTGGGTCCTTAGTTCGTAGAGTTCGGGGTGGGGGAGAGGAGACTGGATTTGATAACCTCTAAGGACACTTCCAGTTCTAAATTTATGATCCCATGATTTTTTGACAGTATATCAAGATAGCTAGAAGGGGAGTGGCTTGGGAGAGACTGAGACCATTTGTCCCCTTTCTATGACCATGGGACCATAGATTCAGAACTGAAAGTCACTTTTGACATCATTTAATTAATTCCTTTCATTTTATTGATAATGAAAAGGAGGCTCACAGAGGTTAGTGACTTACCCAAAATTGCAAAGCTGACAAATAGAATCTCAATTTAACATTTTGGAAAAAAAAGGAAAAGAAAAGGGGCTGGGAGAAGTAAAATGACTTTCCCAAGGTCAAATAGATTGCTTGTCCCAACCCCATCATGCCCCTATCAAGAGATTAAGGGCCAGGTGGGAAAGTTAACCCACAGAATCTCATATTTGGAGTTAGAACCGACTCCAGAGGATGTGTAGGTTGGAACCCCTGTGTAACCCCTCCACAAGATCCCAACAAGGGGTCAGAATGGTATGCCAGGGCAGCCAGAGTGCTGTACCAGGGTCAAGTCTGAGTTTGCCAATGTCCATAAATGCAGAGGATAAGGGAGGGCTGAATGCGATACACAGGCATCTAAACCACAAAAATCTTTGATAAATTGATGGATTTTCCTCAGCAACTAGCACAGGGTTCTACACAGTAGGCACTCAGTAAACATTTGGCGAATGAGTAATAAAATGGGGCCTCTGCAGGCAGGTAGTCCTGCTTGGGATTACAATGTGAAGGGAGGCAGAAGTGATTTCCTTCTCTGCTGAACTCTCATATTGCTGTGTTCCTACCTCTCTAAGACATTGTACATTCTAACTTGTTTTACAGCTGCAGCTCCTGAGAGACAGAAGCTGCATCTTATTTATTTTTGTATCTCCTCAGTTCCTTGGCAGCCCATAAGAGCTGCAGGAGAGAGGCTCCATGGCATAGTATTAATTGGGATTGAGAGATTGGGGAGACATATACTGTTGTCATGTCTCAGATCAACGGGTGGAAATCTCAAAGAGCCAAATTTAAGGATCATGTCTGGAAAAAATTCCCTTACAGTTAAAGTTTTCCAACAGTGGAATGAACTGCCTTGAAAGGGGGAAGGTTGCCTCACAAGAGGTCTTCAAGCAGAGGCTAGGTGGCACGGGGGGATAGAATGCTGGGCTTGGAGTGAGGAAGACCTGAGTTTAAATGCAGCCTCCGACACTTATCGACTGTGTGACCCTGGGCAAGTCACTTAACCCTGCTTGCCTCAGTTTTCTCATCTGCAGAATGAGCTAAAGAAGGAAATGGCAAACCACTCCAGCATCTTTGCTAGAAAATCCCCAAAGGGGTCATGACTGAAAAATGAACACTAACAACAGGTGATTACTTGTTGGGTACGTATGTTGTTGTGAGGATTTTGTTTGGGCATGAGTCACGTGAGATGGCCAGTGATGCCACTTCCAATTCTGAAATTCTGTGGTTCT